>NC_084794.1:104422992-105028587 GCF_963169125.1 Humulus lupulus | reverse complement strand
TCTCCCACTTGGAACTCCATGTTCCTGCATTTGGGATCTGCATAACTTTTTTGTCTACTTTGAGAAGTGAGCATCCGAGCTCTAATATTTTCAATGGCCTCACTGGTCCTCTGAATTACCTCAGGACCCAAGTATCTCCTTTCCCCTGTCTCATCCCAATGAATGGGAGATCTACATTTCCTACCATACAACATCTCATAAGGAGCCACCCCAATAGTCGACTGATAACTGTTGTTGTGGGAAAACTCTATCAAAGGAAGATACTTACTCCAAGATCCACCAAAGTCCAGCACACATGCTCGTAGCATGTCTTCTAAAATCTGGATTGTCCTCTCAGATTGTCCATCTGTCTGAGGATGATAAGCAGTATTGAACTTCAACTATCTACCCATGGTTTTCTATAAACTGCCCCAGAACTTGGAAGTGAAAGTGGGGTCCTGATCTGACACGATTGACCTCGGTGCTCCGTGGAGGCACACGATCTCTCTCACATAGAGATTTGCGTACTGATCAACTGTATAAGTAGTCCTCACTGGTAGGAAGTGAGCTGACTTGGTGTAGCGATCCACAATAACCTATACTAAATCATGTTAACCAACAGTCCTGGGTAACCCTACCACGAAATCCATCATGATGTCCTCCCATTTCCACTCAGGGATATCCAGAGGCTGCAATAACCCCCCTGGCCTCTGATGCTCAGCCTTGACCTGTTGACATGTCAAGCACTTAGCCACATATTCCACTACATCCTTCTTCATCTCAGGCCACCAATACAATGATCTCACATCCTGATACATCTTCGTGGTGCCTGGATGCAAAGAGTAAGGAGTAGTATGGGATTCATCCAAAATCTCTCATCTCAAAGCAGTGTCTAACGGAACACATATCCGACCCTTGTATCTCAACAAGCCCAAATAAGACATTATATAATCTTTGGATACTCCAACCAAAACATCTTCTCTGATCTTAGTCAGCTGTGGATCACCCAACTGACCCTCCTTGATTCTCTCCAACAGCGTAGACTGTAGCGTAATATTGGCCAACTGGCCCACCAGCAACTCTATACAAGCTCTGGTCATATCCTCTGCTAACTCTCTGGCTAACAGCCTCGCACTATAAATCTGTCCCGGACCCTTCTAACTTAAAGCATCAGCTACCACGTTGGCCTTTCCTGAATGGTACAAAATCTCACAGTCATAATCTTTTACTAACTCCAGCCAACGTCTTTGTCTGATATTCAAGTATTTCTGCGTGAAGAAGTACTTCAAGCTCTTATGGCAGTGTAGATCTCACACTTCTCCCCATAAAGGTAATGCCTCCATACCTTCAAAGCAAAGACCACAGCCGCCAACTCTAAATCATGAGTGGGATATCTCTGTTCATACTCCTTCAGCCGACGTGAAGCATAAGCAATCACCTTCCCTGATTGCATCAAAACACAACCCAAACCCTGATGTGAGGCATCACAGTATATCACAAACTTCTCCTAATCTATAGGAAGACTTAGAACTAGAGCTGTAATCAACCTCTGCTTCAGTTTTTGGAAGTTGTTCTCACACCTGTCTGACCACACAAACTTCTGATTCTTGCGTGTCAGCTTAGTCAATGAAGTAGCAATCTTAGAGAATCCTTCCAAGAAATGTCTGTAATAACCTACCAATCCAAGGAAACTTCTAACCTTTGAAGTATTCTTTGGCCTTGGCCAACCTCTGATTGCCTCAATCTTGGCTGGATCTACTTTAATCCCCTCCTTACTGACAATGTGCCTAAGGAAAGATACCTGAGATAACCAGAACTCACATTTCTTGAACTTTTGAAATAATCTATGCTCCCTCAGTCTCTGTAGAGCCAACCTCAGATGTTGCTCATGTTCTGACTCTGATTGAGAATAAACTAGAATATCATCGATGAAGACGATCACAAACTGGTCCAAATAATCCTTGAACACTCTGTTCATCAAATCCATAAAAGCAGCTGGGGCATTAGTCAATCCAAAGGACATGACTAAGAACTCATAATGCCCATATCTAGTGCAAAAAGCAGTCTTTGGTATGTCTCCCTCCTTGACCCTCAATTGATGATAACCAGAACGAAGGTCTATCTTTGAGAATACCCTTTTACCTTACAACTGATCAAACAAATCATCTATCATTGGCAGAGGATACTTGTTCTTAATTGTTAACTTATTCAGTTCTCTGTAATCAATACACATCCTCAGAGAACCATCTTTCTTCTTCACAAATAGAACTGGCGCACCCCAAGGTGAGAAACTAGGTCTGATAAAACCCAAATCCAACAGCCCTTGCAACTGTACTTTCAATTCTTTTAACTCAGCTGGAGTCATTCTGTAAGGTGCTCTAGACACTGGCCCCATCCCTGGTGCCAGTTCTATCACAAACTTAATCACTCTGTGCGGTGGCAACCCTGGTAGATCTTCTGGAAACACATCCAGAAACTCACAGACTAGTTTGGTCTCTTCTGGTCTCACTGGCATGACCTGAGTGGTGTCAATCACACTGGCTAAGAATCCCATGCAACCTCCTTGCAATAGGTCTCTAGCCCTCAAAACAGATATCATAGGTATACGAGGTCCATGCACAGTACCAACAAACACAAAAGGATCATCACCTTCAAGCTCAAAGGTGACCATCTTCCTTCTATAATCTATGGTTGCCTCATACTTCACCAACCAAGCCATACCCAAAATCATGTCAAAGTCAGTCATAACTAACTCTATCAAATCCACTGACAAATTCTCTTCCCTCCACTGTTACTGGCAAAGATCTGACCCATCTCTTGGATACCACTAACTCCTCAGTGGGTAATAAGGTCCCGAACCCCACAACATAATAATCACATGGTCTACACAGTCTATCAATAATTCTACTAGCAAGAAAAGAATGTGTAGCACCAGAATCAATCAAAACAGTATAAGGGGTTCCAACACTAAGAAGCTGACCTATAACTACTGAGGGTGAAGCCTCAGCTTCTGCTTGAGTCAGTGCGAACACTCAAGCTGGGGCCGAGCTATTCGCCTTTCTGGGTTTTTCCTTTCTTTCTTTAGGGAAATCTTTCTTAAAATTTCCCACTGCCCCACATAAGAGGCATGCCTTTACCCTACACTCCCCTAAATGGTGCCTCTTGCACCTAGGGCACTCAGGATAAGTCCTCCAGGCCTCACTGCCTCCCTGGCGTCCCATTGAAATACCTCGTGGTCGCCTATCAGGACCTGGAGCTAGGAAGGTATCATGAACCTTCCTCTTCTAATCATTGGGGCCTCCACCCCTACCAGAACCCACAAATGGAGGACTTGTCCTCCTAAACTCTCTTCTGGCTGCATTGTCCCACCAGATCTTGTTCTCTGCACTCTCAGCTATGAGCGCCTTCTCCACCACTTGTGCATAAGTAGTAACTCCAGCCACAATGGTTATACAAACATCCCAGGCTAATCTAGGCTGTAGCTCCTGAAGAAACCTCTCCCTTCTGGTCCCATCAGTGGGCACCAGCTCCATGGCAAACTTTTCCAATCTATCAAACTTCAGGGCATATTCAGTCACTGATAAACTCCCCTGAAGTAATCTGATGAACTCTTCAGCTTTAGCAGCCCTGATGGCATCATTGTAGTACTTCTCATTAACAGAGTCTGAAACTCTTCCCAACTCAGGGCATTGGTGTTTCTGGTCTAGGATATAAATTCCCACCAAATTTGGACATCCTCCTGTAACATGTATGTGGCACAGACCACCCTCTCATTACCAGACACCCTTATGAAGTCAAGGATGGTGGTAATCATACTCATCCATTGCTCAGCCTTAGCAGGATCTGCACTGCCCTCAAATACTGGAGGTTACTGTTTCCTGAACCTTTCATAAAGAGGTTCCCATTTGCTTCCAACCTCAAGCAGTTGCTCAATTGTTGGCATCGATACAGGTGGTGCCTCAGGTAAACTGGTCCCTGCAGGAACCTGTTGTTGTCTCAGGATGCGGATTTCTTCCTCTTGCCTCAATACTCTGGCCTGTAAGTCATTAAACAACTGCTGCCAGTTATCAGGAGCTCGTTGTGGAATCTGATTCTGGTCATTCTCTTGATCCTGTCTGTTATTCTGACCTTGATCTTCCTGGCCAGCTGGTGAATCTGTCTGTCTTAGAATCATTCTATCACTTATACTGTGCTGAAACAATCAATGTGACCAGTTAGGTAGTGATAACTAAACCTCTTGCCGCCTCACGGTCCAAGATCAATAGATAATCACCCATATTCCACAATTATACAGATATACAAATGGATACATGATCATAATATTTAACATTTAACATGTATCAGTTAATAATTCACAATGAACAATACTAAGAAGTATGTTCTAGCAATATCAGTACTAATAAGCACGTTCTTGCTTATGATGCAGTAGTCAAGGCCCAGCCTTATCAATATATTTCATGTATATAGGTAAAGCAGTTAAACATATAACCACATAAATAGTTACCAAACCATGAGTCGAGCTTGTCTTCAGTGGCGAGTGTACATGCCCAACCAGTCTACAGGAACCCTAAACCTTGGCACACTCTGATACCAAGTTGTAATGCCCTGGTTACTCCAAGACCGTTACTGTGAACTTTAAACCGTGCTTAACTCGCTAAACGAGTCATTTGGTTATAAACGTGCATCTAGGTGTTATTAGTAGGCTAAGGTGAAAAATCTCGATCAAAAGGAAATGGTATATTTTATTTAAAACATAAAACTGTACATGGGCCCATAAAAATGTTTACAATTTATTTACAATCCAAAACGGTCATTACAGTGTAAAAATTACAACCCACCGACCTAAGCGGCAAAAATAGGGTTAACCCTTAGTTCCTCTGAGAAACACCTTGGCCGTGGTTGTCAAGCGACCGCATATGTACACATCGCCACCTAAGCTCTCCACTCAAGGCTGGGTGAGCTTTTCTTTCCCTTTACCTGCACCACATAGCACTCGTGAGCCAAGGCTCATCAATAAAACTCATTACTGCATGTATATAATCAAATGATGATTATGATAATCATACTAGGCTTGTAGCCCTAATAAGATAATATCAAGATTCTCACAATCATGTTGGGGCGTGTAGCCCTAATCAGATGGTATTGAGATTCTAATAATCATGCTGGGGCATGTAGCCCTAATCAGATAGTGACTGATGTGTAAGTCACGAACTTAAACCAGATTAGTGACTCTGGAGTCACGAACTTGAATCAGATGAGTGACTGATGAGTAAGTCACGAACTTAAACCAAATGAGTGACTATGGAGTCACGAACTTGAATGAGATGAGTGACTAATGAGTAAGTCATGAATTTGGGCTATGCACCCATAGCCGTGTGACAATGCAGTCACCTGGGCCTTCTGGCCCAGACTCTAAATAACTAGCCTTTAGACTAGACAGACACTTTTGTTTTCATCGAACTTAAGGTCGGTCAAGCATTTCATGCTTATGACGATTATATCTAATCTTTTCTACTTGCATTAAACACACTAATACCATTCTTGACTCATAAGCCAATACCATACGACCAGTGCTCAGTACTACTGCTGAACTTGACTAATGAGTCACAACTTCACAGTCAATACTGGCACCATTTTCGATTCAGACTAATAAGTCAGTACCATTCACAGATAAGAAAGATTGCTCAGCATTTAATATGAATTCAATGTCCACATTGTAACGACCCGGATTTTCAAGACTCGATAATGCAGAAATATAAATGTTTTTATTTAACAAAAGGTTTCAAAAACCCGTATAAAAAAACTTTTTAAAAAGTCGTATGACCATACTTAACATTTAATTACAAACATATTTTATAAAGAGTAGAGTGAGCCTAGTTTAGGAAAATTACACAACATTTCCAAAAATAAAACGGCTTCCCAAAAGGTCGGTCCACATGTACATTTGCAAGGTAGACTCCATTGCTCACTGCTCTGCCTTGCCCTTGTTCTTACCTACAACAGGAAACAACTAGGTAAGCGAAAATGCTTAGTAAGTTCAACTTTAAAACAAAAGCATGCAGAGAATTAGGGTTCCGGATCCATCCAGTCCCTACACAATCAATTTCAAGAATGCAAAAGCGTCTTGGAAAACTTATGGTCATGCCTGATAACCAATGAGAAATTATTTCATATAAACAGACTAATTCCTGCACTCAGAAAATCCCAGAACAAGCAGATATATTATATCACAACTATTACTTATCAACAAATAAATACCTGCACTCAGAAAATCCCAGAGCAAGCAGATATAATATATCACAATATAATTCGAGACCAACGCTCGACAACTTCCAACAATTCGGGCATAACACGCCCTCCAGCATAAATGCTAATCTGTAAGAGAGAACCGAGTCTCAACACTAAGATCTAGCCAATAAATATCCTCATCAAGGGTAACTATCGTGATACCTAGGGCATCACTACTTATCCAAGAGTGTAATCGAAATTACACGGGTTTACAGAGACTTCTATGTTAATCAATGGTGTTGGTGAGCAGTTGCCTCTAGGGTGTTCAGCCTCACTCAAACTTGGCAATCCCTAGTATCTCTAGGCACTCTCACTGAATGGCCAATATTCACGGCTGCTATCCGGGAATAACTTATCAGAGCACTTGCTCGGGTTCTAACCGTTCACTGATTGAGTAAGCATCAGGGCCCCTAGGTCCCATTCATTTTGGCGCCCCTAGGTTTAACCAGAAATCCTCACCTCTTGGCCACTCGTCACGGTAATGAACTAGACATAATAAAATCAAGCAGTGTGACGGGGATCAGCGGTCTAGGATACGACGGATATCTACCGTTCATATTTTCTAAATCATCACTCACTAGATTAACGTCTCTAAGAAACTTTCTACGACAGTGTATATATGTGCATGTGTCCCTATACTAACATACAATACAATAGTCGTTTCATCTTGCAGCCACACATTATAAGTTGACTTACTTGGAGTCCTTAGCACTCAGCAGGTTTTCACCCTCCAACGTTCAATCTAGTTACGCTAGCCAATACTGTAGTTATCCATACAGTAGACTCGAATTAATTATGACATTCATAATTCATTATTATTATTTTTTGGGCAATTTGGTCATTTTAATAAAAATTATTTGTAAGGATTAATGGTCCTTATTTGGTTTTAAACCCATTAAGGAAATTCATACAAAAATATTTGAGACTAAGCCCTAAGTCTCGGGGAGACCTATCATATGGTCTCGATACCTAGGCTCGGGTATCACAATAGTATTTTCCCACAATCCGCTAAAAAATCTTGTTCTTTAAACACATCACTATTAATCGTACTTTCAACAAGTCGGTTAAATATATGGAAGATTTTAGCCGGTATTATATCCAGAAAATACTAATTAATTCCTTAATTATTTTTAAAGAAAATAAACTCTTAATTTTCTTTTTATTTTTCTTAAGGTTTTAATCTCTAAAAACCGTTTTAAGAAAATTTCCTAATTTGTCTTAATTAGGAAAACCGTTAAAAATTTCCCATCTTGACTAGTTAATCTTTCCGAAGTCAATTAATCAAGTTTACTTACTAGAAAAATAATTCACTCAATTATTTTCTCAAAATATAGGGTTTTAAACTCTCTTTTAATTTATTAACTTATTAATAAATAAATTTTTTTATTTTTTGAAAGAATAAAAATTCTTTAATAAAAATAATTCCCACTAAACTCAAAGTGGTATTTTAGGTCAAAATATGTTTTCAAGACTTGCCAAGTTTTTATCTTGCAAAAAGCAAAATTTTACTTTTTACCTTAAGTTCCAAAATCTTATTTTTGCACTAAGTGTGAAAACCATATTTTTCACATTTTTAACTACATACTTTGTTAGTTCATAACTTGAAATTTACTTACCCAATTGTTACCAAAATTTCCCAATTCTATTTTTGGTATGCCTTTTAGGTCTTTGTAAAATCTTAGGTCAAAAGGAGCATTTTTGATTGGTGAAATTATTTTCCAACAATGAGGTAAAAATGACCTTATTTTCAAGTCCTTAATTTTTCCAAACTTTGACACTTAATAACATTCAAAATGTTCAATATTTTCTTTCCAAATTTTTCAGTGGAGTACTAGGTTATGCCAATAATATGTCTACCAAATTTTAGAAAAAAATGGGTTCATTTGCCCTATACAGTGGCTGTCCAAACTTGGTGCCGAAATTAAGAATACGAAAAAAAAAACAGTTTTTTTTTACCTAAACTTTGAAATAGCATAACTCACTCATTTTTAAACATTTTTGAGTGTTTCAAAAGCTCAATTTTATGTACTCAATCTCAAAAACATCACAGTACAATTAAATTTTACAAAATTAATATACAGTAGATGCTTGAACCCTTGGAAGTCACCGCTCAAAACATGTTTTTTTGTTTTAAGGTTTCTAACAAAACACTTGGGGGTTTTGGTCCCTATTTTCAAAAATCAACACAAAAGCATCATAAAAATTATAAAACAACTACCATAACCTTATTACATCACCAATAAGAAACTTTAAGCATTAAATATTTAAAATAATGCTTAAAACTAAAAACCATACAATAACAACCATAAAAGTAAACTTTTTACCTCTTGTTGTTCTTGCTTAAGGTTTGGATCTTCCTATTAGCTTTAGCTCCTTCAAAATCCTTTCAAAACCTTAACTAACTCCCCCAACAACATATATAATCAGCTATTGAAAAATATATGGTTAAAACTTTACAAGAGTCTAGTTTTTTGAAACTTTACCTTAGAGAAACCCTTTCTAGACCAAGGCTTAGCTTCCAGGCCTTCTTAGTGTTCTTGAGGTTGAAGATGGAGAGAAAACTTGATAGAGAGTTTTCAAATAAGATGAGAGTGATTGTGAGAGAGAGAGGGTCATCGGATTTTTTTTGGGGGGGGGGGGGGGGTTAGAAGGGTTTAGACTACTCTAAAATATCCTAAAACACTTGAGTATTTTTACTATCCACTTGCCCTTATCCCTAACATTTAAAATGAGATTTAAAACTTAATTAATTTTGTTCACACCATTTAAAACCTCACATGACCAACAACCTCTTTCTGTTTATTCATTTATATATATATTTTTTTGGTTAATAAACATTTCCTAAGAAGAAAAATCCAAATTGACTTTCTATAACCTTTTTCACTCATAATAAAGTTATTATTATATATTTTTTTAAAGAAAATAAAAATAAAACTTAACACATAATAATTAAATTAAATGTCTTTCATATTTAATTTTATTAATCACACAATAAATTTTAATAAAAGGTCCATTCATGGAATAAAATTCCCCAATTCGGTAAAATTAAGCATTTTACACAAAATGCCCTAAAATTTTCATTTTCCCTTAGGTTTATTATTTTTGATCAAACTTTAATTTTTATGAATGTATTTTATGCCCAAAATATATTTGCCATAATTTTTCATTTTATTTTTCGAGATTTTTACCCGATCAAGGTTTTTGTGTCGGTCCAAGACCGAAAGTCTTATCTTGACTTTTAAATCACAAAATTCATAATTTGGCTAGCAATAACTCATGGAATAGTTTCCAAACAAATATAATATTATTTAAAATAATATTCTTAACTCCGGGAAAAAATCCCGACCTGAGTCGTTTAAAGGTACCCGAAAACGCAGGACGTGACACACATATTGAACACTCAACATGCTTCATTAATAACCATGCATGTCACATACTAGGTGCAGTTTTCTTACCTCTGGTTCGAGCGAGAAACAATAAAAGAACGACCATTGAGAACGATCGATCCTTTGATCCCTTAGTGGTCACCTCAAGCTCAAGATTAAACCATCTTCAATGGTAGAACACAATCCTAGACCCTCAAGGCTTGATTCCCTGGCTTGAATCTTCAATTGGGGCTTCAAAAATTCAAAGGAAGAAGAAGGAGAAATGATGATTAGGAGAATAAGAAGAAGAAGAAGCTCTGGTTTTGCTTAGTTCTCTACAAATTTCTAATTGATATATAACCTTAGGTCAAAAGACCAAAATGCCACTAGGTCATTAAATTCCCTCTTAAGGCTAACAAGGGTAAAACCGTCCTTTCTCCTCTAATCCCGTTAATCATAATTAACGTCCTCAAAATCCCGTTATTCCCAATATTCTCAAATGCTAATAAATCATATCCCATTACCCTTTAATTCCTGGTAATGTACTAATCATCAAATTACCCCGAGACTCACCCCGAGCCCCGAAATCAACCCCGTTATGACCAAACCGCTAACTAGTATTCAAAGATTGTCTCATGCCAAATAGCTCAAACATATCCACATAATAATGTGGCCTCATCATAAATCACCAACATGCATGAAAATATACAAATATGCCCCCAACGGGCCAAATGACCAAAATGCCCTTATAATGAAATGTGGACCCACATGCATGCATTTATCATCATATAATAATATAATTCACATAATCATGCATATATATCACTTAATGACATAATAAATCAATTATGGCCCTCCCGACCTACTAATCTGGCCATTAAACCTCATTAGGGATTTTGGGGCATTACATATATATTGTGATTTAATTGTGATTGATTAGAGTATTTCTTGTCGGATATAGGTGCCAGGTCTGTGCATTGATCCTTGCAGGCATGTATGTACCTATCTAGAGGTACCTTGTTCATACTTCTTGTCTCTTGTGGGCTACCTTGAACAACATACTTGGTCGACCTTCTATATTCTAACTTGATACCAAATCATCGCAGGGTATTTCCTCTATCTGTGAGTTAGTCCTCCCCTTGCACATATTCATGTAGTTATAGACTTTGTACCTTGTAAGAGGTCCCAATTGGCTAACTGGAAAGGGTGTACCTCATTGGTGGCCCCAACCTCAGCAAGTGATGTAGGGTTTTTTTAACGAGGTGGGTGGTGCATGCAATGAGGCTAGTGAGATCTCGCACGGACATGGGGAGGTGAGACCATGGTCTCTTTCATGGATGCTCAGAGGTGAGGTTCAATGTTTCTCATGGACATAGGAAGGTCCTGGCGCGGTATGCACCCGTGAGGCGTGAGGCGCCATATGCACCTGCGAGGCAACATGGGCGCGAGGTGCAATATGCACCCACAAGGCGCCATATACACCCGTGAGGCGCGAGGCACCATGGGTGTGCGAGGCGAAGAGGCCGCACGAGGCACCTGGGGCGTGTGAGACACTCATGGGTGTGCGAGGCAAAGAGGCCTCGTGAGGCACCTGGGGCGAGCGAGACACTCATGGGCGTGTGAGGCGAAGCGGCCTTGCGAGGCGCTTGGGGCGCGCGAGACACTCACGGGAGTCCGAGGCGACGCGGCCTCACGAGATGCCTGGGTGTGCGAGGCGTTTGTGAGGCATCAGGGGCACGCGAGACCCATGTGTGCATGCGAGATGACGAGGCTCGCGAGACGCCCGGGGTGCGCAAGACGCTTGTGGGTGTCTGAGGCGAAGTGGTCATTTAGAGCAAGGTTGATCCACGCGAGGCGCACCTAGAGTGAGCTTGCCCAAGGCAGCTGGGATTGAGTGAGGCTATTGCATTATTAGCCTATGCTTCATTTCATATCTTCACCCTCATAGTGTTTGAGCATTGCTTCGAGGGATCAAAGGGACTTCAGGCATGGTTTCTTTGGACCTCCCAGGGACCTTAGACATGTGATGTGGGTCTTTTACCAGTGTAGAATTTTCAGCATCCACACTTGCCCCCCAGTCTAGGAGAGGGCCTTTAGGCGCTTTGGTAGACTTTTCGGTATGGTGTCTTGAAAGCATAGGCGGTGTTTGTGATGATCCTTGTTATTACTTTAGATTGAATGTGAGCCTATTATTTGGCTTCGCGGATCCTAATGTAGGTGTTAAGCTCCATTTTTTTACCATAGATCAAGCTCTTGATTTAATGGCTAAGATGAACTCATGATTCTTATAAATTGCCCTTCATGTCTAGCCTATCCTTCACACTTTATCTCTTTGGCTTAGTGGTTTTGGGATCCTTGCTCCTTTCAAGAGGTAAGGGGTTCTATCTCCTTTTTTTTTATTTGAGTTCATGTCTTGTATGTCTAAATCCATGCAGGTACTTGAGGACTAAAACACCTTTTTCCTTTGTTTTTGTAGACACGTACTTTCGACCCTCTGCTTCTCTTCGACCGTAACGGTGCTTTTGACCTTCGGCCTCCTTTTGACCACGGCAGCGCTCGATTTTACTTACTTAAGGTATACTTTCTTTCTCCCTTATGTTTACTGGATCTGAATTCGCACCACTCGGGATGGGTTGCTTTGGCCAGAGCTCATCGTGAGTTAACCCGGCTACATGCCCTCGATTATACCCCATAGTTGGTCATTTAGAGCGCTTGTGCCTAGAGGTTTTGAGCCCATTCCTTTGTGTTTTGTAGCAGTCCTCTCATTTACACGTGGACCCTAATTACCTACGAGACGAGGTCCCATGGCATGTGAGGGGTCATCTGGTGCCCCTCCGGGGGTCGAGTTTGTAGACTTATCTTCAAACTCAGAGTCCCCCGAAGACAACCCTCACAAAGACTATGACACTTTGTGGCAGGCCTGTATACGTCATCTTGAGCATATGGCTAAACTTAGACGTAAAATCTGGGTGGTGGAGAGTGAAATAGACTCAGTTCTAAGGGGCGACAAAGTACCTTTACCCCTTGACCTTAACGACCATATAGCGAACCTTAGGGTGACCCTTTTAGATCTGCAGATGGAGCTGGAGTTTATGGAGGAAAATCTCCCACCTGAACGTCCTACCCTGTTTTCCCCTTATGATTGTCATGGGGCCATCCCGTCTTCTCCTCAACCCTTGTTCTTGGTCTACCCTTGCTCAGCGCTCTCACACTTAGTGCCTCGATGGAAGACCCTTGTTAGGAAGAAAAAATGGAGGGTAAAGTGCCCTGTTTCTATCTCACCTTTTTCTTTTGGTTTTGCAGATATGTCGAAGAGAGTACGATGACAGGTGGCCCCTGAGAAGCAAGACCCTGGTCCCCTGTTGGCATCTACCCTAGTGTCCCACGTGTCTGAGAACAATGCTAGAATTAGCAGAGAAATACCGTGTTAGTCCGGAGTATAAGCTATATGTTCCTTCGAACAAGTGCCGGGCTGATAACCCCGCTCAAGGTTATGTGGCCATGAGTGAGCACATCTTGAAGGTGGGTGGTACAATCCCATTACACCCGTTTATCGCCATGGTTCTCAACCATTTTGACATCGCTCCGCTCCAGTTGGCACCCAACAGCTGGCTGACTTTGAGCTGCCTCTTTATGTCGTATACGGAGCTTAACAGGCATGCTCCCTCAGCTCAAGAGGTGCATTACATGTACAACCTTATGCCCACCCCTAGATCCAAAGTCTTTTATTTCTAGCAGAAAGCCAATTCTTCGGTCTCCTTGATAGAGGGTTTTGTGTCCAACCCAGGGACTTGGAAGCAGGACTTCTTCTTTGTGAAAGGTCCCCTTTCTGTTCGTGAGCATTTTCGCTCAGCTCCTAGTAAGTACTTCAAGTTATTTTTATTTTTTTTTATTTTGAACTTACTGTTTTGGAACTTATGTTCATATTGGCAACTGTGTTGA
Organism: Humulus lupulus; assembly: GCF_963169125.1. Classification (NCBI taxonomy): domain Eukaryota; kingdom Viridiplantae; phylum Streptophyta; class Magnoliopsida; order Rosales; family Cannabaceae; genus Humulus; species Humulus lupulus. Next base: position 105,015,013 of record NC_084794.1, on the reverse strand, counting down.
TTGTGCAGAAAACTTCATCGTTCCCAGCGTTTCTAAGTTGGAGGTGGATGCGATGGACAAACTTCTCGATGCTGACCCTGTCGAGAAAATGGCTGCTCGTCTCTTCACCGTGACCAACCTTAACCATTACAAGCTATCCATGGTTTCAGAGCCTGAGTTGCTATGGCATATTTTTGAGCGGAAGAAAAAGGCTATTTTGGCTGAACCTCACTTGGATGGGGGTGAAGCAGAGTGTGTGCTGGAGGAGGTCTCCCCAGAACATAGGCGACCTCGTCGATCAATTTTTTTCTCCTAGGGGGTGCCCTCCTTTAGCCCCTATGGACCATGACATGGCCTCTCATTCCCACGATCAATAGGCCATGCCGAGGGGCTTCGTCAGTCCCTATTCTGAGGACTACGATGCTTTCCCTCATGCTTCCCTCAATCCTGGTTTGTCGGGGGCTATTTTTCCCGATATTCCTGCGCCCCCTCCTCCTTCGGTGAGCAGGTTATCTGTCCCTACCTAGCTTGTAGCCCCTGACTTGGAAGGGGTGCCTTGGGTGGGCCGCATGGCGACCTCTTACGGGCAACGATATGTCGAGGTCGCCGGGGATTTTCTTGAGGTTGATTGGAGAGGTCTTAAGAGTTCCTCCATGTCAGAGCTTGAGGAGGCTCTTGTGCGCTCCGCCACTTGGGTGAGTTCATGCTTCTTACATCGGCCCTACCCCCTTTTCTCTCTTTTTTTTTTCATCATCATTATTGTTATTTTTCCTATGCAGACTTATACGGTGGCCCAACGATTTGTCGACTCGGCGCAGGACCTCTCCTCCTCGAATGCTGAAAGGGACCGCCTAACGGTCAAGGTCCAGGGGCTCGAGAGGGAGCTTACTGAAACCAACCTTAAGCTTGAGAAGGCCCTGGCGAAGGCCTCTTCATCATCAAAAAAGAAGAAGAGGGTGACTGCCAAGACCGTGATGCTGCAAGAGAAGGTTACTCGCTTAGAGGCCGATCTTGAGGGTGCAAAGGCCACAATCGCAACGTTGCAGGGGAGGGTCACTTCCTTAGAGGTGAATATGGCCGATATCGAGTATAAATCCATAGAGCGCGCCCTCTACGGAGTATGGAGGCAAAATCCTAACTTCGATTTCTCCTCCTTTGGTGAGCACGCCGTTGCCAGGGTGGCTGAGTGGAACGCCTATGGCAGGAGGCCTTAAGATCTTGCTTCTGCAATATTTACCGTTCAATTCAATATGGTTGTATGCTCGTTTGAGCCTTATTTTGTTTTTAATTTCTCTAAGTCCTGTTACATTATCGAAACTTTTTTTTTTATATCTACATATGTGATCATTCGCTTTTGTTCCTCTATGTTCGAGGTCCCTTTGAGCCCGCACAATGGGGTTCGAAAGGTTCTCTTTTTTATTTATCAAGCTTGAAGTCCTTTGGAGCCCATACGAAGGGGTTCAATAGGTCCCTCTTTGGTGCTTCTTGATTGTATCTATAATCATATATTGACCCTTTGGGTTCTAGTTATCCTTTTATATATTTTTGTGCGTGCTTATTATTTCTTGTGAGAAGTGTCCTTCTCGTCATTATTCATAGTACTATTTTTGCAAGGGTCTCTTTTAGGACCCTTTTTGGCTAGACGGCTTGGTGGCCGTTCTAGGCTTATTGGTGGGTGCTCTTCCTGAGGCCTTTCCTCTCGTGGAGGCATCTGCCTTTATTAGGAGGCTTTTCTTGTAGGACCTTTTGACCTCCTTGATGTTCACAAGGGTAGCTAATCCTCGTGAACTCAAGTGATGCCTTGCAAGGTCTTCTTCTTTGTTTATAAGGGTTTTTTTTTTATGTATATATATATAAGGGTCTCGTTTAGGATCCTGATATAAGGGGTCCTTTTAGGATCCTCCTGATAGGGGGTCCTTTTAGGATCCTCCTGATATAAGGGGTCCTTTTAGGATCCTGATATAAGGGGTCCTTTTAGGATCCTCCTGATAATGGGTCCTTTTAGGATCCTCCTGATAGGGGGTCCTTTTAAGATCCTGATATAAGGGGTCTTTTTAGGATCCTCCTGATATAATGGGTCCTTTTAGGATCCTCATGATAAGGGGTCCTTTTAGGATTCTGATATAATCCTCTTCTTTGCTATATACTCTGCCCCCCAAGTGGTTGGCAAGATTTATCTCGGTAAACACTTTGATCATTCCATTCACGCATCTTGATAATCATCTTGCTTAAACAAGAACTTTTACTACATGTTCATCTAATGTCACATCATATTCATTGGAAGCGGGTGAAGTACATGATAACTTAATGTGACTTCGTTCTTACAACATATTAAGGAATCTAATTTAGCCTTCTACATCATAGCTATTGCATTAGACTTGCACAGTAGAATAATAACATTCTTGCCTTAGACATGGGAGTCTTACTGATAATATTTTTTTAGATGCTCTGCGTTCCATGCACTAGGTACCATGGTATCATCCAAGCGTGCGAGCTTGTAGGTGTTAAGGGGCACAACCTGGAAAACTTGGTAGTGCCCTTCCTAGTTTGCTCCTAACACACCCACGCTCGGATCTCGAGTGTTGGGCAGGACTTTCCACAACACGAGGTCTCCAACTCTGAACGCCTTCTCTCGCACCCTCGTATTATAGTATCTTGTGGCTCGTTGCTGATATGTGGCTAGCCTCAGTTGTGCCCTGTCTCTCTTAGCTTCCAACAGGTCCAAATTCCCGGCTAATGCTGCTATATTAGCCTGATCATCATATGCTTGTGTGCGGATGGAGTTAATCTTCATTTCTATTGGAAGGACAACCTCGCAGCCATAGGCTAAGGTAAAAGGTGTCTCTCCAGTGGTGGAACGAGGTGTGGTCCTGTAGGCCCACAGCACATTGGGAAGTTCTTCGACCCAGGCCCCTTTCAACTTTTCCAACTTTGTTTTCAAGTTCCTTTTTAGGATATTGTTGATAGCCTCCACTTGTCCATTGGCCTGTGGGTGTACTACAGCGGAGAAACTCCTCTTGATTCCTTTTTCCCTGCAATATTCCTCCTTCAAATTGTGTCCCACTGTCGGAGATTATCTTGTAGGGTACTCCAAACCTGCAGACGATAAATTTGTTGACAAAGGTGGTGATTTGCTTAGCCGTTATGTTGACTAGAGGCTCTGCTTCCACCCACTTAGTAAATAATCGACTGCTACCACCGCGTATTTTGCTCCTCCTCTTCCTGCTGGCAACGCTCCAATCAAGTCAATCACCCACACAGCGAAGGGCCACGGATTGGTCATGCTCACTAGCTCATTTGGTGACTGTCTGGGGTAATTTTCATGCCTCTGGCACTTGTCACACCTTTTCGCAAAATCGTACGCGTCCTTCTCCATGGTAGGCCAATAATACCCCTGGCGGATGGCCTTTTTTGCCGTGGACTGCCCCCTAGCATGATTTCCACATCACCCTTCGTGTATCTCTTGCAGAATTTTTAAAGCCTCTCCCTTATCTACGCACTGTAGGAGCGGGGTAGAGAAGCCTCTTTTATATAAGACTCCGTCTACTAGGGTGTATTGGACGGCTTTGTAAGTTAGCTTACGGGCATCTTTTTTGTCCAAAGGCAAGGTTCCGTCTTTAAGTATCTCACAATGGGTGCAAACCATGACTCCTCAGGACTATTGACCATATCGATCTTTTCTTCTGCTATGCTTGGCTTGGAGAGGTATTCGACTGTGATGGACTCAAGCATGTCTTCGTCTCGAGTAGAGGCGAGTTTTGCAAGTGCATCGATGTTTGTGTTTTGCTCCCTCGGGATCTGTTCTATGGTGTATTTTTTGAACTGATCCAAATACCCTTTCACCTTGGCGAGATATGCAGCCATTTTTGGGCCTTTAGCTTGATATTCACCCTTCACTTGACACACTACCAGCTATGAGTCACTAAAGATATGAAAATGGGTTACCTTTAACTCCTTAGCTAGCCGCAGGCCAGCCAACAGTGCCTCGTATTCTGCTTCATTGTTGGAAGCTTCAAATCTGAATCTTAAGGCGCAATACATCTTGTGCCCCCAGGTCCCGTCATCACTATGCCAGCGCTGACTCCTTCTTCGTTAGATGCCCCGTCTACATGGAGGATCCATTCTTCAGGGTTCTTTTCCCCTTCATGCGCCAGTTCATTCTCTTCTACTTCTCCCTCCTCATGGAGTCGATGTGCAAACTCGACTATAAAGTCTGCAAGTACCTGCCCGTTGATTGAGGTCCTTGGGGGTGTAAGTGATGTCAAATTGACTTAATTCAATCGACCACTTTAACAACCTTCCTGAAGTTTTCGGCTTGTGCAAGACTTGACGCAAAGTGGTGTTGGTGAGCACCTCGATGGCATGAGCATGAAAATAGGGCCTCAGCTTTCGAGAAGCCACTATCAAAGCATATGCCAACTTCTCTATTTCTGGGTACCGGGTTTCTGCGTCTACCAACCGCTTGCTCACATAATACACGGACTGCTGATTCTTCTTTTCTCCTTTGACCAAGGTGACACTCATGGCATGCTCTGATACGGCTAGATACAAGTACACCTTTTCCCCTTTTTCTAGCTTTGCCAAAAGGGGTGGTTTTCTAAGGTGTTCCTTTTGCTTGGTGAAGGCTTCCTGACAATCATCATCCCAAGCGAACTTTTTGCTCCCTTTTAGGATGTTGAAGAAAGAGAGGCATTTATCAGTGGACCTGGAGATGAACCTATTGAGGGCTGCTACTCTCCCTGTTAAGCACTGCACCTCCTTCTTGCTTCGTGGTGGGCTCATTTCCAACAATGCCTTGATTTTGTCAGGGTTGGCCTCGATACCTCAGGAATTCACCATAAAACCCAGGAACTTCCCTGATGAAACTCCGAAGGTGCACTTGAGCTGGTTTAGCTTCATTCTGAACTTTTGAAGGGTGCCGAACGTCTCACTGAGATCATTTGTGAGCTCTTCAGCCTTCTTTGTCTTTACCAGCATATCGTGCACATACACTTCCATATTCCTTCCTATTTGATTCACAAACATTCTATTCACCAGCCTTTGATAAGTAGCACCTGCATTATTTAAACCAAAAGGCATCACTTTGTAGCAATAAAGCCCCTTGTTTGTGATGAATGAAGTGTGCTCTTCAACGACTGGGTTCATGGGTATTTGGTTGTACCCAGAATATGCATCCATGAAGCTAAGTAGCTCATGCCCTGCCGTGGTGTCTACTAACTGGTCTATCCTAGGAAGTGAGAAGCTGTCCTTTGGGCAGGCCTTATTGAGGTTAGTGAAGTCCACACAAGTCCTCCACTTTCCGTTAGGCTTTGGGACTAACATTGGGTTTGATACCCATATTGGGTAGAATGCCTCTCGGATAAACCCATTTGCTTTCAACTTGTCAACCTCTTCTTTTAGGGCTGCGTATCTTTTTAGGTCTAGAGCTCTCATTTTCTGCCTCACAGGCCTTGTGATGGACCCAAAACGGGTATGTTTAAATATTTATAAATCGCAAGCGCACGAATCGTTCATAAAGAATAGTGATCATGTAAGCAAGGATGTCGAACCCAAAGGAGTTGCCTAAAATTGAAAAGAGAAAACTATTTTAAATCAAAAGTAATAAATTCTAACCTAGTTCCAAAGATTGATGAGTTTTAATATTATGAACATAAAATAAAAGATTGAAAAATAAAGCTATTTAAGAGAATAAAAATAAAGCAATAATGAGTTGAAAATAAGTGTTAAAAGAAAAGATTATTAAGATACTAGAATCCATAAAGTGTAAGTTTAATAATATTTATTAGTATATTGATTCCCAAGTTTTAGTGATAGTTAAAATAATTCAAACTATCATTTTTTAAATAGATTTATAATTTTAAGCACAAATTACTTCTAAAAAGATAAGATTTTTCTTCACTTTTCAAAATTATAATTTCAAAGCATTTAGTGTAAATCAACCTAATGAAATAACAAATAAATCAATGAACATTATTTATAAGGCAAAACATAATATTTTTGTTCTAAGCATGGATGTGTACAATTTAATGACACATCTTACACAAAGAATATTATGTATTTGCACTAATGAAGAACAAAGTTTAAATATGTGCTAACAATCCAAAATACATGATATTTAAGATGAAATAAGATATTTGAAGAAGAAAATTCCATAAACTTTATTGCACAAAATGAGAAATCAACATACAAAATAAATACTATCTAGTTACATAATGTTTCATCATCACCTTAATAATCTTAAAAAGATTAGAAACACATAACTAGAATAGCAAATACAAACTAAAAATTACAAACATAAATAGGAAAATTTGGAGGATGAACCCCCAAAATTTTCCTCTAAAATTACATAGAAAGTAACCAAAAAGAAGAAAAAGATGAAGAGAATTGAGAGGTTTTGAATGTGTAGAAATTATGGTATAGTAACCTCCCTTCCCCCAAAATATGACACCCCAAATCCCTTATTTATAGCCAAAAATGAGGTATTAAAATAATCAATTTAAATTAATTAAATTGATTAAATTAATTTAATTAATTATAATATGGCAAATAGGGGTAAATTATAGGGTATAATAATTATGTTTTGGGGTAAAATGTGTAGAAAGTGGGGTAAAAAATGGAATTTTTGAATATAAAGGACAAGAGTACAAATTATGGGCTCAAGAAAAAAATGGCATGCATGGCAAAGTGGCTGGCTGATTTGTGGCAGGTGGGAGCTATGAGTGAGCTGCAGCAGAAGGCAGAGGAGAAGGCAGGCCCACGGTTTGGGCTTGCAGGTGTCTTCGGCCCAAATGGGCTGCTGGGCGTTGGAGGCAGGGCCGAAGGATGCATTGATGCTGGAGGGTTGAGTGCATATGTGAGGTGCTGAATGTTGTGTTGATGACTGAAGCTTGGGTGACTTTGGTGGACACGTGGCAGCAGTGGGAGAGTTGAAGGTGGAGGCTGATGGAAATGCTCATGTCACGTTGGGGAGAAGGAAATGCTCATGTGAGATGCTTGGTGAAGCTTGGCATTGGGCCTTGTGCTAATGGGCCCAAATTGCTTGGGAAAATACCAATTTCCTTTGCTATTCTTCACAAAAATGCCATCTTTTTTCATCATTTTCATTGCTTTTGGGAGTATAATATTCAATCTGACGTGAGCTGGTATTGGCATAAGCTAAACAAGATGAGGGCATTCATTAGCAAGGAGATGATAGATAAAGCTATAGTTAACAGCAAATTTAAAACCAGTAAGATGTATTTTCAGCTGATGAATAGAGATAAGGTGCCTTCGGCTTCTGTTATCTGGTGTAGCTTGTCCTTGCCTAAACACAGGTTTATTCTTTGGCAAGCTTCCTTGAAGCATCTTTTATCCAGGGACAATTTATTGAAGTGCCATATGCAGCTGACTTCTTCCCTGTGTCCAATTTGTGAAGTGCAGCAGGAGTGTCATGAGCACTTATTTTTTCAATGTCAGTTTGCTTATCAAGTGAGGAAAGGTGTGGCTAACTGGCTGGGAAGTTTGATTTGGCCTGCTTGTTTCCAGGATTGGATTAGGTGGATGGAGGGGAAGCCAAAGAGTCTTCAGCAGAAGATAGTTGCTGCTGGGTTAGCTGCTTCTGTGTATCTGGTTTGGTGGAACAGAAACCAGTGTGTTTTTAACTCCTTTTCAATGTCTGTTTGCAAGGCTGTTTCTCTGGTCCAAGATAGTATTAAGGCTAGAGTTACTAGTTTGTCTAAGGCTAAGATGAAGAGCACTGACATTGTTTTTCTTAGAAGCCTGAATCTGTTGTAATTTTCTGTTTGCTGGGCTCTTTGTGAGCTGTTCTGTTGGTTGTCTCGGTTTGTTGGGCTCCTTTTGAGCTGTTTCTGTTTTTGAGTTCTTTGTGAGCTGTTTTTGTATTTGGTTTGGTTTGTTAATAATATTCTTTGTTCATAAAAAAAAAAATAAAAAAATCAATTTAATTTTTTGAAAATATTAATTATAACTTAATTATATTTAACACTTAAGCTCAATAATATAACATTTTTTTACCACAAATTAAACTACAATAATTTAAATAATTAAACTACAATATATTACAACAAAATAACTATAAAAACACACAAAAATATATAAAATCAAAATAAACCTAATAAATTCAAAATTACTTAAAAACTTAATAAATCAATTAAAAACTCAAGAATTAAGCAACAATTAGCACATAAAAGATGGTAAAATAACTCTATTTTGTAGAGTTATCACCTTGCTTTTGGGTCGATGTTTAAGTGATGGCACATGACTGATGGGTCTATTCCTACCATGTCCTCGTGACTCTAGGTGAATACGTTGAGGTTGGCTTTCAGAAATTCTACTAGCTTATCCTTCACGATACCCGTAAGGTTTCTTCCTACCTTCAACTTTCTCAATGGCTCATTCATGACCGTGACTTCTTCCAACTCCTCTACTGGCTCGACTCTAGGTTCTTTCGCGACTCGTGGGTCCAACTCGTTTGGGTTCGCACCTTCATGCACAACCATTGCCATAGGCACCGATGGCTTTGTGGCCGCGCGGAGGGATGTGTTATAACTTTCTCTCGCTTCCTTCTGCTCTTCTTTCACGCTTGCTATTCCCCCGGGAGTTGGGAACTTCATAGCTAAGTGGTACAAAAAAGTTATCACCTTCAATTCTCTTAGGGAGGGTCTCCCTAATACCGCATTGAAGGCTGAGGCGCAATCCACCACGACAAAGTTTGCCATTATGGTGGTTTGCCTGGGCTGTTCCCCCATGGTGAGGACTAACTCAATTGCACCTAGGGGCTGTATTGAATCCCTTGTAAATCCGTAAAGGGAGGTATTGCAGGGCTTCAGGTGCCGAATGTTCAATCCCATCTTCTCCAAAGCAGGGCGATACAGGATGTCTACAGAGCTTCCATTATCCACCAAGACCCGATGTACCCTCATGTTTGTAAGTTGGACAGTCAACACCAAGGGGTCATTATGAGGGAAATGTACACCCCGTGGGTCTTCTTCGGTGAAGGTTATTGAGTCATTCTCACCCTTGAAACTCTTTGGGGGGCGTTGCTCCAAACTTAAGACGTAGGGGGGTGGACTTCGTCTGGCCTCCCTGGCATACTTGTCTCGCCCCTTCCTTGATTCGTCTCCGAATCCTGGCCCTCCGAAAATGGTCCTGACTTCTCCTTGTACCTCCGGGGCCACCTTTCGTGCCCGTGGCGAGGATGCCCCTTCTTCCGACCTTTGGTTCTCTTTGCGGACGTATCTGCCCAAATGTCCCCTGCGTATAAGCTCTTCGATTTCTATTTTAAGATGGTTGCATTCTGCGGTGGTGTGGCCGATATCTTTGTGATACTGGTAATATTTAATGGGGTCTCTTTTTGACCAGTCTTTTTTCATTAGCGGGGGCCTTCTGAAAGGGACCTAGTTTTCATTCATGATGAAAAACATGTTCCCTAGCGTGGGTGAGGTCAATATAAAAGGTGTAGGGGCCTTGCCTGCACTCATCCGTGCGCTGGGGCTTCCGAGGTCGATCCTCTCTTGTTCCTTCATAGACCCTCTTCTTCTTTGCACCGCTTTGGCTCTCCCGGATTGAAGGTTTTGGTGGGGACTGGTATTTTTCAACCTTAAAGCTTTCGTGACCATCCTCTACACGAATATATTTCTGTGCTCGCTCGTAGAAATCGTCCAAATTTGTGACCTCTCTCTTGAGCATGTTATCCCATAACTTACTTCCTGGGCGTACTCCGGCCGTGATGGCCATTTTTAGCTCTCTACGGGTCAAGCTCCCTACCTTGGCTGCCTCCATATTGAACCTGTGGATGTAGCTCTTTAGACTCTCATTTTCTCCTTATTTCACGTTAGCGAGGCTGGTGCCTGACATGGTGTAATCACGTACGATGTGATGCTGTTGGAGAAATTCTTCAGAAAATTGTTGCCAAGACTTGATGGACCCTGGTCAGAGTCTTTTGAACCATTTTTATGCAGGTCCTTTCAATGTGACAGTAAAGCAATGGCACCTGGCTCCACTACTAATCCCCCTTAACTTCATCAGATCGTTAAATGCGTCCAGATGGTACTTGGGATTTGTGTTTCCTTCATATGGGGTCATATGAGGCTCCTTGAAGTTGGCTGGGAGCCAGATGGCTTGGATTTCCTTAATAAAGGGCGATTCATGATCGAACTCGTCCTCAATGGCTTGTCCTCCAGATGCGGTGATGATCTTGCTCCGTAGGCTCCTCATTTCTGTGTCTAGGTCTTGTCTCCCCTTGTTCAAGGAGTCTCTCAATGTGGACGAGTTAACCTTTCCTTTTACTTTGTCCTCACGGGGTGCCATAGGGGGTGTAGTCCTTTTATCCGCCCTTTTCTTATTGAGCACTTCTTGCAAGTCTAGGGGCATTTTCTTCGACATGACCTCGACTTCGCTATGTGGGTCAACATTGTTCCTCTGCTTTTGCCTCTGGGGCTGCTCAGGTGGTCTGAGACGTTCACACTGCTTCATCTGGGGGTATTACTGGTGGAGAGTCGAGTTCTCCAATCGTCCACTGGCACTGTGGTTTCTACCCCCTCTTGTCCTTTCTCTTTTCGCCTAGGCAGAGGTATGCTCGATTTTCCTTGTAATAGGCCATTTAACACCTCTTGCATGTTCTCCAAGGTGGTTTCTAGCCTTTGGTTCTTGCAGTGCAATTCACGTATCTCTTCTTCGTAAAATCAAGATTTAGAACTCGAGCTCATGGAATGGACCTGGGGATGCTTGTCAGGTCTGCGCGTTGATGGGTGTAGATCTTGCCGGCCGGAGTTCGACACCTGTGGCGGTCTCGGGGGCGGGAACTCACCGGCATCTCTTGCAGGGGCAGTTGCTGACTTTGGACGATTCTCATCAGGTGGGACGGCCGGGGATGAGGCCTCCCTCTCATCTTCGTGGACCTCGGGCTCCTTTGGGGCCTCCACAGATTTTGGTGGAGGGGGATTCTTCATGGAGGCCTTCAGCTGGTCTCCATCAAGGTGGACTTCCACCTCCCGTGGCTCTCTCAATCATTTAGAACATCTTGGCATTTTTTCCTACTAGAATCAATGGACGAATAGTCGCTTGGCACTTATTCTTCCCACAGACGGCGCCAAACTGTTGACGGTGAGAACTCGTCAACGAAGTTAAGTTAGAAAAATCAAAGTATATAGCTTAAAGACGAATCTAATAAGAAACTTAAAAGATAGTTGCAAAAAGAAAAATGGAGAAAAGAACTTGTATTTCTCTTGGTATATTGCTACAGTATTTTTTCCAACCCCCTTCAATGTTGAAGAGGGGTTCCCTTTATAGTAGGCTCTAATGGTCCCTGATACATTGTGGTCCAGGGGACCAGATTGTACATAAGTACATTGTCAGGAGAGTGATATCAAGTGTAGTGGTGTTGGGAGAGTTGTGGTCGGCTCTGGCGCATGTCAGAGGCGTGGAGGTGGTGCTACCACTCCTCGTACTACCCCTACCACCATTACTTGTCAGATACAGGTGTCAGGTCTGTGCATTGATCCTTGCAGACATGTATGTACCTAGCTAGAGGTACCTTGTTCATACTTCTTGACTCTTGTGGGCTACCTTGAACAACATACTTGGTTGGCCTTCTATATTCTAACCTGATACCAAATCATCGCGGGGTATTTCCTCTATCTGTGAGTTAGTCCTCCCCTTGCATATATTCATGGAGTTCCAGACTTTGTACCTTGTAAGAGGTCCCAATTGGCTAACTGGAAAGGGTGTACCTCGTTGGTGGCCCCAACCTCAGCAAGTGATATAGGGCCTTTTCAATGAGGTAGGTGGTGCATGCAATGAGGCTAGTGAGATCTTGCACGGATGTGGGGAGGCGAGACCATGGCCTCTTTCATGGATGCTCGAGGCGAGGTTCAATGTTTCTCATGGACGTAGCAAGGTCCTGGCGCCGTATGCACCCGTGAGGCGCGAGGCGCCATATGCACCTGCGAGGCAACATGGGCGCGATGCGCTATATGCACTCGTGAGGCGCGAGGCACCATGGGCGTGCGAGGTGAAGAGGCCTCGCGAGATACTCACGGGCGTCTGAGGCGACGTGACCTCGCGAGATGCCTGGGCGCACGAGGCATTTGTGAGGCATTAGGGGCACGCGAGACCCATGTGGGCGTGCGAGGCGACGAGGCTCGCGAGATGCCTGGGGCGCACAAGACGCTTGTGGGTGTCCGAGGCGAAGTGGTCATTTGGAGCAAGGTTGATTTCCGCGAGGCGCACCTAGAGTGAGTTCGCCCAAGGCAGCTGGGATTGAGTGAGGCTTATGCATTATTAGCCTATGCTTCATTTCATATCTTCACCCTCATAGTGTTTGAGCACTGCTTCGAGGGATCAAAGGGACTTCAGGCATGGTTGCTTTGGACCTCCCAGGGACCTTAGACATGAGATGTGGGTCTTTTACCGGTGTATAATTTTCAGCATCCACATGGTGTATTAATATTTTGGTTAATATTTGAATACTAAGATAATATTAAAACTATTTTCATACAGTTATTGATATTTGTAAGAACATTGAATTTTGTAGAAATTGTATTTATTTTAGCAATGGGATCAGTTTTATGGCTGATTAATAGTAATATAAATATTTATATTTATTTTATTATCATTATATCAATTATTACAATTTTATGTTAAGAATATGATTTCTTTTATAAAATGATTTTTATAATATATACATTCACATACATATTGTTATTCATGTATTTTGTTATTAATATTATCAATATGTTTAAAATTCTTTTAATATTGAAATAAGTTTATTTATAGACGAAAATTATGATCATTTACTATTATTATTATTATTATTATTATTATTATTATTATTATTATTAATGTATCATAAATGTACATTATATTATGAGCAAGGTTTAAAGCTGTGTTTTGTAAAGAGGATTATGATGTATGAAGAGTATTAGCATTATGATGATAATAATTAATATTATCATTTATGTAGTTTCTTGTATTGTTAATATACATTATCAATAATGTATAATTACGATTTTGATAGAATTTAATAAATGATGTACCTTGAATAAGATTTGTATGTATTTGAATGATTGACTCTTGGTAAGTAGTTTTAAAATAAGCTAAGGACCTAAGGTAAGTAAGTTTCACTTTTTGTGCTTAAGTGTGAGATACATGACTACATTGATTGTGTATGTTTAATGAGTTAAGTATGAGATGATGATGCATATGATGAGTATGTGATGAATGGTTATATGAGTTATGTGTGGTATGCATATCATAATGGATTGCATGACATATAATAGATGAATTTCGTGATATGTGAAAGTTGTCTTAATTGGTTAAGTTTGATTTGAGTTATGTGCAAGTATGTGTTCTCATGTTGATGAACATGTGGATTACTTTCTATGTTCATGATTTTGTTACATGTTATGATATATGAAGCCTTTAAGTTTTTAGGCTGGAAACCTTAGACCTGAGTCATAGCTCTACATTAAGGTATAACAACGCCACCAACCCAAAGCTTCATGTATTATGACTAAAGATGTTTTGAGTTATATGAGATGTGATACAATGCCTTGATTGAATACCATCAAACATGAATCATGAACATGAACATTGGCATTTCAACATCAACATGTGTGCATAACATGTACAATTATGTGATACATTATTATGTGATATAAGACCATGCATAAGAATATGAGAAAGGTTATGAAATGCCTTGAAAAGTATTATGTAAAGTTAAACATTTTAACGACACAAGGCTTAAGCAAAGTGATAATAAGATGTTTAACAAGGGTGCCACTGTTTCGATGAAGCAATTAAGTAAAACAATATGTTTAAAATTCTTTTAATATTGAAAAAGTTTATTTATAGATGAAAATTATTATTATTATTGTATCATAAAAGTACATTATATTGTGAGCGAGATTTAAAGTAGTGTTTTGTAAAGAGGATTATGATGTATAAAATGTATTAGCATTATGATGATAATTATTATTATTATCATTTATGTGGTTTCTGGTATTGTTAATATACACTATCAACGATGAAACGAGTAATACAATGTGCTCAGCTGCGATGATGGCTATCCGGAGGAGAACCCATGAGATTTTATATTATATGTGTAACAAGCCCTGCAGGCATTGGATAAATCGAATAGTGTGCACAAAAGATAATGGGCACATAACAATGTGAAAGTAAAAAGAGAAAAAGCATAAAAGTAAAGTTTGAAAGTGCTTGATCAATAAATGAAATGCATAAGTATTATAAGTTAGCATATGAGTATATGTGCACTTCAAACTCACGACATTCATGTGTATGTGTATGTGTATGCATGAGATTTATTTATCGAGCATTAGCTCGTTATATTATTTTCCAACATTTTTCCAGGTGTGGCTTTAGATGTTGGCAACTTGTGGAGCACGGACTCAGTAGCAATGCAATAGTGGTTTATGATTTTTCATATAGCTATATTTAAATTTAAAGTATTCATATGTGTAATAATTTCTATAAATAAGTTTATATAAAAGTTTTAAATTTTTTGGTATTTCTTATTATCTTTTTATTTAATTCATTTGGTCAAGTGCTTAACATTCTCGTAAACCCTGGAATTAGGAATATGTGGTAGACGTACCCTACCTTAGGGACGTCACATAGGGTGCGACTGCGTTAGTACCCCAGAAAGCCTAAACTTTCTATGGGCGCGACCACGCCAGTACCCTAGAAAGCATAAACTTTCTACGGGCACAACCGCTCCAGTTGCCCCGAAAGGTGGCTTTGCTGATTTTTAGAATTAGGACTCGGGGAGTTTGGGAATCCTTTTGGTGGCCCACTTGGGGGCTCGGGGGACGTTTCTTCTGTCCTGAAAACTGGGAAAAGTAATCTTAAGTGTAAGGTCTAGGGTAAGGCTCAGGATTTGAAGTTAATCCCTAATACGATTATGTTTATGTTGTGACTTGACTATCGCAAGGCTTGAGATCAGAATCGTACTTGAGGCCGTAATATCCAGCGCATGGAACTCGAGGTAAGAAAACTTCATCCTGGTTGTGATAGGGGCTTGGACCCCCTATAAATGGATTTGACTGTGATTATAATTGTAATTGAACGATTAGGCATGCTTGTATATGCTGCATTTGATTGCGTGTTGTGCAATATATATATATATATATGATTATACCTATTTTGAAGGCCAGCCTAAGGGCACCGGGGCTGACAACAAGCGTGCGGAACGCAACTCGACCTAAGCGTGTCAGGGTTGGCTATAAGACCAGAGGACTCAGCCTAAGGGTTCCAGGCCTGAGCGTCATATAAATAAACAAATGTGTCGATTGCACTTAACTAACTATATTGATTGTTGGAATTGGATTATGTGTTTGATTGAGCAGATTTTTACTACTAAGCTTATTGCTTATGTCCTGTTGCTTATTGAATTCATCTATATAAGTTTACTGTTTATATATTGTTGCTCACTTGTATCTGTTGATTTAAGCTTTCTTGTTGAGCCTTGGCTCACGGGTGCTGTGTGGTGCAGGTAAGGAAAATGGAGAGCTAGACCAGCCATCAGTTGGAGAGCTTCAGGGGTGCTGTGTACATATGCAGCCTACTCAACCACCACAGCCAGGATAACTTGGGAGGAACTAGGGTTGAACCTTGTTTTTCCACTTAGGACGACTAATTTGTATTTTATTTGTCTTTTACCAGTCTGTAAACACTTTTTTGGTTCCCGTGTATAAACTTAATATTTTAATGAAAAATAATTATGTCGTTGACCAAAATTTTTAATACCTAACCTTGATTTAGCCTTTAATTACACATTTAAGTCCAAATGACCCACTTAGCTAGTTAAGCACTATTTTAAACACACAGTGTTATTGTCTTGGCTAACCAGGGCGTTACATAAGGACTAGCTACCCTTATAGAATCTAAGAAAGTCAAAAGGTCTCTCAAAAGTGACTTCCTCACAAATACACCCACCCTGCAAAGGGACCATGTTGTAGAAGACAAAAGGGGAGCCCAAGGAGATCCCTAAGTCTAGATCGACTAAGTCACCTTACCAAGGGAAAAAAAGCCTTAAATGAGGTCTTTGAAAAATACTCCATCGCAGTCAATAAAAGGGTCCTCCTAATAATCCTAGGTCGACTAAGGTCACCTAGCCCAAAATAAAAGAGTCTCAAAGAAGATTCTTGCGAAAAGGGTCTTAAAGAATACACTTGCAAAAAGGGTCTCGAAGAAGACGCTTGTAAAAATAGTACTATGCATAATAATGAGAAGGACGTTTCTCAATCAAAAATAAAAAGTCAAAAGCTCGCGCATGAAAAATATAAAAAAGAGAGGATGGGAGATACCCAAAGGGTTAACACATCCTTAAAATAAACCAACGTGCATACATAAGAGGAGCTTAAACACACCTCCAATGAGCAAGAAACACAAGCAAGACACCAAGTGTGTTTCTTCAACGAGCAAGTACTGGTACACTTTGCGGTTAAGTCGAACTGCTGCTTTGATAGTGAAGAAGAGGCCAATAAGAGAAAGAACCACAAGAAAGAATGGTTAAAGCACTCTTCACTCTGAAATCTGACAAGCGTTGGAAACATGCAAACCACCTAGGGCAACATCTTAGGAGCACCACAAGAGGGTTCACCTTGTCTAGATGATACTTCTTAGGCCCCTTCGGGTAGTGTGCCTCAAGCTCCTTCGGGCGGCCAGATGTTCTGTACACCAATGACATCCGTGGGATCTGTACAAAGGAATGATTGGCATTAATTAAACTTCAAATGAGTCCTGAGGACCACCACTCATGAAGTATGCTTTTCCATATCTCATAAATAGAGAAACACACTTGCACCTTGCATGTCATAAAGATGGCACAAAAAAAAAAGGAGAGTCTACAAGAATGCCTAAAGGCCTCCTTATGGATTGGGGACAAGTGTGGATGCCAAAAATCTCCCAAGGAAAAAAGGTTCGGTCCCTTATTGAAATAAATGGCAAAGGTTCACTTAGTCATTCCATCGAGCTCGTGCCTATAGGTCTCACGAGACCACATTCTAGGTAGCACTCCTAAGTGCCCCACGAGGTCTCTGCCTTGCCGAAGACCCAAGCGCACCCGGGAGGGGCCCGTTGTACAAAGCATGTACATCATGCCAGCGAAGGCGCCTGTGAATGCTATAAAACCGAAAGCACGACCAATTCTTCATGCCAAAACCAAAGGTTTAAGAGTCACAAGATACCTCAACATTGGTATCACGACTTCCGAAGATAATAACCATGCCTCGAGAGGTCCTTATGCTGCATCACCCTTGCACCTCGTGAGACCCACGCCTCACAAGCCCCTCATTTCGCCTATGTGTAAGGCACTATCGCCACTGTCCCGTGAGGCCCTTGTGCCCTAGCGTCTCGCGAGGCCCCTACCATGCACACCCATAAGCTCCATGCACACGAGGCTCTAGTGCCATCATCTCGCGATGACCTCACGCCTCAGTGTCTCGCGAGGTCCCTATTGCGCACGACCATACGCTTCTTGCACGCGAGGCCCTCACACCCCAGCATCTCGCGAGGCCCCAACCGCGCACGCCCATACGTTGCCTACGCACAAGGCGCTAGCGCCACCATCCCATGAGGTCCTCATGCCCCAGCATTTGGATAGGCCCTTGCCTCACATGCCCATACGCCGCCTGCGCGAGGCGCTAATGCCACCATTCCTTGAGGCCCTCACGACCTTGTGTCTCGCAAGATTTGCGCCTCACATGTTAACATGTGGCCTAAGTTCAAGATGCTGCCTTGAACCTCAATCCCACCGTCTCCCAATCTCATGACCACGACTGCAAAAGGTCTTCACTTAGTTTAACCCTCGTGGAGTTGAGCATGGAAGCTAAGGCAAGACCTTACCAATGCTTGTTGGGTTTTGTGAGAAATTTCTTTATTAAAGAATGCTGAATGACTAACACCCAAGACGGGAGCCACACATCAGCCTTGTCAAGTGTTAGGAGGTACAAATAACAAGGCAAAATGAGCCCAATAAAGGTAGAGGAGGAGAAAGCCTGAGTACGAAATACATCAGGTTAGGTACATACATGCTTGGAGATCACAAAGTACGAACTAGGAACCCACACCAGACAAGTAGTGGTTGTACAAGGACAGTACATCGTGGGACCATCACTACCACTCATCTAAAATAGGTCAAAGGCGACCACCACCTCTCCGACACCACTACAATCTGCACCATAACCTCATGCAGCATGGCAGGGTACCGTTTTGTCCCCTTGGGACCACTTTGTATAAAGAGCCATTAGAGCTCACCTATAAATAGGACCTCACTTCATCATGGAAAGGGGTCGAAAAATTGGACATTGTAACCAGAGACTATTGAATAATACAAATATTCTCCCCATGTTCATTGTGCAACTTGATTCTAAGTTCATATAGCTATCCTAAGTTCTTCTAAGCTTCTTTACCACTCTTCATTTACTCTTAAGCTCATAAGTTTTACAATCTAACTTGGTTGACGGTTCCCACCATCAACAATTGATAAAAAATTATTGATAGAAATTGAGTTCAGGCTACCAAATATGTATGATTTCAAATTACAAGATACCAAATGAGTATTATTAAAAACATAGGATACCAAGTATGTATTTCGATAAAACATAGGGTACCAAATGATTATTTACTCTTTTATGTTTATGTTATCTGGTTAGGGGGGTTATGTCCTATATAACTCTTCTTACTGGGTGTTAGCTCACGGGTACTCTGTGTGAAGGTAAAGGAAATACAAAGAAGTGAGTGGTACGGGCTTGATGCATGGATCTTACATGTTAGCGGCATACATTGTTTTAAATTGGTAAAATTTTATTAATTAAATTTGAGTTTAGGATACCAAATATATACGATTTTAAAATACAAGGCACAAAATATGTACGATTTTAAAATACATGGACCAAATGAGCATTATTATAAACACATGATACCAAAATGATACTTTACAAAATACAGGATACGAAATGGTTACCTACCATTCTTTTATATATAGTATTATTTATTTATTTATTTAAAATTTATATGATATTATTTATACATTTTCACATATTCTTTTGAAATATATGACATTGTTTATATATTTAAAATTAATATCAAAACTAAAAAAAACTATATTCATACATTTTATAAATACAACTAAGTAAACGTGCATTGCACGTTGTTTACACCTAATATGTATATATATATAAATGTATTTTTTATGACTACAAGTGTTTTGATATTTTGCAAAACATTTGCTTAACCAAAATCGACAATACATCAATAACATTAACTAAAAATATAACAACAATTAAACAAAAAATAGTATCAACCAACATCAACTAAACATAAATAAGATAAACTAATTTAAGTTGATGATAGAAACCTGGATCCCAACAAAACCCAAATGAAACCTAATTTCAACGTTGTTTTTCAATGTTTAAACATTTTAAATGTGAATTTTAATCGATTGTATCATTTTTTTTTTTAAATTGAAAACACCTTAAAGTGAGACTTTAATTTTTTTTTTTAAAATGTATGAGCAAACTAGAGAAATTTTTTTCCCAAACCTCTGACAAACAAGTCAAAAAACTTTGTATTGTCCCCAAGGAAAACCTCATCATACCCTTCAATGTTCCTCTTTTATTGGGCCTCATGCTAAGCAAATGTAGCTCGAACCTGATGGGAAGGTTCGGTACAAGGATTTGATTGCAAGAATAGTTACCAAGTAAGCCATTGTTGTTGTTGAAGATGATGGATTTGGCTCTAATGTGTTCTTATGAAATAGTGTGGGTAATTTTAATTATTTTTTTCTTTTGATTTTTTTTATTCCCTATTGTTTATGGTTAGTGAACAAGGGTGAGGATATTGTGCTAAATTAGCTTGCAAGATAGGAAGTTGATCAAAAGCAGATTGTCTTTCTAGACGAAAATCAAATTGCATAAGCAGATTGTGTACTTCTTCATGACAGGGTTTATCATATTGAGTAATAATAGACGAAATAATGAGATCATATTCTCTGTCAAGACCACCAATAAGGTAAATAAGTTAATCACGTGAAGAGACCGGATCACCAATAGATACCAAAGTGTTACAAATACATTTGAATTTTTGAAGATATTCAAACATGGAGAGCCCATTTTTTTTTTTATATTTTGAAAAGATGTACAAAGTTTAGAAATATTAGACATGGACTGAGATTCATAGATTTGTTCCAATCTATCCTAATATTCATTGGTTGTATTGTAAGATTTTTTTTTAGAATGGAGACCTTCAGAGAGAGAAGCATACATATAAGACATTAAAAGCCAATTATACCTATGCCAAGTTGTGTGAACAAAATCAATAGTAAGGGTATTAGAATTGGAGTGTCGCGTGGGACATAGAACAGATCTATCAAGAAAGCCTTCTAAGCCATGGGCAGCAATAACATTCAAACGTTAATTACACCAAATCAAGTAGTTGGAGTTATCAAGTTTGACTGAGAATGGTTGATTCACAGAAGGTAAAGATGGAATACTGGAAGAAGATGAAGGGAAAAGGGAGGAAAATTTTGAAGTGAGCTAATGGAGAAGCAATGGAAATAGGAGGTAATGGCGAGGATGAAATTGCGGGGGCTGTAACGTCGAAGCTAACGCCGATTGAAGAAGGGGCCTCCATATTTGAAGTGTCGATTGAAGCAAAAGTAGTGGAGGAAGGGGTCGACTCTGATGCCATGTTTGGGTTTAGGGATTTCAGAGAGATAGAGAATGCATGTTGTGTACATTATTCGATGTATTATATATGTACAAAAGAAATAGTACAAGTTCAATATATACAATAGAGTAAAGACCCTATATACGTGACATATATATCATATTATTTACACATTTATAGAAATATCACTAAAGAATAAAATGTGAGAATATGTGAAACTCTTTTTTTCTTGTATATTCGATCAATACTAGGTGCCCTTTTATAGGGATTGTATAGAACAATCACAATAAATGTCAGAGAATAAAAACTCTATAAATAAGGAAACTTATACACAATAAAAAAACTTTAACTATCACATCTAATACTAAAGCTATTTTTCATATCTTTGTGATTTTATTTCCTGGTTATCAACACTCCCCCTCAAGCTTGACTCTAAATGTTATTAAGTCCAAGTTTGTTTGTTAGGAAATTAAATACTCGTTTGGATAGTCCCTTAGTTAGTATATCTCCCAGTTGTTGATCAGTGTGCACATGTTTAACGCTGATTATCCCTCCATCATTTTTTTTGATAAAGTGTCCATCCACTTCTACATGCTTGGTTCTATCATGAAGTACATGATTATGTGTTATACTGATGGTGGACTTGTTGTCACGGAATAATTGGATAGGAGCTTCGTATTCTATCTTTAATTCTTCAAGCAGTCATTTTAGCCATATAATTTCACATACCTCGTGAGCCATAGCCCTAAATTTCGCTTCTACACTGCTTCTTGCAACAACAATTTGCTTTTTACTTCTCCAAGTAACTAGATTACTCCATTGTAGGGTACAATAACCGGATGTGGATTTCCTATCATCAATTGATCCAACATAGTCAACATCTGTAAAGACTTCAACCTTTCTTTCATTTGTCTTCTTGAAGAATAGTCCATTTCCCGGTGCTTGTTTCAATATCTCAAGATTCCATACACAACATTGAGATGGCCTTGACACGGGTCGTTCATATACTGACTTACTAGACTTACAGTGAAGACAATGTCTGGTCTAGTGTGAGATAGATAGACAAGCTTCCCTACTAGTTGTTGGTATCTTCCTTTGTTAACTGGATCTCCTTCAAAAATATTAGTCTTGTCTCCAAGTTTAACTAGAGTTATGCTAGGCTTGTTACCGAGCATCTCGGTTTCCTTTAGGAGATCAAGAGTAAATTTTTGTTGAGATACATAAATGCTTTTTTTGCTTCTGGCAATTTCCATACCTAGAAAATATTTCAATGTCCCGAGATATATTTCAATTGACTTTGAACTCCTTTGCCATTATCTCTTTGATTATAATTATCTCCTCAGTATTTCTTCCAGTGACAATTATATCATTGACATATACTATCAAGATAGTAATTTTCCCTTTTCCTGATTGCTTAATGAAAAGCATATGATCGGTTTGACCTTGTGTGTTGTTAGGAATGGTTCCTTGTGCGCAGCGGAAATTGCGGTAATGGTATACAACAAAAATTTTCATATAAACATTCTTTATATGAGGATCCTTTAATATGCAATATGTTAATCAATATATAATATGAACATAAAAAAAATAATACGAAACGATTTACCTCTTGTAGCCTATCAAGAATCCTTGAATATTTTCGTATATATTTCGATCTTCCTATCCTTGCTTGAGTACTCACACCTAGATCTTTCAAGACGTTCTCTACACCTCAAGATGTGGGTGGGCACATAGAGAACAATGATCAATTTTGTGAATCAAAAGTATTCTCAACACATGAGACTTTTGATTATAGGCTAGAGATAATAAGTTTTCCTTTTTGTGAAAAAGATGATAGTTTTTCTTCTCTATTTCAAACTTGTCCAAAAACTTGTTCTTTCTATTTTCTATCAAACAGAATATATAGACCTTATTACCATAATAATCATAATGAAGAAAAATCAATTACCTTTTATAATAATAATGATGATAGACAAAAAATCTAACATACCATTATAAAACCCCTTTTAAAATATTTTAATTAATTAATTAAAATGAAAAATCAATATCTGATCACATCAGATGTGCCACACGCATAGAGCTGTCCAAGCCCTATGCGTGTGGCCTATCCTGAAAAATGAGATTTTGATTTTTCATGTATTTTTACTTTTAATTAATTAATAATTAGATATTCAAATAAAGTATAATCTTTTTAAGGAAAAAGATAACAACTTAAATTTAAAAATTTAAAATTTGAATTTCCAAAATTGCACCAATGCAATAATAAATTGTGCAACTTCAATTATCACACAATTGCACATTTATACTGAAGAGTAAATATTCTCTCAAATAACCCATTCACAGTTTAACCCTTGTATCAACTCTTACCTTGATTAGTGTTGATAGAGCCGCCCTGATGACCTATGGACCAATAATTCCAAGCTCCAATAAGTAAAAGATTATTAACTAAAATTCTTTGATTCAATAATCATATTTATTAATCTCATGATTATTCCACTATAAATATGAGACTGAAATCTTATGAATTAAAGACATATATTTACTGAGTACTTTATTGTAACCATAAAGTGTCCATTGATTTAATCATTACATACAAATTAATCCTCTATTGATGATTCATAATTAAATGAGAATAAAATTATGAATAAAATTGACTTTACTAGTGAGGGTTAATTCATAATATGATTATGAATGGGAAATTTGAGTTTTAATGCAATAAGTGACACTCCGTTTAAAAAATACCTTATCACTATATAACTCTCGTTTTGGTGCTACTAATGTCGTTACTACCCAAAATACCCCTGGCATAATTTTCCCTCTTTTTTTCTCGTAGTCTTCACTCTCTATCTCTTATGTTTTCCCTCTCTGTCTCTCAAACTCTCGTACACAAAAAAAAAAAGCCAGCCACCATTAATTTGCATTTCGGATCTAGGGGCAAGTAGTGAGTCCTTTCAAGTCAAGAAACTTCATTTTGGATTTCGGATCTAGGGAAAAAATCTTATGGGTAAGTATATATTTGTTATATGTAGTGAGGAAACTTTTCTGGTTACATTACTTGTCTTATTTCGAACAGATCTGTGTATGCCTTCATGTTTTATTGCAATTTTTCACGGAATGAATTTTGGATACTTCGTGCATTTTTTTCTGGATTTTTTCCTGCCTCGATGAGTTTCGATGAAACTCGATAGGTCTCGATGTGTAGCATGCATGCTGGCTCGATGGTCCTCGATGGACCTCGACGTGACTCGATAGTGTTAGGATGTTAGTACCTCGATGGTACTCGATGGGTGTATAAGAGTTTAATTGGATTTAATGACTCGATTGTACTCGATAGGTGTATAAGGTTTAATTAGATTGTTTGCCTCGATTGGACTCGATTGTTCTTGATAAAACTCGATAGGTGTATAAGAGTTTAATTGGATTGTTTCCCTCGATAGTCCTTGATTGTACTAGATAAAACTCGATAAAGTGTATAAGAATTTTATTGGATTGTTTGCCTCGATAGTCCTCAACTGTACTCGATAAAATTCGATATGTGTGACCTCGATAGGACTTGACATATATCGATAGAAATCGATATTTTCTGTTTTATGTTGTAGTTTAACTTTTTGACCTTTTTTGTTTTGTTTTTTTTTGCAGATTCGACTGTTTCCGTATTTGTTGCATTCAGTGGTGTTTGGGAACTCAAAAATAGGGATTGGATTTTCAGAGATGCTGAAAATCAAGTTCTGCCCATGGAGAAGGGTGTGACATATGAGCAACTGCTTGACATTCTGTACGATGAGCTTGAAGTGGATAGATGTGTGCATGACTTGAAAATTGAGGTCCCGTACACATGCCTATCACAATCCGTCAAACCTACCGTTATAAAAAATGATAGGTATGTGCGTGCATTATTGGGTTAGCATCGAAATCTGTAGAGAAGCTCATTCCTCTATGTGTCACAATGATTAAGAAGGGAGGTGTAAGAAATGCATCGGCTTCTGCCAGTGTTAATAAAGAAGTTCGATTTGAAAAGAACATTTCTCCTCCATGTCATGGTTTCAAAGGAACTCAAGGTGACGTTGGAACATGTGTTCCTGAGACAAATCCAGATGTCATAGTCCATGATGATATCCCGGTTAAAGATCCTTCATATGTGCATGACACGGCGGAGTACGATCCCTATGGCTATGAACCTTATGTCAACGACGTTCCTATTGCTGATGCAACAGATCTTGGTGGGCCAGATGTTAGGGTAGATTTTCCAACACATAGTTCAGATGTTATGGTAGATGAGGAGCTCAGAATAGAAGACCGGCAAACACCTGGGACCAGCAGTAGTCGTCCAGGTCCAAGTAGAACCGATGATAGTTTTAGATGGAGTTCTCCATTGGACTTAGGTGAAGATCGTAGAACATGGAGTGCTCCCATGTTCACCAAAGAGGATATACAGGCCTCACATCAACATCATTCCTCAACTAGCAAAGCTTCAGGAGAATTGCACCTTGGGAAGTTCTTTCAGAACAAGCTTGAATTGAAAACCAAAGCATCCATATTTGCGATGAAGAATAATTTTGAGTTTATGGTGAAGAAATCTGGGATTGATGTGTGGTACATTACTTGCAAGGATCCTGATTGTGGTTGGAGATTGAGGGGTAAGAAAAAAATGCAATCTGAAATGTTCGAGATTACTGTATACAACGAAGTACACACTTGCTCACAAGAAATTTGAGATAAGGACCACCGTCAAGCATCACCATGGGTTGTTGGGCACCTAATCAAGAGGAAATTTTCTACCGATGGTACTCGGACATGGCAAACAACATAAGGAAGGACATGAAGCACCATTTTGGGGTTGAAATGAGCTATGAGAAGGCGTGGAGATGCAGAGAAAAGGCTCTTATGTATGTCAGAGGGACACCTGAGGAATCATACTCCAAGTTACCTGGATACCTGTGTCAGTTGGAGCATAAGAACCCAGGTACAATTACTAATTTTGTAGCAGAAGATGGTCGTTTCTTATATTGCTTCTTTTCCCTCAGTGTTTCTAGGTGTGGTTTCCAGTACTGTCGTCCTGTAATTTGTGTGGATGGCACATTCTTTAAGAATAAGTATGGTGGCCACATGCTCTGTGCTGTTGCATTGGATGCAAACAACCAGTTGTTTCCAATTGCGTTTGCATTGGTGGATAGTGAGAACCATAACTCTTGGACTTATTTCATGAGAAAATTAAAGGAAGCCATAGGGGACGTTGAGAACCTTGCTTTTGTATTGGACAGGCATAAAAGCATTAATCATGCTATGGAGCTTGTGTTCCCAGATGCGTATCACGGTGCATGTTACCATCATATCTGTATGAATGTTGTGGCAAAATTCAAAACTGACCACGTGCAAGACATCATGGGGTGTGCAGCGTACGCATTTCGAAGAACGGAATTTCACAAGTTCTTTGACAAGATTAAGGTAATTGATTCGCCCATTGTTTAATATCTAGAGGGAATTGGCTTTGAAAGGTGGAGTAGTGCTTATTTTCCCAGTAACCGATACAATATCATGACGAGTAACTACGCAGAAAGCTTTAACAATAAGATCAAGGAGGCAAGGAGCTTTCCAGTCGCCAATTTTCTTGAATTCATAAGATTCACTCTTCAGTCTTGGTTTGCAGATAGACGTGAAAGAGCTGCAAAAGCAACAACTGTGTTATCACCTAAGATGGAAAAGGATTTGAAGCAAATAGGTGATAAAGCAATTTTTTTAGATGTCCAAGTCCTTGGTTATCACAAATTTCTTGTGGACGATGGTAATGGTGATGGTGAGGTGAACTTGGCCAAAAAATCATGCTCTTGTGGCATGTTCCAAACCATTGGGATACCCTATGTACATGCTTTTGCTGCAGCCAGAAAAAGAAGCATAAGCATTTACTCATGGTCGTCAAACATGCCAGAACACCATAACAACGAAGGCAACAATAAGCACCAAGGCTTGATCACTTCCTCCATCAGAGTGGGACTGAGCATGCTATGGTTGGAATCATAAACGTTGATGCACCATGTTGGAATGGAGACTTCAATGGCGATCCAATGTGCGACTTTCTCGACGTGCAAGGAAAAATATACTTCACTCACATTTTTCCATGATACAAGGAATTGATTATCATCGCCCTTCAACATTCTCAGCACATCGTCGTCCCATGTATACTTAGTGCCAGTCTCTCTGAAATGATTCCAACGACCTAGGCACACCTGGGGGAAGGTGGTGTTCATGATCGCAGCATCCTGCTGAAATGCAGCATGGTAAAAGTGGCGTCGACGGCGTAGCATGTGCAAAGCGGCATCAATATGCTAAAAAAACATAAAAATTCGTTAGTACCATCAATATATTTTAAGATTGAATTGAAAACATGAATGTAATTTACATACCGAATCCCAAAGCCAAGTCTGGACTGTGTGCAACTGTAAGAACCATGCCACACCGTGCGTCCCAGTATACACGTTGCAGTCTCTCTTATTGTCGATGTTCCCGATGATCCACTTATGGAAGCTCTTCTCCTGTTGTGGGTCACACTTCCTCAGTGGTTCAGCAACTAGCCCCTGTTTATCTAGTCTGATCTTCTTTGCTGGGTCGGTGAAGTCATCAAAACACTTGGGCCTGCGTTTCTTCCTGACAACTTCAAGGCTAGCTGCCTCCTCGGGCTGCAATACTTGTACACTGGGACTGTCAGCATCACTGGCAGCTACAGATGTCTGGGCCTGTGGAGTGAAGGGTTGATCACCATGCTCGTAGTCTGCAAGTAAGATATCAGACTCTGTATCTGATTTTACGTCGGTGAATCGACCTGAGACCAGTGAAAGCAGCTGCGCCAACTAAGCCATGATCGTGGTCTGATTCTGTAGTAAGGTTGCCTGGCCCTCCTCAACCCTCTTCAGCCTCTGCATCAATTGCTCATAATCAGGCTGGGCAACCTGACTAGATGAAGCTGCACAGGCCTGTGAAGTGCCCTCAACCCTCGGGACATCCTCATAAAAAATGGAGGCTTCCTTTGCAACTTCTGCTAGCTTCTCTGCCTCCTTCTCATGTACCACTACTTCATCCACTGCAGTCCCAGCCTCCAACTCAGGGAATAACCTGGAATCAACTTCTGGGAGGCTATTGTAGTAGACTACCTCACCGGGATGTGGCTTCAGCATGGAAAATACCACTAACTGCATGGTTGAATAACACGTGTCAGAAAAACTTTAATAAAATAAATCGTTAATCAATTAATTTGTGACATTTAACAAGATAAAATGGAACTTACTTGACGATTGGCGAATATAGGAACCAACAGAGCTGTCGAAATAGTGATATCAGTCTTCGTAGCCCAGCTGAGCATCCTCGAAATTTGATTCCCACTGTTCTCACCGAACTTACTCCCGAGAGAAGGCATGGCCTCAAAAGCCTAGTAAAGAAGCGCGGGTGCATAGCAATTGAAACTATACTTCGCCTCCTTCTGTTTTTTGCTTGACCCCTTTTTCTTCTTCTCCTCATAGTGTTTCAATTGCTTCTTCATGTCCTTTTGAAGGCCTTTGCTAACCTTCTTAAATGACAACTTCCCCCAAGGATACTTGAAAAAGTAATCAATATCCTCAACCATCCTCAGGGAATCTCCCCATATCGTTGTTGTCTTCTTTGGGGCATTCAGTACCCCCTCTATCAAATAGCACAAACCCAGCTTAAATGCATCTTCTGGGTTTGTGGAGGCCTTCAATGCATCTTCCAATAGACCAAAACTAACCTTCGAATCACCATTAAAATATTCCTGGATGATCCGATCACTTGAAAGATGCTCTTTCAATTCATCTGGGGACGGTGATTTCCCAAAATTTAGCCCGGTAACTAGGGCAAACTCTGGAATACCAAATCTACACAGAGTGTTGCCTAGGTAGAACTGACCCTCTTCAGGCTTCTTACTTTCTACCTTACGCAACATTAGCTGATGCAGCAAAACCCCAGAAAAACTAAATGGTTTTGCCTTAAAGAACTATCCCAACAGGCATGCCTGTGCCCCTTCAATAAGACCATACCTCTTAAACTGCTCTATAAGGGTATCCAAGTAGGCACTACCCCTATAAGTGACACAGCCAGGAAAGTGTTTCTCCAACGGCACAATAAGTTCAGGAATCTGGAAAAAAAACAAAAAAAATGTTAAAAATGTGAAACAATCTGGTAAGGCAGTTACTATCGAGGCAGAAACAATCGAGTTCTATCGAGTCTTATCGATGCCTATCGAGGTGGGTTCCAAAATCACAAAGAATAATATCATCGGGTTACTATCGAGTCCTATCGAGGTAAGGCAAAAAAACCAAAGTCTAGTCATATCGAGGCCTATCGATTCATATCAAGGTGGGTCCTAAAAATCCCAAAGCCGCATACCATCGAGTCCTATCGATTCATATCGAGGTATGTTCTAAAATTCCCAAAGCCTTGTATCATCGAGTCCTATCGAAGCCTATCGATTCCTATCGAGGTGGGTCCTAAAAATCCCAAATCCGTGTCTCATCGAGTCTTATCGATTCATATCGAGGTAGGTTCTAAAATTTCCAAAGCCTTGTATCATCGAGTCCCATCGATTCTTATCGATTCCTATCGAGGCCTATCGAGGCACAGTCTAATCCATTCCTCATCCTATACTATCGAGTCCTATCGATTCCTATCGATCTCTATTGAGTTTCATGAAAATATCGAAAAAAACCCAGATTTCTTCATTGCCAGCCTCGATCTATCCTATGAACAAAAATCAACAAAAAAAACCAGGCACATACACATATTGCAGATTAAAAATGAAATCACTCACCGTCGCTTTCTTTGAGGTTGTTTCCTAAAAATTTGGTCGGCTTACTCGACGTTTTCTCCTTCCCCTTCTCCGATCGTCACCCTTTGGGAGCCCTTGTTTGTGGTCGTGGAAGACAATGAAGGTTGGATTCTACGGATTCAATCGAGGCCTATCGATTTCAAAGTTTGCTTGGTTCGGGTATTTCGGGAGAGAATACGGAGAGTTTGAGAAAATTATGCCAGGGGTATTTTGGGTAGTAACGACATTAGTAGCACCAAAACGAGAGGCTTATAGGGATATGGTATTTTTCAAACGGAGTGTCACTTATTGCATTAAAACTCAAATTTCCCTTATGAATTTGACGTCAATAACCTTTTCAGTTCCAAAAGCCAACCCAAAAGGGAATCATCATTCAATCTATAAGAAGGTATAGATTCCATATCTGTTAAAATATGTCCCTAGCCATATATATCATTGAGTGCCCAAAACAATTGTTCTTAGCCTGATCATTCTGACAAACTGTAACGCATGAATCAAAGGAACAAGTAACATATATAGGAGTTCATAGTAACTTCACGATTAAGATCAGTTTGTATATGATCATCAATTGATGTGTTTTATAATACTACGAAACAATATTTAAACAAGTATTATTAAAACACATCTAGTCCAGTTCTACATACTCTCAGCATGCAAAATACCTCCACTAAAGTGTCCTACTACACTAGTAACCCGGATCTAGATCACATGAATTCATAATACTAGTGGACTGTACTAGCAGTAATTAATCTAAAAATTCTATAACTTTATTTTATAGCGAACTATTTAAGTTCATTATCTCAATCTCGATCCTCTCATACCAATATGAGATTGAGACCACATAGATGAACTTGGGAATTTTATGATATTTACTTAATATTATTAGCAATAATATAGTACATAAGCTACATATATACAATAATTCAATTCATTTATTTATTTCATTAAAAACCATTGTCTACTACAATTGCATTTAGGGCACAATTCCCAACATGTGTACCCAAGACTTTTGACTACTTTCGAGAACCGATCGAACCAAGCTTGAGGAGATCGTTTTAGGCCATATAATGATTTGTTAAGCTTGCAGACAACCTTTGCATTAGGAGTTTCTTCAAAGCCTAGTGGGTGGCTCATGTAAACTTCCTCTACAAGTTCTCCATTTAAAAAAGCATTTTTTTACATCTAGTTGATGTAATTCCCACTCTAGATTCGCTGCAAGTGACAATAGGACCCTGATAGTATTGAGCTTGGCAACTAGAGGAAGAGTCTCAATGTAGTCAATCCCATAGGTCTGTGTGAATCCCTTTGCTATCAACCATGCTTTGTACCGTTCAATAAAGCAATTAACATTATACTTGATCGCGAACACCCATTTTCACCCCACAACTTTTATCAGGGGGTAATTCCACTAATCTCCAAGTATCATTCTGCTTTCCACTCAAGAATTTTAAAAGATTCTTCAATATTCCTAGGAATAAAAACATATGAGAAACAAGAAGTGAAAGCTTCAAATGAAGATGAGAAATTTGAATAAGAGGTGAATTTGGAGATGGGATGTTGAGTGCAGGACCTAGTTCCGTTTCTCAAGGCTAGAAGAATGTCTAGATCAGTGTTTGAGTGATTATTACCTGACTCATTTGGAGGAAGAGGATCTACCACTGGGTTGTACTGTGTTGAGGATTCATGATTTGTTTATTTCTTTGTCGTTTAGAATAAACACACAACTCTTGTTGTTGGTTTGGAGGATGTCTATTCGTTTATATTAACCCAGAAGATGAGGCAATATCTTTTAAATTTGAATCTATTGGATGGTGAGTCGATTCTGGAAGAGAGGAGTTTGTGGGATGTGTTGGAATTATGGATTGACTCAGAGGTAGTTATAATACCCATGACCACTGAGCTTCGTTCTCTTGATAAGTATTGGTCCCCCCCTGAAGCAAGGTGGGAGAGAAGTATGGAGTGTTTAAAAAAAAACTAACATCTCTAAAGACGAAGATTTTTTTGGTAAGAGGGCATTAACACCGATAGCCCTTTTGAGTAAGAGAGTAACCAAGGAAGAAAATTTTAATGGCCTTAGGGTCAAGTATGGTGCGATCCTTAGGATGAATATGGACATAGGCAGTACGCCCAAAGGTTTTGACAGGAAGAGGGTTTGAAGATAGATGAGGATATGAAGTTTGAAGAATATAATATGGTGTTTGAAAACGAATTGGACGACTAGGGAGATGATTGATGAGATGGGAAGCGGTAAGGATGACATCTCCCCAAAGGTACATAGGAATGTGCATAGTAAAAAGTAGAGCTTGGGAAACTTTTAAGAGATGACAATTTTTACGTTCAGCAATGCCATTCTGTTGAGGGGTATCGACACATGAACTTTGACGAATAAGACCTTTTTCGAATAGGTAGGGTCCTAAGATAGAATTGAAATCTTCTGTGCCATTATCCATTCGTAATATACGAATAGATGTCTGAAATTGTGTTTGAATCATGTTATGGAAATTTTGAAACACATGAAATGTATCAGACTTGTGTTTGAGGAGATACACCCAAGTAAGATGTGTGTGGTCATCAATAAATGTGATAAATCATCGATGACCATGGGAAGTAGTGACTTTTGAAGGTCCCCACAGATCACTATGAGTTAAAGAGAAAGGGCTAGTTGGAGCATAATGTTTTTGAGAAAAAATAGCCCGTGTGTGCTTGGCCAATTGAAAAATATCACATTGCAATGAACCATAATTATTATTGGAAAATAATGATGGAAATAAATGATTTAAATATGAAAAACTTAGGTGACCGAGTCGATAATGTCATAACATAATTTTGCTAGAGTTTTAAACAGAGTTTATTGTAGAGATAGAATTAGAAGCCAAACTAGATGAACAATGTTGCTATATTATTAGTTGACGATTTTCAAAGAAATAAAGTCCACCATGAATCCTAGCATTGCCAATTGTCTTTCCCGAAGACAGTTCCTGAAATTGACAGGCAATGATTGTTAGTAGTCACTGACATAAATTAAATTTCATGTTAAAGAAGGAACATGAAGGACTGATTTGAGGATTAAATCAACTGACAATTTAGTGGTACCAATTCCTGCAATAGGAGAGAGTGTGTCATTTTCTATTTTGACACTAGAAGGATTAGAACATGGAGTATAGGATTCAAACAAAGAATATAAACTGGACATATGATCAGAGGCACCATAATCAATTATCCATGGTGTTTGAGAGTCAGTAAGAGTAGAGGAGAAATTATTAGAGTGGGCAACAGTGCTAGACGTAATATGAGATCCGGAACCCATTGTAAATAATTTTTACCCTCGAGTTTATGGGTTGTGATATGAACAGAGTTGTTGTTAAAGCTATAAAGAGAGCCCATAAAGCCACTAGATTTGTTTTGGGCCTAATTTTGGGCTTGAAGTTGGGTGGGCCCACTGGTTTGAGAAGAAACCTCTTCAATAGTTGACATCCTCAAAGGAAAAGAAGACAAAGTTGACTGTTAAGTTGACTGGTCTGACTGAGTGGGAGATCGTGCGATTGGGATGTGAGACTTAAGGGAGGTGAGATGTACGACCGCCGTGAGTGGCTGAGATCCACCGAGAAGCTGCGAGCAAGATGAAAGGAGGTCGTGAGAGCTTGTGCGACTTGGAGAGAAAGTGTGCGATTGGACTAGGTCGGCTGTGAAGATGCTGCCTGACGTGCTGGACAAGGATGAGGCGATGGTGAAAGGCTTGTCAGAGAGGATGGCAGGGTCATGCAACTTCTCTGGACTTTTGAGGATGCAACTAGGCTTCTGGAGTGTGCGTTTGTGTGAACTGAAAGAGGAAAGATGTTGCTGAAGCCGATGAAGACAACTGGTGCTTGGAAAAAAACAAAAATTTCCAAGAAGGAGAGAGAGAGAAACAAACCTGCCTCTGATACCATAAAGAATAAAATGAGAGAATATGTGAAAATCTTTTTTCTTGTATATTCGATAAATACTAGGTGCCCTTTTATAGGGAATGTATAGAACAATCACAATAAATGTCATAGAATAAAAATCCTATAAATGAGGAAACTTATACACAATAAAAACTACAGGTATCACATCTAATACTATAACTATTTTGCATATCTTTGTGATTTTGTTTCCTCACTGTCAACAATAAATGATCACTTTTGGTACTTAATATTAGGGCTTGTTTCCATTATGTTGTGATAATGATATTTAATTCTTCAAGTAAAACTAATTTTATGGAGGTTTTTGCATTATGTTATTGTTGTTCATATATTTGTAAGCTAGATGGATATGATGGTAATATTGAGTTTAATTTTTTTTAATAAATTAAAAATGTGTTTATAAGAATATCTTAATTTTAAAATTTACTTTATAAGATTTTAAAAAATGATTTAATAATTAAATCAACTAACTACTGCTATGTAATAATGGAAACCACATCAATGGTTAATAGTGCGTACTAATGGTCACACTTTTTCATTGATAGAAAATAATATTATCATCAAAATAAAAAAAATTACTATATAAGAACAACTTTCACTGTTACTCATGTTACTTTTGCAGTAAATATTCATTTTAATTTTGTATGAACTATTATTTTATTTTATTTGTTTTTTTCCACTGAAAAGTTGCTTTTTCTATTTCTTTCTTTTAAATTTTTTCCAAACATAATCTTATATACGTATGTAGTAAAAGACATATTCACTTTAAATACCAGGGGGACAAAAAACAAGACATCCATGAGGGATAGAATGTTGAACACCACAACACATGAAAAATGTAATTACTTTATTAGAATAAAGTAATTACACCAAGACATAGGATAGGAATATACCTATGTGGAATGCATAACCATTTGAGAACATGTGCTTAATGAGTTTTATTTTAATTTGATTATCATAGGAATATAGATAGTTGATTAAATAAATTATTTTTGTATGACCATCGGGAGAGGCTTGTAAATAATTATCCTTCTTGGTTGATAATTTGCATTGATGGATGGAATTAAGTGAGAATAATTATGTTTAAATGAAATATTGAGAGAAAATTGTAATCCTAGATTTCTCTAAAATTTGGTCAATTTTTATCTTTTAATTGTTTATCTTAATTTTCTTTCATTTTGATTTATTATTGTTTCGATGAAAACAAGAAGAAACAATTTTAGTACTTGACAAAGTCTGATGATAAATTCTTTGTGGGATCAATACTCTACTTACTCTTTATTACTTGTTGCGATAGTGTGCACTTGTGTTGTTAAAAATTACACAACAAGTTTTTGGCGTCGTTGTCATGGAATTTTATTTCTAAACTTTTGTTTATATTAATACTAATTAATCTTGTTTTTTAATTCATTTTTTATTTTTTATATTATTATTGTATATGTTGTGATGAAATGATTGAAATAATTGGTTAGCACATAATGGATTATCATTGGCTCCATCCATCTATCTGTCAAGAAGTGATAAGCATTATTATACTGGATGAATGGAAATATTTGGATGAAATTTAAGATGAGGTCATGTATGAAGAGTCACATAAAGAGCCAATACTCATTTCTATTCTACCAGAAACAAAGTTAGTAGATGAAGAGAAATTGATTGATGGAATAGATGATGAGGCCATAGAAGAGAATGTGACACTCATATGTGAAGAAACAAAAGACCCCATTGATCTTTCTAGTCTCGTAGAAAAGGAGGTTGAAGTAGATGTGCAATTTACTTTATCGACATGTTACCTAAATTGTACAACTTCTTTTGTTTTGTAGGTGATGATGAGCTAGAAAATATAATCCATAGATTAGTCACCAAAGATGTATCTCATCCAACAAATGGACTTATCAACCATCGATTAGGAGTTGGATAGAAAAAATTGGAAAGTCTAGCTGAAGACTATAAATCAAGCACTTCATGGGAGGCAACCCATGTTTCTATCTTCCTTTTAAATATTTATTTATTTTCTATGTTATATTTTATAATTGTGTGACTTAGGTTATTTCATAAATTTGGGGGAGCACAACGTGGAATTATCATCAAGAAGCCTCCATCGTTGTGTAATTAACCTAAGGGAATTTTCTCTTTCCTTCTCTTTTATTTGTCTACATTGAGGGCAATGCACTAATCAAGTTTGAGGGGGGTTGTTTTGATTTTATTAGTTTTTTTATCTTGTTTAGTTGTTTGTCTTTTTAGTTTAGTTATTTTAGTTTTCCTTGTTTAGTATTTTCTTGTTTGTCAACAAAGGTCGATGATGTGAATTTGGTTGAAAATTTGATATGGTGATTGAGATGATGAATGTTACCTAGTGAGATTGTCGTTTCCTGAAATCTCTATGCGCACATAAATTGAATGCCTTGAATCTTTTGCATGCTTGAAGAAATTTTTTGTGGATATTCTATAAGTGTTGTGATCTTAATGACACTAGAACTTGATTGATTGATTCTTGAGGTGAAATACTAGGCAAGGCAATATTAAATAGATGATTTAGGCAATGTTTTTGAATCGTTTGAGCGTCAAACACTATCATGTTACTTTTTGAGAGATAATTAATGAAAATCTTGTCCGCTTAATTTTTATATATACATATATATGTAAAGGGAAGAAATTAAAAAAAAATTGGGGGGAATAGAGTGGTGTTAGTTAGTAATTATAAAAAATTATGGGTTTAGCATTGTGATATCGAAATTAAGTGTCGCAATGCTACAAGTACGAAATTTGAATTCCATTTTACAGAGTGTAGCATCGCGACACGAGAACTCAGCATTGCGATGCTTTCCAAAAAAAAAGAGCAAAAAATGGAAGGAAAAGAAGTCTAATAAAGAATTTTGTGGGCGTTCTGGGGAGAAAAAGTGTAGAATATAAAGAAAGGTTGAGAAAAGACAAGAAGAAAAGTTAGGGGAAATTATTTCAAATCGAAAAAAAAGTTTATTGAATTTTGAAGAGAAATTTATTTCCCTTGAATTAAGTTGACGACTTAAATTTTATAGAATTTGATGATAATCTCTTGTTTGTCATATCTTATCCTTTCTTTCATAAGCCAAAACCCGAGCCTAACATTACAACCTATAAAATACATTTTCATCTTTGGTATTGGCTATGCCTACATCAGTGGAGAGATGATTGGAAATCAAGCATATGAAGTCATATATATATATATATATAAAATTGATGATGAAAATGAAACAATATCCATATTATAGAGATCTTATCTGATTGAATGTCTTCAAAACCCTATTCAGGTAGTGAAAGTAACTTGGGATGAAAGATTATACACACAGACACTTCAGAAGTTCATCAGGATTGTCAGGAAAGTTTGTGAAGAAAAATTCTCACTTTGTAAGATTTTTTTGATCTTGAACCATGTACATTATGCAATCTTTGAGGCATATTTGTTGAAAACCATTTTGTTTATCTTT
Organism: Humulus lupulus; assembly: GCF_963169125.1. Taxonomy (NCBI): domain Eukaryota; kingdom Viridiplantae; phylum Streptophyta; class Magnoliopsida; order Rosales; family Cannabaceae; genus Humulus; species Humulus lupulus. Next base: position 104,978,105 of record NC_084794.1, on the reverse strand, counting down.
AGTTTTATTTTCTCTGGACTAGCTAACCTTTAAGTTTGGGGGTATTAAATATTGTGTGTTAACACTATAATTTAGTACCTTAGAGTTTATTGTTTGATAGTGTTTTGGAGTTTATTTTACTTAATTTAGGTGTGTTTTGTAGTTTTGAGAGCCATTGGAGCAAGCAAAAGAGATGCAAGAAAAATTGAGGAAGAAAGAAGAAATCTTGTACAAAATCAGCATTCAATGTTGTGATTACTATCTTCAGAGTCACGACGCTGGAGGAGTTGTAAAATCAGTTGCTAAGGTCGTAACGGCCAAAGTCAGTGTTGCGACGAAAAGTGAAAATTCATAAACTGGAATCTACCTTATTTGCTTACTTTTCTTGCAAGTTTTGACCTAGGCTATAAAGGATGGTGAGGAGCACGACTTTAGGGAGACTTTTAGAGAGATAAATAATTCAAAAGGCCTAGAGTGGGAATGAGAAAGAGGAGAATCAAGATTTGAAGATTGGAGAAGTTTTCTACCAAGTGATTTCATCTCTAATATTCTCATTCTTTTGCTTTCCCTTGTAAACTCCATGATGTTGAATTTAAATGTGATATTTTATGTGGTTTACACTAGTCTTATCATGAGCTATAATTTCTTATTCTAGGGTTACAATTGGAACTCAATGTGTAGTTTGAACTAATTATTTTATATTAATTCTAAAATCAATGATGGATTATTCATTATATTCTATGCTTAATGCTTCTAATTATTTGATCACTAATTAGATTGAATAGGGTGTTATATTATTTTATAATATGATATTTAGATTAAATAATGTGACAATGAGTATCACATATTGTAACATATGAAAGACAGTTACAATATTGGGATATATGTGAATATTCAAATATGTAACATATTTGGAGTTACAAATTCAGTTACAAGTTTGTGTAGATTTGATGTTACAAATTTTGATTTGAATTTGTCAAAGCCATAAGTGATATGGCTGTTGAAGACATGATTTTAACCCCCATAATGTGTTTGGAGGTTACAAAGTCATGTGGGAAAAATATAGAGCCACAAGTGTTCCTGGCCGCGACCTGGTGGACAGAGACTCATGGCCGCAGCCACGAATAGCTCTGGCTGCGGCCGGAAACGCTGACAGCCAAACCAATGTCCTTTTTCCACTTTGAACAGTTCTAATAACTCATGTAACTCCCAAAACTCACTACTACAAAAACACCCTTTTAGGACACTTTTTTAGGACACTCACCTAGATGCGAGTCCTAAAAAAAGCTCCTAGACTTTTTAGGACTCACGCTTCGCGAGCCCTAAAACTCATGCGTGTCCTAAAATTTTGATTTGTTTTTTTATAATATACACATCTTGGACTTTTAGGACTCGTGTTGTGAGTCCTAAAAATATTCTTTTAGAACTCGTGCGTGTCCTAAAAGATTTATTTTGTTTTTTTAATAAACGCCTCTTAGACTTTTAACTCGAGTCCTAAAAACTGATGTGTGTCCTAAAAGTTTTATTTTGTTTTTTTAATAAGCACCTCTTGCACTTAAAGAATTTTTTGTAATAATAAAATTTTAATTAGTACTTTCATATCATTAAATATAGTTTGGTGCATGTGGTGGTTTGCTACCAATTTAACTTACTATAGGTCCAAGGTTCTAATCTCATCCTTACAATTTTGATTTTTTTTTTAAAAAACAATATATATGGTGTTGCCAAGTTTCGAACCCCCACTCTATAAGTTAAGGGTTTACCATTGCACCAACACATCTCATTGATAAATAAATGACTATACAAATATTTTTATCATATGCACACTTAATTAATAGTTAGAAATAAGTAGAGTTTAGGGTTTATTTTTTAAGATCTAACCTAAAATAAAAAAAAAAGAAGAAGAGAAGGCTCGGGGGTTGGGTGGGTGGCGACGAGGGTGGCTAGGGGGCTCGGGTCGACAGTGCAGGGAGGGGCTCGGCAGGGACGATGGATGGGCTGGGCTAGCTGGTGGTCGACGGCGCAGGGAGGGGTTCGGGTTGGGCTGGGCTGGGCTGGGTCGACGGGGCTCGGGTCAACGGTGCAGGGAGGGGCTCGGTAGGGACGATGACTGGGCTGGGTTGGCTGGTGGTCGACGACGCAGGGAGGGGTTTGAGTTGGGCTGGGCTGGGTCTGGGTCGACGATGCAGGGAGGGGCTCGGCAGGGCTGGCTGGTGGGGTTTTCAACTTCATGGCGGAAGCAGGTATTTCTTTCTGTGGTGATGAACTTTAGTTTGGTGATGTTATGGTCTTAGACTTTCTTGATAGCTCTCTTATTTTATTGTTCATCTGTAAATTCCCTAGCTCTTTCTTGATAGCTCTCTTATTTTACTGAACTAAAACAGATAATACAAATTAGTTTTTCATTGACAATATTAGGCTTTGATACTAGTTAGTAGTTTTATTTTACTTAATTTTTCAAATAAAGATCCAACTTAAAGGAGCGTCAAGAGGAACTAGAGGTATACCATTTACACCAACACTAACCATCGATTCCAAAGAAAAATAACTTCAAGTAGTTTGGATTCTTTCTTTTGATAAAAAAAATGCATACATTCTTTCTTTGTTGCATTATAACATAGTAATGCAACTTTAAATTGACATTCATATGAAGTGTATTTTGCTTATGCTTTAATGACTTTATACTTGTGTTTCACTACTGGTTTTTGGTGTATTTTGTGACTTGATTTTGTTGTATTTTGTGACTGGATTTTGGTGTGTTAATGGTCTATTTTGCTGCTTCTTTAATGGCTACTAGTATTTTGCTACTAGTTTTTGGTATATTTCTTGACTGGATTTTGGTGCATTTTGCAACCGATTTGAATGGATTAATATGATTAATTTGGTCAATTCTGAATTGATTGATATTTTTGGGCTTAAAATTGAGTTTTGCTTTTGTAGGTTTTTGAAATATGGGAACTAGCAAAACAGAAGTAAATTTAAGAAGATTACTTGCTGCTGCGCCTAAACAGCAGAACCAAGGAAAGCTTGTTCATGTATTCTTTTTCAACTCTCAACTTCTGTAGCTTTTGTCTTTTTCAAATAAATGAGGTGTTGCTTTCTATTAGACAATTTTTTCCATTAAGGATTTTTGAAACCATTTCAATAAAAATTGACCCCTAGTCTAGTTCATCATCCATGATTTATGAGTTACATGGCATTATATCAAAATATTTATTTAAATCTAACGTATCTCTTGATATCTGTTTTTAAACTTAGAGTGGATAATGTCTTATTCGGAGTTTGTCTCTTAACAATAGAACTAGTAATTAATTTGGTAATTATGTTTCCCTTTGATCAAATGAAGGAATGTGTATGTTTTTATTCTCTAATTGCTTTAGTATTGCACTTTAGTGGAGTTTGAATATCTTAGATATTCATCCGTAGTGAAGTAGGTTATGAGAATTCTGTGTGTTGCAGTGATAACGGAAGATTGAGAACTTGCATGTCTTAGTGAAGTAGGTTCTGAGAATTTTGTGTGCTGCGGTAATATATGGATGAAAACCTGTGTGTTGTTTGATTTGTTTGACATGTTGGTGTTGATTGTGACAGATGGCTAGGCTAGTAAATTAGAGGATATGCTGTCTGATTTTCTATAGATTTTTTTGTACTTAGTTTTGTGTGGAAATATGAAAAAGATGACTGCCATAATGATAAATTTGTGATCTGGATATTTAACATTTGACAGTCTAATTAATAATTAAGTTGATTATAGAATTTTAAATACATACTTAGATCTGAGATAAATTTTTAATTACTAGAATAGGCTAAAAAAAATTATGTTTAGTTGAAACCCACTATACATCCAAGATAGGATTCAAATTAGTGATGTTTCTTTCTTAATTAATCAAGTAATTAAGTAGTACTAATGTCTTATCACTTAAGCTCCTTCCCACTTGAACCATAACATCATAATAAATAATAAGTCGGCATTAAAGTTTTAACGAAATTAGAGATTAAGAGGTGGATTATGATTAAAAGGGTCTCTTAAAAGATGCTTAATTAGATGCTTAATTTAGTCAAAACTATTTGATTTGAATGCAATTTGCGTAGCTTAATTATGCATTTTCACTTTGATTTGATTGTTAAAGGCCAAATGATGATGATGATGTGTGCATTGTTTTTTTTGTTTAGTTATTATTTTATTTTATTTTATTGTCGACTAGGTGTATTATTGACATCCATAAAGTTGGATCAATAGAAAGTAAAAATTGTATTATCATATTGTCAAAATAGAGAAAGATAGATGGAATTTGTGGCTTTGACATGAGTCAAATATATGAGAAAAAAGAGAAATAAATTATAATACAACTCTATTATTTCTTAATAATAATAATAATAATAATAATAATAATAAAAGCAATGCTATCACGAAGTTTTAGCAAATTAACAAATTAATTTTCAATTTTTTTTTAAGAAGATATACATGCTAATTAATAATAATTGATGGAGCTAAAAGTTTTTCTTAAGGGACTAATTGCATTTAAAAAAATGAGACTTTTTTTTTTAACAAATTTTCATGAAATTTTATGTTAATATCTATTTTGTTTACAAATTTAAAATACAAAGAGAAAATTAGGGGAAGTTGAGCCCCCAAACTTAGTAAGTGTCGAATTATATTACAAAGTTATAACAAAATTAAATAGCATAATTATTAAAATTTTGTTACAAATTTAGTTTGCTATTGTGCAATGGAGACTAACTGAGGTCTGTTAAAGATTGGAGTATGATCTTGTGATCCAGAGTTTTAATGGTATATTTTGCTATTGTTTTAATGGTATATTTTCTGTATTGTACAACTAGTTTTTTTGGTGTATTTTGTTAACTAAGTTGAATGGATTAATATGGTAGATTTATGATCTATTTTGTTACTGATTTTGGTGTAGTTTGCTACTGTTTTGAAATACCTCTATGTACTGGATGAATAACATTTTATGAAATAGTACTATCTAACAAGAAATTGTTTGCTCCTTGACTATATGAATACCTATAATGATAATGATAGTTTAATTCTCGCATTTATTATATATATATTTATAATTGTTGTGTGTGTCTACTTATTTATAAGTTTGAATTATAATATATTTATAATTAAAGAATTTTTTTTTATAATGTGCAGGTCTATATCGAGATGCATTTCTTTGGCGCAATACTAGACAACATTGACAGTTTAAGTTTTTAGAATAAAAAATATATTTCACTAACATTGGATACATTTCTTGTTTGATATTTGGTGATGATAAAATTTGATTGTAGTATAAACTATCATGTAATATGATTTTGTAAGCCGAGTAGACTAAATACTGAAATTATATTTTTGAGTAATTAATAAAAAATTATTTTGTTGTATTTTCTTTTGAAATTTTAGATATCTAACATATATAATACATCTTGGACACTCAAAGGGATATATTTTTTCTAAATCAAAATGAAAATTGTAGCTGCATTTTTTTTTTAAAAAAAAATTACTTTTAAGGGCATGCAAAGCGAGTCCTAAAAAATTACTTAAAGGTACTCAACCAGATTTTGCAAGTCCTAAAAATATTCTTTTAGGACTCGCAGCGAGTCCTAAAAACTTAATTAAAGGCACTCAACCAGATTTTTTAGAGTCCTAAAGAACCTCAGTTTTTAAGGCTCTCAAATAGAGGACTCGCGCCCCGACTCGCAATGCTAGTCCTAAAAATCCATTTTTGTAGTAGTGACTCCTTTTTAATTCCATAAACATCCAAGTAAACATTGGTAAAAACCATGGGGGTTGGTGGAATTTGAAATTCAAATGGTGTCTCAAAACTCTATAAATAGGAGCCTATTGCTTACTTGTAAGACACACTATTTTTCTATCCACTAGAGCACTTGGCTAGAAAATCACCTATAGGCTTGTTTATTCCAAATAGATATTTCCATATTGTGAGAATCCCTTAGTCCTTGAGATAGGGAAAATAAGCTTTTGGACAAAAGTTGTAAACCTTGTTCAAGTTAGTGATCCCCAATGCTCTTCACTTTGGTTGTGTGAGTGAGAGTGTTTGTTTACTGTTCTTGTTTTTCTTTTTCTACTATTGATTTTTATCATCTTCTCTTTATTTTCTATTTACATATTTGCTTGAATCTTTTGCTTTTAGAGTTGTAATATCCTCTACATCTTTCTTTGACTACTTCCAGTTTATTTGTATCTTTTGTTTAAAGTTGTATTTCCTATTATTCTCTTCATCTAAATATTTCTACATTTACTTGTAATTTTTTTTATTGAGTTGTAATCTTATTTAATCAATCATCTTGTCTTTATATTATTTTGCTTAGAGTTGTAAGAGTCTTACTATTTTCCATTGAGGCAATATAGTTATCTTTAACACAGGGAACCTTAATGAGCTTGGGAAAGGGAATTATGTGTTGGCCTTGGATAGAATGATGTATGATCATTGATCAATGTTTGAGTTTCACATAGGATATGAATATACCTATGTGGCATGTGTACGCCCTGATTTTCCCACGGGCTGTTAGCGAGCTGAGATATGGCCCAATCATGTCTACCACGTGGACATCCCCAAGACCGGAGCTGCCATCGAATGATCCTACCTCCTTAGCTCGAGCTAACCTAAGGGTTCTCCAAGATTAGACTGAGTCTGGACTCTGAAGGCCACAGGTCGAGGGAGGCATCCAGCTCGTGGTACGAGCTAGAGTTGGAGGCTGTGACCTTTTATAAAGTCAACCACGCAAGGTAAACGTGCATATATCAGACATCACGTGTCTGATATATCCCTGACTTCTCGGACACGCAGCATGAACGTGCACATTCTGGCACCCACGACTGGGTTGGGCCGTGCGGCCCATTATCCCCCTTACCTGTTGATTAGACCACACTTCATGCGTCAGGTTTTAGGAATTAATCATGAATGTCACAGAGTTGACATGATATGTAAGAAGGTCACGGGATGACCTTCTTACCAACTCCCAGGTGCCCTCTCCTATAAATATGGAGACCCTGGGAGTTGCAAAGGGTTGGATTCTATTGTGTAAGAAATACCCTGTAAAGAATACCAAGCATATAGCAATAATATTGATTGGTGGAGTAGAAGGATTTTAACCTTCGAACCACCTAAAAACGTAATTGTGTTACCAGCCCATTTCTAAAAACATCATTCATCTATTTCAGTTCAACATAGGCACTAATCCTTTCCTCTTATTTTCTTAATTACCTGTTGGCGAAGAACCGCGTCAACAGTTTGGTGCTTTCATTGAGAGTTTAGTTAGATTGGTGCTATCGCAAACATCCACTATGGTGACCACTCGATCCAGACACGGTAACGAGACAGAACAGCATGATGGGCAGGAGGCTCATCATATCGCCATCCCCGGTGAACAAATTCCAGAGGTCCAGCAGCGGCCGGGCAAGCAGCCGGTGGGCCAAGATAACACTGGAAGTTCGGCGCCCCGGCCACCTAATCCAAACCCAGATTATTACACTGCGGTGGAAATGGAGAATGCTCAGCTGAGGAGCCAACTAGGAAAAGCTAATCAGTAGATCAAGGATGTTTTGGCCCGGCTACCCCTTCTTACAACCGATGCTAACGTCGGAAAGAGGCAAGACGGAACTCATAAGTCCCATCGGGGTAATCGGTCCAGGCTTAGCCGCTCGGACAGACCTCCGACAGCCAACTCTATTCCCTCATCGCACCGTCGAGAGGCAAACTTTGAAGAAATGCCTAGAGCTGAACGACAGTACAACCGTTTGGTCCGAACTTCAACTCCTAGCTCCCAACCAGCCTCGAGCGCGCCCAGGAGAGCTCGAGGAATTCCAGAAGGAGATCCGGGGAAGGCTCACAGCATCAGCCCGTCCCCACCAGCCGTCCTGCGCCTCATCCAGATCGCCAAGCGCGGGACCCGCAGGTTGGCAGGGCCGCGAGGCCCCCACCTAACTTGATCCGCCCTGATGGAACCAAGAGCACATCTCCAGTCAGGCATCCTCCCTCACCAATAAGATATCCGTCTCCACCTCGGCCCATCCGAGATATCCCAGCTTATGGAAGCAGTAGGAGAAACCCGCCGTCCGTGGGACCTACCCGACGTAGCAGGGCGCCGGGAGAGAGCCCGGATCCTCACCCCCAAAGGCGGACTCCGAGCTTTTCTAACGGGAGCTACTGGACCGGCAGTCACCGGAGCGACCTTTCCGGCGGAGACCTGTGTCAGCGTTTAAGCTCGGCACAAAGTCCTCAAACCACCCAGGGGGCCGACCTACGAGATCGCCTTAACTCTCATAGAGGGGAACCAGTAGGAGGTGGCAGCCATGCTCGCTCAGGGGGGACCTGTCCGAAGTACATAACGGCGGGAATGCCCCAAATAACCTATCCCAAGATAGGAGGGGTAATAACCCACCAAATATGTACAATGGATCCGGAGCTGTTGAGCAGCCCCGGAATAACCAAGGAGATCAGGACAAAACCCTCGAGCGCCTGGCTCAGATGGAGGAGCTAATGAGGAAGCTCTTATCGGAGAAAGAGAAAGATGAATATGATTCAGGGGACGAGATGGAGCTCTTCGCCCCCAGAATAGCAGCAATGACTTACCCACTCGGTTTCCATATGCCGCACCTGTCCAAATTCAATGGAGACGGAGATCCGTCGGATCATCTGGGGATGTTCAACACCCTGATGATGGCCCACAACATTGGCCCGCAGCTGAGGTGTCTGATATTTCCCTCCACACTGACTGGACCAGCCAGGCAGTGGTTCAAGCAAAGCAAAAGACAATCAATCAGCTCTTGGAAGAATTTTTCTGCTGACTTCAAAAGGGCATTCCGAGCCTCCCAGGCTGCCCGCGTCAAGGCTGATTCTCTGGCTAACGTGAGGCAGCAGCCCGACGAACCTCTGAAGGCTTACCTGGGCAGGTTCACGAGCGTCGCTGCTCGGGCCAGAGACGCGGATGATAGCTCCAAGCTCATGGCCTTGAGGACTGGGATCCTCGTCGGAGGGGGACTCTGGAAAGATATACAAATGAAGGGAGTTAGCTCAGTGAACGAGTTCTTGAATAGGGCCCAGGAATGGATCAACTTGGAGGAGGTCGAAGCCTCAGCTGCAGGGACCAGCCAGGTCCCTGAGTAGCCCGCTGGAGTGGGGACGGAGGTCGCAACAGCCACCCAAAACGTCACACAGAATAACTAGCTCGGTAGAGGCAAAAGAAAGGGGAACGACGAGGGCAGCCAGCACGGCCCAAAGAAGAATAAGTCCGTAGACAAGTTCAATCCGGTCTACGCGACATATACTGAGCTCACCCACTCTAGGGAGAACATCTTCCTAACTAACTCTACTCGCCTCCCCTAGAAGAGGCCGGAGCCATTAAAACACCAGAAGAGGAAGATGGACACCTCCAAGTTTTGTCGTTTTCACAACGATGTTGGCCACAATACCGATGATTGTAGGCATTTGAAAGATGAGATCGAGACTCTCATCCGACTCGGCCCCTTGGCCCAGTACACACGGGATGGGGTTCCAGCAAGTCGACCTACTCCAGAAGTCCCGGTCAGTCAGCCCGGGTCTCGGATAGATCAGGACGTCCCTCCTCCCGTGATAGAAGGAGAGATATCCACAATATCTGGAGGTCCACATATGGCTGGCACGAGCAGGGGTGCCCAGAAGAGGTACGTAAGCGAACTCAAGGCGCATAATGGAGTAGAGTTCATCCCGGAGCAGTGTCTGCCAAAGCAGCAGCGATTGGAGAGGCAACTAATCATTTTTACTGAAGAAGATGCGGGCCATGTCCAGTTCCCTCATAACGACCCTCTGGTCATAGCAGTTCAGCTCGCTAATCGGAAGGTCAGGAGAGTGCTGATCGATAATGGGAGCTCAGTAAACCTCTTATTCCGGTCCACACTGGAGAAGATGGGTTTGACTGTCGCCGAGCTGAAGGCGACCTCCATGATGCTGTATGGTTTTTCGGGAGAAGGATCAGCGGCTATAGGGACTATCGAGCTGGTGATCACCCTAGGAGAAGGACCTCGGACAGTCTCCAAACTCCTCGAGTTCGTGGTCATCGACTGCTCCGCTGCGTACAACGCAATTTTGGGCCGACCCACACTCATAGCTTTTGAGGCCGTCACTTCCGTTCGCCACCTCGCGATGAAATTCCCAACTTCCACGGGAGTATGCACGGTCCATGGCGATCAGCTCACTGCCAGGGAATGCTACAACATTTCCATGAAGGGAAAATCGAAACCCGGGTAGCTAGCAATGGCCATCCAAGGTGGTGGAGAGGAATCTCAGGAACCCCTAGTTGATCCTGAGATTGAAAAACCTCAGGGCGCCGAGGGGGAAAATATCGTCTTAAGTGAGGATATTGACCCCCGAATAGGCGAGGACAGGTCCGAGCTTCAGGATATTGAGGAGCTCGAGGAAGTAAACATGGATCCGCAGAACCCTTCACGGATGGTCAAGCTCGGGAAAAACCTCTGTAGCAAGAGGAAGGCGAAGCTGACTAAGTTTCTGCAGGACAACCTGGATGTGTTCGCATGGTCCCATGAGGATATGGTGGGAATTAGCCCAAGTATCATCATGCACACCCTTCATCTGGATAAAAGCGTTCCTGCATAGTCACAGAAGCAAAGGCGCCTTGGAACAACCCGGGCTGAGGCCTTAGAGGAAAAAGTAGCCCGGCTCAAGAAATGCGGCTTTATCCGTGAAGCCAAGTTTCCAATTTGGGTCGCCAACCCCGTGCTGGTCCCGAAGCCCAACGGGAAGTGGCAGACCTGCATCGACTTCTCCGACCTGAATAAAGCCCACCCCAAGGATTGTTTTCCATTGCCAAGGATTGACCAACTGGTGGATGCCACGGCGGGACACGAGCTCATGTCCTTTATGGACGCGTACTCAGGCTACAATCAGATCACCATGAATCCGACGGACCGGGAACACACCAGCTTCATGACCCCGACTAACATCTATTGTTACAAGGTCATGCCATTCGGGCTGAAGAACGCCGGTGCTACGTACCAAAGGTTAGTAAATAGAATGTTCGCAAACCAGATCAGGAAGAACATGGAAGTGTATGTTGATGACATGCTAGTCAAGTCAAAGACTGCCGATAACCATGTTTCCGACCTGGAAGAATGCTTCAAGATACTACAGGAGTATGGCATGAGGCTTAATCCACATAAGTGCACTTTTGGAGTCGCATCGGGAAAATTCCTAGGTTTCATCGTCAATACCCGAGGAATCGAGGCAAACCCTGACAAGATCAGATCATTGCTCGAGCTTCCCTCACCCAGGTCGCGCAAAGATGTCCAAGGCCTGACAGGAAGGGTGGCAGCCCTCAATCAGTTTGTTTCAAAATCCACCGATAAGTGCTTGCCATTCTACAACCTGCTCCGAGGAAATAAGAAGTTCGAGTGGACAGAAGAGTGTGAAAGTGCTTTCCTCGAGCTAAAGGCACACCTTGCCGAGCCGCCCGTATTATCCAAACCAAAAGCAGGAGAGCCTCTTTTTCTCTACCTAGCTGTCACAGAGGATGCAGCTAGTGTCGTATTAGTCCGAGAAGAAGACCGGGTTCAGAAACCTGTCTATTACATCAGCAAGATACTTCTCGGGGCTGAATCCCAATACCCATTGATGGAAAAATTGGCGTTCTGCCTCATCACGGCCTCCCGAAAGCTCAGGCCGTACTTCCAGTCCCACTCAATACACGTCATGACCGATCAGCCTTTAAGGCAGGTTTTGCAAAAACCTGAAGCATTGGGACGTCTGTTAAAGCGGGCTATCAAACTCAGTCAGTTCGAGATTTTGTACACCCCACGAACTGCTATAAAAAGCCAGGCCCTGGCCGATTTTGTAGCAGAATGCACAGGATTCCGGGAGGATCCTGTAGAAGACTCACCCCAGGTCAGCTCGGCCCGGGCATCGTGGAAGATCTTCGTGGATGGATCATCCAATGAGAACGGCTCCAGGGCTGGAATCATTTTGATATCCCCTGAGGGACATAGATTCCACTCGGCGCTGAGATTCAGATTCAAGGCCTCCAACAACGAGGCCAAAGACGAAGCTTTGCTGGCCGGGCTAAAGATAGCCCAGGAGCTGAAGGCGAGCTCCGTCCAATGCTTCAGTGACTCCCAGCTCGTGGTAAACCAGGTTCTGGGCGAATATCAAGCACGAGGACCCAAGATGTCTGCCTACCTAGCAAAGGTAAAAGTTGAGCTGTCCGCCTTTGTGCGAGGCTCAATCGAGCAGATACCTCGGGAGCAGAACGCTAACGCAGACGCTCTTGCCAAGCTCGCCACCTCTGGGGAGACGGAGGCTTTGGGGTTAGTTTCGGTAGAGTTCTTGGAAAAACCAAGTATAGAAGAAGCCCGGGCGGAGGTCGAGATGATTGACGCTAGGCCGACCTGGATGACCCCCATCCTTGAGTATCTTACCGAGGGGAAGCTACCTGAAGGGCGTAATGATGCGCGGCGAGTACTGTACCAGGCCCCAAGGTATACGATGGTGGACGGGATGCTGTACCGACGTGGGCAATCCCTACCCCTCCTATGATGTGTTCTTCCAGGCGAAGCAAAGGCCATCCTGCAGGAAGTGCATGAGGGTTTTTGCGGAGATCACACTGGGGGGCAAAGCTTGGCCCTAAAGGTCCTGAGGCAAGGATATTACTGGCCCACTTTGTCCAAGGATTCGATCTCATATGTCAAGAAGTGCGACAAGTGCCAGCGATTCGCCACCGTTGCCTGAGCTCCCCCGGTCGAGCTAAAGATGATCTCTTCCCCATGGCCGTTTGCAGTTTGGGGGATCGACTTGGTTGGCGCCCTCCCAACTGGAAAAGGCGGGGTCCGCTACGCCGTGGTGGCCATCGAATACTTTAGGAAGTGGGCTGAGGCAGAACCTTTGGCAATGATAACTTCCAAAAAAGTCCTCGACTTCGTGGTTAAGAGCATCAACTGCCGATTCGGGCTGCCCAAGAAGATCGTTTCCGACAATGGGACTTAGTTCGACAGCGACCTCTTCACTGAATTTTGCGAAAGGTACGGAATTGTGAAAAGTTTCTCCTCCGTGGCCTATCCTCAGGTGAATGGCCAGGTCGAGGCCGTCAACAAGACGTTAAAGGCGAGCCTCAAGAAGAGACTAGACGAAGCGAAGGGGGTCTGGCTAGAACAGCTCCCCCAGGTTCTGTGGGCATACCGAACCTCGCATCGGACTCCTACCGGTCATACACCTTTCTCCCTGACCTTTGGGAGTGAGGCAGTCCTCCCTGTGGAGATTAAGGTACTTTCGCATAGGGTCCAGGCATATGACCAGGACCGCAACCACGAGCTACTTTGCACTTCCCTCGACTTGGTTGATGAAAGACGAGAAGATTCGCAACTCCAGCTCGCACATTATTAGCATAAAATCACTCGTTATTTCAACTCAAAGGTCAAAAAACGCGCCTTTAGCGTTGGCGACCTGGTCCTCAGGAGAGTTTTCTTAGCCGGAAAGGATCCCAAAGACGGAGTATTGGGACCGAACTGGGAAGGGCCATATCAAATCATCGAGGTCATTAGAGAAGGAACTTACAAATTAGCTCGGCTTAATGGAGGGGCAGTCCCACGAACTTGGAACGCCATCCATTTGAAGAGATATTATCAATGATTCCCTTGTAAGGCCTAAAAGGCCATTTTTTTTTATGTATAACGCAATGAGAATTAACTTTTCGTTTATAATTGTACATATTTACGAGTGTAAGCTAAAGTAACCATGAAAGACCCTTTCCCAGTTACTTAGGGGACATATGGTACTTGGATATAACCAGGTCGCCTTAAAGACTTAGAAGTTAATTCAAATTGATTGATCGTTGTTTTTTTTAAAAACACGAGATATTGATAAAGGATTAACACGAACTAAGCTCTACCCTGGATGCAACCAGGTTCTAAAACTTAGAAGTTAATTTAAATCGATTGATCGTTGTTTTTCTTAAAGGGCACGAGATATTAATAAAAGTTAACACGAACTAAGTTTTCAAATTAAGTTCCTGGACATAACCAGGTCATAAAACTTGGAAGTTAATTTAAATCGATTGATCGTTGTTTTTCTTAAAGAGCACGAGATATTGATAAAAGTTAACACGAACTAAGTTTTCAAATTAAGTTCCTGGACATAACCAGGTCATAAAACTTGGAAGTTAATTTAAATCGATTGATCGTTGTTTTTCTTAAAGAGCACGAGATATTGATAAAAGTTAACACGAACTAAGTTTTCAAATTAAGTTCCTGGACATAACCAGGTCATAAAACTTGGAAGTTAATTTAAATCGATTGATCGTTGTTTTTCTTAAAGAGCACGAGATATTGATAAAAGTTAACACGAACTAAGTTTTCAAATTAAGTTCCTGGACATAACCTGGTCATAAAACTTGGAAGTTAATTTAAATCGATTTATCGTTGTTTTTCTTAAAGAGCACGAGATATTGATAAAAGTTAACACGAACTAAGTTTTCAAATTAAGTTCCTGGACATAACCAGGTCATAAAACTTAGAAGTTAATTTAAATCGATTGATCGTTGTTTTTCTTAAAAAGCACGAGATATTGATAAAAATTAACGCGAACTAAGTTTTTTCAAAATAGCAAGTAAAATGCATAAAGGCAAAAGGAAGTAAATTGATTAAAAATAAAATTGATAGTTAGATGTCTCGAGGTGAAAAAACTCATGCAAAGTTACAACAAAAAAAAAATAAGAATAATAAAAGAGTGGATGCAAAATGGAAAGGCCCTAGGCACCACCAGTCGGCCCCGTGGAGTTCGCCGTCTCGCCCTCCTGCTCGGCCGCGACGGAGGCTTCCCCGATCTCAGAAGGTGCTTCTTTCTCGAGGCGAGCTTTAAACCCCTCCAGCAAGGGCTCCCAGACGTCCGCTCCCAAGAAGGAGAAATCACCGTCGGAGTTATAGACCCAGCAGTGGTAGAGCATGTCCTCCATGGCGGTGTTGGAGGCTGCCTTCTCGGCTTCTAGGGCGGCCTTGGCCTCCTCGGCCCCAGCCTTCGCAATGTCTAGCTCTGCCCACGCAGCGGCGAGGGCGGCTTTGGTAGCCTCGACCTCTTAAAGCTTGGGACGGGCTTCTTCCAGCTCGGCCTGCGCGGCCGCCAGGGCATCCTTAGCCATCTTCAAGGAAGTCTGTTGGGTGGCCACAACCGCTTGATGCTCGCCCCTCATATCCTCGAGCTGGGCCTTGGTCCTGGCTATGCTTCAGTGAAGGGCCAAGGCGCTCTGCAAAAACGGAGAGGCAACTGCCTTAAGAAAGGAAAAGCAGGGCAAGGAATGATAATCAAAAACCATAAAAGGGTAAGGTCAGCTTACCGTTAGGGCCATGCCCAATGAAGATTCCAGTACGCCCACCAGGCTCCTTGTTTCGATGGCCCGCAGCTCCCTCTCGTTGAAGCGGTAGAAGTGGCTGACGGCGTAGTTCGCTGTCTCATACACAGTCCCCCGAAAGACATCTGGAATCTTCTCCAGGTCCTGGGGGTCAACCGGGATGCGCACCTCGGGAGGCGCAATCGCCGAAGCCCCGGGCTCCGCCTCTGTGTCCTGGACGAAGGTCGGAGCTCGCGGAGGGGGTGGGGGCATGCTCCCCCCTGCAGCAGGAGGTGCAGTTTCCTCGGCCTGGGCGGCTAGGGGCTGCTCTTTCTCCTTTGCAGGAGACTTTGTTGGGGTCCCGGCGGCTTTCTTCGCCATCCGGAGCTTCTTCATTTTGGGCCCAGAGGCCCCAGCTGAGGAGTTCCCCCCGGTGAACACAGCCCGCATATTTTTCCCCTGGGCTGAGACATCTCCTCTGGCAAAACAAATATATGGTTAGTACACAAGTTAGCAGTCATGCAAAAACAAAAACAAAGGGGAAAAAAAGCGAAATTCGAGTATATATATATACTAAAGGGAATCCTACCCCCCGAGCTAGAAGAAGAATCTATGGTTACGACCATCAGCCCCGGAGCTTCCACGGGGGAATCTAAGACAATTATTTCTCGAGCTGGCGCAGGTTCTGGATCCGAGGCTGTCTCAGTACTAGACTCTTCTACGTATTTCCTAATACCTGGAGCTACGACACCCTCCCGGAGTGATAACCATGACCGAAGATTAGTCCCATACTCCTTGAATAGGCCCGACCTAAAGGCTAGGGTGTTGTCTACAACTACGGTACCCCTAGGGCGGCTACTTTCGTAATCCAACACGAGCTGGTCGACGCAGTGGAGCAAGGTTTCATCGAAGTCTGGGTCACTTCGATGGCCTTGGATGATCTGCTTAGGATTGAACCTAGCTAGCCGGGGGTCTGCAGTGGCCCTATCTAAGTTCCTCAACATGTAAGGGTTACCTTGGCCGGAGGGACCTGCAGCTGCTCCGGACCGGATCCTCTCCCCGTCCGTTCTTTGGGCGACCTCCAACGCCCGCTTCCTCGTCCTCACGAGGGGCACCTCGTTCTCCTCCTCCTCCTCATCCTCATCCCCTGCGACCTCCTCCAGGATGATAGGCCTCATATCGCGAGTTGGGGGAAGCACCCGGGGCCTCCTCAAGTTCAGAGTCTGGCCTGGGGAGATCAGCTTATAGGCCAGCATCGTCTCGTCTGTCACGAGCTGACGATAGTCATTTTCACTGGGGGGGCAAGCCCGCCAGTGTCTCGTACTGGCTCCCGAGGATCACAGACTTCTTTGTCCTCGCGAAGATAGTTGCAGAATTATTCTAAGTCAGAAATGGATATAGGGGAAGCTAACCGATACTTAACTTACGAGCTAAGGTTGAAAGGCACTTACGAGGATGGTTGAAGTAGTGCAGCTCGCAGTTTCGGAACCCCGTCGACATAAAGAATTGATCTTTGAAGTCGTTGGGGTGGCTGGGCAACTCGATGACCGCAGCCGTGTTGGGGAACCGGGTTAAGTAATAGAACCCGTCACCTCACCCCCGCTGCTCCGGGCTGGCCTTGAGGCAGAAGAAATACAAGATGTCTGCAGGAGTGGGGACCTCCCACTCCTGTTTCAAGAACAAGTATCTTAACCCCGCCAACAAATGGTAAGAGTTGGGGGGGAGCTGGAATGGGGCCAACCTCACGTAGTTGAGGAAATCGGCGAAGTACTGGTCCAACGGGAGGAAGGCCCCCGCCTTGAAATGTTCGTCGCTCCAGGCCGAGAACACCTCATCAAGCGGCGCGCAGCTCCGCTCGTCTTCTAAGGGAGGTCGGGCAATCACGATTCCTCTGGCCAGCTCGATGTTATGGGAGAGGAATATTTAGTTTACCCTCGCCTGGTCAGTGATCTTCGAGACGATCTTCTCCGCCTCAAAGAACACGTCGGGGGCCACCTCGAGCTCCCGTTCCACTGCTGGTCCGAAGTTGGGAATCGGGGATTCAGCCATCACCTTCTTTCCCTTGTTTTGTTGGGAGGACAAGTTGCCTACAGACTTCTTGGGAGCATTCTTCTTGGGTCCCATCTGGTCGCCTAGCGAACAAAAAGAAGAAATTTTAGAAGAAGGCGGCCTAAAAATGGAGAAGAATCTGAATGTGTTTCCTTGACACGAGCTGAGGTAAGCCCAGCCCGTGGAGAGTGAGACCACGCGGTTCTATGAACACGCGCCTATGCTCCCAACAGATCCCCGATTACTCGGAATTCGTGTGTCAGGAGGGTCAGGATAGAAATTTGCCTTGGAAGGAAAGTTTCGGTAGGCGAGAGGTGCAAAACCGCCTGTGAAGCGTGTCCCCTAAGCTACCCGGTTTTGCACCCAAAATACTGGGTACTTTAAACCAGCATACCTAAAATCCTACCCAGAAAATTTCCCCAGAAAACGCACCCTATAAACAATGCTCCTAAATGGTTTTCTACTGTAAATGATACCCTAACCTAAAAGGCTTTTACCCTTCATGCCCACAAAAAAACCAACAAAACCTTGCATGTGGCTACAGTAAATATTTACCTAAGCTACAGTGAAAAATAATTTCAAAACATGCACAGTCAGGAGACTTACAGAATGTTCTGGTTGAGAAGAGGATAAAGGGATCGCCTGGGTTGGGGCTTCGCCGGAGTAGTTGATTCCAATGCTTCGAAGGGGCCCTTACACCTGAACCTCTTGAGTGCTGGGAATGGTAGCCGGAAAGAAGAAGGTTTTTTCTTTTGAAAATGAAGAGAGAAGAAGAAGAAAATTTATGAAAAATTTCAAATGAACGGGTGGCCCATGCGTAAGGTGGCCACCCCTTTTATATACGTGAAGGGCCATGTGAGGAGGGCCGTTGGATTGCCTTGATGTGGGATCCAAGGCTCTCCACTCAAAAGACGAAACGACGGCTGAGTATAGGCTAGGCCATTTAATGCGGTTCTCGGAAGACGTACCGTCACCAACCATGATGTTCCACGTATTCGGCGCTTGCGTGAAAGGTGGAATATGAAGAGTTCATGGGGAAGCCTAAAAGCCGTTACTGTGGCCCTATGCGACGTCGTATACCACGAGCAGGGGCTTGGGGGGAAAATGTACGCCCTAATTTTCCCACGGGCTGTTAGCGAGCTGAGATATGGCCCAATCATGTCTACCACGTGGACATCCCCAAGACCGGAGCTGCCATCGAATGATCCTACCTCCTTAGCTCGAGCTAACCTAAGGGTTCTTCAAGATTAGACTGAGTCTGGACTCTGAAGGCCACAGGTCGAGGGAGGCATCCAGCTCGTGGTACGAGCTAGAGTTGGAGGCTGTGACCTTTTATAAAGTCAACCACGCAAGGTAAACGTGCATATATCAGACATCACGTGTCTGATATATCCCTGACTTCTCGGACACACAGCATGAACGTGCGCATTCTGGCACCCACGACTGGGTTGGGTCGTACGGCCCATTATCCCGCTTACCTGTTGATTAGACCACACTTCATGTGTCAGGTTTTAGGAATTAATCATGAATGTCACAGAGTTGACATGATATGTAAGAAGGTCACGGGATGACCTTCTTACCAACTCCCAGGTGCCCTCTCCTATAAATATGGAGACCCTGGGAGTTGCAAAGGGTTGGATTCTATTGTGTAAGAAATACCCTGTAAAGAATACCAAGCATATAGCAATAATATTGACTGGTGGAGTAGAAGGATTTTAACCTTCGAACCACCTAAAAACGTAATTGTGTTACCAGCCCATTTCTAAAAAGATCATTCATCTATTTCGGTTCAACATAGGCACTAATCCCTTCCTCTTATTTTCTTAATTACCTGTTGGCGAAGAACCGCGTCAACAGCATGCATAACCATTTTGGGAACATGTGCTTAAAGAGTTTTATTTTAATTTTATTATCATAGGAATATAGATAGTTTATTAAATAAAATATTTTTGCATGACCATCGGGAGAGGCTTGTAAATAATTATGGTTCTTGGTTGATAATTTGCATTGATGGATGGAATTAAGTGAGAACAATTATGTTTAAATGAAATATTAAGGGAAAATTGTAATCCTAAACTTCTCTAAAATGTGGTTAATTGTTTATCTTAATTTTCTTTCAGTTTTGATTTTATTATTGTTTGGATAAAAACAAGAAACAATTTTAGCACTTAAATTTTTTTGGTGATAATTCTCTGTGGGATCGATACTCTACTTACTCTTTATTGTTTGTTGCGATAGCGTGCACTTGCATTGTTAAAAATTACACAACAATGAACAAGTCTGCTACCTAGTCTTCGCTCTTTATTTGGTATATCTCTAGCTCCTCTTGTAATACATTTTCTCTCAGAAAATGATAGTGCACCTCCACATGCTACACTAAGATACAACTCCAGATCCAAGCTTGAATACATATCCAGTTGTTGATTGACGAGTATGGTGATCTCCAACATAATTAGTATCGCACTATCCAACTATCTTAACCTTATCACCTTTCTTATATAAGAGACCGTGGTTAATGGTATATTTGACATATCTTAGCATTCGTTGCACTGCTTCCAAATGAAGTTTCTTTGGGTGTTGCATATACCGACTTGTTACACCAACTGCACATGAGATATCTGGTTGAGTTAATGTTAGATAAATTAGACTACCAACTAGTTGTCGATACATTGCTCCATCTTTCAAGTATTTCCCTTCATGCGCACATAACTTGGCATTAGCTTCCATAGGTGTTGAGATGGGCTTGCACTCGAGCATTCCAAACCTTTGTAATAAATCTCTTGCATACTTTTGTTGATAGAGAAATAAACCTTCCTTAGTTTGGTCAAATTCTAATCCAAGGAAGCGTTTCAATCTCCAAGTTCCATCATCTGAAAGCAAACTGACAGGTTCTCCTTTGTTTTACAAATTTCTTCTTCATCATCGCCAGTGATGATGATGTCATCAACATATGCATAAACAATTGCGATCTTTGCTTCATTTCTTTAATAAATAAGCTTGAATCTGCATGTGCCATGACATATCCACTCTCCACTAAGAACTCAGAAATCTTGTCATACCATGCTCTTAGAGCCTGCTTTAATCCTTAGAGCGCCTTTTTCAGTTTACAAACATAATTAGGATGAACTTTATCCTCAAATCCTCTTGGTTGGACCATGTATATTTCTCGATCTAGCTATCAATGTAGAAAGGTGTTCTTCACATCCATTTGCCATAGTCTCAAGTCTTTACATGCTGCTATCATGACTCGTACTGTTGTAATCTTGGCAATTGGGCTAAACATCTCATTACAGTCTAGCCCATATTATTGAGAGATTCCTCGAGCTACTAATCGAGCTTTACATCTCTCAATCGAACCATCGGGACGAGTTTTTTCCTTGTATACCCATTTGCAAGAAATGAGCTTTACTTCCTTCGGCTCTGGCACCAGCTCCCAAGTTTGATTCTTCTGAAGAGCACTTATCTTATAACGTCCCAAATTTTCAAAAATAAGACTTAGTGCCCTGATTAGTGTGTCAGGAGGGCATAATTGGATTTATATGATAATTATGTGAAACTAATTCAATATATGTGTGATTATGTGGCATATATGAATTATATGGCGATATGAATACTTATGCATGTTTATGTGTATGAAATATGCATGTGGGCTCGTTTTCGTTATTAAGGGCATTTTTATAATTTTGACCCATTGAGGGTATAATTATAATTATATGTGTTATGTGATTGAGACCACATTATTATATGGATGTATTAGCGATATTCGGCACGAGGCAATCCTAGTAAGCGAGTTGGCGGAAAAGTCACAACGGGATCAAATACCCGGCTTAGGGTGAGCCTAGGGGTATTGTAGTAATCTAGTATGTAGTCGTGATTTATCAGGTGATGGGTAGTTATTTGGTGATTATTTGGGTATGTCGGGACTAATAGGGAATCTTAAGTGTAATTTGAGGATTAGTGAGAAATGTGGCAAAGGATGGTATTGCCCTTGGGGACATTAAGGAGAAAGGATTTGGGTTAGGGGCATTAAGGTATTTTCCCTAGCCTTTGTGGACTTAGTTAAGACTAGAAGCTTTTAGAAAGAACTAAGGAAGACACAAAAAACTCAGCAACTCAACTTTCTCTCTCTCTCTCTCTCCCTATCTCTCTCGTTTCTGTCCCTCTTGAAGCTTTGTCGAGGTTTTTCTGAATTTTGAAGAGAATTGAAGCTTGAATTGAGGGTTGGAGCTAGGAACAAGATTAGGAGCAACTCAAGGTCGTGAATTCACAGTTGAGGTAAGGAATATTACTTTTTTTTAGGTGAAATTCTATTATAGTTAACTTTTGGTTGAGTTTAAACTCAAGGGTGGGAATGAACTGTTTATTGGAGATTTTATGAAGTTTTTGGGTTCATTTTGATGCTTTGAGGATATTAGTGATGTTTCAGAGTTTAATTATGGATTTGGTTGTGATTTGGGGTGAATTCTGGGAGATTTGGTTTGGAAAAAATGCTGGAAATTATGGGCTCACGGGGTCGTCGCGGCCCGCGTGAACTCAAGGGCTAGGGCAGTTCTCCGAATCACCTTAGTGCCGCGACGCTGGGTGGGCTATGCCATGGCGCATGTCTAGGGAAATAAGGGAATTTTCTCTCTCACTTGTAGGGGGTCGCGACGCTTGTGGGGGCGCTGCAGCTCAAATTGAGGATTTTGGCCAAATGGAGTTTTTAAGCTCGGGAACTCAAACCTAAAGGCTTGGGAAGGGTTCTACTACCCGGTTTAGTAGAATTCAAGATCCCAAAGGATAAGAATTAACCCTGAAGCTTTTAAATAGTCTAGCGCTTGATGGTTACCCATTATTGTGTTGTGACTAGATTATAACGTGAGGGATCGAGAGTAAGGATCGCGCTCGGGATCACCATACGCTACCTACTCGAGACTCGAGGTAAGAAAACTGCACCCTGATTGTAATTGGGGCTCAGGCCCCTGTTAATGAATGTGACTGTGATTATGCTTGCGATAATTTGATTAGGCCTGCTTGTATATGTTGCATCTGATTATGTGTTATGAAAACTACATGTTGATTATACCTGATCTAAAAGTTTGGCCTAAGGGAGCTGGGGAAGACATTAAGCGTGCGAAATGCATGCCATTTTGGCTAGTGCAATATGCACTTGACTAGCCTGAATGCCACCTAAATAATTAGAAGTGCGATCTTCACTTGTCTAAATCATTGGTTATTTAATTTGGACTATGTGTTTGTTTGAGCAGGGTTGTTACTGCTAAGCTTGTTGTTTATATTTTGTTGCCTATTTGAATATGTTGATTTAAATTTTCTTACTGAGCCTTGGCTCATGGGGGCTATGTGGTGCAGGTAAGGGAAATGGGAAGCTGGACCAGCCATGAGTTTGAGAGCTTTACGGGCGGCGTGTACATTTACAGCTGCTCGACCTCACTGTTGAGGATCCAAGAAGGACTAGAGTCAAATCCTATTTTTTTCGCTTAGGCCAGCTTATGTTGTAATTACCTTTGGAGTTGTAAATGCCTTGTAAACATTGATTTTGGGATCTGATGTACAAACTTAAACTTTTAAATGAAAGTAATTGTTTCTATGATCAAAACTTTGAAACCCTAATCCATTAATTACTCTTAGTTGAACATTTATTTCCAAATGACTTGATTAGCAAGTCCAGCACTATTTAAAACACACTCTGTAATAGTCTTGGCTATCCACGACGTTACATATATCTTCTTTCATGGCTTATATCCACTTCATATTCTGGGACGCTTCTTCGTATGTATCTGGTTTTTTGAATTTTTCTTCTTCAGCTACAACAACATTGGCATACTTGAGATTTGACTTTTGTGTTCTTGTCGATCTCTGAGGCCTTGGGCTTACTGCTTCTGGTTGACTATCTCTTGAATCTTGTCTTTGATACACTTCTGTTTGCCAGAAACTTTGTGTTGCCTCTTCGTTTTCTTCTTCACTTTCTTCTTCTTCATCCATTTCTGGAGTTGAATGTAGCTCAACAATTTGCTCCCCCATATTCTTTTGCAAATTGTCTTCTATTTCTTTGGAATATGGAAAATCTTCCTTTTGTGGTGACCACCATAAATGAGGCTTCATCGAATACCACATTCCTTGACATATACCTTTTTCTAGTTGTAGGGTCGCAACACTTCCATCCTTTCCTTTGGCTATCGTATCCCACGAAGATACATCGAATTGCCTTCTTGTCAAATTTTCTACGTAGGTGACTTGGCATGAACATGTAGCAAACACAGCCAAACACTCAAAAGTGACTCACTGCAGGTTTAAACCCCTCAGTTTTTCAAAGGGTGAAATGAACCCTAACTCTCCTTGGGGAAGTATATTGATCACATGGGCTGCTGTCTTCATACCTTTTGCCCAAAATCTTCCTAGAACATTTTTAGCATGTAGCATACTCCGACATATCTATGCAAGATGTCAATTCTTCCTCTTAGCTACTCCATTCTATTGTGGTGTATTTGCTCATGTGAATTGATGGCGCATGGGATACTCTCGTTAGTACTGAGAAAATTCATTTGATGTGTATTCACCATTATTGATTGTTCGTGAGCATTGAATTTTCTTGCCAACTTCTCCTTCCACTATTTCTGTGAATTTTGAAAAAGTTTTAGAATTTTCTTTTATAAAGAACACCCATACGTACCATGAGAAGTCATCAATGACTGTAATCATGTATCATAAGCCACTGATTGATTGTTGCTTGACTCACCTGAATAAGTCATAATGGATTAGCTCCAACGGTGCTTTGGCTTTGAACTTTGAGTCTTCATATGGTAATTAATGCGCCTTACCGTATTGGCATCCGACACATACAGTCTTTGTTCTAACCTTAAGTTGAGGAAGACCTTTTAGCATAAAATTCTTCATCATCACCTTGAGTTTACGATAACTTACATGTCATAGCCTTGCATGCCACAAATATGTTGTTTCATTCTTTCGAGTCTTATCCATGCAAGTTGACTCTGCTGACATTACTTAGACACACTCTAAACGTTGTCGTTTTATAGTCAGTGTTCTAGAGTTCTTAAGGTCTTGATATATCTTGACATCATGAGGTTTGAATACGATGTGATGGCCTGACGCTGTAACTTGTGCCACCGACAATAATTTTTTCTTCATTCCAGGTACACGGTAGGCATCCTAGAGTGGTGCTTCCTTTAAACTGAATCGTGGCACAATTTTTGTAATACCGATATGGGCGATCAGTAATCTTGAGTTGTTGGCTGTCACTACCACATGACCACCTTTGTACTTGATCATGTTCTGCAACTTCTCTTTGTTGGGAATACATTTTACTGGGTCATAAATATTTTCACGTATGTTTCATATATTAAACAAATTAACATATGAAACAACCTAGAAACATGTTTCTAATGAATTTCATAAAGTAAATCAAATAACAGAGTTTAAGAATCTTACTTTTACGCAGCAGATATTGAGACTCCTTCCTTCACTCTCTCTAACCCTTGTCCCTTTTTGTCGCAGAATAATGACGAGAGAGTGAACTAGATCTTCAAACTATATAGTCTTCCACAATTACCTTTGATCACCTAGACTAGGGTGGGTGATTCTCAACACATAAGAAGGGAAAATTTGGAGAAGAAGTTGGCGGCCACACTAGGTCTTTTGAGTCTAGGTTTTTGCTTTTTCAAAACTTAAGATCTCAAAACCCTAGACTTAAGTACCTATTTATAACAAAATTTTAGGATTAATTTAATTTAATTAAATAATTAAGATAATAGCTTAAAAATACCATATATAGCTGAGTACTATAGTATTTGCCAAGTCTTGGGATTTTTCTATTTTTAAATTCAAAGCATAAAAATATTTAAATTCAAATAATATTATTTTCTATAATTATATAATAAAACAAAACTCTTATTAATTATTTAAATAGATATAATATAATATATATTATAAACAGATTTCATTATAAACAAAATCTTATAAAGTTTTATCAAAACTTTATATACATATATATATATAATTATAATTTTATTAAAATAATCAATTAATTCATTCATTTATTCAAATTACCTAATCATGATTTGAACCTTGATTTAATAATATTTATCAATTTGACACTAATTTATCATAATTAATAAATTTACCCAAATTTCTCTTTTCTTCTCTAAATTCCACATCTTAGTAAAATTGTCCAAAATTTAAACAAAACAAATTTTGACAATCCTAATTGATAATTAAATTAATTAATCGAGACTATCTAGATGATTTAATCAAAGTCATTGTGGGAACCATGGGCCCATGAATTCAAGCTCCAATAAGTTACCGTAAAATTATTATCAAATAATTTCAGTACCTTATTAATTCCTCGTGACTCCACTAAAGACTCAGAATTGCACTCTTGAGCTCATAGAACACTTTACACTTAAAGTTAATACGTTATCCATTGTTACAACTATAATTTGTCATTCAATCCTTTATGGATGATCTACCACTAAGTCGGGTACAAATTACCGTTTTACTCCCTCATTCTATTTTATCCTTAAATACCACTAAGTTACTTGTAAATGATATTTCTGTGAACTTTAATCACATAAATGAGTATTCAATCACTTAACTCGTTGAACCAAGCTATAAGGCGATCATCATTTCACTTCTTGCTTGAAGCTATAGATGTTCATATCTATGATTAACACTCTCACTCAATTAAACAACTAGGTCCCCAAGATGTAAGTATGGGCTAGTCCATAGGGTAAGCTGGCAACGAACAAATCAAAAGACTTGAATAATACAATTAGTTAGAGTACTAACCACTCAGAATTGAGATTGAATTGACATGTGGTCAATTTTTATGATATGATTATATTAGATGATAACAATACATTTACTGATCTATCTAAAGTCAATATCGGTCGAGTCCGATGTAACAAATACATCTGATCTTATCTATGTTGCTAATGTTTTGGAAAGAACATAATACTACAATGTATAAGTAGATAATATCGTAGATTGGCAAGTCAATGTAAATCTTGTGCACTGACTAATCTTAGGTCTAACTTAATTTTGAACATATAATCATATTTATATTCTACTGTGATTACGTCACTATAAATATGATTATCTATATGCTCAGGATTTAATAGAAGTGTATATTAAACAAATAATCATGAAAATAAAACATGTGAGCAAAGTGATTGACCAAGTCAAAATGATTTCTATTCTTTTATTAATAATAAAATGAGATTACAAAGAAATTGAGTTTTAATTAGGGCATAAAACCCCAACACTCTTCATTTACTGTCATATGGTTTGAGCAACCAGAGTCCCCTATTCAATCATTGCTGTAGTCAATTTGTCCAGGAATAGTAGTTGTCAGTGCTAATTCTTCTTCCTCCACAACAAAAGATGATTCTATGTCCCATTCTTCGTCGCTTTCCCGTCTTGCGTTTTATGTGATTGAATTGCCCTCTATTGTTTTCTTCTTGGACCAACAATTTTTAGCAATGTGACCCTTCTTCCAACAGTTATAGCATTTACCATCATATCTATTGTTTCTCTTAAATTGGCCACCCCAGTTTTCTTTCTTTTGAGCTCCCCCTGTTTGAGAGCTTCCATGATGACCATCTTTGTCGACATATCTTCAAGAACCTCTACTAGAACTTGGTTGGGGTCGACCTTTCTTATTACTACTAAAGAGTGCTTCTTCGTCACTCTTTATCGAGACTCCAGATATTTGCTTAGCCAATGATTCTTGGTCAGCTGGCAAGTTTTCTAATTCAATAAGAGAATGTTGGCTTGGCCAGTCTTGTATTGCGGCAATAAAACTTCTATATTCAACTCTTAATCCATGTATAATAATTCTTCTAATTCTGGAGTCTAACATACCAGTAGTTGAGTCTAATGCAGAGATTTCACAACAAAGAGATTTTATCTTTGTAAAGTATTGACTAATCGTCATGTCGTGTTGTGTGATAGAGAGAAGCTCATTCTCTAGAAGCTGCAATCTTGCATCATTCTTCTTTGTGAATAGTGATGCGAAATTATCCCATGCTTCCTTCGGTGTCTTCGATTCCTTGATGTGCTCCAACATTTCATCTTTAACTGTGGTCCGAAAAGCAAACAATGCTTTGCCATATGTAATCTTCCATTTCTTTAGAGCAGTTGCATCTTCTAGTTGTGCGACCTCATTGCTTTTAACGATCTCCCACAAGTCTTGGTCTTGGAGATATGCCTCCATATGCAACGACCACATGTTGTAATTTTGACAGTTAAGTTTCTTAATTCCACTGACTACTTGAAGGTCACCAATTGTGGCTTGGAAAAAATTCTATATTTTCCAAGCAAACTTGATTTTGACAACAAACTTTGTAGTATTAAACCACACACGATCTCTCAAAGAAACTAAAGATGACTCTAATGAAACTCTCTAAGTGATAATCTCAAGATCTTTTCTGATGTGGAAGATCAGTCAAAGCTGCAACCACGGAGCATACTTAGAATTTCAAAAGATCTCACAACCTTAGCTCTTGATACCGCTTGTTGAACACCACAACACGTGAAAACATAATTACTTTATTAGAACAAAATTAATTACACCAAAACTTGAACACTATAATTGACCACAATGCACACCAAGTACTCACATTCTTTTGTTTTACTAACACTCACTTTTACTACTTTTCACTCTTCACACACTCTTTTAGACACACTTATATATCATGAACACTTTGTGTACTCACTTTAGACACACATAACACAAAGGACCAAATGTCCTATATGTAGATGGTAAAAGTCGGTGATGAACCAACATTACCATTGCTAGAAAATTCTAGCACAATTACATGATAATGGGCATGGCCAAAAAGTTAGAAAATTCTCCATATGTCTAAATGATTTTTTACTGTGTACAAGTCTAGAGAATTCTAGACTATATTCGATGATGACTTTTAATACAGAAGATCCTGTTTCGTGATTGAGTGATTCTCTTATCCGAGATTATAAAGGATGGTGTAATACAGAAGGAGTTCAATTTAGCTTTCTAGTTTTTTTTTTGGAGAAAGGGAAAAAAAAGTAAGGGTGAGACAGAAGAAAGAGCATAGAAACATATAGATGGTGAATTGGGGGCCTTTCAATATTTGTTATTTATTTATTATTTTGGAAAAAATAATTTGACTAAGTTTCAATTCATGAGGTTTTTTTTTTTTTTTGGTCACCGAGGGTATCAGGGGCCCCACCCCCACTAATCCCTCGAGGCCCTGGTGCCAAGCGGTATTACCACCACTTGAGCGACGCCAGCAAGCCCTGAGGCTTATCGATTGGTCGATGACTCACTCAATTGGACCGCCAGCACATCGCTTCAGCTGGAGATTGCCCCAGTGGCCCCCTGAGGTTAAATGACTCCGTGGGGAATCGAACCTGTGGCGGATAAGGCCCTCAATTCATGAGGTTTTTTAATCAAAGAAATTTTTTAAAACAAAATTCCAAATCGGAATTTAACATGAACATAAAGAATCAAATTAATATAAACACTTAATTATTAATGCAAAGTACACAATAAAAAAATCTAATTTTGTGATAATTAATTAGAAGCGGTGAAGATTATTTTAGCATGTTAAATAAGTACCATGATCACCAACATCAAATAATACTAAACCTTATTTTGAATTGAAAACTGAGGCCTCGGTTACTTGATCTGATAAGGATGCACTAACTTACATGTGAGATTGAAATCCAGGAGGAGAATATAAGTGTTGGGAAGTGAACAATTGCTTCTTCATAAATTTCATGACAGCTTCCAATGTCATATCCCTTTCAATATAAATAAAATATCACTCTTATAAGTATTACTTGCCAATTTAGCAACATATCAAGTGACTTTTAGTATCTCAATGTGCCTTGAGATGACAAACTAAACACTACAAACTAGTTACGATCAATTATAAAAACAAGTTTTGCATCAACATTAGAATTTCTTCTTCTTCTTTTTTTTTTTTTTTCTAAATGGTTTGTATAATTTATATCAAAATTGGGCACTATTAAATCTGTTGGTTTGTTTTGAGGAAACGTTGATGTAGTAAAATATATGTTATTACTACATATGGCATTTCGTAATAGAAGAAACAAAGAATTGGAACAAATTAGGTGTGTTTCGTCTATATTATGACACTAACTAATAAAAAACGGATGTACAACAAAATTTCTGGTCAACATATTGCATTTCGTAAGGACAGCGCAAAAGTAACCCAAAAATTTATACACATAATAGAAACTATATATATACTTAACAACATGCACCAATGAAATTATTTATTTATTTTCGGAGAAAAAATTGGAACTGCTGTTGAACTTCTAGGAGAAGTGGATAAATAAAATATAAGAAAATGAATTACTAAATTTATCAAAGATCTTCCAACTCTTTTGAAAGGAGAAACCATTACACAGTTAAAATTATTAATTTATTTTAATAGAATACTTCTTAAATTGTGCTTAAAACTTTCTCTCCAATTTACAATTGATCACTTTAATTTAGTTAAGTCGGCATAAAACTCCTTTGCATCTCTTTCTCATTGTTTTATTTCTTAATAAATCTATATCTTTTACGTTTGGTGGAGATTGTTAGTGCAATTTGAGCCTCTCCCTTCTCATTGTTTTCTTCTTATTTTTGTTTGTTTCTCTCTAATGTCAAACTAGCCAGTGGTCCATCTCAGCAGATATTGATGAGTTCATAATTAAGAGACTGACATATGTACGCGATTTTCTGCTTAATAAACGGTTCAAGTACATACTTATAAAGGTGAACATTATTTTTATATATTAATATAAATAAGAATATTAAACATCTATGTTTGTATTAAATATGAAGCGGGTTAAAACCCTGAGGTCTTAGACTGAAATAGTCACAGAAATTAAACCCTTGAACTAATTTTGACTTGACCCAATAACAACACCAGAAATGAGTGAGTTTCTACTTCTAATAATCTTTATGAGAGAGTCAGATAATTAGATGAATCAAGAAAATAAAAAAGAAAAAAAGAGATGGAAAAGTTGAACAGAAGCTTACGTCGAGATGGTGTTGTATTGGCTGTGGCTTCCTTGTTCGTGATATCTGCCATTGTTGTATCAAAGGGATCTTACAAAAACATGTCATGGTTTAATATCTCCCCAACTACTCCATTGCCATGGATTCATGATACAACTCCTACTTACATGGTACTCTACTTATTCAGGTTTGATATTCGTTTATTTATTGGTTATTATTATTTGTATGATTAAGTCTTTTGTATATATATTAATTATAATGTTTGACCTGTATAATCTGTATTTGTGCTGTGAAGAATCAAAGAAAGGTGAAGGGATTACAAAATTTTGGAATAAACAGAGAAAAGAACAGAGATGAAAAGTTGGAGATGGTTGAAGGTGATCTTGCTACAGCCAGAGCATTAATAAGGGAAGCAAATTCAAAGAAATTTCTTAACCAAACTTATTCACCTCTTCAAGATTCAGATTATATTCCTCTAGGACACATTTACAGGAATCCTCATGCCTTCCACTGGTACTGAATCACTATTTGATTGTGATATAAACGTTCATTGGTAGTAGTACATATAATATTTTACAATATTGATTTGAATATTGCAGGAGTTACCTTCTGATGGAGAAATTGTTTAAGATATTCGTGTATGAAGAAGGAGAGCCTCCAATTTTTCACAATGGGCCTTGCAAGAGCATATACTCCACGGAAGGAATTTTCCTTAGTTTGATGGAGAGTGATACTTATTTCAGAACTTGGGATCCTGATAAAGCCCATGTGTATTTCCTACCCTTCAGCGTGGCCATGATTGTGGAATACCTATTTGATCCCATTGTACGTGACAAAGCTGTCCTTCAACGCACTGTCGCTGATTATGTTCACACTATTTCTCACAAGTACCCTTATTGGAATAGAAGTCTTGGAGCTGACCATTTCATGCTTTCCTGCCATGATTGGGTAATTTCTTTCTTTCTTTCTTTTTTTCTTTCTTTCCTGCTTTCTATCTTTAGAGGTGTTATAATCAACAATGTGCCATTTCACCTATGCTATGTAGACAAGTGCTTTACAACTATAAATAAGCTAATTCGGTGTTAGTTGTTACACTTTAAGTCAAAGCCTCTCATCATCATTGTCCATGGGATTTTGTTTTTTACTTGTACATTGGACATCCAATTATATGAAATTCAGATATCATATGCAATTGTATCAAACACCCATTTCAAATAGAGAAATCTTCATCTTATTAAGATGATTGGGACACTATATTGTAAAAGAGTTTACAAGTCATAGGAATACTACTTATGATAAATACTAAACATTTTAGTGTAGAATTTGCAGTATCCTAATCTGGCCTCATTGCAGGGGCCAAGAGCAACTTGGTATGTTCCACAGCTATACTACAATGCAATCCGAGTGCTTTGCAATGCCAATATCTCCGAGCATTTCGACCCCAAAAAAGATGCATCACTCCCTGAAATCAACCTCAAAACAGGAGAAATCACAGGCCTCATGGATGGCCTCCCCCTCTCGGACCGCAAAATCCTTGGATTCTTCGCAGGTCGACGCCATGGCCGAATAAGACCAGCGCTGCTGCAACATTGGAAAGACAAAGATGAAGAATTGCAAGTGTACGAGTCTCTCCCTCAAGGCATTTCTTACGAGGAGAAGTTGAGAAAGAGCAGGTACTGCATATGCCCCAGCGGCCACGAGGTGGCGAGTCCGAGAATAGTGGAGGCAATCTATGCGGAGTGTGTCCCTGTGCTGATCTCGCAGCGTTATGTGCTGCCTTTCAGTGATGTTTTGAATTGGGAGGCGTTCTCCGTTCAAGTGTCAGTGAGTGAAATACCGGAGCTGAAGAAGATCTTGTTGGGAATCTCTGAGGAGAGGTATTTGAGATTGCGAGAGGGAGTGAGGATGGTACAAAAACATTTCGTGGTGAATGATCCTCCTAAGAAATACGACATGTTTCATATGATTCTTCATTCTATTTGGCTTAGGAGGTTGAATGTTAGGATTAATACCCTCCTTGATGATTGACCACAATTCTAATAGTACATTCATCTTTACATTATAGATCTTTCATCTTTACATTATAGATCTTTCATCTTTATCCATTATTTTCTACACCCAAATTGATTTTATTTTAATTTATTTTAAATTTTAAGTAAAATGTGGTAATTAAACAAAATTCATAGACACATTTAAAATATTAAAAGAAGTGAAAGCAGGAAGATTAATTATTCAAAATAAATTTTTGTTATAATGTGATCCACATAATTATAATGTTTTGAGGGATTTTTTCAAATTTTTTTTTTTTTAGGGATTTTTCCTAAAATAACCAAATACCAATAAAAAAATAATACTTTTACTGTTACACGACAATAATAATTTTTGTACGGCACAAAAGTTTTTTTTTACAAAAGTACTACTTGCTCTCTCCTTCGCAGACAGCAAGATCCATCATTCTCAGGCGACCCACGACGTCAGGGAGAAGCTTTGCTCCGTAACAGCCATTGCAAACCTAGCAATGAGAGAAGTCCATGAACGCCGGTGAGAAACCTCCATGGACGCCGACGCGAACTACTTGTTCTCTCCTTCGCAGGCAGCAAGATCACTCCTCTCTCGGGTGACCCACGACGATTTTGACCTGAAACAACAACCAATCTCGACATGAAACAACAATGAAACTACAACCGATTCCGATCTGAAACAGCATCACAACTACAATCGATCTCGATCTGAAAAGCAACAACACAACTACATCCCTGATCTCGATCTGGAAAGCACCAACGTCAAAATAGCATAGCTGCCGGCGATCTGGATCTGACAGCAACAACAGCAAAATCTACATGCAAAAAAATGAAAACCACCATTCAATCTCAGAAAAATTGGTTCAACAAAAATAAAATAACAAAAATGGGCTGGTAGTGAATATGGAGCTTCTCCTTCGTTGATCACCTATGGCAAAGAACCTCAAAGCATCAGAAAATCTCCATGGATGCCGACAATCAAGCTTTGCAAAAGCAACAATACCTAAAATAACAACAAGATATCAAGGCAACAACTGAAAAAAAACATTCAAATCGAGTGAAACTTTGTTGATGGTCTAATTTATTCATCAAATTTTGTTGCTGTCTAGTTGCTTTATGGTTATTTTTTAATATCTAAAAGGGAAAACATTAAACTGAAAATTGTGGGTAGTATAATGAGAATATTTTTAAATTTCAATTTAAAACATTGTTGATGTTTGGTTGTTGACATGTTGTGTTGGCGTTGTTGTCAATGATCTTAGCATACAAGTTGTATAGACAACGCAAAATCAACATCAAGGAAACAACGGTCTCTAATGGTGATGGTGTTATTGCTGTAAAAATTTGAAGAAGAATAAAAAATGAAAGAAAGAGATAGAGAGAGTTATTGGACACGAGAAATGAAAAGGGAAAGTATGACCATCATAAAATAATAATAATAATAATAAAGTAAAAAAATGACCCACAAGTTAAAGACTCATAAATGCTTCACAAATTTTTATGCAACTTTTGTTGTTATTGCATGAAAAAGAATATAAGAGCATATCCAATGGGGAGAGCCAAAAGGAGTGCTTGCATATGTGGCATTTTTTTTTTTGCAACCATTGAAGGGTGCCAACCATTGGATAGTTAAGGGTGCCAACTTATTTTTTAGCACTGTTGCCAAATCTATTTTTTTAATAAAAAAAATTAAGATTTCATTAAATATGCATTGTGGCGTTGGTGTACCAACCAATAGAGTAAGATTAACATAAATGAGTATGTATTGACCAATAAATGTAATGCTAATAAAAATAAAGGTTTAAATAAATAGATAAAAAATTTAGATTTTATGTAATATTATATTTATATTAATATATGAATTCTAAAAATATAGTGTGACAATATTTATAATTAAAATACATAATATATTAAATAATGATGTGTGGGAGCATGATGACATCCTTGAAGAGTGTTAACCATTGGAGTACTTTTAGAAGTAAGGTTGCCAAAAATGATGTGGAAGAGAGATAAATTAAAATAATATATTTTTTGATGATGTGGAGATTTTTGGCACTCTTGAAGGGTGCCACCATTGGAGATCCTCTAAATAACACTTTATTAATACTCTACCACTTAAAGTGTGTAGAAGAAGAGTGGGAAGAATGTCATGTTAAGTTTAAATTATTAAAATAATACTGATTACAAAGTACACGAATAAGCAATGTAGTATAAATGTAATATTTAAAAATCTAATATCGTATAAAAGTAAAATGTGAACAATAAAAATGTTAAAAATATCGCGTGGCGGTAAATTTGTTAAAATAGTGTCATTTTTGGCACTTTATGTAAAATTCTGGTTTTATTTTATTATGGTTTATACCACTTTAATTTCCTCTCATTTGTTTTTATACGTGATTGCACTCTCAATTTTAAACAATTACATACAGGATTATTCATTTTATACTAAACTTAAATTTGGTTAATAAATTTTATAATATGATCAAAATAACTTTAATTTTATTTAATTTAATAAAAAACAAAAAGAGATAATTATTGGTGATGAATAATCTTTTAGGATTTTTTTTATGTAAAAAGAGATAATAAAGTTATTGTCATTGGTAAAGTGCTTATGTATCCCCAAATAACGAAATAAATTATCAATTAAAATCTAGAGATACTGCATAACTCAATTCTCAATTTGAAACTGCAGGTTAGATATAGATTTAAACAAAAGAAACAACCAGAAGTTTGTTAACATGTTCTTTTTGGAATACCAACGACAAATGCAACATATTCTTGTTGAAAGTCATTACCGATTCTGTAATGCTCTAGAATTCTAAAATGTTTTAGAAAGTACTAGGAGAAACCTAGAACATTCTAGAAAGTTCTTGAAGAAACTTAGAACTAATTAGACAATGTACAGAGAGTTATGGAATTATATAGAGAAGTAGTTAATTATTTAAAAATTTATAAAATTCTGAAAGCTTTAGATATCTCCTTGGTTGCCTATAAATAGAAGCATGGTGTGTGCCTAAAGTGCAAGTGAGAAAACAATCCATGTGTGAGAGATTACAAGAATGTATAAGAGGGTCCCTTTGTCCAAAGTGTTCTAAGCTTGTATTACTCTTCGATAATAATAAAAGTTTCGTAACTTTCTACTCTACAAGTGGTACCAAAGCCATGTTTGTCGAGCTCGTAGAGATTCTTGTTATCGTGCACAATAAGTTTGTGAAGCTTACAAGTTAGGTTAAGCTTGTTTGGTAATTTTTTTTCCAAATTACGATGGGTGACACTCAGATAATTGGTGGTGTGAAGAATCTCAACAACCAAAATTACAACACTTGATCAATGTTAATGGAGTCATACCTCTAGGGCCAAGATTTGTGGGAAGTCATCAGTGGTTTCGAAGTAAAACCACATGAAGATGGTGGAGCTTTGAAGAAATGGAAGATCAAAGTTGGAAAGAGAATGTTTGCAATCAAGACTACGATCAAAGAGGAAATGCTAGAGCACATCATGCATGTTGAATCACCAAAGGAGGCTTGTGATACTTTCGTCACACTTTTCTAAAAGTAGAATGATGCAAGGCTACATCTTTTGGAGAATGAGCTCTTTTCAGTCTCACAACAAGAGATGACAATCGACCAGTATTTTAACAAGGTAAAATTTCTTTGTCATCTCATCTTTAATTTAGAGCCTAGTTCTAAAATTCTAGAAGCAAGAATGAAAAGAATAATTATTCATGGGTTAAGGCCAGAATATAGAAGTTTTGTTGCTGCAATTTGAGGTTGGCCAACCCAAAATTCTCTTGTCAAGTTAGAGAATTCGCTAGCCAATCAAGAATCTTTGGCTAAGAAAATGTCAGGAGTTTCACTGAAGAGTGAAGAAGATCAAGCACTCTTTAGCAACAAAAGAGAAGGCGACCAATGCGACATAATAACATCGAAAGTAATGAAAAGTCACATAAATAACAAAATCAAAGCTCTCAATCAAGGGGAGCTCAAAGGAATCATGATAAGAGTGGTTGGACGAGTAAACCAAAAAACTTCTGATGCTATAATTGTGGAAGAAAAGGACACATTGCTAAGCATTGTTATTCAAAGAATTTTGTCGAAGGCAATGCAACAACCTCCCAAAGGAGGATTGATACCAATGAAGAATGGGATTTTGAAGCATCTTTTGTAGTAGCAGAGCTTGAAAAGAAGGATGCAAGCTCCGAATAATTGGCATTAGCAGCAGTCATCTCAGAACAAATTAATTACAAGAGATTGGATTATTGATTCTGGATGCTCAAATCATATAACTGCAGGTGACGAGAAGTTGCAGGATGCAACATAATACAAAGGAGAATGTGTAATAGTAACTATAAATAATCCAAGGCTTCCAATCACTCACATTGGTAAGGCAGATGTAGTACCTCACTCTGGTTCTAATCAAGTTCAATTACAACATGTTTATCATGTGTCTGGAATGAAGAAAAATCTACTATCATTAGCACAATTGGCATCATCAGGAAATTATGTCATATTTGGTCCTAATGATGTCAAGATTTATGGAAACCTTAATATTTTTGGGACAACATTGATAGAAGGGTGACAATTAGAATCTATCTATGTTATGTCATTCGAGACTGCTTATGTAGATAAGGTTCGAAAGAACGAAACATTAGACTTATGGCACGCCAAACTGGGACATGTTAGCTACCACAAATTAAAGGCGATGATGGAAAAAATGGTGCTTAAAGGTCTTCCACAACTTAATGTCAAAAGTGACATTGTTTGTGCCGAGTGTCAATATGGAAAGGCGCACCAATTTCCATACAAGGAGTCAAACTTCAAGTCTGCAACCCCCTTGGAGCTAGTTCATTCTGATGATTTTGGAAGAGTCAAACAGTCTTCAATTAGTGGAATGTGCTACATGGTGACATTTATTGATGAATTCTCAAGATATGTATGGGTTTTCTTCATGAAATAAAAATCTCAGACTCTGGAAAAGTTTAAGGAATTTAAAGAACAAGTAGAAGGAGAAATAGAAAGAAAAGTTCAATGTCTGCACATTGAGAATGGGGGAGAATATACATCAGATGAGTTCTCTCAATATTTACAAAAGTATAAGATACATCATCAGTTGACGTGTCCGCATACACCACAACAAAATGGCGCAACAGAAAGAAAGAATTGACACCTTGCTGAGACTTGTCGAAGTATATTACATGCAAAGAATGTGTCAAGCAGATTTTGGGCTAAAATAATGATAACAGCAGCCCATATCATTAATAGGCTTCCTTAACCCAAGCTTGACTATGTATCACCCTTTGAGAAATTTTGGAAAATAAAACCTAGAGTTAGTCACTTTCGTGTCATTGGATGCATATGCTATTGTTAGAAATTATGCCTTGAAAGCATATGTGTTGGACAATGTTTTATGAAATAAATAATTAAGATGAATTTTTGCATATATTGATTGTTTATTATTATTATTTGAATATCAGAAAATTCTCAAATGCATTATTGTGACTACAATCTTGTATTGGTACAAGAGGATTAAGATGGTATGGACGAATTTAAATAGTTTACAGTAGAGCAAAGTTACATGGAATATTTGGATTAAATATTGTATGTACGGTTCACTAGTATGATGAATACATGTAATCTAGATCTGGATTATTGATGTAGTAGGACATCTTTGTGGATGTACTTTGTATATAGTTGTTATACAAGAACTGGACCCGATATGTTATTAATACTCAACATAATATCGTTTTGTTTTATAAGTATTAATTAAACATATCAATAAGATGTTCATATATAAATTGATCTTAATTCAGAAGTTATTATGAACTCATGTTTATGTCATTTGAGTCATTTGATTCACTCGTTATGGTTTGTCAAAATGATCAAGCTGAAAACTTTTATTTTGGAGACTCATTGATGTAAATGGTGTTGGGAATTGTGCGCTTTAAAGCATATATGTTGAATAATGTTTTATGAAATAAATAATTAAAATGAATTTTTTGCATATATTGATTGTGTACGCCCTGATTTTCCCACGGGCTGATTAGCGAGCTGAGCTACGGCCTAATCCTGATTACCTCGTGGACATCCCCAGAAGCGGAGCTGCCATCATAAGGTCATATCTCCTTAGATCGAGGTAACCTAAGGGTTCGCCTCCGGTTACTTGAGGACTGAATCTGGGCTCTGAAGGTCGAAGGTCGAGTTAAGTACCCAGCTCGTGGTACGAGCTGGTGTTGGAGGCTATGACCCTTTATAAAGTCAATCACGCAAGGTAAACGTGCATATATCAGACATCACGTGTCTGATATATCCCTGACTTCTCGGACACGCAACGTGAACATGCGTATTCAGACACCCATGACTGGGTTGGGCCGTGCGGCCCATTATCCCCTTACCTATTGATTTGACCACACTTATGTGTCAGGTTTAGGAATTAATCATGAATGTCACAGAGTTGATACGATGGGTAAGAAGGTCACGAGATGACCTTCTTACCAACTCTCAGGTGCCTTCTCCTATAAATATGGAGACCTTGGGAGTTAATGGAGGTTGGATTATCTGTTGTAAGAAATACCCTGTAATCAAATATCCAGTATATAGCAATAATACTGACTAGTGGAGTAGAAGGATTTTAACCTTTGAACCACTCAAAAATGTTTTTTGTGTCACCAACTCATTTCTAAGATCATTCATCTATTTCGGTTCAACATTAGCACTAATCCCTTCATCTTCTTTTCTTAATTTCCTGTTGGCGAAGAACTGCGTCAACAGATTGCTTATTATTATTATTATTAGAATAATATTATATGAATATCTAAAAATTCCAAAATTCGTTATTGTGACTACAATCTTGTATTGATATGAGATTATTAAGATTGTAGGGAACGAATTTAAATAGTTCATAGTAAAACAAAGTTATATAGAATATTTGGATTAAATACTGTAAGTACGGTTCACTAGTATTATGAATATATGTAATCTAGATCCGGATTACTGATGTAGTAGGACATCTTAGTGGATGTACTTTGTATAAAGTAGTTATACATGAACAGGACCCGATATGTTATTAATAATTAACTAAAGACCATTTGTTTTATTACTATTAATTAAACATATCAATAAGATGATCATATACAAATTGATCTTAATCCTGAAGTATTCTGAACTCCTGTTTATGTCATTTTGGTTCTTTGATTCACTCGTTATGGTTTGTCAAAATGATCAGGCGGAAAACTTTTGTTTTGGGAACTCATTGGTGTAAATGGTTGGGGACATAATATATAGATATCGATTCTATACCTTTCCAAGAGGAATTGAATAATGGTTATCCTAAGGGTTAGCTTTTGGAACTGAAAGGTTATTGAGCTCAAATTCATAAAACAATTCATGAATTAACCTTTACTAGTAAAGTTAATAGTACTTAAGGAAACAAGAAATAATTAAAGAGGTAAAACCATATCTTAACCCTACTTTAATTATGAACCATTAATTGTATGTAATGATTAAATTGATGAATGCTTTTAATATTTAAAAAGTACTTAATAAATAAATGTTTAAAATTACAAGAGTGCTGTCTCATATTTTTAGTGAAATAATATTAAGAATAATAAATTAAAGTTATTATATTTAAAAATTTAATTATTTATATAAATTTATTGGAGCTTGAAATTATAAGCCCATAGGTCCCTGGGGTGGCTCTATCAACATTATTCAAGGTAAGAGTTGAAACCAGGAAAAATCAGGGAAATGATATATTTGGAAGAAATTTATTCTTTGGGGACAAATATGTAAATGAGACAAATTAATTAATTAATATATTAATTTTTGAAATTAATATATTGATTTTTAAAATTAATAAATTAATTAATATAATTTTTTTAATTAAGAGGGTATTTTTGAATTGGCATTTAAATATTTAATATAATTAATTTTGAATTAATTAATTTTATTTATTTAAATAATGTGAAAAGATAATTAAGATGATTCAAAATTGGTTTGAATTAATTTGAAATTTATTCATTAATAAATCTGATAAGATTAGTTATTGGGTTTAGATATTTTTGATTAAATGATTATTAGATAAAAATGAAATAAAAGTGGTAAAGACACATATCCCTGAAATTGGGATATGTCACACGCCAAGCACAGTGCAAGGCGTGTGACTATGTCCAAGAACAGTCTTGAATATTTCTTTTATTTAATTAATTAATTATTTAATAATTAGTTTATAATTTGAATTTTGAATTTATTATTATTTTATAAATCTATTTGATAGAAAATTAGTTTCCTACAAGATTCTAATGAATTATAAGTCTTCACACAGAAAGAAAAATATATTATATTATTATTTTCTCTATCCCTAAAAATTGTCTCAGACCTGACAAATTCAAAGATCTCATGTGTTAAGAATATATTGTGAATCACAAAATTCCCACAATAACTCTATGTGCTCACACGCGTCTTGAGGTATAGAGATACGTCTTGAAATATCTTAGTCTGAGTATTTTGGAGACTGCTTTGGATTGGATGTTCATAGGAGATACAAAAAGATAGCAAAGATTCTTGATAGTTCTACAACTGGTAATTCATTATCTTTTTCTATCTCATTGATTAAATGTTTGCATATTAATGGTTCCGGATATTTAAAGTTTGTTTAGATAAAAAATTTGAAATCTCTGGGTGCACCACCCCTTGCATTCCGCTACGCACATGGTAAACCAGCTACCAATAATTGGAACCAGAGCGGTCATTAATCTCTGCATACATTAATCGATGTGTGGGTACAATATGCATTATTATATTTTTGTAATATGTGATGAATGAATGGATGTATGTTTGATGAATTTTTGTTCTTAAGAGTTGTTAATTATATGGTGTTTTGGGTTTAGGAATCGTTCTTATTTTTTCTAGATCAACAAAATTGTAAGTCATATGGGGCATATGATTTTTGTAATTTAATTTTCTTCACCTATAAAATTATTTTTCAAAAGTTGTAATCCGAGCCCCGAGCCCCAAGGCTTCCCGAGGACACCTAGGCACACACACACACCTCCAGCGCGCCCCTTTTGTGCACGCTTGGTGCCCTCACCCTTGCCGCATGGTGCTTGGTGTGTAGGTGGCTTTCGAGCCGCCCGCACCAAGCCAAGCTAAATAAATTGCAAATTTTCATTGCCTAGCTCCTCACAAAAGCCCTAGGGTATTGGAAATTTTCTTGAATTTGTGGGCTTGACCCAAATTGTTAATAAGGATTTTAAAATTCTAATTAAATTTTGAATTTAGTGGCCCAAGTTCAAAATGGGCCTAAATGACTAATAGGCTTTAATTAGTCAAATTCAATATTTTTAAAGATTGTTTAAAAATCATTGAAGTAATTTATAATTCAAAATTTGGCTAGATGACATAAAAATAATAGAATGCCCAAAAGATGGAGATGAAGATTCTACATGAATCATTGGTTTTATTTTTATTTTATTTTATAATTTATTGCAAATATTGTATTTTTCTAGAAATACCCAAAATACCCAGCTCACATTTATTTATTTAAATATTTGAATGTATTAAATGTGTTTAATAGCATTATCATGCATTGTAACATGCCATACATATTACCCACATAGTATCTAATTAAAGCATGCATCTCATACGAGTAGTTAAATGTTTTGATTAGGAATGTCATATTTGATTATATGCTTTTATTTGATGATTTATATAATTAATCTAATTTAATCTAGTACAAGACAGTGAATTGATTTTAAGTGTTAATTTCAAACCTATTTGATAATTAATTTTATTAGATAGGCAAATTATATTCTTAATAATTAGAACATTTATAGACTAATAGTTTAATGGACTATTTGGTAGATTGATTAAATCTTGTTTAATGTTTAAATGCTTAATGCGATTAGTAATTATTAGAATATCATTTGGTAAATTAATTGGATTAATTTAAATAATTAAAAAGCATAGGATGTTTTTAGAAAACACATATTCAAAAATAGTGAGTGGGAGAAGGAGATTTAATAATAACTCCTATTGGCTCCATTGTTAGTTAACACCGATGTTTCATGAAATGGGTCTCGAGGCGCCTTTGTTTGCGTCCCCCAAAGGAAGGTTTCTGATTGTGTTATTATTCAAGGTTAACTTCTTTATCTTTAAGAATAAGATTGAATGATGTATTTCAAGTTTGACTGACCCTAAGGCATACTCTTGAGTTAAGCATTAATCTAAAATAATGGGTTACACTCACAAAGGTTGATTAGGCTTTTGAGCGGACTAGTCAATCTTGACCAAATAAGCGGTTTTTCGTAAATCAAAAGAGAAAATAGTTGATTTTAAGTTTTCACTTGTGAATTTGAGAAGTGTTTCAAAACTAATTTGAGATTACTTTGACCTACCTTAAGGCTGGTCCATTAATTGTCAAATTTGTTTATGGCGGAATTAGTAATAATTATTTTTAGGTGTTATTTAAATTTATTGCATTCATGCATCATATTTACTATTCCGAAACTATTGATATTCATTATATGTGCTAAATTCATTTTTGTATTATTTATTTATTTCACCAATCATGCATCTAATAAACTTACCCTTGACACATTCCTCAAAACCCTTACATTTGATCTAAATGACATGCACTATTAGTTTTCGAGAATGATGATCGTTCTCAAAACTAAGATGTTAATGAATGCGATTATTGAAGAGCCCCCGTCAGTTCCATCCTTTTCGGATGGCTATGAAGAACATGAAAAATATAGTGATTGGAGTAGGTCCAATCATTTGGCTCGTTATTGCATGCTTTTAGCTTGCTTGAAGAAATAATAGGAAAATATATACATATCGAGAATGCCTATGAAATATGGCACTTGATAATAGAAGAAGTTGAAGAAGTTGCTAGGTCTAATTGCTTGAAAGAAATGAAGGTAAATATGAATTACATTTTTTTTTGGTGATTATTGTACTCATACATGCCAATAACTATATTTTGTGTTGTTTGTTCTTCATCGTAGGTTAAGAATCTTTCCAGAAAGAGGCTAACTGAGTGCCAAAAGCTGGATATAGATGGAGCTTGATTTTAGTTTTATTTAGAATTTTATTTTTGTTATGAAAATTTTTAAAATTTTAGTTTGTTTTTGGTTTAGAGATTTTAGATTTCTATTTCAAGCAAGAAAACTAATGTTTAGAAATTTTTATTTTATGATTAGTAATGTGATTATTAATTAGGAACTTTTTTGTTTCTATGTTGCATGAACAAGGTTTTAATTTTTCTTTCAATAATAACTTGATTGTTATCTCAAGATATGGTATTTAAATACGTCATGCAAAAATCCAATGATGGGTTGTATAAACTAAAGGCAAAAGAACGATCAATCAACAACTCTGAAATGTTTAAAGTTGTTAGCCCAAGATCAATTAAACGTCAAAAGACTAATTTCGATAGTGAAACATATCTATGACACTTAAGATTGAGGGATATTGGTTAGGATAGGATAAACATGTTAATAAAGGAAGGACTTTTAAGAGAATTAATTGTTGGTTCTCTTCTAGTTTGTGATCCTGTTTGGAAGGCAAAATGACCAAAAGACCTTTCTCTGCAAAAGGTTCAAGAGCCATAGAACCACTCCAACTTGTACACACTGATGTGTGTGGTCTACTTAATGTACAAGCAAGAGGAGGGTTTGAATACTTCGTCACTTTTATTGATGATTATTCAAGATATGATTACTTATATTTAATGCAAAAGAAATTTGAAAGTTTTGGAAAGTTTAAAGAATTCCAAGCAAAAGTTGAAAAGCAATTAGGTAAATCACTAAAAGTTCTTTGATCTGATCGAGGAGGAGAGTACTTGGATTATGAATTCGAGGACCACTTTCATGAGCATGTAATTCAATTACAACTCATTGCATCTGGAACACCACAACAAAATGGTGTTTCAGAAAGAAGGAACAAGACATTATTAGACATGGTTAGATCAATGATGAGTTATTCATCATTGCCACTATCGTTCTGGGGCTATGCAATTCAAATGTGCAATGTACATATTGAATGTTGTTCCGTCTAAGTCTATCTAGAAGACACCGTTAGAACTATGGAATGGTACTAAAACTAGTTTACACCATTTTCGTATTTGGGGGTGTCCAACACACGTGCTGAAAGAAAAGACA
Source organism: Humulus lupulus (assembly GCF_963169125.1). Taxonomy (NCBI): domain Eukaryota; kingdom Viridiplantae; phylum Streptophyta; class Magnoliopsida; order Rosales; family Cannabaceae; genus Humulus; species Humulus lupulus. The sequence continues at coordinate 104,933,536 of NC_084794.1, read as the reverse complement.
TGAAAGCTAGAATCACGCACTAAACTGTGCATGTTTGTATAATATTCCAAAGAGACTAGATGTGATATATTTTATAGTCCAAAAGAAAATAAAACATTTGTATCGAAAAATGCTACTTTTCTTGAGTATGACTATATTAACAGCCACAAGCCTCGCAGTAAGGTTGTACTAAAAGAGATGGTGTCAGATCAAGTAAATTGATCACCAACTATTCGCAGTGAACAATGACAAGAAGCCACAAGTTCTAGTCAGAATACTAGAGAGCTTCGTCGTAGTGGGAGGGTTGTCAAAAAACCAATTCACTATGAACACAAAGTTCAAATGCTTGTGTCTGACACAAACAAAGATGATCCATTGACATATAAAGATACAATGAGAGATTAGGACAAAGAAAAATGGCAAGACACCATGAACTTGGAAATGGAATCGATGTATTCCAATTCCTTTTGGATTCCTGAAGATCTACCTAAAATCGTTAAACCTATTGGTTGCAAATGGATATTCAAGAAGAAAAGAGGACCAGATAGGAAAGTGGAAACTTTCAAAGCTAGGCTTGTAGCCAAGGGCTATACTCAGAGAGAAGGGGTTCATTATGAAGAAACATTTTCTCTTATGGCCATGCTAAAATCTATTCACATACTCTTGTCCATAGCTGCTTGCATGGATTATGAGATATGGAAAATGGACGTTAAGACAACATTTCTGAATGGCTATCTTGATGAGGCTATTTATATGTCTTAACCAGAAGGGTTCGAAATAAAAGGTCTAGAGCAAAAAGTTTGCAAGCTTCTTAGGTCTATTTATAGACTCAAACAAGCTTCAAGATCTTGGAATTTGAGATTTGATGACACAATTAAAAAGTGTGGTTTTGAACAAAACGTTGATGAACCTTGTGTCTATAAACAAATCAAAGATGGCATTGTGGTCTTCTTAGTTCATTATGTTGATGATATTCTACTAATTGGAAATGACGTAGAAACATTAACAAAAGTAAAGAAATGGCTAGCTGAGCAATTCCAAATGAAAGATTTGGGAGATGCAAACTATGTTATGGGCATCCAGATACTTCGAGATTGACAAAACAAGGTTTTGGCTCTATCTCGAGCGACATATATTGATAAGGTACTGGAACGTTTCGATATGCAAAAGTCCAAGTAGGGTGATATGCCAACCCATCATGGAATTATCCTTTCTAAAAAACAGTGTCCTAAGACACCTCAAGAAGAAGAGGATATGAGACAATATCCATACGCCTCTACAATAGGCAGTCTGATGTATGCCATATTGTGTACAAGACCTGACATTTATTATGCAGTAGGGATAGTCAGTTGTTATCAATCCAATCTTGGATTTAGTTATTGGGTTGTAGTAAAGAATATTCTCAAGTATCTTAGGAAAAATAGAGAATATATGCTTGTAAATTCAGGTGGTGACCTGAACCCCATTGGTTACACTGATTCATATTTTTAATCAGACTGAGATAGTTGAAAATCAACTTCTCAGTCAGTGTTCACACTTGGCGGAGGAGTTGTAGTCTGGATTAGTATTAAACAAACTAGTATTGCAGATTCTACCATGGAAGCCGAATACATAGTGACTTATGAAGTAGCTAAGGAGGCTTTGTGGCTCAAAAAATTCTATGATGATCTAGAAGTTGTTGCAGACATGGATAAGCCACTGGTCCTGTACTGTGACAACTGTGGGTAGTAGCTAACTTAAAGGAACCAAGGAGTCACAAGAGGGGAAAGCATATCGAGAGGAAGTAACACTTGATCAAGGATATTAATCACAAAGGAGATGTAGTCGTTATGAAGATAGCTTCAGAACATAACCTTGCAGACCTTTTTCCTAAGACTTTATGTTGACGTGGTTTTTCGCCAACAATGTATTAAGAAATAATAAGGTTGATTAGTGCTTAGTAATAAATCGTAATAAAAATAATTAAATGAATTCACAAGAACACAAATCTTTTACGTGGTTCAGTGGTTAAAATCCACCTAGTCCACGAGTCTATATTATTGTTGTTTCTCTTTCTCTATTTTGGCAGAGTTTCAGTATTACAGAATAATGGGTCCCTTTTCCTGTCCAATATTCTTAGTATTTATAGAGAAATTCCATGGACATGCTTGGGTAACCGCGTGATTCAATCACAGATTTACATATTTATTACATTTAATACAAAGAATTCCCACTTATACTGGGATATGATTTGATCACAAAATAAATGGTCTCCTAATATCTGGGACATTAAATATGATAGGCTTGTCATAAATAATTGTATAAAAGTACTCGAGTCTTTGGGGATTCGCGGGTACGCAATATATCAGAGATACCACGAGCTAGGTATCTCTCCTAGCTCGTACTTCGACAACTGTTTGAATATTACGAGCTCGCGATTCACAACCTTCATGTCTATAGCTCGGGTTAAACCCAAGACGCCTAGCACCACACGTGCCCATGTGAAACTGGAATTGCTTACGTGGATAATAAGCAGATATCATTCCCTTGGTTATTTCTCCATATATTTATTTGCCAGCTGTACCCGAACTGAGTGAATGACTCGAGCTAAAATTAGGGTACAACACTTTAGCTACCAAGTCTTTTAAGGATCATGTTAGAAACATGGGTTTGAGAGAGATGCCACATTTGCTTTAGGAAAAGTGGGAGATTATTGGGAATTGTGTCATTTAAAACATAAGCGTTGAACAATGTTTTATGAAATAAATAATTAAAATGAATTTTTTGCATATATTGGCTGCTTATTATTATTATTAGAATAATATTATATGAATATAAGAAAATTCCCAAATTCGTTATTGTGACTACAATCTTGTACTGGTACGAGAGGATTAAGATTGAAAGGAACGAATTTAAATTGTGCACATTAAAACAAAGTTATATGGAATCTTTGGATTAAATATTGTAAGTGCGGTTCACTAGTATTATGAATACATGTAATCTAGATTAAGATTATTGATGTTGTAACACCCTAATAAACATTGTGTGTTTAAAATTGTGCTCATCTCATCAAGCGAGTCTGTTGGATTAAAACGTAATTAAGGTTAATTAAAAATTTGGTATAGAAGTTTGTTGTCAAACGAATTCTACTTTTCATTACAATATTTGGTATGTACACGGGATCCCAAAAGGGGGGGTTACAATTGATACAAGTGAAAATAAGCAAGGTATACAATAGCCATCCTAAGAGGCAAAACCATTAAACCCTAGATCCAAAGAAGAGTCGACCGTGGCGATCGAGCAAGCTGCCTATGTACACGCTGCCACTGAAGCTCTCCAACTCATTGTTGGTCCAATTTCCTCTTGCCCTTACTTACACCACGTCGCACCCGTGAGCCAAAGCCCAGCAAGAAAACTCAATTAAGCATACAGACAATCAACAAATTAGAATTATAAATAGCTTGATTAATAATTACAAAAAATGCTCAACAATATTCAATTTATTTAAGCGACCATAGGCCCACCCAAGTGTGCACCGCAGTTGCTTCGTTCAGACAGATATAGAGTCGAACAAGCGTAACTCACTCTCCAGCCTTTTTTCAAGCAACCATAGGGTCGTACCACTGCGTACCGCACTTCCAGATATAAACAGACATACATTACATACTTAATTCAACTACTTAAAGCACATTTATTCATACTCAAACAACCATTTCAAAACAGAGTTATAGCCATGTTCAATCACAGAGCTCAAGCCCTAATTTCAACATGGGTGCAGTTTTCATACCTTGAGTTTTGTGCGAATGACATACGACCTCAAGTGCAATCCTGATCTTGAGTCTTGCAAAAATCTAGTCACAACATAAACATACCCTTATTAGGGATTGAATCCAAATCTTGAGACTCATTCTAAACTCTAGCTTATAGAGTTACTATTTCTAGTTGCCAGGATGTTAGAAGAGTCCCCCGAGCCCCAAAGTGGGCCCCCAAATAGAATCCTGAGCTCCCTAACCCCTAATCCTAAAATTAGCAAAACCCTTTTTCGAGGAACCTGGCATGGCCGCGCCCACATAAGTTTTGAAGTTTCTGGAGCACTGGCGCGGTCACGCCCTACCTAGCGCAGTCGCGCCTTAAACCTCGAAACCCCAAATCAAAACCCAATTCATAAGGTTTTGCGACCCTATTGCGGTCGCGCCACAACCTAGCGCAGTCGTGCCACAACCTAGTGCGGTCGTGCTGGGTCACCAGAAACCCAAAATTACCTAGAAACTCAAGTGTTCTTCCCCAAATTCAAGAACCACATTCCCCTGCATTCCCAGACCCAAAAGTCGACCCCAAACCAATGTTTCAACAGATTTACAACCACAAAACACCTTATACAACTTAAATAAATTGTTACCAACATCAAATTAACATAGAAACGCACCCAAACCCATCAAAACAACAAATTAAACTCTAACCTTGCCTCCAAGATTCCAAGGTCCCAATCAAAATTGACGGAAACCATCAGCAACAAGAAGCCTAGGGAAGTGCAAACTCGATTCTAAACTTATTTAACACCCCAAAACAGCCCAGCACACAAACTTTTGGAAAAATTTAAGCTAAAATCCCCAAAGTCAATAACAACCAAAATTTGAACTTCAAGCTTGAGGAAGAAGAGATTTACCTCTCTAAATTCGAAAGTCTGGCTCGATTGGAGTTGTCCTACAGTTGCTAATTCCTTCAGAAACTTCAATTCCCCTTGAAATCCTCACAAGAAATTTGTTGACATAGCTTGGAAATCCTTGAGTTCTTGGTTAAGCTTCAAGAGAGAGAGCAAGAGAGGGAAGGTAAGTCTTGGGAGTGTAGTGAAGGGCTACTTCCCATTTGGTCTATTCTCTTGGTCAAATGACCATAATACCCTCACTCTATAATCTTATTCAAAGCATCCCCTAAGGGCAAAATGGTCATTTTGCAACTAATCTCACTAAACCTCAACTATCACCCTAAATTCCCAATTAATTTACTAATCCTCCAAATATTAATATTTCCCTGAACATGCACAAAATTACCAAAATACCCCTTGTCTCACCCCCAACCCGAGTATAAATCCATGCTGTGACTTTTCTGCCAAATTACTTTAAAGGATCGACTCAAGATGAATATCTTAAAATATCCACATAATAATGTGGTCTCAATCACATAACACATACAATTACAATTATACTCTCAACGGGTCAAAATTACGAAAATGCCATTTTTAACGAAAATGGGCCCACAAGCAGACATATTATAATATAACTCATATATTTCACATAATCACACATATATTCAATTAAAATCACATAATTCACATATAAATGCAATTATGCCCTCTTGGTACGTGTGGATACCAGAATTTTAGTTGCACAAGGCTCCGCCTCGTGACCTTCAAAATAAAGGCTCAGAATGGAGATAACCAAGACCGGCCTTGCACCCTGCGCAAAAGGCCTCGCAAGGAACGCGCCTCTCTTACAGAACCTCTCTTCGTGCCCAAGCTCAGGTAGGATAACCCCTCAGAGTTAACTACGCATCTCGCACTGAGGGTCCCAAGGGGGGTATGTCTTGCTAGTAATGGACCACTTCACAGTGAGGCCACACGAGGCACAGCTTCGCACCCGCACACGCACCCGTCTCGCGTGCAAGGGCCTCGTGCCACAGCCCCATCTCGCGCGCAAGGGCCTCGTGCCACAGTCCTGTCTCGCTTGCAAGGGCTTCACGCCGCGACCCCATTTCGCATGCAAGGGCCTTGCGCCAAAGCCCCATCTCGCGCGCAAGGGCCTTGCGCCACAGCCCCATCTCACGCGTAAGGGTTTCACCCGCACGTAGTTGTCTCACGCAAAGGGTCTCGTGAGGCTCTTGCCTTCCACGCCCCTTGGGGCCATATCTTCCATGACAACCCAAAATGACTTCAACACTTTAAAAGTTAAGAGAATAGGATATGTGGTGAGGACAAAAACCCACACATGACCGAAAGAGCACATACATGTGCAGAATGCACAGAAAGGTAGTGAACCTTGTCCACCTGAGGTAGGAAATATGTACAGGGGTAAGGTCTTGAAAACCCCAGATGTTTGACCCTAACTCCACGCCAGACAAGTGGTGATTGTACGCGCAAGGTACCTGGCGTGGTCCTTCCTAGCCAACCTCTGACATTGGTACTAAACTGACAGTGGAGGTACAACTAGGTACTAAAATTGAGGTGCACCTGCAGACCCTTAGAGTGTACTTGAGCCGACCACCACCATCCTGGCACCACTACCATCTGTAGGCTGCATATGTAGGGTCGTGTCCCCAGGGACCACCATGTACAGTGAGCCAATAGTGCTCTACTATAAATATGGCCTCCCTTCACATGAGAAAGGGGTCGAATTTTGGGAGAATTTTGTAACCAGTTATTGCTAATGAAAACATATATTCTACATTCTCTCTATTTTACACTCTGGAATTCTAGCATCTACATTTAGTGTTCTTGAAATTATAAGGAAGTTTGTTTAAAGTTTAGTTAGTTTAAGTTCACTTCTCTTACAACTCATAAAGTTCTTGATCTAACTTAGTTGACGAGTTCTTACCGTCAACAGTACGCTAATCAAGGCACTAAGCCTTATTAGCAAATTTGGGACATTACAACTATCCCCTCTTAATGAAAATTTCATCCTCAAAATTTACCTGAACAGCTCGGGATGTTGATCCCGCATATCTAACTCTAGCTCCCAAGCCACTTCCTTGACCTTGCTATTTCTCCATAGAACATTAACTAGAGGAATTGTCTTGTTCCTCAAAACCTTGTTTTTTATATCTAGGATCTGAACCGATTTCTCCTCATAAGACAAATATGTCTGTATCTCTAGATCCTCATAACCCAGCACATGGGTCGTGTCCGACACATACTTCCGAAGCACTAAGACGTGAAACACATCATGGACTCCTGATAATGACAGGATCAAATCCAATCTATAGGCTACTGGCCCGATCCTTTCTAGGATCTCAAAAGGTCCCACAAACCTAGGGCTCAACTTTCCCTTCCTCCCAAACCGTTTTACTCGAGCTTGTGTCTTGGGTCAAGGACCAAGGTAATTAGAAGTGCCTCATTACAATCATTAAACTAATTGCCTTGGTCCTTGACCCAAAATACAAGCTCGACAATTGAAATGGGCAAAGACAATTAAAAAATTTACTTATATTTCTTGCTTATATGTTTATGGTAGTTTTTGCTTTTATGCTTACATTCCTTGCTCGAAATATTTATGCATATTGTCTACCTTGGATTCTTTTTTACTTCACCATATACTTACATTTCTTGCTCAAAATATCTACTCATATTGTGCACAAAGTGCTATATTTGTTTGTTGACGCGATTTTTCGTCAACAGTAAATTATGTATAAAGCTGTGATAGATTAGTGTTTAATGATAAACCGTAATAAGGAAAATGACACTTAGAAATGCTAGAAACGAAATATCAAGAACACTCGTTCCTTTTATGTAATTCGGAGGCTAAAATCCCCCTAGTCCACGAGTCTGTATTATTACTGTATATCTCTCTATATTTTGACAGAGTATTTGCATTACAGAGAAAAAAACCCAACTCATTTCCCTATCCAAGGTCTTGGTATTTATAGAAGAACCATCCCAGGATAGGTGTTGGGGTCATCACGTGAATACAAATCCTTCATGTGACCTGTCTTGCAATTTATATTTAGGTATGGTCTAATCATTAGGTAAAATTGATCATGGGTCGTCTGGCATAATCGGACATGTGATGTCTGATCATGCACGATTAAATTACGTGTCCGGGAATTCAGGGATAAACGGACATGTGATGTCTGATCACACACATTTATATAACGAATCCAGGTTTATAAAGATCTCTGGAAATGGCAGATCTCTAGAGTACCCTGAGCTGAGTGTAGTGTTAGCTCATGCATATGGCTTTGTATTCATCAGCGCGTGCTTTTTACCTGGAGAATCATGCTGTCCTTTCTGAGGAAACACGAGCTTGTGGATCATCTTCAGCTCTTGGTTAGCCAGCTATCCCATGCTGTCTAGAAGGCTCGTGCTGAATTTTAGGACGTACATTTGCCCCCCCAAGTCCCTGCTCGTGTTCTATGACATCATTCTCTGACTTACACGGCGGGGACTTTTAAACTTCTGTTGCGATTATCCATGTTTTCCCATTACTTGAGTACTGGACACGTGGAATGTCATGATTGGCGTCTGTTTGGGTTTTGAGGATTGCATTAATGGCCAGGAAAACTTTTTGCCGTTGTTTTGTCTTTCGAAACACTATCCTCGGATCTTGTATCAGTTTGATCGAACAGTCCACGTCGCTTTATGCCTTTTACGTATAAATAAGGTTGGCATTTTTTAGGACTCACCACCTTTCATTTGAAAATTTTCTACATCTTCTCTCTTCTGCATCTCCAACATTTCTTCTTTTTCAGAAGGATCCAAAAACCCTCTATGGCAAACAACCTCAGGAAACCCACTCGCTCAGGAGTCTTCCAAGAACTCTCCCTTGCAAAGTTTATTCTTCTCAACTGAAGAACATACTGTAAGTCTTTTGATTTTGTCGATTTTTTTTCTTTTACTGGTTTCTGGGTTTTCTTCCTCCCCCCCCCCCCCCCCCCTTTTTTTTATATATGTCATGCCTATCTGCATTTCTCCGTAGTCTATATTAGATTATTCCCCGACTATTTTTGGCACATAGGCTTCGACTTAGGTTTATTGGGTAGGTCTTAAAACATCCCTAGAATTGTGATGTTCATAAAACATGGTACTTTCTAGGTAAACCTGGGCAATTTACGGGGGATTTTAGGAAATACCCCCTCAAGATATAGAAGATGAAAGGTTTTTAGGGTTCAAAACTAGGTTTCTTAGGGGCTATGCTTCTTGGATGGTTTTGCTATTCAAGAAGAAAAGTGGCTTGATTTTCTGACACACGTATCCCTAAACATCAGGGGCCTGCTAGGAAACCTAGGCGCGTAGCATGGGTAGCGCGTGGCATCACGCCGCGGGCTGAGATTATCTCAGCTCGTGTATTAAAAACACTAGCCTTCCTTTGTGCTTTCTTGCCTTTATAAAAATTCTAGGCCGTCTACTAAGTGATTCGTCGTTCTTGTTCGCTAGGCGATCAGATGGCACCCAAAAAGAATGTATCCAAAAAGAGTGCAGTCGGCTCATCATCCCACCAAAACAACAAGGGGAAGGAGGTCACCGCAGAGTCCCCAATCCCCCAGTTCGGTCCCGTGGTGGAGAAGGAGGTCGTGATCGGACCTGATGCATTCTTCGAGGCAGAGAGAATAGCCTCCAAGATCATGACCCAGGGAAGGGTTAGCAAAATAATGCTATCCCACAACATCGAGGTCGGGACTGGCGTCCTCATTGCCTGACCTCCATTTGAAGGGGAGCAGAGCTGCACACCTTTCCATGACAACTTCGCGACCTGGTGTGATGAGCACCTAAAGGCAGGGGCCTTCCTCCCTCTTGACCAATACTTTGGCGACTTCCTCAATTACGTGAAGCTGGGGCCGTTTCAGCTTCCCCCAAATTCGTACCGACTGCTGGCGGGGCTGAAGTACCTTTTTCTAAATTAGATGTGGGAGGTCCCCACTCCTGCGGATATTCTTTACTTCTTGTGCGTCAAGGCCAGCCCGGATCAACGGGGACGAGGCGACGGGTTCTACTATCTGACTCGATTCCCGAACTCACCCGTAGTCATCGAGCTGCCTAGCCATCCCAACGACTTTACATATCAGTTCTTTATGTCGAATGGGTCTCGCAACTGCGAACACCGATATTCCAACCGTCCTCGTAAGTCTTCTTTCCTTTCTTAGCTCGTGAAATTATTCTCTTCGTACTTAGAATCTTCTCGCATGTATATTGACTGGAGTATCTTTGTGCAGCCATTTTTGTGAGGACGTCCAAATCTATGACCCTTGGGGATCAATACGATACTTTGGCGGGGCTTCTGCCCAGCGAGAAAGACTACCGCTAGCTCGTGTCTGATGACACGATGTTGGCGTGTAAGCTAATTACCGAAGGCCAGACTCTGGCCTTGAGAAGGACTTAGGCCAACTTCCCGATAGCCCACGAGCTGGTGCCTATCCCTGAGGGGGGTGCTGAAGCCGACGAAGGCGAAGAGCAAGAAGAAGCCGAGGTGCCACTTGTGCAAAAGAGGCGAGCTTCTGAGGCCGTTCGGGACCCTGATGTGGAGCGAGCTTCATCGGGGGCAGCAGTCGGCCTATCCGGCCAAGGTAACCCATACCCCTTTAGGGATTTAGATAGGGTTGTCGCCGACCTTAGGCTAGTTATATTTAATCCAAACCATCTCGTACATCGCCACCCCAATGACCTCGGTCATAACATAACCTTGCTTCAGTGTGTGGATCATTTAGTGGTTCTCCACGACATGGGCCATCCTAAGGGAACTATAGTCGTAGATAACACCCTATCCTTTAGGTCAGCCCTTTTCGAAGAGTATGGGACCAACTTTTGGTCGTGGCCCTCCCTTCTCCAGGGTGTCTTTGCCCCTGGACATAGGCAATATGTGGAGGAATCCAGCCCCAAGGTAGAACCTGAGCCTGAACCTCCCCTAATCCAAGAAGTTATAGACTTAGGTTCCCCTTCTCCTATAGCGGTTCCAAGGCCAGAGGTCGTGGCAATAGCTCCTCCTCTAGCTCGGAGGGTAGGACTTCTTGTTATGCCCTAAGCATGTATACATATTTTATGTAGGCTAATGATTATGTATGTACATTAATGTCCTTTCCACTCTTTTTCAGGTGAGGAGATGGCACAATCTGGGGCCCCTGACATCCGCGCGATTTTCCAGGAGGGAAAATCCAGCTCCGGGCCGCTCGTAAAGAAACCCCGGCCTACACCAAAGAAGACGCCTCCCGCTGTTGCGACTACCTCCAAATCCCCGGCTAAGGGGAAAGGCCAGAGCTCGGCAGCTCAGGAGAATACGGGTCCGCCTGCACCTCCTCCCCAATTTCCCTCAGCCCCTACTCGGGACCAGATAGCACCAGCTGGTCCCCAGCTCCGATGGTCCCCGCCACCACCGTGCGCATCCCAGTCAACGCCCAGGACCTGGAGAAGATTCCAGACACCTTTCGGGGGAATATCTACGAGATAGCGAACCACACGGTGGAGCATTTTTACAAGGCCAACCCGAAGGACCTGAGGGTGAACGAGGAGAGGAGCCCGGGGAATGTCATGGAATCTGCGCTGGGGATGAACCTCACAGTAAGCCAACTTTCCTTAACCTAACACACTCTTTTGACTTTATCCTGGTATGTGCCTAACTACTTTCTTACTTTTTGCAGGCAGTCTTGGCTCAGCACCGCAGCATAGCTCCAGACCGCTCAGGCCGCCCTGACTGCCACCCAAGCTACCATTGTAGCTGCTCAACAAAGTGAACTAGGAGCCAAGGCTGCCTTATCAGCGGCTCAAGAGGGCGAGCAGACTGCAAAGGCTGCCTTAACGGCGGCCCAAGAGGGCGAGCAGGCTGCAAAGGCTGCCTTAACGGTGGCCCAAGAGGGCGAGCAGGCTGCAAAGGCTTCTTTGGCTGCCCTTCAAGCAGAGCTCACAGAGGCCAAGGCCAAACAGCTGGAGGCCGAGGCTGTTACTAAGGAGGAAAAGGCGGCCTCGATATCTTCCATGGAGAGCATGCTGTATCATTGCTGGGCCTTCAACCAAGACGGCAACTTCTCCTTCCTGGCCTCCGAAGTGTGGGAGCCTTACCTCAAGAAGTTCAAGGCTTGGCTTCAACAAGAGCCGCCGTCCGAGACCGGGGAGGCCTCTACCGCTGGCGAGCAGGAGATCAAGGAGGTGACATCCTCAGATTGCCCTGGAGGGTCCTAGTTTTCTTTTGTCTTCGTTTATCTTACATATTTTTTGTTTTTGTTTGTCGTTTTTGGCTTGGTACGAGGTTATTCTCCTCGAGACAATTTATTTATAATTCCAGTATCTACTTTTTTTTTTATCTATTCCTTGATTTTTTTCTTATGTTCATGACTTGTACATTCAAAATCTTAGGAAATGACTCTTAGGTCAAGATAGATACTTTAATTTTGGTTGTGACCAAAATTGATGTTGATTTATATCCTACCTATTAAGTATCAAGCCTTGAACCCGGTTGTATCTGGGATTTTGAATGTTCCAAACTTAGTTTTCGTTAGGTTTTATCGTTATCCCAAGCTTCTGAGGAAACCACTGGATCTTATATTTTGCTAACTTCCAAGTTTCGGACCTGGTTGTATCCAAGATATTTAATTAAAACTTAGTTCGTGTTAGTTTTATTGACACCTCACGTTTTTTTAGAAAAAACTGGTTAATAAATTTTACTAACTTCCAAGTTTTGGACCTGGTTGTATCCAGGATTTTTAATTAAAACTTAGTTCGTGTTAGTTTTATTGACACCTCACATTTTTTAGAAAAAACATTGGTTAATCAATTTGACTAACTTCCAAGTTTTTGACCTGGTTGTATCCAAGATTTTTAATTAAAACTTAGTTCGTGTTAGCTTTATTGACACCTCGTGTTTTTTAGAAAAAATATTGGTTAATCAATTTTACTAACTTTCCAGTTTTGGACCTGGTTGTATCCAGGATTTTTAATTAAAACTTAGTTCATGTTAGTTTTATTGACACCTCGTGTATTTAGAAAAAATAGTGGTTAATCAATTTTACTAACTTCCAAGTTTTAGACCTCCCGGGTTACATGCCCCCAAGTAATCAGAAAGTGAACTTTCTTAGTTGCTTTGGACAAACGCTATCATCCGAATTAACACATAGATGAAACTATATGAAATGACAAGAAATACACAATGATTCTTTTATCTCTTAAATAAAACGGTTTTTACAACTAAGCCTTACATGGACAGGTGGTATGATCATTGATAATACTTCTTTAGGTGCATAGCATTCCAGGTCTGTGGAACTGTTTCTAAATTAAGTCGAGCCAATTTGAAGGTTCCCTCTTGTACGACCTCCACTATTTGATAGAGCCCTTCCCAGCTCGGACCCAAAGCACCGTCTTTGGGGTCCTTGCTTGCAAAAAAGACCCTCTGGAGTACCAAGTCGCCAAAACCAAAGATACGCCTCCTGACCTTTGAATTAAAGCAACAAGTGATTTTTTGCTGGTAATGTGCGAGCTGTAGCTGCGAATCCTCTCGTTTTTCATCAATTAGGTCGAGGGATGTGTTGAGAAACTCATCATTCTGCTCCTGGTTGAAGGTCTGGAGTCTATGCGTGGCTATCTTTGTTTCGATGGGAAAGATGATCTCACTTCCGAAAGTCAGGGAGAAAGGGTTGTGCCCCGTAGAAGTTCGATGGGAGGTCTGGTATGCCCATAATGCCTGTGGGAGCTACTCGGGCCAGACTCCCTTGGCCTCTTCTAACCTCTTCTTAAGGCTTGCTTTGAGGGTTTTATTCACGACCCCGACCTGTCCATTGGCTTGCGGGTAGGCAACCGAAGAGAAACTTTTAATTATGTCGTTCCTTTCACAGAACTCGGTGAAGAGGTCGCTATCGAACTGAGTCCCATTATCCGATACAATCTTTTTGGGCAGTCCGAATAGGCAAACAATACTCTTGACTACAAATTCGAGGACTCTTTTTGAGGTGATTGCCGCCAGGGGCTCGTCCTCTGCCCACTTCGTGAAATAATCAATGGCCACCACGGCATAGCGAACTCCTCCTTTTCTCGAGGGAAAAGGTCCAATTAAATCGATTCCCCATACCGCGAATGACCATGGGGATGAGATCATTTTCAGCTCGACTGGTGGAGCTCGCGCAACCTAGGCGAACTGCTGGCACTTGTCACACTTTCAGATAGAGGAGATGGAATCATTTGATAAAGTGGGCCAATAATATCTCTGCCTTAATATTTCTAAGGCCAAGTTTCGCCCCCCCAGCATGATCCCCACAGAAGCCTTCATGCTCCTCCTGCAAAATAGTTTTGGCCTCCTTTGGCAAAACACATCGTAGAAGAGGTAAGGAATGGTCATGTCGGTACAGCGCCCCATCCACGATGGTATACCTTGGAGCCTAATAGAGTATCGTCCTCACGTCTTTCCGCTCATCAGGCAACTTCCCTGTTGTAAGATACTCTATTATGGGAGTCATTTAGGTCGGTCTAATGTCAATTATCTCGACCTCCATCATGTTTTCTGCCATGCTTGGTCTTTCTAAGAATTCCACCGGTACTGTGTTCAAAGTCTTGACTTCCTTGGAGGTAGCGAGTATTGCCAAAGCATCAGTGTTGGTGTGTTGTTCGCGAGGGATCTGCTTGACTAGGCCATATTCGAATTCTGATAGATCCTTCTTCACTTTGGCTAGGTAAGCCACCATTTTTTCCCCCCGCACTTGGTATTCCCCAGACACTTGGTTTACCACAAGCTGGGAATCGTTGTAGCATTGGACGACCCTGGCCTACAACTCCTTCGCCACTCTAAGCCCGACCAATAAAGCTTCGTATTCGGCTTCATTGTTGGATGCCTCAAACCCGAACCGCAGCGCGGAGTGGAAATGATGCCCTTCTAGAGATATCAAAATGATCCCAGCTCCAGACCCGTTTTTGTTAGATGAACCGTCCACGAAGATTCTCCACAATGCCTGTACCGGTTCTCCCAAAGGCTCCTCTTGGAATCCAGTGCATTCAGCCATGAAATTAGCCAAGGCTTGGATTTTGATCGTAGTCCGTGGTATGTACAGTATTTCGAACTGGCTGAGCTCGATTGCCCATTTCAAAAGACATCCTGATGCCTCAGGTTTCAGCAGTACCTGCCTTAAAGGTTGATCGATCATGACGTGGATTGAATGGGATTAGAAATACGGCCTAAGCTTCCTGGAGGCCGTAATAAGGCAGAACGCCATCCTTTCCATTAAGGGATACCGTGATTCAGCTCCGAGTAAGTCTTTTGCTTATATAATATATTGGCTTTTGAACTCGGTCCTCTTCCTGGACCAGCACGACACTGGTTGCATTTTCCATAACAACTAAATAAAGAAAAAGGGGCTCCCCCGATGTTGGTTTAGACAATACTGGTGGCTCGACCAAATGTGTTTTTAGATCGAGGAATGCCTGCTTGCACTCCTCAGTCCATTCAAACTTTTTGTTTCCCTGGAGCAAGTTATAGAATGGCAAACACTTGTTAGTGGACTTAGAAATAAACCAATTAAGGGCTGCCACTCTTCCTGTCAGACTCTGGACATCTTTATGTGACCTGGGTGAAGGCATTTCTAGTAGCGATCTGATTTTGTCAGGGCTCGCCTCTATCCCTCTGGTATTGACTATGAACCCCAGAAATTTTCCTAATGCCACTCTGAAAGTACACTTCTGAGGTTTAACCTCATGCTATACCTCCTTAGGATCTCAAAACATTCCTTCAGATCGGGAACATGGTTATCGACAGTTTTTTACTTGACCAACATATCATCAACATACACTTCCATGTTTTTCCCGATCTGATCAGCGAACATTCTGTTGACCAATCTCTGGTAGGTAGCCCCAACATTCTTCAGTCCGAAGGGCATGACTTTATAACAGTAAACGTTGGTTGGAGTCATAAAGCTAGTATGCTCCTGGTCCGCGGGGTCCATAGCGATCTGGTTTTATCCAGAGTACGCATCCATGAAGGACATGAGCTCGTGCCCCTCGGTGGCATCCACCAATTGGTCAATCCTTGGTAATGGGAAGCAATCCTTGGGACATGCTTTGTTTAAATCAGAGAAATCGAATCAGGTCCACCATTTTCCATTTGGCTTTGGGAACAGGACAGGATTGGCGACCCAGATCGGGTATTTAGCCTCGTGAATAAAACCGCATTTTAATAGCCGAGCTACTTCTTCTTCCAGGGCTTCAGCTCGGGTTGTACCCAGATGCCTCTGTTTCTGGGATTTTGCAGGTATGCTTTTGTCCAAGTTAAGGGTATTCATGATGACACTCAGGCTGATCCCTACCATGTCTTCATGAGACCAGGCAAAAACATCTAGACTTGTAAAAAATTTATCAGCTCCCCCTTTCTCTCAACGTCAAGATTTTTCCCGAGCTTAACCACTCTCGAAGCATCTTTGGGATCGATGTTTACTTCTTCAAGTTCTTCAATAGCCTGGAGCTTGGATCTATCTTTGCCTATTCGCAGATCAATATCATCATTCGGGGTGGTACCCCTACCACTAGCTTGCTGAGGCTCTTCCATCCTAGGATCAGTTCTTACTTCCTGGGATTCCTTGCCTCCATCTTGTATGGCCATTGTCTGCTGCCCGGGTTATGATTTACCCTTCATGGAAATGCTATAGCATTCCCTGGCAGCAAGCTGATCGCCTCAGATAGTACATATTCATGTAGATGAGGGGAATTTGATCACAAGGTGGCGGACAGATGTTATGGCTTCGAATGTCATCAGCGTGGGTCGACCCAAGATTGCATTGTACGCAGTCGAAAAATTGACAACCACAAACTCGAGAAGCTTGGAAATAGTTCGTGGTCCCTCACCCAAGGTTATCACTAACTCGATCATTCCGATAGCTGTCGATCCCTCGCCAGAAAACCCATACAGCATCATGGAGGTTGCCTTCAGCTCGGTCACAAACAATCCCATTTTCTCCAGTGTGGACCTGAATAGCAGGTTCACAGAACTCCCGTTATCCACTAGTGTCCTCCTAACTATCCAATTGTCGAGCTGGACGGTTATGACCAGAGGATCGTTATGAGGGAACTGGACATGACTAGCATCTTCTTCAGTAAAATCGATTGGTTGTTTCTCCAATCGTTGTTGCTTAGATAAACGCTACTCCGAGACGAACTCAACTCCATTGTGAGACCTCAACTCGTTGATATATCTCTTCTGGGCACCTTTGCTCGTGCCTACCAGATGAAGGCCTCCGGAGATGGTTGTTATCTCTCCGCCTGTTATCGGAGGAGGGGTATCCTGATTCACCTGAGCTCCGATATGATTTGCGGGGGCCTCCGGAGCTGATTGAATGTTTTGCCCAATGAGCTGATAAGGAGTGATTCGATTCCGGGCATATTGAACCAAAGGTCCGACCCTGATGAGTGCCTCGATCTCATCCTTCAAGTGCCTGCAATCATCGATGTTGTGACCAATGTCATTATGGAATCGACAAAATTTTGAAGGGTCTCTCTTCGCCCTTTGATTTTTTAGAGGCTCCGACTTTTTCCATGGAAGGCAGGTAGAATTCGCCAAGAAAATGCGCTCTCTAGTATTCATGAGGTCGGCATAAGTCGCATAGATCGGTTTGAACTTCTCCACGGGCTTGTTTTTCTTTGAACCATTATGGCTGCCCTCACCACTTCCCTTCCTCTTGCTACCTCCCCCTTGGCTATTCTGGGTAACGGTTTGAGTTGTAGCTGCAACATCCGTTACTGCTTCAACGGGCTGGGCAGGGACTTGGCTGGTTCCTGCGACCGAAGCTCGTGCCTCTTCCAAGTTGAACCACCTTTGAGCCCTGTTCAGGAACTCATCTATGGTGTTGACCCCCTTTCTTTGGATTTCCTTCCATAGGTTGCCCCTAACAAGAATTCCTGTTCTCATCGCCATGAGCCTAGAACTTTCGTCCGCGTCTCTAGCTTGCGCAGTAATATTGGCGAACCTACTCAAATATGCTTTCAAAGGCTCTCCAACCTACTGCTTTACATTTGCAAGGGAGTCCGCCTTGATGCGAGCCACCTGAGAGGCCTGGAATTCCCTCTTGAAATCAGCGGAGAAACTCTTCCATGAGCTGATAGAATGCTTTTTGTATTGCTTAAACCACTGCCTAGGCAGCCGAACCAGAGTCGAAGGGAATACCAGGCACCTCAACTCAGGTCTGATATTATGGGCCATCACCAGAGTATTGAACATTCCCAAGTGGTCGAACGGATCTCCATCTCCATTGAATTTTGATAAATGGGGCATCCTGAAACCCAGCGGGTATGTTGTTGCTGCGATGTTGGGGGCGAAGAGCTCGAGCTCATCCCCTTAGTCATATTCGTCTTTTTCCTTCTCTGATAGGAGTCTTTTCTTCAGCTCATCCATCTAGGCTAACCTCTCGAGGGTTTGGTCCTTGGTTCCCTGGGCTGTTCAACAGCTCCCATTCGATCGTACACATTTGGAAGGTTATTGCCTCTCCAAGTTCGAGCTTGGTTTGGTGGGACATTCCCGTTATCACGTACTTCGGAAGGAATTCCCTTGTGGTGAGTGCTACTGATTCCATCGCGAGCTGGATTTCTCCTTTGTGAATTCAGGCAATCTCGCAGATCGGTCTATGGATCAACTTGAGGGTTCTGAGCTGAACTCAGCTGATTTCTCAAATTTGCGTCGGTTCTATCACTTCGACGACCCTTCGTCCAATAGCTTCCATTAGAGAAACTCAGAGCTTGCGGTCGAGGATGAGGATCTGGGATATTTCTACGTGCTCGTGGGGCATAAGCAGGGGCAGCGGGAGGAGTACTCCTCCAACCATTTTCCTAGGTAGGAACGTTTCGAGTAGAAGGATGTGGAGATGGATGCCTTATCAGTGATGGGGGATGCCTAATCGGCAAGGCAATTCTTGTCCCATCAGGACGTACCAAGTTAGCCTGCAGTCTCTCTGCTCTGCCATTTCTAACTCCTTGTGCCTGGCGAGCTGACCGTGACGCACGGGGGTCGGCTGGAACATGCTGTCTTTGCGAGTTCGTCCTTGACCTTCTACGTGGGTTATCATGGGCACTTCCAGGTGCCTTCGACGATGGCGTTGAACTCGGAGTTGAGGTTCTAACCGACCGGCTGACTTGCTGATGTCCCCTGGGAGAGCCATCAAATGGAATTTCTTGGTGATCTTGCATCAAGGGCACAGAACTCGGGGTTGAGGTTCTAATCGATCGACTTGGCCTGGGTCGACTATCCCGGCGGGACTTATGAGTCTCGCCTTACTTCTTTCCACCGTTAACGTCAGTTGCAAGAGGGGGTAGCCGAGCCAAGACCTCCTCAATTTTCTTGTTTTCTTTGGCTAGATGGCTCCTCAACTGCATGTTCTCCAACACCACCGCAGTCAAATAATCTGGGTTCGGATTCAGCGGTAGAGGCGCTGAACTTCTAGTGTCGTCGTGGCCTACCGGTTGTTTTCCCGACCATTGTTGAATCTATGGGTTTTTTTCATCGGAAACAGTGGTATGGTGAGCCTCCTGCCCACCATGCTGATCCGTTTCGTTACCGTGCCTTGAACAAGTGACTACCATGATGAACTTTGTTCTGAATCTTTTACAATAGCACTAATTTGCAGCTCTCAATGAAAGCACCAAACTGTTGATGCAGTTTTTCATCAACAGTGAATTATGTATAAAGCTGTGATAGATTAGTGCTTAATGATAAACCGTAATAAGGAAAATGACACTTAGAAATGCTAGAAACAAAATATCAAGAACACTTGTTCCTTTTTACGTGGTTCAGAGGCTAAAATCCCCCTGGTCCACGAGTATGTATTATGACTATATATCTCTCTATATTTTGACAGAGTATTTGCATTACAGAGAAAAAACCCAACCCCTTTCCCTATCCAAGGTCTTGGTATTTATAGAAGAACCATCCCAGGATAGGTGTTGGGGTCATCACGTGAATACAAATCCTTCCTGTGACCTGTCTTGCTCTAATGATGAATATTACAATTTATAGTAAGGTATGGTCTAATCATTAGGTAAAATTGATCATGGGTCGTCTGGCATAATCAGACATGTGATTTCTGATCATGCACGATTAAATTACGTGCCTGGGAATTCAGGGATAAACGGACATGTGATGTCTAATCACGCACGTTTATATAACGTATCCAGGTTTATAAAGATCTCTGGAAATGGCAGATCACTAGCGTACCCCGAGCTGAGCATAGTGTCAGCTCGTGCATATGGCTCTGTATTCATCAGCTCGTGATTTTTACCTGGAGAATCATGTTGTCGTTGCTGAGGAAACACGAGCTTATGGATCATCTTCAGTTCTTGGTTAGCCAACTGTCCCGAGCTGTCTAGAAGGCTCGTGCTGAATATTAGGACGTACATTGTTTATCTGTACAAATATTTGTTGAGCTTAAGCTCGAATTGCGATGTATTCATACATAGTTCTTGCGGTTGAACTCAGTTATTGTTCTTATCGGTTTCCTTTGCATATCATCCCAGAGGGGACTTCTTGGCAATATTCCAGCTCGTACTGTAATAAGGTGACCACTGTCATCAACATTACGGGCTCGTGCCACATCAATGTTAAACCTCGCCAAGTAACTCTTTAACGACTCTCCCGGCTGCTGTCTGACATTTGTCAAGGCGAGGCTTCGGGCATGACGCCTACCATGGCCTTGAATTGTTTCTTGAACTCTTTCGCTAATTGTTCCCAAGATGAGATCGAATGCCTTCAGAACTTGTCGAATGAGAGCTACATGAGGTGTCCACAAATCGGGGTTCGAGGGGTTATTCTGCCCTCGATTTTGATTCAAATGATCTCGAAGATCAGGATTATATACATAATTCCTAGTATTCCCAGGTTCGGTATTATATACACTCACCTACCTACTAAGGTCCAAACTTCTGCTCATGAAACTAATATTTCTTTCTGGTTAAGAGGCTCGATGGTTGCGAGGTGGAAATTTGTAATGACCCAAAATCACTAATAAGGCTTAAGGGCCTTGATTAGCGTGCTGGGAGGGCATAATGGGTTTATGTGTGATTTAAATGATTAAATGCATGATTATATGATTATATGGATATGTGAAATGCATGCTTATGAGTATTAATATGCTTGTGGGCCCTGTGTAGCATATAAGGGCATATTTGTAATTTTGGCTCGTTGAGGGTATAATTGTGATTATATGTGGTGAATTGTTGATACCACATTATTATGTGGATATATTTGCAGTATGTGGCTCGAGACGGTCCTAGTGGGCGGATTGGTGAAATAGTCACGTCGGGGATTTATACCCGGCTCGGGGGAGCCTGGGGGTATTTTTAGGAATTTAGAAAATATATCGGGGAATTATTAGACATCAAATAAATAATTGGTAATTAATTGGATGACGGGATTAAATGGTAAATATTAGGAACACTCGAGGAGTTAGCGGGAATTGGGAGCAAATGACTATTATACCCTGGTTTGATTAAAGGCTTAGAGTTATGCGGGAGGGTAAGTTGGTCTTTTCTATAGATAGATATATTCAGAAATTGAGGAACTTAATAGAGAGTGGCAGAATTAAGCAAGGAAAGAAGGAAAAGGAAAACACTCTCTCAGCTCACCTCCCATCTCTCACGATTTCTCCTCTCTTTCTCTCTCTCTTGGTGTTTGATTTTTGGGGCTATTGAAGGAGGTTAAAAGCTTGGAGACTTGAGGAAATTGAAGGAGCTTAGGCTTGAGTAATTGAAGCTAATCAACCAGAAAACTCAGTTTCAAAGTTGGAGGGTTTAAGCTCAAGAGTATTAGATTGGAAGCTGGTGGGAGATTCAAACACAATTAAGGTAAGGTTCGGAATCTTTATCTTTGAATTTCTAGTTGGATATAGGTAGAATTATAGAGGATTGATTGGTTCTGACTTAGGTGGTTATGGCTGATGAATTGGGATAATGATTGATGTATTATTGCTAAGTTTTTGGTGTCTAAAATTGGTGATTAATTCTTGAGTTCGTAGCTTGCTTGATGATTGAATTGGGGAGGTTTTTGAGGGAAATTTTGGGTAGAAATTGAGTGTTCTTGACTGGGATAAGGAGGAGAAAACCCAAGTTTTCTCTAGGTTCAAACGGCGCACCACGACCCAGCCTGGGGGGCGTCACGGCGCGTGTGGCCCTTCATGCTTGGGTTGCTCTCTGACTTGGGGAAAGTCGTGACTTGCTAAGCCAAGTCATGACCCGCCTGGGAATTTTGGCCTTGGAGGTGTTTCAAGAATTGTTAGGGCTTAGGGGTTCGAACCTAGGTGCTCGGGACAATTTCTACTACCCAGTTTAGTAGAAATTGAGGTCTCTGAGGCTAGTGTCTGTCTCTTAGGTATTTTATTTTGATTGGAAGTTGATGAATAGCAATGGCCCTTGCTACTAGGTTCATTGCCAAGGCTCGGAGCTAAGGACCGTGCTCGAAACCATTTTGCCCTCTTCGCTCAGAATTAAGGTAAGAAAACTGCACCTGTTTATGTGGCTATGTTGGGACTAGGGTTCCCTATATTCAAATACAATGTTGTATGATTATGACATGCCATGTGAGCATGAAATAAACAACCTAAGAGTGCTGGAATTGATATTTGCGCACAAGACGCGGCTCGGCCACTGAAAGCTGATGTTAGCTAAACAATCACTGAGCTCGGCCTAAGCGAGCCAGAGTCAGTGGGTGAAATAGAGGGTGCGGCCTAAGGGCGCCGACCTTGAGTATTGTATGATGAGTATGATATGTTTATTGTTGTTAAGCTGATTTTTATGGCTTGTTGAATACTAAGATGAATGGCTTGTGATTCATTGATTTCCATCACTGATTATGTGTCTATTATAACATGCTGAATACCTGGTTAACTGCCTGATGGATTATTTGATTGTCTGTATTGTTTATGCTACACTTTATGGTTTTCTTGTTGGGCCTTGCCTCACGGGTGCTACGTGGTGCAGGTAAAGGCAAGAGTAAGGTGGACCAATCCTGAGTTGGAGAGCTCTGGAGGCGGGATGTACATAGTCAGCTGCTCGTCCGCCACGACCGAGGGATAGTACAGGGACAGCAAAACCTAAAATGCATATTTTTCCATTAGATTGGCTTGTGATTGTATATAACTTTTGAAAATTTTCAAAATGTCCTTTAAACCCTGTTTTTGGGATCTCGTATACCAGATGTTTATTTAAATGAAAGTTTATCTATTTATGACCAAAATCTCGTAACCCTAACTCGATTATGATTTTAGGGTCACATTTTTCAACTAAATGACTTGATTAGCAAGTCATGCACATTTATAAACACATAGTGTACAGTCTTGGTTATCTAGGACGTTACAAAATTCCACTGGCCCCCTCACTCTGGTTGTTTGTGACCTTGACATGTGACTTCCTACTGGTTGGGATGCCCTATGTCCTCGGGTTGCCTCTCCCTCGCCCCCGTGTTCGGGTCAAGCTCTGCGGTTCCAGTATCGGTTGCCACTCTGAGAAGGTCTTTTAGGTGCTCGCTCCCCTGTCTGGTTCCTATTAGGAGCTGGTTGGGATGCCTCTCGAACCAAAGATGTGTGCCTTATTAGAGACGGGGGATATCTTACAGGCGACGGTGGGCTGGATGCCCAGAATTGGCCCAGATGGGATCTGGGTTATTCCTGACAGGCTCAGGGTTAATGTTCCGAGTTGCTGAGGGAGCTTGATTATTCCTGCAGTTACACTCAGCGTCGGATTACCAGAGTAGCTTCAGTATTCCTCCCAAGGTGATCGTTGTCAGTGTTTTCCCTGGGCCTTGGCTGGGTCTGCTAGGCCCTTTGTTTGGCCATTCTGGCAGTCGTACTCCCGTGGGGACGCCCTCTGGCCCTTCGAGGAGGCGTCTGGGCCTCGGCGGCCTGCCTAGACAATTCTTCATTACGCCGTGTGGATTCAGCCAATTGTTGACGCAGTTGGTGATTCTCCAGTTCCACAATGAGCACGTACCTCTCAGGATTATAATAGAGGTCCTCGTCGGACCTGGGGATTGGAGCAGGTGGCCCCCTAGATTCAGATGATGCACTCCCCTCGTTCGGGTCGTGGTCTACCATAGGTTTTTTCCCAAGCCTTTGCGAATAGTTCTCAATCTAAGGAGTTTGTCCCTCAGGGATTTGAGGCAATGGTTGTCCACCAGCTCCTGGATTGTTCGTGGCGGCCATTGATGTAATGCAGGAGGTTTCTGATTAAACAATACAGAGATTTGCTTAATGCTCTCAACGAAAGCACCAAATCGTTGACACCGTTTTTCGTCAATTTAATTTTGAAGAGCACTAAACAATATTTTAGAAAGAATAAAAGAACACAAGAACTTTTACGTGGTTCAGCAATTAAAATTTGCCTACTCCACGAGTCAATATTATTGATCTTGACGCTCTCTCAAAGCTCTTTCAGAGCAATTTGGCAGAGTATTCTCAATACAATCATGTGCGTGAATGTAAATAAAAAATCTCAAGCTATTTATAGACCTGGTTAGGAGAATATCTTCCACAAATTCAGGGAAGTTACAATCAATTATTCAAATTTGAAATAAATGTAAATAAATACATTAATTACATAATATCCCATGATAATTGGGATTTTAATATCTGATAAAAACAAATCCTAAGGAATAGGGATTTCTTAACAGCTGTCGTGTGCAAAATGCATTGCTGATCTCGAATGCAAGGTTGACCCATATTTTAGACCGATACCAACTTCGAGCTCATCATTCTAGTTAACTTCCTCCTCATCTAGTGACTTTGTCGAACTCATGCTTCAGAGAAGGTCCATGCTTTCGAGCCTGAAACTTAAGCTCGAGCCTTTCAACTTATGCTCGATCGCTAACAACAACAGATCAGGAATCGTGCCTATTTATACAGGTGTTCATCCAATGCCTGCTATTTTTGAGCTAATGCTTTTTGAGCCTACATTTCGAGGCTCATTTATTCATCCTCGAAATTTGGGTGTAACACTATCTCATGTGTTGAGAATTTCCCACTCTAGTTTAGGTGATTCGAAGGATACTTTGGAAGACTGTGAAAGAAATTTGTAGATCGATTCAGTTTCTTGGTGATACCCTGCGACAGAAAACATACAAGGGTTAAAGAAACTGAAGGAAGGACTTAGACATTTTGTTGCGTATAATGTAAGTGTTCTTATTATTATCTCTATCTAAATTCAATTATAGAAACATGTTCTAGGTTGTCTTATATTAATTTATTTAATATAAGATTTACATGAAAATAAACAAGATCCTGTAATAGTTTACCCAACATCCTTTACTATTGTCTTTCTCTTATTTTATGGAGCCTTGCTAGGGGCAACAAAATGATATGGATACTCGACTGACTCTCATATTCATAAACTTCATTTGCTTTTGTACGTGAATGAAACAAATATGCAATTCTAGATCTATTAGCATATGATTGCAACCTATGACAACATAAAAGCTCATATTCTAATTTCATTCTTATGCAACCCACTACAATCTCAAATGCCACCAACTACAACTTCATGCAACCTAAAGAAACACATGACACCACATTCAACTGTAATGCAAGCCAATGCAAATTTAAATGCAACCCTATGCAACATAAATCAACCTTAAATACAAGCCCAATGCAATCTAAAACATCTCGAAGGAACCCACTGCAACCTTAAAGAAAGGCCTATGCAACCCACTACAACCCTATACAACCCATGGCAATATGAAAACGCATATTCTAATTTCATTGTTATGAAACTCATTCAACTCATTTCAATGCAACCCATTGCAACCTTAAATGTAATCCACTACAACCCCCATGCAGCCTAAAGCAACACATGCAACCCCATGCAACTCAATTTAATTTCAAATGCAATCCAGTGCAACCTAAATCAACTCAAATGTAATTTTAAATGTAGCCCACTGCAACCTCAAATGCAACCTAAAGCAACCTCGAAGGCAAGCCAATTTTCAAAGGTTGTAGTGATTGCAATAGAGGTTGAAGAGGTTGCATACGTTTTAACAAAGCCCATGCAACCTTATGTAACCCACTATTCCCAATATGAATATTCATATGCAACCCCGAGCAAAATCATACAACTCAATGCAACTCATGACAACTTAAAAATAATCACATGCTAATTTTTTCTTATGCAACTCAATCAACCCACTGCAACCTCAAATGAAATCGTAATGCAACTCTATGCAACCTAAAGCAACTTTAAAAAACTCATTTGCAAATTTCATCATTACGCAACTAATGCCAAATCAAATGCAAGCCCAATGAAACCTAAAGAAACTCACTGCAATCTCAAATGCAACTCAAAACAACCTAAAACAAATTTAAAAAATTCATTTACAAATTTTAAATGCAACCCAATGCGACCCCATGCAATTTCAAATGCAACTCAATGCAAGCAAATGTTGCAGAGGTTGCTCAGAGGTTAAATAAGTTGCATACATTGCTAAAAGGTTGCATCTCATATGCAACCTCAAATGAAAGTCCAATGCAACCTATTGTAAACTCAAATGCAAGCCAATGCAACTTAAAGCAACCCACTGCAACCTCAAATGCATGCCTATGCAACCCAATGTAACCCAGTAAAATCTCAAATGCAAGTTTGTGCAACCCACTATAGTCCTAAACTATTAGGTTCATCCAAAACTAAATTTCAAAAAAAATTTATAAGATAATTTTACTTGAATAGCCAATAGTTCTATCAATATATGTACGATAATTTCTATCAATACATATATATACATGAGAATAATGAAAATTAAAACTTCTGTTTGACAAAGGATCAAAACCATTGCAATATTGAGAATTTGGGAGAAAAAGTGAACAATTTTATGAAAAGCCCAACTTAAAAACCATTCCCTCTGCTTTGCCATTAACTAAATAAGCTGAAAAGTATTAATGAAAGATTAACTTTGACATCAAAAAAGATTTATATCAAACTAAGAAAAGATTAATTTTGCAATCCACTCCAAGTTATCTAACAGTGACATTCATACACACACACAAAAACACACACACACACACACACATAAAGATTCAAAAGTTAAAAAAAAATTACAAGCTCTGATATTGAAATTCAAAAGATATTTTCAGCAGCAGTAGTAGTGATATTTCATTCTAGAGATGTCATCTTCTATGAGCATATTTACCCTTTAAAGCATGACAAGTCTACTTTGGTGTAGGACCACATCATCCTCAAGTGCCCTCTTCTTCCAATGACGCTCTTGAGGATCCCTCTCCTGTGTTACCTACGGTTACCACTTCAAAAAGTGGCAGGTCTATTTCTCGCCCCTCTTATCTTAAAGATTATGCTTGTAACTATACTATTTTTTAGTCTTCTACTACTTATCTGTTATCTAATGTTCTATCTTATGATAGGTTAAGTGATCACTTTCGTGCTGCCATTTTGTTCGCACATATGGTAGTAGAACCGTCAAGTTACAAGCAAGCTTCAACATTCCAGAGTGGCAGTAAGCGATGAACGATGAACTTCATGCGCTTGACCGAAACAACACTTGGAAAATTGTCTCTCTTCCTCCTGGACAACACGCTATAGGATGCAAATGGCTCTACAAAATCAAATACCAACCACGTGGAGCTATTGATCGCTACAAGGCCCGGTTAGTGGCCAAAGGCTACACCCAAAAGCAAGGTATTGATTATTCTGACACTTTTGCACATGTTGCAAAGTTTAACACTCTTAAATTACTACTTGCTGTAGCTGCCATTAAAAATTGGTCTTTATGCCAATTGGATATCAACAATGCTTTCCTTCACGGGGACTTAAACGAAAATGTCTATATGACAATTCCAAAAGGGTATCAACCCAATAGTCCCCTACCAAAAAATGCAGTTTGTAAATTAACCAAATGTCTATATGGCTTAAAACAAGCCCCTAGACAATGGTACTACAAACTTAGCACATTTCTTATCTCTAGTGATTTTCGCCAATCTCAATCGGACCACACTTTGTTTATTAAGAGCACATCTAATATCTTTATCGCTCTACTAATCTATGTTGATGACATTATTATTGCTTCAAATAATGATGCCGCTGTCTCTGAATTTAAAGGCACGTTACATTCAACTTTTCAATTAAAAGACCTTGGCCCTTTATGTTTTTTCTTGGGTCTTGAGATTGGTCATTCTACTAATGGTATATCTATGTCTCAACGCCCATTTACCTTATAGTTATTGAGTGATACATGTTACTTGGGGGCAAAACCAGCCTCCACTCCAATAGAGCCTAATGCCAAACTCAACAAAGATGAAGGGGATCTCTTATCTGACCCCATGATGTACAGAAGTTTAATTAGTAAACTCATCTATTTAACAATTACTCGTCCTGACATTTCTTTTGCTGTCAATAAGCTAAGTCAATTCTTAGACACTCCCAGGACTCCTCACCTCAATGTTACGCATCGTATCCTTCAATATCTAAAAGGCACACCTGGCCAATACCTCTTTTTTTATGCTAAATCTCCTCCTCGCATCAATGTTTATGCTGAAACTAACTTCAATTGTGAAGATCTATCCCTAAAAAAAAAATTCAGATGCAGATTGGGCTTCTTGTAGTGATACCAGACAGTCTGTGTCTAGTTACTGTGTCTTCCTTGGACAATCTCTCATTTCATGGAAATCTAAGAAGCAAACCACTATCTCTAGATCGTCAGCTGAAGCAGAATACCGGACTATGGCCAATGCCACATGCGAGATCTCTTGGCTTCTTTCCTTGCTGAAGGACTTTGACATTCAACACGCTCATCCAGCCATTCTCTATTGTGACAACATTGCTGCTATACACATCTCAGAAAACCCAGTGTTCCATGAAAGGATGAAGCACATTGAGATCGACTGTCACCTTATTTGTGAAAGAATTCAAGATGGTTCCCTCAAGCTTATTCATGTTCCCTCAAAAAACAATCTTGCTGATGTTCTAACAAAACTCTTATTTCCAAATCAGTTCATTGAGTTAATCTCCAAGATGAATGTCAAAAATTTATACAATTTATCTTGAGGGGGTGTATTTGGAATTATATAGTTTTGAAACAGAGATTGGTTATTTTTCTGTTGGGTTTGTTTTCTTTGTAACTGTTTGGGCCGATATATTCTACCCATTATGGTTTCATAAAGCAGGTTGTTTTTTCCATTATTCTTTGGGCCTTTGCTTTGTACTAGCCTTTGGCTGTATGATGCCAAACATCATCAGGAGTAAACAAAGTTTCCCAATCCAATGACGACGACGATGAAGCTGAATTTGAAGAAGGATTTTGAGGTTTGTTGGTTGGTCTTGATTATGTGCTTGATTGGGAAAGATTGAGAGTCTACGGAAAGAGAAAAAGCACTAGAAGGAGGGAATAAAATAGGAGTTGTAACTACCAGAAACAGAGGCACCAAGGAGCAATCACTTCAATATATGTTTAATTCTTTTAAAGCTTAAGCTTTTTGGTTGGAAATAATAGGAATCTGAGAATAGTGTTAGCGAATAGAATTGGGAAATATTTTGGATTTTTTTTATTCATTTCCTGGCCACTTCATTTGAAGAAGGGACGAGTTGCAGAGACTTACATAAACGAGTTCTTTGATAAAAAAAAAAAAGAAAAGAGAAAAAGAATAAGTTACAACTAAGAAAAATTGGTAACATTTATAAACTTAGTAGGTGGTTTGTAATAAAAAAAGATAATGTAGCAACTGGTTTGAAAAAATTAGTAACCATTTTAACAAACATAGTAACCAATTTAATATTACTGATTTCATAAAAACGTAGTAACTGATTTTGTAAAAGTTTAGTAACCATCTCTCTTAGTAAATGATTATTTATTCAGATTTTCATTATATTTTGTTTTACCATAAAAAAAAATCATTGAAATAAAATTTCCATATTTATAGTTAAAGAAAATAATTTTGAGAAATTTACATTTTATGTTGGTTTTTGCATTTAATTTCCAAAAATCACCTACAACTTTTTATTTACAAAAATGTCTTGCCACATCACCAAAAAATATCAGATTTCAAAAATAATATACTTGAAATGGAGAAGTTCACGGAATCCCGTATTTTCCGTTTTCCTAGGCTTTCAAAAGTAACATTTTAGTTGCTTATGATACCGATAAGATGCCGATTAGTTACCTTTTCATAAAAAGCTTCATTTTTAGATCATATTATTTCATATACTTTTGGGTTACCTCCAAAATCTAGTTTTAGAAAATTAGTTATTTTAATATTCCAATTAGTTACCCTTCAAAATATGGCTTCATTTTTATGTTATATTATAATGTTTTATTATTTACGATAATTGTACGTTATCCAAAACCAATTTGTAGAAAATTAGTTATCTTAAGATAATGATTAGTTACATTTAAAAACATGACTTCATTTTTAGGTTATATTATAGTGTTTTATTATTTAAGAGACCAAAATGTGTATATTTAATTATAATTCGAAAAGTAACTTCTAAGTTTCTTTTCTGTTAGGTTAATAAAAAAAACTAGTATATTAATCACATGTAAATTACGTGAGTAACAAAAAAGTGTATTAAAACTTTTTATTCAAAAAGTAACTATGTAGTATACAAAAGTAAATTTTGCGAATAAGCTATATTATAATTTCTTATACTATATAGTAACTCATTAATTTTTTAAATAGACTTGAAGGCAACTGAAAAATATCTTCAATAATAAAACACCATAATATCACCTAAAAATGACTAATTTATAATTTCTTAAGATAACAAATTCTCTACAAATAAGTTTTGGTGGTAACCAAAATGCATGTGAAATAATATGGTTTTAAAGTGAAGCTTTTTATGAAAAACTAACCAATTAGTATTTTATCGACATCGTAAGTCACCAAAATGTTACTTTTGAAAATTCAGAAAAATAAAAGGGATTTCGCGAGCTTTTCCATTTCAGGTATATTATTTTTTAAATATGTTATTTTTTTTATGATGCGGCAAAATATCTTTGTAAATTGAAATTTGTTAATGTACTTTTGTATTATTTTATATTTTATGTATATATTTGAAAGAATCCCAATAATTGTCCATGTACATATTTTGAAACAAGTAACAAACTTAAGAATTTAATGGGCCGCTTTCAAGTGCGTGGATTGCTTCAAAGTAGAATTAAGAGGAGGGGGGGAGCTTATTAGGCTTTGGGTCCAAAGTAAGGATGTGGTTGACTTAATCAAAAGAGCCAAGCAGCCGACAAGTTTCAAATACTTAGTCATGTTAAAAGAAAGAAAGAAAGAAAGGGACAATGCAAAATAACTTTTAATAGCGGTGAAAGTAAGCTTTTTTTGAAAATAAATGTTCATGTTTTTTAATTTTGTAGTAAAATAGCTTAATCATTTCTTTAATATCAAATATTACTAAATATGTCATTTAACAAATTACTATTTTATTCTAAATATTTTAATATTATGGTATATGTATATTAATTTTGTTTAATTAGTTTTTATTTTAAATTTATTTTGATTTTTTTTCGTTTTTTATACGTTGTTGAATGATATATCATACCATAAAATATATATACTGAGTTGAAAAATAATACACCATCAAAACTTACAAAATTATTACTAAAAAATGTATATACTATGCTAATAAAATTATATACTACCATTAAAATGTATATACTATTATACAAAATTATATACTACCATTATGTATAGTAAAATAGAAACTAAATATCACAAAAAAAAAATTATACACATACCACAAAGAACATATACACTAATTGGAAAATAATATACCAACAACCAATAAAAATCTTAAAAAATCAATATAACTTTAAAATAAAAACTAATATACATATAATTTAGGTAATCAACAATGTAAAATGACAATTTCTCTACAATTTAAAAAATAAGAACATTAACTTCTTAATGCCTTTATTTTGGACTATTTCCTATAATTTCTTTTAATATTATGGTATATGTATTAATTTTGTTTAATTAGATGTTATTTTAAAGTACCCAACCCATAGTACTTAAAAGAAGAAAACTTACTCGATCATGCAAAGTAAGTGATAAATGAAGAAAATCCAGTTCAAATGGCTAGCTACAATATTCTGTTATCAACAAATGAATGCGGTTTTGCATGAAATTTTGTTTGGATCTCATATTTTACTTAATTTATTTTTTGTAGGAGTAAATAATAGAGAAAAGAAA
Source organism: Humulus lupulus (assembly GCF_963169125.1). Classification (NCBI taxonomy): domain Eukaryota; kingdom Viridiplantae; phylum Streptophyta; class Magnoliopsida; order Rosales; family Cannabaceae; genus Humulus; species Humulus lupulus. The sequence continues at coordinate 104,901,745 of NC_084794.1, read as the reverse complement.
AAGAAAAATATTTTCTCAAAATTTTATTGTAGTATCTTTTTTGATATATTTACAATTGTTTAAGTGATTGCGTGTGAGAGTATGTGTGAGAGAAAAAAAAGTTTAATTCTGATATCGGTGTATAAATTTTTTTTTTTTAAAAATAGTAAATTAATCAATTTAAAACATTCTATTTATATATATTTTTTTCGTTATATAAACAAATTATAATGAAATCAATTTCCTTTTCAACTAGTTTAAGTGAAATATAGTATACAAATAATAGTTCTCATTCTTTAACTACAATTTATTCCTATTTGTTTCTTCAATAATTTATATAAATTTGGATTACAGTTTAATAAATATATTGTAATAAGCTAATAGCTGCCAAGCCTACAAGACAACAAACGAAGGAGAAAATGTGAAATCTACACTACAATACTAGATAATAATGAAGTGTGGTCTTAAAACTTTCTTTTTGCCTAATTAACGAGAAGTTAAGATCAATGTATTCAACTTGAAGTAGCTAGGAGACAATTATATATATATATATATATATATTTATATTTATATAGGGGTGGTGTATCTTAAATTAATGGTACTGATTCCTCTAACTAAATCATCAATTTTGATTATTTCATATAACGAATATTTATTTTATTACTCTCTCCCTCTTCCTTGTCTTAATAGATTACTTAAATGAGTTCACATTGCATTATCATCAAGTCAAGTCAAACTTGTTCAAAATCCTTTGTCTTTCGATGAAGCTTCTGAATGCAATGTCACCATCTTATACTTATACATCATCTGAAAGTGATGTTGCATTGATCCTAAATTTATTTGAAGATGTTATTTGAAAAGTTGGAAAGAGTTGTTACATGTAATATAGTATTACACCCAATAAATAAATAATTAAATAGATTACATTATTTTAGTGCTTTTTCATTTGCTTCAATACCACTTTACATACCTAATTACTGTCTATTTTACAAATTCGCATAAAAATATATCTTGAATATAATTTTAATTCAATTTATTTTTAATATTACCAAAATATCTTTATTTTAATTACATGTTATATCTAATATAATAAAAAAAATTAATATAATATTCTTAAAATTACTATTCAAAATTAAATTTAAAAATAAAAATAAAAACCTAAAAAAATTGATTTCTTTTTTGATAATATTTATAATTTTCCAAACAAATTTTAATATGCCAACAATTTATAGTGTCTAGTTATTATTGTCCTAGTTAACCAAAAACTTAAGAAGAATGGAAAATAGAAGAGAAACAAATAATATTATTAATGTTTTAAAATTTAAGATTTTTTTATTTAAAATTTGATTTTTTAATATATGTTATTTATATTATGTAATTAAAATAAATATAATTGGTTAACGTTAAAATAAATATAATCAAGGTATATATTTTTATAATGATTTATAAAATAGAGGGATGTAAACTAGTATTAAAGTCTAAATAAATGAACCTTTTGTGTCCTAAAATAATATTTTTATATATTAAATGTGTAGTTTAAAGCGTAAACCAAAATAATATCAACCTTTGTCTATAATTTGGGATAAAAGTTTAATGTTTTCCTGCATTTTTAATAAAGCCTTAAAACTTTAAGACATAAAATAATAATTAAGCCTAAAAACAGACGACTCAAGTCTAAATAAAAGAAAATAGAGACAGCTCAGCCATAAGTCGTACTAAATAAAGATTTGTTTGTTTCCCCTGTCATTATTTTCAAACAGTTATATATATATATATATATTTATATAATATTTTCATTTCATTAATGATAATAAATAGACGTAAAAGAAGATAACAACAAAGAAACAAGACTTTGCAAGTCAAGCCACTAAAACGACGAAGCTTATTTATTTCATTGTAATTTCTAAGAAATTGAGAAGAAGCAGAGAAACGACACTTTCACATTCGGGGACAGCTTTTAAATATTAATAAATAATACAGCTTTTAAATATTAATAAATAATACAAATTTATTTTAAGATAAATTCCAAAATAATTAATATATCAATTTAAACATTAACTAATTTATCATTTCTAATGAATTTTTTTAGACATGTTTTAATTTTTACAAATATAAAAATTGAATACTAATAAATAATAAAAATTTGTTACTATTTATTTTTAAATATTAATTTGAAAATTTGTAAAAATTTGTAATAATGGAGAAATCTAAACATGATTTGTATTCAATTTTATTTGTTATAAAACTATTAATAATATTGAAATATAAAATATAAAGAAAAGAAATAGAGAGATATAAAGAAACTCTTGTTTATTATTTTATTAGGGATTGAACCCTATTTATATAGTATTGACCCACGATTTGGCCAATGACACGGAGTCAAATATACGACAAAAGATAAAACGGCAAGTAAGAAAGATAATACAATGGAAGAGAGGAAAACACTAAGGATTTATAGTAGTTCGGCCCCAAAAGATGGTAATAACCTACGTCTACTTAGTGTTATTATTAAGATTGAATCTCAAAGTCGTGATCAAAGAACTAGAGTTCTTGAGTTTCACAAACCTTGGAAGAAATACAATAAAACGATGGATAATTGCACTATAGCTCTATCTTTTTCTCTATCTTAGCCAAAAGATTCATGAATCAAAAGTCCATTCCTTGAGCTATTTCATGCATATTTATAGGCTCAAGGAGGGTTACATGGGCCAAGAGGCCATATATTTCCTTAACAATCGCGTATCAAGGTCATAATGAGGAAATATTCAATGTATTAATTATAAGATTACAGTGTAAGAAGGAAACAAATCAAGTTATACGACCAGCCTGGTCGTATCTAAAATTTAAGCCCTGACGAAGCGGTGTGCTTCTGGTCGATAGTCGAGTAGTACTCTCTGCCACGTGTCAACTACGTAGGAGAAATCCTTGCCACGTCATCAGTAGCTGTTTTTAGGGTAAACATTTGTCCCCCAAGTTTATTTGTTGCGACCAGCAATAAGTAAACTTAGGAAATTGACTCTTCGAATACCCCACGAAATCTGTCAGAGACGCCCATACTTTCTCGAAAAAGGTGACCAATCATGTCTAATCAAGTCTTTTCGGTTTCCCAATAACTTGTCTGACGGCTATCACACTTCCCCATGCCTTGAAAAGTTACCATTTATGATTATCTTGGTAACCGCTCCTCGGCTAATATAAATAACCCTTCAGAATCAGTTTTTACTTTTTACGTTTTAACTTTATCCTCAAGAAAACCGAAGAACCAGGAGCTACATTCCTAGGAACCCAGAAACTCAGACAGATCACGAAGCTCTCGCCCAGTCAAAACAACTTAGTGCCTCAGAACTTTACTCCATCTTTCATACAAGTATGTTTCTTCAAACCTTTCAGTCGTTAATATGCCATGCAACACTTATTTGTTGCTATTTCTGATTTCTGAGTTCTTGGAGATTTTTTTTTACTGTTCTTGGCTGAAACTAATTTGGGGAAATTGGGAATGTTAGGAGCCAGTTCGGTAGTCGAGATTGTAGACTTAGGGCGTAAAGTCGAAGTAAAACTTTGATTTTTAGGCTAGTTGAAAAACTGGGTTTTTCTCGCCCCTTCGGAGTCGAAAAAGCTTTTTCCTGAAAAACTTTTTACTTCCGCTTTTCAATCTGTTTTTCAAACTGCTCGTATAAAACTTAGTGTTTTTGCTAGAATGTTGATGGTCGTATAAAAGCTTAACTTTTATACGCGAGCAACGTTATTCTAACTCTCAACACAGATTTTTAGGCTTTACGTTCTCACCTCCCCCTTTCTCTGTTCGCAGCTTTTCATGCAAGATCCGTGGGGAGGTGAAAGGCCTATCGACGACGACTTGCTTGCCTAATTACTTGAAGACGAAGAGCAACTATCGTTGCTTATACTAGAAATTCTTTTTTCTCGAACCCCACCCAATAGACCTCAGCCAAACCTTCCAGCCATGGGTAGAGTAAAATCCACTGCCCAGAAAAAGAAAGCTTTGAACCCTTCTAACCAGCCTGCTCCTCAGGCTGGAATTCACTCGACCAGTGGTCGGGAAGGAAATATTCCTGGCCCAAACATTCAAACTTGTGCTCAACCCTGAAACACCGTTCAACCAGATGTTGAATGGTACATCGCACATGTCAGCCGGGTAACGATCAGGATGATCGCCAATTACATCAAAAAATATGGACTCCCTGGGGTGAAACTAGTCCAACCTACTCAAGACCAACGGGCGAACTTGCCTGGAGGCGCCTTCAGCGCCTAGTCGAGGTACCTCATCGAGGCAGGAGCTACCCTGCCTCTTCATCCTTTTTTTCTAGGGGGTGGCCAATTACTTCGGGGTAGCCCTTTTTCAAATAACTCCCAACGGATATAGAATGCCTGCTGCACTCTATATCCTCTATAGCCACAAGAAATGGCCCGTCCCCACACCACATGAGGTCAACTATCTGTTCATCCTAAAATTTAACCCCAACCAAGAAAACACGGGGTTTTTCCACTTTTGTCACCAGGAGACAGGTCGCACTTTCCTGACTGACACCACTTATATCTCGAACGTGGGGAGGTACCATCTGGAGTATTTCCTGACGACTGACATGGTCGTGAACAACCTGGCCTTCACTTAAGGAGGTAAAGTCTTTGTACCACTGGTCGTCAATCTTTCTTCAATTTTTTGCTGCATTTTCCTTAGAAATTTAGTGCGTTTCAGGCCCATGGTTGCGACCAGACCCTACTCCAGACATGGAGATGCGATCAGCCCTCCTGGCCAGCATGACCGACATAGAGAAAAGTGTCAAACAGCTGGTCACAGAGGCCAATCTGAGATTGGTCGACCTTTTGGCCTCTCATCAGGATGTGAGGGAGTGCCACTGGCGGAGAGGTCCCGAGTAGTGCCCAGACGTGTCACAAACCCCTCCGAGGAGGGCCATTAGAGTAACAATCAGGGAACCCTCCAGCACCCCGTGGGCTGCTGCTCCCCTGGCCCCAACGGGAAAGGGAAAAAAGAAAGCCACCGAACCTCTAGAGCCCCTCGACGAATCTTCGGATGAGAACGGTACTGATCTCTCGCTCTTAGATAGTTTGCCAATTCCCTGTCACTTATTTGACGAGGATGGCAATTTTAAGTACGCTCCCAATTTAGATTCAGACTTCTTCATGCCAGAGAGTGAGTGTAACACTAGTAGAGTATATAATGTAGCAACCAGTAATGATAGCTCAGGTATTTTACTTACAATTTTTTTCGTTTCTTTTCCTGACATAACATACTCAATCGTTTATACTATCTCACTGTTCGTGTATTTGCTTCTCTTACAGACATGGACTCCGAGAACGTGTTCGACATATATAGTGCCCTCGAGGCTCCCGAAGCTCCCTCGAGTAATAAGAAAATGAGCAAGAGGCATCCCGGGGAAAGCAGTAAAATACCTTAGGAAAAGAAAGCCCGTACTGCAGGCCCTCCGGTAGACGGACCCTCAGCAAATGTAACACCACCTCCTTCTCCTCATGAGCAGCAAACTCCCCTTGCTCCTGTCAGGTCAACACCTTCTCCATCGACCCCAACCGACCAGACTCAGCAGGCTGCTCTTGCTTCCACGGGGGGCGACATATCGAGTCGCGCCTTGAGATCGGTCAAAGACAGGGTGGCCAAAATTTTGAAGCACGAACGTTGCCAAGAGGCGATGGCTTCAATGGAGACGATGGACGTCGACCAGATCTTAACTCGCACATTGAATGAGTTCGCCAGTGTAAGTTATCTTTTTCTGTAGAGACAGCCCCTTTTATATTCTACAGTCAGTCTAACCTTTGCTCTGATCACGGGCAATGCTAACCCTTACTGTCGGTCGACTCTGCTCGGGTGCCGTCATCAAGCAGTCCAGGACTTTGGAGCAACGACACATTGAAGAACTCAAAGCTACCGAAGAGAAATACGCTGAGCAGCTTGAGCCAATGCTTGGGGAGAAGAACAAAGTGGCTAAGGAGCTAAGGGAGAAGCAGACTGCTCTTGATAAGGCCATCGAGCAAAAAGACAACTTCAAGGAGTCTAACTGTATCAACTATCATGAGGCTAAAAAGCTCGAGCAAGAATTGGCTGCGAGTAGACATGAGACTACAACCTTGGAGGGCCGGATCGAGAAGCTTGAACAAGCCAACGCCAGCAATTTGGAAAGGTACAAGAACGCCATGGTTAAGTGTTTCTATGACTTCTGGAAACACAACCAAGAGGCTGACTTCAACTACCTTCCCAAGCGCGCTCGACATGCTGAGATAGCCCGCTGTGTTGCTCGATTGGTGGAAGAAGAGAGAGCAAGGGTACCTGCCTCGCCCGAAATCTCCTTGGCAATTGGCGTGGATGGGGCGGACAATGAAGCTACAAATGTCGTCGACCAGGGCACCCCTCAAGATCCTCCAGCCTCGTAGTCTGCAATTTTTCTCTTTTAATTTTTCAAGTACACGACCTACAGGTCGTGATGTAAAGACACTTATTTTCCAATTGACTATTTATTGCTGCATGGGCAGCTTTTACTTTTAATTGAACAATTACATCCGAGCAGTGACTGCTCGCGGTGTAAAAGGATACATTTTGATATTATAATATATTTGCATCTTATTATAACATCTTTTCGCATGACCGAACTTAGCATAGTACTTTGGTTTGATTTAACAAAATACAAAATTTTGAAAAATACTCTAAGTACCCTAGCATGCTTTCACTTATTTTCTCATGTGTTTACATACCTTTTGATATGATTTGCTTACTAGATACCTTATATGCCCCCCAAGTGATCGAGGAGCTTTAGGTCCTTGGTCACTTGCCTTGACCAAAACATGTTCGAACAATACTGCTCATAGCAAAATAATTAAAATTGTAATACAGCAAAACAACACACGTAATGAGCAAATACTTGTATAAAATACAATAATTGGCAAGAATGACTGGCTGCGCACAGTCCCTTATATTTCTCGTAATAAATGGACAAAACATGTATGTACGAGTGATAAAAAAGATCTTACACTTATAAGCAATTAGTCACATAAAATGACCAACCCTTTTTCATAACTTGTAAAAAGTAAAATTAATACAAGCCAATCCTTTAAGAAGGATTGTTCATTGATAGTACTTGTGCAGGTGTTCTCCATTCCAATAGCGAGGAATGAGATCTCCATTTAAGCGAGCAAGTTTATAGGTGCTTGGGTGAAGGACTTCTTCAATCTGGTATGGCTCTTCCCAATTAGGTCTGAGTACTCCACCAGCTTGGTCGCGGGTGTTCAGGAAAAATCTTCGAAGTACTAGATCTTCGACATTGAATTTCCTTTCTCGCACTTTAGAATTGAAATACCGAGTGGCTTTTTGCTGGTACGCAGCTACTCAGAGTTGGGCTTACTCACGTTTCTCATCGACCAAGTCTAGGGATTCCATCAGTAGTTGGTTGTTCGGGCCTTGATCGTACGTTATTCTGCGATGCGAAGGCTCTAACTCAACAGGAAACATAGCTTCATATCCATAAGCTAAAGAGAATGGTGTATGGCCTGTTGCTGTTTGATGGGAAGTTCTGTACAACCAAAGGACTTTAGGCAATTGTTCTAGCCACGCCCCCTTAGCTTCTTCTAATATTTTCTTCAGTGTATCCTTTAGCGTTTTGTTGACTGCTTCGACTTGTCCATTTTCTTGGGGATGAGCGACTGAAGAAAAGCTCTTGATAATGCCATGCCGTCCGCAAAAATCCGTGAATAAATCACTATCGAACTGGGTGCCGTTATCCGAGACGATTTTCCTTGGCAATCCATAGCGACAAACGATGTTTTTTATCACAAAATCCAGCACCTTCTTGGTCGTTATGGTTGCGAGTGGCTCGGCTTCGGCCCATTTAGTGAAGTAGTCGACGACAACCACAACATACTTGACGCTACCCTTCCCTGTGGGCAAAGATACAATTAGATCTATGCCCCAAACTGCAAACGGCCACGGACTTTGCATCTGTTTAAGCTCATTAGGGGCTGCTCGTAGGATTTTGGAGAACCTCTGGCACTTGTCGCACCTCCGCACAAACTCCATCGAGTCTTCATTCATCGTGGGACATAGGTATCCTTGTCTCAGGATCTTTTTCGACAAGCTTTGCCCCCCCAGCGTGGTCTCCACAGAAGCCTTCGTGTACCTCTTTCATTAATTCTTTGGCCTTTTCTTTTGAAATACATTTGAGGAGTGACATTGAGTATCCCCTTCGGTACAAGATTCTGTCAACCAGGATATACCTAGCAGATTGTTGCTGAAGGGTCCTGGCTTTGTTTCTGTCCGTTGGTAACATGCCTTGCGTCAGATACTCTATATATGGTGCCATCCATGTATCCGCCATCTGGATCACCATAGTGGTTTCCTCTGATTGGATGCTTGGCATACACAGTCGCTCAACCAGTACTATATTAAGAGTATTTGCATCCTTTGCACTTGCTAATTTGGCCAAAGCATCAGCATTGGAATTCTGGTCGCGAGGTACTTGTTGGAGGGTGTATTTGTCGAACTGAGCCAATAAATCTCTTATTTTGTTTAAATAGGCAACCATCTTTAAACCTTGCGCTAGTTATTCTCCCATGACTTGATTCACCACCAGCTGAGAATCACTGTAGATTTCGAGAACCTTTATATTCATGTCCCTGGCTAAACGCAACCCAACAAGTAATGCTTCATACTCGGCCTCGTTGTTAGAAGCAGTGAAGTCAAACCTGATTGAGTAGTGAAATCGATGCCCTTTCGGTGTTATCAATATCACTCCTGCTTCGGCGTGACACTCATTAGAAGAACCGTCTGTAAATAATTTCCACGAGGGAGCTTGGTTTTGACACTCAGGCTCATTAGGCTCTTCAATCCGCTCGCTATCTGTAAGTTCAGTGAACTCTACAATGAAGTCAGCCAAGGCTTGCCCTTTTATCGCTGCTCGCGGCAAGTAAGATATATCGAACTGCCCAAGTTCGACTGCCCATTTTAACAATCTACCTGCAGCCTCTGGTTTTTGCAGTCCTCGACGAACATTCAATTTACTAATATTTGATATGTGGCTCCAACATTTTTTAAACCAAAGGGCATTACCTTGTAGCAATATAACCCTTTATATTGTTGTAAACCTTGTGTGGTCTTGGTCCGGAGAATGCATTGTTATTTGGTTATATCCACAATATGCATCCATAAAGGACATTAGATTGTGGCCTGAGGTAGCATCTACGAGCTTCTCAACTCGAGGCAAGGGAAAACATTCTTTCGGGCATGCCTTATTAAGATCTGAATGGTCAATGCAAGTCCTCCACTTCCCATTTGCAACACCCTACTTCCTTAGAGCCGTTACTAAGTGAGTTTAAAACGTGCATTTAACTCGCTAATTGAGGTTTTAGGTCAAAAGTGTGATTAAATCATAAAAGAGTTATAAACTTTGAAAATAATTTCATTTACTGAAATACATAAAGTGTTTGGCATTTGGGATCCCAAAATGTTGTTTAGAAATATTTACAACATATAAGTACAACCAATTCGACTAGACGACAAAATCTTGGTTTTAATACAATCATCTCTCAAACCACTGGCTGTGGCAGCCAGGCAGGCCAAACATGTATGCGCCGCTTCACGCCCTCCGTACTCATGGTTGGTTAACTTTTCCCTTGCCCTTACCTGCACCACAGAGCACCCGTGAGCTGAAGCCCAGCAAGAAAACCCCCACAAATAGATAACATATGCATATCAAACACTTAGCATAAAGAAACAGGCCATCAATAGGCTAAACTCATACGGCCATGTCGTCCCAGGCGCTTTACCAGGCCCTGAGTTCGTGGTCCACACCGTGAGGATATCCCAGGTATCCTTTAGGGTCTCGCTCTGGAAACTCGCACTCCGCGTGCTAAATGCTGCTCCCAGCCCCTTGCCACACTCGACCTTCCACTCCACGTGCCTAACGCCGTTCCCGGCCCCTTTCCGTTTCCGGCCCTGCCGACCTCGGCCTGCGCCGTTCCCGGCTCTTGCCGAACATTTACACAAATGCATACATATCATAATAAAGAAAATACTGAACATAAACAAATTCAATCAAAGGGCTAGGCCCTACAACACAATCACATAGGGCCCTGCCCTACATACAAACTCTATTGGAAGAGTGGTTTTCTTACTTGCGTCCCGAGCTTTCCAAGCACCGATATCCTGAGCACAGTCCCATAACCCAAGCCTCGCCGAAACCCTAGTCACAATGCATTAACAATATTCATCCATCAAGTTCTAATCCATTAAATAGCTTCAAGCCATAATTCTAATCTTCGGAGCCTTGAATTATATCAATCCGGGTGATAAAATCCATCCCGAGCCTTAACTAGTGAATTCCCGAGCCTAAAACCTCTTAAAAACCCAAAAGTAACTTAAGCACCGTGGCCCTAGGAACTCATGCCGCGACCCCCAGCTCAACCCGAGGCCTTGCCTCAAAATATCCCACACGCACTGCGACCCTTCCTAAAGGGCACCGCGGCACACCTTCATTTCCAGGCATCCCAAGTTCTAAGGGGTCGCGACTCAGCAAGAACAACGCTGCGACCCGACCCCTCGAGCCCAGAAAAACTCACCATTTTACCTCAAAAAAACCAGTCCAATTCTTCCCAGAATCAAGCCAACATTCCAAACTAATTATCACAAAGACTATACTATTGATTCAAAAGCAAAACCCAACAGAAACTCAAGCCAAAACCCTTATAAAAATCAAAGTTGAATCTTCATCCCTCCAACATGCAAAAACTTTAATACTCAACCTAAAACCAACTGCAAATTAACATAACTAAACATATTAAGAAACTTACCTTTGCTTAATTAAGTTCTGAGCTAATCCTCTAGGTTCCAAGCTTTCATCTCCCCAAAATCCCAGCTCCACTTCTTAGTCTCTAGCTTGATTCACCAAGAGATTTCCCCAAAGCTTCAAATGGAGAGAAAGTCTTCCAAAGAGAGGTGAAGGAAGAGATAGAGTCGGTTTCTGAATTTCTAAAGACTTCCTAGGCTTTGTTTTATTTAACTTAAACTTTAAGGTTACCTCAAGGCTTGGGGTGCCAAAAACGTCCCCGAGGGCAAAATGGTAAATTTCCCCAATATTCCTTCCTAGACATTCTAACCTCAAATATATCTCCAAATATTTATTTCCATAACCCAATAACCCCATAAAACATCTGATACCCGCAATACCCCTTGATCCGCCCCGGGTCGAAATCTCAACCCCGTTGTGACTTTCTGACTAACGGCTCACTAGAACTGTCTCGAATCATGCTACACATATATATCACATTAATCACATTTATGCCCTCAACAAGCTAAAATTATAAACATACCCCTAATACCCAAACGGGGCCCACATGCATATTTAATTCAACTAAATATGCATCTATATCACATATTCACATAAATTCACATATTATAACAATATTTCACTTATTGCCCTCCAGGCACACTAATCAAGGCCCTAAGCCTTATTAGCAAATTTGGGTCGTTACACCATTAGTTTGAGAACTAAAACTAGATTTGCTATCAAGCCCGAATAAAAAGCTTCCCTTATAAAGCGATTGGCTTTTAATATGTAGACCTCTTCCTTTAGTGCTTGCCTCCTTTCATCGTCGAGCAACCTCCTTTTTTGGTTCTTCGGTGGGAAATTCTTATCTACATTGAGGGCATGACTTATTATGTTCAGACTGATTCCAATCATGTCCAAGTGGGGACCAGGAAAAAACGTTTTGGTTATCTTGTAAAAATTTGGTTTATTGCTATTTTGAATCTTTGGTGAGATTTTTCCCGATCTTTACAACTTTGGCCGAGTCATTATTATCGAGATGGACATATTTGAGTTCTTCTATGGGTCCGAGCTCATCTCGATCTTCACCCATGCGTGGGTCAATCTAATTTTTGTTCTCAACAACCAATTCCTTAACTTTTTCGTCAATTATGACTAATGCTTGTGCACTGGGTTGGCCTCTTTCTCTCATAGAAATATTGTAGCACTCTCGAGCTGCCAATTGGTCCCCCTTTAGTATCCTAATCCCACTTAGTGTAGGGAATTTTACTGCCAAGTGCCTTACTGATGTTACTGCCCCCAGCTCGATCAAGTAAAGATGGGGTATCCACTACTATAAATTCAAACATTTTTGTTACTTAGACAACATATTCCCATAACGATACAGGAAGCTCAATGGCCCATGTGCTCACAATTCCTTCCACTAAGACTCCATACAAGGTTTTTGCGCATGCCTTGAGGTCTCAAACTGACAGACTAATCATTTCTAGTGTTGTTTTGTCCAATATGTTCACCGAGCTCCCATTATCGATCAATACCCGGTGAACTCTCTTGTTGGTGAGCTGGATAGTGATGACCAATGGGTCATTATGGGGGAATTTCACATGTGAGGCATCATCCTCAATGAAAGTTATTGATTAGGACTCAACCCTTTGCTGTTTTGTAGCTCGTGGCTTCGGAACGTAAAGAGTACCATCCTATATTTTTAGCTCCTCCACATACCTCTTTTGGGCATTCTTTCTCATTTCGGCGATATGTGGTCCTCCAGAGATGGTTATCACAACTTATATATCCATCATAGGTGGTCGGTTATCTTCCCAAGCTAGGGGTGTCGCGAGTTGAGGTAGTGCTGCAGGTTGAGATGTTACCAACCTTTGATTTTGTGGGGCCTGCCTTGGTTATTCTTTCTATTCTGAACATACTGCCCAAGGTAACCACGTGAGATCGGATTTTCAATCTCATCTTTTAGTTGCCTGCATTCCTCAATAAGGTGACCAATGTCCCTATGGAGCCTACAATACTTGTTTTGGTCCCTTTTGGCGAATTAATTGCCCATAGGCTTAGGTCGCCGGAACGGAACCAAATTTTCATTTGCCACATAAATGTTTTCTCGAGTCTCTATTAGCTCAGTATACACGGTGTATATGGAGATATATTTATCTCCTGTCTTCTTCTTACTTCCTTTAGTATCAGGGGAATTCCCCTCATTTTTCTTCCTCTTGGATGAGCTATCATTGTAAGGGTGCCCAACAGTTGGTGGTGTCGAGCTCACAACTAGGTTTGTATTCATTGTTGTAGTTTTAGGGGTCAAAGGTGTCAGCTGTAATGCTGACTTTTCCTCCTCTACATTAATGAATCTCTAGGTTCGTTTTGTAAACTCCATTATTTTTTAAACTGGTTTTCGCTGCAAGTCGTCCCAAATGGCTCTTCCTCAATTGATTCCAACTCAGATGGCTGTTAGATGGCTACTATCATCCACATTCCGTGCTCTGGCAGCCTTGATATTGAATCTCCCAATGTATTTTTTGAGAGATTTTTCTGGGTTTTGCATGATGTTGGCCAGAGACGACGCCTCAGGCTTAATACTCAGTGCAGCTCGAAACTGCTTTTTAAATTCCTTGGACAACTGTTCCCATGATGAGATGGAATGCTTGCAGAACTTATCAAACAAACTCTTTGCTGCTTTTATATGAGTTGTTGGGAACAACATGCACCTAAGCTCGAACCCCACATTGTTGGCTCTTATCGTCGTGTTAAAGGTGCTTAGATGGCTACCTAGGTAGGTAATTCCATCATACGGTGCCACCTGGGGTATTTTGAACCCATTGGGGAATGGTGTGCTCGAAATGTGAGGAGCAAAAGGTTCAAGCTCCTTTTCCGAGTTGTACACATTTTCTTTGTTTTTCCTTCATGTAGAAGCCTGAAATGCTCCTCAAGCATGTTAATTCTCTCCTGAAATGGATCTACAAAAGGTGGTACCTGTACCCTGGGGAATTGGTTATTATTCAAATAAACTCAAACTCGTTGTTGCCTTATTGGGTTATAGTTATTCCCATATACTAGTGGTTGAGGTTCTCCTCGTTGGGCATTTAGGTGGGCTCTTAATTCCGGGTTTGGCTGATTAAACTGCCCCCGATTCTAATTTAAATGGTCTCAAAGATAAGGATTATTTGGATAGTTATCATAGTATCTTGGCTAGGTGTTATAAACATTCACCGACCTAATTATATCATGTTGGTTAGCTTGGTAGCTTTCTTCAACAAAACTAATAATTCGTTGTTGTTGTTGTTGGGCATTGCTTCGAGGTGGGTTGTCTATATGTACCCTGAACTTAGTAGCTCGAGACCTGGACATGTGACTTCCCGATAACTGGGGTTTTCTTGCCTGTCTTGCCCCTGGTTATCCCTTTGTCCGTACCCACGCCTAGGATTTCTATCTCCATTAGCACTCCTTGTGCTTGGAGCAGGCCTCTAGTGTATTCCTTTGAGCTAGCCTCCGTGTAGCTTGTTGAGTAGCTCGATAATTCTCAGTGTCTTCGAGGACCTCCCTAGCCTAATTATTATATGTCTGCGGAGGATTTCGAGATGTAACCCTCGGCTGGCTAACTCCAAGATTTTTCATGACCCCTCCTATCTGGGTCTGGCATGCCCTTTCCTCAGCCATTCAAGCAGCTGTACTTCCTTGGGGCCGCCCCTGATTCACTTGGGAGCTAGTTGAGCTTCAACAACCCTTCTTGTCATCTCTTCATTCAATTGAGTGGCCTCATCCAAACGAGTTCCACCATTTGGACATACCTCGTACAATCATAATAATCCTGGCGAGGTTGTCTCAAGCTCTGTCCAGGGTCACGTTGGATTGTGGAGGCACTCCCTTCGTCTAAAGTCTGATAATCATTCATAGGTCGCTTTTCAGCCCGTCTGGGGTGTTCATCGTCATGTGTTGTGGTTTCCTCGGATATCCTTTGGAGTGGTCGTCCACTTCTAGATCCATGGACATTTCAAGTGGGTGCAACCACTGGTGTAAAGACCCAAATTTCCTAATAAGGCTTAGGGCAAATCTTGGAATTATGTGATTATGTGATATTTATGTGTATTATTATGTGAATATGTGAGTTATATCATAATATGACTAGATATGCATGTTTAGGTGTATTAAATATGCATGTGGGCCCATTTCTGTTTAATTGGGCAATTTTCATATTTTGGCCATTTTAGGCATATTTGGCATATATGTGGTATATGTGTGGTGCTTCATTATTATTTGGTTATGCTAGGGTTACTCAACACGAGACGATCCTAGGAAGCAAGCTAGTGGGAAAGTCACAACAGAATTTATACTTGACTAAGAGTGAGTCAAGGGGTATTTCGCACATTACCGGGTTATTGGGTAATGGGAATAAATATTTGATGATAAATTAGGAGTTAGTGAGATCAGGGGGAAATTCAGGGAGTTTTGACTATTGTACCCCCGAGGGCATTTTTGGGACCTCGAGCTTAGGATTTTCTTGAGGCTACTTAAGCTTGAAGTGACCTTTTAGAATAATAAAAAGAACGTTCAGAACGTTCTCTCTCCCTCAAAGTTCCATTTTCGACACCCGATCACATTTTCAAAGGAAACTTGAGTTTTAGGGCTCGGATTCAGGCAAGGATCGAGGCATAGCTGTTGAATCCCTAAAGAGGGTGTTTAAATATTTAAACTCGCAAGTGCATGAATCGTTTCGGAATATAATGTTCATGTAAGTACGAGGTCGAACCCATGGGAGTTGACTAACATCAAAAGAAACTATTTCAAACAAAGCAATAATATTCTAACCTAGTTCCAAATATTTGATGAGATTTTGTTTTAGAAAAATAAAAGACAAGTAATAAAAAGATTTAAGATTAAATAGAAAAATGGTTTTCAAATGATATATGTAAAATAAGATTATTAAGATGTTAGAATCCACAAAATGCAAGTTCAATAGTATTTATAAGTATATTGATTCCCAAGTTTAGATATAGTTGAAATAAATCACACTATATTTTTTTCAAGATACATTTTCTATTCAAGCACAAGTTACTTTAAAAAATGTAGGATTTTTCTTCACTTATAAAAGATATAATTTCTAAGCATTAATTGTGTTACAACCTAATGAAACTACAAGAAATCAAAGAGATTATGTTTAGGCAAAATATGATACTTATGCTCTAAGAATTAGATGTGAACAATTTAATGAAAAACATTTAATCAAAGAATATAATATTTTTGCATAATGAAGAACTAAGTGTAATATGCTTTAACACTCAATAATAGATGTAAAATGCATATCTTTGATAGAAAAATCCATAAACAATGTTGTACAAATGGGAAATCAACATACAACAAAAAAATACTATCTAGTTACATTTTGCTTCATCATCATCTTAATAACCTTTGAAAAAGATTAGAAGCTCATAACTAGATTGAAATAAAAATTACAAAATAACATACTTGACATGCTCTTCAAAAGATGAAAATGGTAGAGAAAATAGTGAAAAGAAGAGAGAAAAATATGTGTAGAAGATGTTGAAAAGATGAAGAAGAAGAGCTCTCCAAATGGTCTTACAAGACTCTATTTATAGGCAAAATATGGAGATTAAATTAATCAAATTAGAATAAATAAATTGATTAATTTAATTGTGTTGGGAAGTGGTAGGATAAATAGAGTAAGTGTAAGAGTATTGGAAATATGAAGTGTATGGTTGGGTAAAATATTAGTGAAAAGCTAGGGTAAAAAAATAAATTAGAAATGTTTATTTAGGTAAGAAAAATAGGGAAGAGTGAATTGATATTTGAGTGAAAAATATTGGGAATGAAAAACATGATTTTTTTTTGGGTCTTTTTGTGGCTGTGGCAGAGTGGGTTCGGTTTGGGCCATGGAACTGAATTGGCAGGTGAGAGGCTCTCGGATTGGGCCAGAGGATTGGGCTTGGGGCTGCTTGCCTTCGGCTGGGACCGTGGGTGATTTGCTGAAAGAGTGGGGCAGCTTGCCTTCGGCTGGGAGCATGATTGATGCAGGGAATTGCTGAATGTGACTTGAGAGAAGCTTTGCTGAGTGAAGTGGCTGGTGGAGTGACAGCTGGCGGGCTGGGAGCACTTGCTGAAGAGGAGAGCTTGGGACCTTGGTGTGTGAAGGAAGGTTGAACGTGAGCTAGGATGGAAAGAAGATTGATGTCTTCAGTTGGGCCTTGGAGGTGGGCCTGGGCCATGGAGCTATTTTGGTATTTTAATAATACCATTTTGTTCCTTTCTTTCATTTGAAAATGCCATTTTCCTCTTTATTTTTCTTTCTTTTTAAGAGCATACATTCCCCACAAAATAAATATAAAATAAATCATAATACAATATTTTCAACTATAAAATAAATCAATTTAATTCTTTGAAAATATTAATTATAACTTAATTTATATTTTACATTTAAGTTCAATAATACAACTTTTTTTACCACTAACTTAACAATAATAATTCAAATAATTAACCACAACATTTTACAACAAAATACTTATAAAAACACAAAAAATTATATAAAATCATGATAGGACTACTAAATTCAAAATTACTTAAAAACTTAATAAATCAATTAAAAACTCAAGAATTAAGCAACAATTAGCACATAAAAAGTGGTAAAATAACTCTATTTTATAGAGTTATCAATAGCGATTCTAGGGAAGATTAGAAGCTTTCTAGCCGGAGGATTTAGTTGGGAAACAACTCAATCGGAGGTAATCCAAGTTTTAAGTTCTAAGTTTTTAAAGTTTCTAAGCTTGAATTGGATTTTGTGTTTTGAAGAGTTTCTGAATGAATTGAAGCTTGGGTTTTATTGGTTTTGGTTAATTAGGATGTTTGGGAACTTTGATTTTTTTTATTTGGAAATGTTTGGATAGGTTTTTGGAAGGTTTTTAAATGGAGAAAACGAGGAAAAATGGCTGGGTTGAGGTCGAGTCGCGACCCTGTTCTAAGGCGCTGCAGCCGAGGTTTGAAGAAGGAGGAGGCTGGCTTCTATCTGGAGGCGGGCCGCAGAATGGGGTTTGGAGGGCTGCGGCGCTTAAGGAAAAATTTTGCCAGATTTGGTTTTTAGTCGTGGGAACTTAACTCTAAGGGCCTAGGATCGATCCTACTACCTAGTTGAATGGGATTCGACGTCCCGAAGGCTTGGGTTGTGTTCGGAAGTATTTATTTTCTCATTCTTGATGAGGTTTTATATTATGGTTGTGACTAGGTTATCGCTAGGGGCTTGGAAACGGGATCGTGCTTGTGGCTCATTTATTGGTAACCTGTGCTTAGACCAAAGGTAAGAAAACTGCACCCAATATGTGATGCATGAGATGCATAAGATACATGTGATTAGGGCATGACATGAATGTTGAATATGAGATTGTTCAGAGCTTGAGTCTCTATAATTGTGCATGATCATAATTATGCTAGTGATTGTTGAGTAAGCATGTCGAATGCCCTACATTTGGATATTTGACATATTATATATGCCTGGTTGCATTGCTTACTTGTGAGTGGAACTGACCTATGAATCAGGAATCGCCAAGGGTGTCAGTATTGACTATGAAGCTGTGAATCATTAGTCAAGTTTGGCAGTAGTACTGAGCATTGGTCGTATGGAATTGACCTATGAGTCAAGAGCGGCATAAGCGTAATGAACGCACAGCCGAAAAGATTAGATCTAATCGACATAAACATTAACAACATAAGTATGAAATGATTGACCGACCTTAAGTTCGATGAAATCAAAAAGCGATTGTCTAGTCTAAAGGCTAGTTAATTAGAGCCAAGGCCAAAAGTCTCAGGTGACTGCAACATCACATGGCTGTGGGTGTTGAGCCCAAGTTCATGACTCACTCATTAGTCACTTATCTGATTAGGGTGCAAAGCCCAAGTTTGTGACTCCATAGTCACTCAACTGATTAGGGTGCAAAGCCCAAGTTTGTGACTCCATAGTCACTTATCTGATTAGGATGCGGAGTCCAAAGTGTGACTCACTCATCTGATTTAGGCTATAAGCCTTAGTATGATTACCAAAATCACAAAGTGATATTCACTCATTTGATTAGGGTACGGATCCCCAATGTGTAACTTAATTGCCACTTATTTAAGTCACTTATTTTAGATGGACACATTGGCCATCTATTTTCTTTATGACTTGATAGTCATCAATACAAAGGGCAGGGCCGATAAATCATCTATACAAAGGGCAGGGCCCATAAGTCATCTATACAAAGGGCAGGGCCCACAACAATTATTTGGACTTATTTGCATGCATGAATATGGCTATTATTGCTAGGCATGCCTATTATGACTTGGTAACATGTTATTACCTGTTCATGAGCATATTGAGTTTTCTTGCTAAGCTTCGGCTCACGGGTGCTATGTGGTGCTGGTAAAGGCAAAAGAAAGCTGGACCATCCTTGAGTTGGAGAGCTTAGGTGATGATGTATACATACGTGGATGCTCGACCGCCCCGGTCGAGGGTTTAAAGAGGAACTAGGGTTAAACCCTATTTTGCCGCTTAGGTCGGCTGGTTGTAAATATTTTATTGTAATTAACCTTTAAGTTATATTTTTGGGATCCTAATGTATACAGTAATCGTTTTAGTGAAACGTTGTATCTTAACCAAAAAATTTAACCCTAAACCGTAATCGCACTTAGTTACACGATTATGGCCAAATGACTTGATTAGTGAGTATTTCACTGTTTAAAACGCACACCGTAACGGTCCCTGGGTAGTAGGGCGTTACAACTGGTGTGATGAACAAAGAAGTTTTTGTGAGAGGTCTATGTGAATTGCTTAATGCTCTCTATGAAAGCACCAAACTGTTGACGTAGTTTTTCGTCAACTAAAATTAAAAGTGCAATTAAGCATATAAATCATTCTTAAAGAATAAAGAAGAACACAATGAATTTTATGGGTTTCGTAGTTAAATTTACCTAGTCCACGAGTCACTTTGTAACATCCCAGAATTTCCTAATAAGGCTTAGGGCCTTGATTAGTTGGCCAAGATGGCAATATATGGAATTATGTGTTTAATTGTTATATTAATTGTTATAATGTGAATTATGTGGTAATATGAGTAATTGTGCATATTTAGGGGTATTAATATGCATGTGGGCCCGTTTCTTATTAGAAGGGCGATTTTGGTCATTTGGCCTGTTGCGGGCATAAATGTGTATTTATGTACATATATGTGATATAAGTGTGAGATCACATTATTATGTGGATGTATTTGGATTATTCGATATGAGGCAATCCTAGTGAACAATTAGCGAAAAAGGTCACAACGTGAATAAATACCCGGCTCAGGGTGAGCCTAGGGGTATTTTGGTAAATTAGTACATTACCGGGGATTATTGGGTAGTGGATGTTTATTTGGTGTTTATTTAAGATAGCTGAGATTTATTTAAGGAAATGTTGAGAAATGGTGGCAAATGACTATTCTGCCCCTATGGGAATTAGAGGGCAAACTTTGGACTTAAGAGCATTTTAGTCTTTTATGGGATTTGTCTATACTTAGCCAAAATAGGAAACTAAAGATTAGAGGGAAAGAAACAATAAGGAAGCATGCAGAACTCTCCCAAACTCTTGCTAGAGCATGGTATTCTATCCCAACTCACAGCACCTGGAACACCACAACAAAACGGAGTTTCAGAGAGAAGAAACCGGACCCTGTTGGACATGGTCAGGTCTATGTTAAGCTACTCTTCACTTCCATTATCGTTTTGGGGATATGCACTTCAAAAAGCTAATTACATTTTGAATGTAGTTCCGTCCAAAGCTGTGACAAAGACACCACTAGAATTATGGAATGGAAATAAACCTAGTTTACGACATTTCTGTATTTGGGGTTGTCCTGCTCATGTGCTAAGACCTAAATCTGGAAAACTGGATTCAAGGTCTGAGGTGTGTATATTTGTGGGTTATGCTCCAGAAACAAGAGGTGGATATTTCTATAGCCCAAGTAATCAAAAGGTATTTTTTTCGACGAATGCAACCTTTTTAGAACACGACTATATGAATGATTTTAAACCTCGGAGCAAAGTAGTTTTAGAGGAACTAATGACAGATAAAATTTCATCTCCATCTTCTTCATTAGTTAATGATAAAACAACCAAAGAAACCACAATTCCTGAAAAGGAAAAACCAGTGCAATGTCGTAGTGGGATGATTGTGAGACAACCTATTCGCTACGAACATGAGGCCCACGTTCTTGTATCAGATACTGAAAATGACGATCCATTGACTTTTAAAGAAGAAATGGAAGACCCTGATGTTGATAAATGGAAAGCTGCCATGAATCAAGAAATTGAATCAATGTATTCCAATTCAGTTTGGGAACTTGTAGATCTGCCTGACAATGTTAATGCCATTGGATGTAAATGGATCTACAAGAAGAAAAAGGGTGCAGATGGAAAGGTAGAGACCTATAAAGCAAGGCTTGTGGCCAAAGGCTACACACAAAGAGAGGGTGTAGACTATGAAGAAACATTTTCTCCTGTGGCCATGCTTAAGTCCATTCGCATACCTTTATCCATAGCTGTCATCTATGATTACGAGATATGGCAAATGGTCGTCAAGACAGCCTTTCTGAATGGCCAACTTGATGAAACCATATATATGGAGCAACCAGAAGGGTTTATTAAGAAGGATCAAGGTCAAAAGGTATGCAAGTTGTTGAAATCCATTTATGGATTGAAACAAGCATCAAGATCTTGGAACTTAACATTTGATTAAACTATTAAAACATATGGCTTCGAACAAAATGTTGACAAAGCATGTGTTTATAAATACATCAAAGGGCAAGTTGTGGTTTTCTTAGTTCTTTACATTGATGATATCCTACTCATTGGGAATGATGTAGAGACATTATCAAATGTAAAGAAATGGTTGGCTGACAAATTACAAATGAAAGATTTGGGAGAAGCAAGCTATGTTCTAGGCATTAAAATTCTAAGAGATAGAAAGAACAAGCTCCTGGCACTTTCACAAGCAAATTATATTGATAAAGTGCTTGAAAGATTCTCTATGGAAAATTCCAAAAAGGGTCAATTTCCGACCAGACATGGAATTACTCTTTGCAAAGATCAGTGTCCAAAGACACCACAAAAGCAAGAGGACATGAGAAAGTATCCCTATGCATTAGCTGTAGGGAGCCTAATGTATGCAATGTTATGTACTAGACCTGACATATGTTATGCAGTAGGGATTGTCAGTCGTTATCAGTCAAATCTAGGTTTGGAACACTGGATTGCGGTGAAACATATTCTCAAGTATCTCCGGAGAATGAGGAACTATATGCTAGTATATTCGGGTAGTGACCTTGAACCTACTGGATACACTGACTCAGATTTTCAATCTGACAAGGATAGTAGAAAGTCTACTTCTGGGTCAGTATTCACTCTTGGTGGTGGAGTAGTTGTCTGGAGAAGCATTAAGCAATCCAGTATAGCTGATTCAACCATGGAAGCTGAATACATAGCAGCTTGTGAAGCAGCTAAAGAAGTAGTTTGGCTGAAAAAGTTCTACACAGATCTAGAAATGGTTTTAGAAGTGGAGAAACCATTTGTTCTTTACTGTGACAACAGTGGACCAGTGACCAATTCTAAAGAACCAAGAAGCCACAAGAGGGGAAAGCATATAGAGCGCAAATACCACTTGGTCAGAGAAATCATACATAGAGGAGATGTGTCCATTCTGAAAATCGCATTAGAACACAACCTAGCAGACCCATTCACGAAGACGCTTCCTACAAAGCAATTTGAGGCTCATGTACGTAATATGGGATTGAGAGAAATGCCTCACTTGCTTTAAGTACAAGTGGGAGATTGTTAGGAGTATGTCCTAAAAGCATGTAAAAGACATTTGTGATTTCTATGAATAAATAAATACAATGGTTTATTATTGTTATATTTGGATTATTAAATTATTGTTTGAATAATTTTGTAAATATCAGAAAAATTCCATATTCATTATTGAGGATGTGATCTTGTATTAGTACGAGAGAATTAAGATCACATGAATGAATAATAATAGTCAACAACAACAAATTAAAGTTAAGGAATTCTTTAATTGGGGTTGTAAGTACGGTTTGCTGAGTATCATGTTGATACAAATAATCTAGATTCAGATTATTGATGTGGTAAGACATCTTGGTAAAGGTGCTTTATATAATATGATTATATATGACATGGATCGATATGAATAAAAGTCTTTATCCAAAAACCATTTAATAATAAAGACTTGTAATTCATGTCATAACTGATGATCATTTATAGATCAACCTAAATCCTGAGTGTTCACGAACTCCTATTCATGTTTATTAAATCTTTTGATTCATTCATTAAGGTCTCTTCAAAGAATGAGGCTAATGACTTTTGTTTTGGAGATTTAATTTCATGGATGGCTGGGAACATGTATCAAAAATACGGAATCTAATCTTTCCTAACAAATCGTATATTAGTTCACTTAAGGGTTAATTCTGGAACTGAATGATTTTGAGCTCAAATCTATAATTAGATTATAGATTAATTAGTCACTAGTGAATTAATGGTACTTAAGGAATAAGAAGTAAATTAGAAAGGTAAAATGGTAATTCTTCCATTCTAATTTATGAACTAATTAATTAGAGGGTTGAACTATTGTAAGATGGTTATATCAATAGACGACTTAGAATAAGATTTCTGTAAAAGTATATATATAACATAAAGAGTGCAATTCTGAATTTATAGTGGAGAAATATCAGAATTAATAAATTTACTATAATGATTAAAGAGTTTAATCATTTAGTTTTAATTTATTTGAGCTTAATGTTATAGGTCCATGGTCCCCAAAATGGCTCAAACAAACACTGACAAAGGTAAATACAAATATGGGCAAAATGACTTATTTGATAAGTGTTGACCCTAGTTTTGGTCAACAACACGGAGTCTAGGAAACGACAGAAAAATAATATATAGCTTGAGAAAATGATCTAATGGAAAATAAAGAACACAGAGAATTATAGTGGTTCAGCCCCAGTGATTGGTAATAACCTACGTCCACTTGATACTATTATTAGTATTGAGCTCCAAAGGTGTGATCAAAGAACTAGGGTTCCTAAGTTTCACAAACCTTAGAAGAAGAAAACAATACAAACGATGGATAATAGTAATACAATTCTGAAAAAGAGCCAAAGATCCCCTCCTTGAGCTATTTCTTATGTATTTATAGGCTCAAGAAGGATTACATGAATCGAATAATAATATATTTCCTTAATAAATGGATCCTCAGGTCATAATGAAGAGATATTCTCGGATATCATTACAACTATACAGATCTTTACATAAATGCACGGAGTATACGACCAGTTTGGTCGTATATAAAACTTGAACTTCGCATGCAGAAATATTCCTAGTCGATAGGCGAGCAATATCTCTGCCACGTGTTCGGCCACATGTCGAAAATTCTTGCCACGTCATTAGCAGATGTTTTTTAGATAAACATTTGCCCCCCAAGTTTATTTATTGCGACCAGCAATAAGTAAACTTAGAAAACTAACTTTTTGTATGCCCCACGAAATCTGTCAGAGCCTCTCGTGCGTTCTTGAAAACTGTGACCTAATCATGTACAATCATGCCTTTTCAGTTTCCAAGAACTCTCAAGAACCCCGTTTCAGAGCCCGGAACTTCAAAGGTCTTCAGTCGCCTTGCTAAGGGTCCTTCGCTTGCAAGCCCAAAGCCATTCCTTTTCAGAATCTCCAATCTTTACACTTCCCTAGTTTTGACCCGAAATATGGCTCGCACCAAAACCAAGGCCCAGAAAAGGAAAACCTCTGACCTTTCTCATCAGCCTGCTGCTTCGGCTGATGCTCCCTCGACCAGTGGTCGAGATGAAAATGCTCCCGACCCTAACATCCAAAGACATGCCCACCCTCGACATGCCATTCAGCCGGATGTTGAGTGGTATGTAGTTTCTGAAAGCAGGGTGACGATCAGAATGATCGCCAATTATTTAAGGAAATACGGTCTCCCAGGGGTGACCTTAGTCAGGCCCAAACCAGACCAAAGGACGAATCTGCCTGGAGGTGCCTTCAGCGCCTAGTCGAGGTTTCATATCGAGGCAGGGCCTACCTTGCCTCTTCACTCATTTTTTCAGGGGGTGGCCAACTATTTTGGAGTTGCCCCCTTTCAAATAACCCCAAACGGATATAGGATACTCACTGCACTCTATATCCTGTACAGCCAAAAGAAATGGCCCGTGCCATCGCCTCATGAGGTCAACTACCCGTTCGACCTCAAATCTAACCCCAACCAAGAAGGCACGGGGTTCTTCCACTTCTGTCATCAGGAAACTGGGCGCACCTTCCTGACTGACACAACCCACATCTCAAATGTGGGAAGGTACTACCAAGAGTACTTCCTTACTGCTGACATGGTTGCGGACAACCTGGCTTTCGCACGAGGAGGTAAAACTTTCGTATCACTAGCTGACTCCTTCACTTAGTGTTCTCCTCCACAATGTCTTAAACTGTTAATGTCTTCCAGGCACGTGGCTGCGACCAAACCCAACTCCAGACATGGAGTTGAGATCGGCGCTCCTAGCTAGCATGACTAATGCTGAAAAGAGTGTCAAGAATCTGGTTGCAAAGGCTAACCTTAGGTTAGTTGGCCTTTAGGCCCCTCAACCGGACACGAGGGGGCCCTCAGCAGGGATTGCCTGTGCCGAGGAGGAACCCGAGCAGCAACCTCCAGCGTCACCTCCCCGGAGGAGACCGACTGGGGTCACGATCAGGGAACCTGCAGGCACTCCTCTAGCAGAGAGACCCTCGGTCCCCTTGGGGAAAGGGAAGAAGAAGGCCACCGAGCCTGTCGACCTCTCTAACAATTTGTCGAATGACAATGGTACAATTATTTCTCTTTTAGAAACATTGCCAATTCCCTGTCATCTTTTTGACGGGGACGGAAATTTTAAATATGCTCCAAATTTAGGGCCAGACTTCTTCATGTCAAAGAATGAGTATAAGACTAGAAGAGTCTATAGTGTAGCGACCAATAATAATAACTCGGGTATTTGACTTTGCAATCCTTTTTTGCTTCTTTTTCTGATGTAATGTACTTAGTCATTCATGCTATCTCACTGTTCGACTTTGTTCTTGCTTTTCAGACATGGACTCCACCAATGTGTTTGACCTCTACAGCACTCCAGAGGCTGCCGCGGCTCCTCTAGGCAAGAAGAAAACCAGTAAGAGACACCCCGGGGAGAGCAGCAAAGGGCCTCAGGCAAAGAAGGCCCGAAACACAAGCCCTTCGGAGGAAAGGCCCTCTGCCACCACGACTCCACCTTCTCCCCGCGAGCAGCAGACTCCTTTTGCTGCGGCCGGATTGACTCCTTCTCCCGCAGCCCCGACTGACCAACCTCAACAAGTTGATCCTGCTTCAACTGGGAATGAGATGGTTGGTCGCGCCTTCAAACTGATCAAGGAGAGGATCACCAAGATCGCAAAGCACGAACGCTGCCGAGAGGCAATGGCTACTACAGAGACGATGGGAGTTGACCCGATCTTGAATCGTTCCTTGAACGAGTTCACCAGTGTAAGTCATCTTTTTTTGTGGAAATGGGTCTTCTTTAGTTTACCATTTGTCTAACTTTTGTTCTGACTGCAGGCCATTCTAACCCTTACTGCCGGCTGCATCCACTTGGGTGCCGTCACCGAGCAGGCCAGGACTTCAGAGCAATGGCACGAGGATGAACTCAAAGCAGCTGAGGCTAAACTTGTTGATCAGCTGGCGGCGGTGGTTGAGAAAAAGGCCCAATTGGCTAAGGAGTTGGAGGAGAAGCTAAAGTCTCTGGAGAAAGCCCGCGAGCAGAGGGACCAATACAAGGAGTCCAACCGCTTTAACTACAAAGCGGCCAAACAGCTCGAGCTGGACTTGATCGCGAGCAGGCAGGAGACCACAACTCTGGAGGGCCGGGTTGAGGAGTTAGAAAATACCAACGCTAGCAACTTGGAAAGGTACAAGAATGCCACTCTGAGATGCTTCTATGATTTCTGGAAGCACAATCAGGGTGCCAACTTTGACTACCTTCCCAAGAATGCGAGGGATACCGAGCTTGCTCACTGTGCGGCTCAGTTGGCTGAGGAAGAAAGATCGAGGGTCCCTGCTTCCCCCGAAATCTCACTGGCCACTGGGATGGACGGTGAAGACAACGAGGCTGCGGGTGCTATCGACCAGAATCTTCCCCAGGATCCTTCAGCTCCTCAAGCTCCTTAGTCTTTTCTCTTTATGTTTTTTTTTTCTTTTTTTTAATTACACGACCTACGGGTCGTGATGTAAAAACAATATAATTTTTTAGTTTGCTGCATGGGCAGCTTTTACTTTTACTTGAACAATTACATCCAAGCAGTTACTGCTTGCGGTGTAAAAGGATTCGCTTTGATATTATAATATTTTGCATATTATTATAACATCAATCTGTTCGCATGACCGAACTTAGCATATCACTTTGGTTTGATTTAACAAAATATCAAAATTTTGAAAAATACTCTAAGTACCCTAGCATGCTTTCACTTATTTTGCTCATGTGTTTACATACCTTTTAATGATATGCTTTTCTTACTTGTACCTTGTATGCCCCCCAAGTGATCGGGGAGCTTTAGGTCCTTGGTCACTTGCCTTGACCAAAACCTGTTCGAACATTACTGCTCATAGCAATATGATTAGAATTATAATACAGCAAAACAACACACGTAATGAGCACGTACTTGTAATAAATACAATAGTTGGCAAGCAATGACTGACTGAGCACAGTCCCTTTTATTTCTCGTAATAAATGGACTAAACATGTCTTTACGAGCGATCAATAAGATCTTACATATTTCCAAAACTTGTAAAAAGTAAATTTTATACAAGCCAATTCTTTAAGAAGAATTGTTCATTGATAATACTCCCGCAGGTGTTCTCCATTCCAATAGGGAGGAATGAGATCTCCGTTTAAGCGTGCAAGTTTATAAGTGCCTGGGTGAAGGACTTCATCAATTTGGTAAGGCCCTTCCCAATTTGGCCAGAGTACTCCAGCAGCTTGGTTGCGGGTGTTAAGGAAAACTTTTCGGAGTACAAGATCTCCAACATTGAATTTCCTTTCTCGCACTTTAGAGTTGAACCGGGCGACCTTCTGCTGGTACGCAGCTACTCAGAGCTGGGCTTGTTCACGCCTTTCATCAATTGAGTCCAAGGATTCCATCAGTAGCTGGCTGTTAGAGTCCTGGTCGTATGTTAATCTGCGGTGCAAGGGTGGATCCAACTCAACACCCAACATGACTTCATACTCGTATGCTAAGGAAAACGGGGTATGACTTGTTGCTATTCGGTGGGAAGTTTTGTACGACCAAAGGACTTCAGGCAACTGTTCTGGCCATGCTCCCTTAGCTTCTTTGAGTCTTTTCTTTAGGGTATCCTTCAGCGTTTTGTTAACTGCTTCGACTTGCCCATTCGCCTGGGGATGAGCAATTGAAGAAAAGCTTTTGATAATATCGTGACGTTTGCAGAAGTCCGTGAACAGATCACTGTCAAATTGGGTGTCGTTATCTGAGACTATCTTCTTTGGTAATCCATAGCGACTAATGATGTTTTTGACTACGAAATCAAGCACCTTCTTGGTCGTTATGATCGCAAGTGGCTCAGCTTTGGCCCATTTGGTAAAGTAGTCGACGATAACCACTGCATACTTTACCTCGCCTTTTCCTGTAGGCAAAGATTCGATTAAATCTATTCCTCAAACTGTGAAGGGCCATGGACTCTGCATCTGCTTTAATTCGTTGGGAGCTGCTCGTGGGATTTTAGAGAATCTCTGAAATTTGTCACATTTTCGCACGAACTCCACTGAGTCTTCATTCATGGTTGGCCAGAAATATCCCTGCCTTAAGATCTTTTTTGATAGGCTTTGCCCCCCACAGAAACCTTCGTGTACCTCTTTCATTACCTCTTTGGCTTTCTCCTTTGTAATACATCTGAGAAGTGGCAATGAATATCCCCTTCGGTACAGGACTCCATCAACCAGGATATACCTAGCAGCTTGCCGCCGAAGGGTCCTAGCCTTGTTTCTATCCGCTGGTAGCACGCCGCTTGACAGATACTCTACATATGGTGCCATCCATGTATCCGCCATCTGGATGACCAGAGTGGTTTCTGCTGCTTGGATGCTTGGTTCTGATAGTCGCTCGACTGGCACTATGTTCAGAGTATCAGCATCTTTTACACTTGCCAACTTCGCCAAAGCGTCCGCATTGGAATTCTGATCGCGAGGTACTTGCGGAAGACTATATCTGTCGAACTGGGCTAACAGATCCTTTACTTTGTTCAGGTAGGCAACCATTTTCAATCCTCCCAAGACTTGATTCACCACCAGCTGAGAATCACTATAGACGTCAAAGCGCTTTTATGTTCATATCCTTGGCCAATCGTAGTCCAGCGAGCAATGCTTCATATTCAGCCTCATTGTTAGAAGCAGTGAAGTCAAATCTAATCGCATAGTGAAATCGATGCCCTTCCGGCGTTATCAATATCACTCCTGCTCCTGCGTGGGATTCGTTAGATGAACCGTTTGTGAACAATTTCCACGAGGGTGCTTGGATTTGACATTCATGCTCGCTGGAGTTCTCAATCTGCTCGCCACCTGCGGGCTCTGTGAATTCGGCGATGAAGTCCACTAAGGCTTGTCCTTTTATTGCTGCTCGCAGCAAGTAAGATATGCCAAACTGCCCGAGTTTGACTGCCCACTTTATTAATCTTCCGGCAACCTCTGGCTTTTGCAGAACTTGCCGAAGAACTATAAATCCTCTTGAGTTAACTATAAATCCCAAGAACTTCCCTGATCCTACTCCGAAGGAGAATTTAAGGGGATTTAGCTTCATCCTATATTTATTCAAGACGTTGAAGCATTCCTGCAAATCCCTTACATGCCCTTCTGCTTTCTTTGACTTAACTAGCATGTCGTCGACGTAAACCTCCATGTTTGCATCGATCAACTCCTTAAACATGTGGTTGACGAGTCTCTGGTAAGTCGCACCAGCGTTTTTCAAACCAAAGGGCATCACTTTGTAACAGTAGAGCCCTGTATCGGTTCGAAAGCTAGTGTGATCCTCATCATGGGGATGCATACTGATTTGATTATACCTAGAGTATGCATCCATGAATGAGAAGATCTCGTGTCCTACAGTGGCATCGACCAGCTGGTCGATCCTCGGGAGTGGGAAACAGTCTTTGGGGCAGGCTTTATTTAGGTCTTTAAAATCCACACCGGTACGCCACTTGCCATTCGGCTTGGGCACGAGTACGGGATTGGAGACCCACGATGGATAAAATGCCACCCTGATGAACTCATTCTCCTTCAGCTTCTCGACTTCCTCTTTCAAAGCCTTTGATCTGTCTTTGTCGAGCAGCCTTCTTTTTTGTTGCACAGATGGAAAGCTTTTGTCAATGTTCAGGACATGGCTGATGATTGCAGGATCTATCTCGACCATGTCTTTATGCGGCCAGGGAAAGACATCCTGGTTCCTCGTCAAGAACTCCACCAGTGCTTGCTTCGTTGTTGTCTCTAAGTTTTTACCGACTTTCACAACTCTGGTCGGATTTTCCTCATCGAGTTGGACCTCTTCAAGGTCCTCGATGGGTCCCACTTCTTCTTCAAAATCCCCAAAGCCAGGATCTAAGTCTCTATCCTCACTTTGGGCAACACCCTGTTTGGTGAGATTATCACCAGAGCGGGCTTGAACATCAGTTGCCATTTGCAACTCTTTCCCGTTGGCATCTCTCGATACACTTTTCTTTGCCTTGGTGATCGAGGCATTGTAGCATTCCCTCGCTTCCCTTTGGTTTCCCAACACGCATCCTATCCCTGCGTCCGTTGGGAATTTCATGGCGAGGTGCCATATAGAAGTGACGACTTGAAGGTCGACTAGAATTGGTCTCCCTATCACAACATTGTACGCTGAAGGACAATCAACTACTATAAAGGTAGTGAGTAATGTCCTGTTAACAGGCGCAGTGCCTGCTGTGACTAGGAGTCTAATTGACCCTACTGGGTCGAGCCCTTCTCTGGAAAAACCATAAATGGTTTGGTTGCACGGCTCTAGATCCTTTATGGAAAATTTCATCCTTTCCAGCGAGGACTTATATAGGATGTTGACCGAACTTCCTGTATCGACCAACACCCTTTTCACCATCATATTCACGATTTGCACATCCACGACCAGCGAATCGGAGTGTGGGAATCACACATGCTGGGCGACGTCGTCAGAGAAAGTGATCAGTTCCTCCTCTGTTCGAGCCTTTTTTGGTGCACGATCCTCGACACTCATCATCTCGATGTCCTAGTCGTGGCATAGGGTTCGAGCATATTGTTCCCTCGCTTTTCCACTATCTCCTGCAAGATGTGGGCCTCCACAGATGGTGAGTAGGGTACCTGCCATGAGAGCTGGCTGTAAAGGTGGTGAGCGTTGGCGTGCAAGCGCCGACTCGTTGCCACCTTGAGCCTCTCACCGAGAACCTTTCGCGGCTCGTACATATCTTCTTAAATGTCCCTGTCTTATCAGGAACTATTTCGTCCTTCAGCTGGTTACACTCATTGGTGTCATGCCCATAGTCATTATGATAACGACATAACTTTGTTGAATCTCTCTTGGAGATATCTTTTCTTATTGGTGCAGGTCGCTTATAGGGCACACTCGAGCTGGTCGCCTGGTAAACCTCGGCTCGGCTTTCAACAAGGGCGGTGTAATTGGTGAATTTTGGTTTGTACCGATTACCTTTGGGGGGCTTGCTCTCGGAGGTCGAGGGTTCGTTGCTCGCCCTCTTTCCACCATTCTTACCATTGCCATTCCCGTTGCCTTTGTCGTTGCCATTGGGCTTAGACCCGTTGACGGCTTTGGTGGGTTCTTCCTTGGGCCCCTTGTCTTTTGCTGGCGATTTTCCTTCGTTGGCAATCGCGTCTTCAAGCTTGATGTATTGATCAACCCGATCTAAAAACTCTTGGGTAATTTTAACCCCATGCTTCCTGAGGCTACTCTAGAGGGGAGAATTCCAGGCTGACTTGCTAGCTAAGAGCGCTAACAAGTGCCGCACGTTCCGTCAATTCAAGTATTGAAGTTGGCGGCCCGTGACAGTTGGTATCAGAGCTAAGTTTGAGAAAGCTTGGTGACCCTGCAGGATGGTGAGCAACACTCAAAGGATTGAAGCGCTGGAGAGGCGCGTTGGAGAGCTAGATGGCCTGGACGAAAGAGTCAGGGATCTTGGCTCTGTTAGGCTAGAACCGGAGACGACTAACGCACTAAATCGCGTGGCTGTGTTGGAGCGGGATACGACCAATCTACTAGCCTGCATAACGGAAATTGAGCGGAGGGAAAACCTTTCAAGCACATCCAATAGTCCTCAAAGGGAGGAACGTATTGAGGCAGTGGAACGAGCAGTGAAGGACCTACAAGAAGCATTAAATGACCTCTTAGAGAATTGTAGGGGGTCAGTTGAGGCAATGAAGGATGAGATGTTGGAGATGAACACCAAGTTGAACCTCACCATGAGGGCAGTTGGGAATCAGCCTACAACTGGACCCATCGGCATGGAATATGGGAGAGTAAAATTCCCTGAGCCGAGGCCCTACGGTGGGGCTAGAGACGTGAAGGACTTAGAGAACTTCCTCTTTGATATGGAGCATTACTTCAGAGCCGTGAGAGCTGAATCAGAAGATGGCAAGGTCGCCATGGCAACGATGTACTTGTCTGCAGATGCCAAAGTGTGGTGGAGGACGAAGTACGACGATATTCAGAACGACAGATGCACCATAACAACGTGGGAAGATTTGAAGAGAGAGTTAAAGATGCAGTTTCTCCCTGAGAATGTTGCCTACATAGCTCGATGCCTTTTGAGAGAGTTGAAGCACACCGAAACAATCCGAGAATACGTGAAGAAATTCTCTGGGTTGATGTTGGTTATCAAAGACATGTCCGAAGAGGACAAACTCTTCACATTCTTAGAAGGTCTAAAGCCTTGGGCAAAGCAAGAGCTCGAGAGACAACGAGTGGCTGACCTAGCCACTGCTCAAGCTGCTGCCGAACGACTGACTGATTACTCATCAGGGAACATTCAATCCAAGAAGACCAATCCGTCGACTAGTGGAAGTAATGTTGGGAGTAAAAAGTTTGGGAAGTCTTGGCAAAGCAAGAGTGGGGGAGGAGAGAAAAGGAGTGTGGAGTCTAACTCTCCTAGCAAAGGTAGTAACCTCCCGTTCAAGAAGCCTCTTACATGTTGGATCTGTACCGGACCTCATAAGTCGACAGAGTGTCCTCACAAATCCAAGATGAGTGCCCTTCGGGCATCATTTTCCCAAGGGGAATAAACCAACGAAGAGGAGGAGGAGGAGTATACGCACATGGGTGCCCTCCGGATGCTGAATGCTCTCAAGAAACAAGATGCGCAAGTGAAGAAGACCCTTGGAAAGGGACTAATGTATGTGGACGCCACTCTAAATGGTAAAATGGCTGGAAGTGTGATGATCGACACGAGCACCACTCACAACTTCATTTCAGAGATCGAAGTTAAACGGTTGGGACTGAAATGGGAGAAGGATCATGGCCGCATGAAAGCGGTTAACTCAGAAGCCTTGGCCACAACCGGCGTGGCTAAAAAGGTGAACATGAAGATCGGCTCGTGGGAGGGGCAGACTGACTTGGTGGTTGTGCGAATGGACGAATTTGATGTGATATTGGGTATGGAATTCCTTACGGAAAAGGGAGCCATTCCCATCCCAACTACGGGAAGCTTACTCATAATGGGGGAGACACCTGCAGTGGTGCCTGCTAAAGTAGAGCAGCCCCCAGAAACCAAGTTGATGTCAGCCTTACAATTGAAGAAGGGCGTGAGAAGACAAGAGCCCACGTATATTATCCTACCCACAGTATACGAGGATACAGTGGATGAAGTCATCCCACCAGAAATTCGAATGGTCTTGAAGAAGTATGGGGATGTTATGCCAGATCAACTCCCCAGAGCCTTACCACCTAGAAGAGGGATTGATCACCAAATTGAGCTGGTACCAGGAGCCAAACCACCTGCAAAGGCGGCCTATAGGACGGCACCCCCTGAACTAGTAGAGCTGAGGAATCAGTTGAAGGATTTACTAGAGGCAGGCTTCATCAGACCATCGAAGGCACCATATGGTGCGCCCGTGCTATTTCAGAAGAAGCACGACGGGAGCTTGAGACTATGTATTGATTATCGGGCTCTCAATAAGGTGACAGTGCGTAATATGTATCCCATCCCCTTGATCGCCGACTTATTCGACCAGTTGAGTGGAGCAAAATTCTTTAGGAAATTGGACTTGAGATCAGGCTACTATCAAGTGCGGATAACAGAAGGAGATGAGCCGAAGACAACGTGTGTGACTCGATATGGAGCATACGAGTTCCGAGTCATGTCGTTTGGGTTGACAAACGCACCAGCCACATTCTGTACGTTGATGAACCAAGTTTTCCAGGAATACCTAGACAAGTTCGTGGTAGTCTACTTGGATGACATTGTGGTCTATAGCTCCACAATAGAAGAACATCAACGATACTTATCTCAAGTGTTTCAGAAATTGAGAGAGAACCAACTCTATGTGAAGTGAGAAAAGTGCTCCTTCGCACAAGAGAGAATCAAGTTCCAAGGCCACATAGTAGAATGTGGTCGGATCTGTATGGATCTAGAGAAGGTGCGGGCCATTCAAGAATGGAAGGCCCCCACCAATTTGAAGGAATTACGCTCTTTCCTTGGTTTAGCCAACTATTATCGAAGATTTGTGGAGGGCTATTTAAGAAGGGCGGCACCCTTGACCGAGTTGTTGAAGAAGGGTGTAACTTGGACGTGGACCGATAGGTATGTCGAAGCATTTAAGAGTCTGAAGGAAGCCATGATGCGAGATCCTGTCCTCGCCTTACCAGATGTTGGTAGGCCCTTCGAAGTGCAGACAGACGCATCTGATTATGCTTTGGGAGGGGTGCTTGTACAAGAGGGCCACCCCGTAGCTTATGAAAGCCGCAAACTCACGGAGGTAGAGAGGCGGTACACCGCACAAGAGAAGGAGCTTCTCGCAGTAATTCATTGTCTACGAGTGTGGAGGCACTACTTGTTGGGGTCGAAGTTTGTGGTGAAAACAGATAATGTCGCGGTGAGTCATTTCCTCACCCAGCCAAAGCTTACCCCTAAACAAGCACGATGGCAGGAGTTCATAGCAGAATTTGACTTTCATTTCGAACACAAGGCGGGCCGTCTGAACTAGGCAGCTGATGCCCTGAGTCACAAAGCTGAGTTAGCGGCTCTAAAATTGCTAGCCAATTTGTCAGCTAGCATGGTGACCACTCCACTCCAAGAGCGCATTAAGGAGAACCTGGTGAAAGACCCGGTGGTGAAGACTGTTGACTGCGTTTTTAGCCAACGACGTGAGAACGTCAACTACGACAAGCCTTCAAGAGAATATAAACGACAACAGACGGTATAAACAAGAAAAATAAATAACACAGGAGATTTTTATAGTGGTTCAGCCCCGATTGTCGGTAATAGCCTAATCCACTTAGAGTTGTGATTTATAAACCTATACTCAAGATCAGATGGACTGAGCCAACTGAGTTTCTTCAGTACAGATTGTGAAAATACAAGAATTCTCCCTAATTTCAGCACTTTCTCTCTCTAGAAAGGAGACGCAGAAGAAGGACCCTCTCTCATCCCATAAGCTCTCTATTTATAAGCCTGGGATCCTCAAATGATATCCCCTTATGATCGGGATATTTTATTATATTTATTACATTTATATTACAAATAAACATTCAAAATTCGAAATGTAACGAACTCCCCATTTGTGGGAAGAATGAGAGATTCCCGCGTATGTTGTTGAAGTTGTGTCTGACTTAGTCTCCTCTAGCTAGTTGGTCCACCTCCTACTCACTACCCATGCAAGTGCTGGTTGAACATGCATGGTGGTAGGATATGCATGGTGGTAGGACATGTTTTTGGTGGGTTGAACGTGCATGGTGGTAGGAGATGCACTTCTCTCCTCTGACATGCACTCTCCTCTAGCATGCCATGTTCCTCCTTGAACCAATCTCCTTGGCTTCTCCTCGGACCAAGGTGGTCCGAGGCAACCTCCTTGGCACCTCACCTTGGACAACATTGAGACAACCTCACCTTAAACAACATTGAGGCAACCTCACCTTGAACAACATTGAGGCAACCTCACCTTGAACAACATTGAGGCAACCTCACCTTGGACAACATTGAGGCAACCTCACCTTGGACAACATTGAGGCAACCTCACCTTAGACAACATTGAGGCAACCTCCTTTAGCATCTCCCAAACATGTCCGATCGAACATTGTATAGACTTTCCTTATCAAAATCTAAGTCTCCATCCTCTTGCATGAGACTCCTCCTCCTTAGCTACTTACCTTGGACACGTTCGAGCCAACACTTAGGAAACCTTGGGAGGCTTGCCTCCTACACACCTTGGGGTCTCCTAAGACCACTTTCTCCTTGGGGTCTCCTAAGACCACTCCCTTTAGCTCTCCTAGAATGCATTTTCCAATTTTTGGGTATAACAAAGACCATCATGAATCTCGCAAAAGAGGGGAAGACTCGCCAATTTTGGGTAGAAGACAATCTTTTGTGGGCCAAGGGTGGCCGCTTATATGTTCCAAAGACGGGAGATTTGCGGAGGACACTAATGAGTGAGTGTCACGACACCTTGTGGGCGGGTCATCCAGGGTGGTAGAGAACTCATGCCCTATTGAAGCAGGGGTACTACTGGCCACAAATGCGCGACGATATCATGGAGTATACCAAGACCTGTCTCACCTGCCAGCAAGACAAAGTGGAGAGACACAAGACGCCAGGGTTGTTGGAACCTTTGTTAGTCCCAAGCCGACCATGGGAGAGTGTGTCACTTGACTTCATTACTAGTTTGCCGAAGACGAGAGACTTGAGTGCGATCTTGGTGATCGTGGACAGACTTTCAAAGTATGCAACCTTCATACCGGTGTTGAAATATTGCTCGGCAGAAGAGACAGCGAGACTTTTCTTCAAGTATGTAGTTAAGTATTGGGGAGTACCCCAAAATATAGTTAGTGACCGTGATGGAAGATTCACAGGGACCTTTTGGCCCGAGTTATTCAACCTTTTGGGGTCACAACTAAATATTTCCTCGAGCTACCATCCTTAGACAGATTGAAAGATTCAATGGGTTGCTGGAAGAGTACTTGCGGCATTTCGTCAGTGTCAACCAAAAGAATTGGCCGCAACTACTAGACATAGCTCAATTTTGTTTCAACTCTCAGAAGAGTTCTTCGTCAAACAAGAGCGCTTTTGAAGTTGTTAACGGTCAGCAACTGCTGTTACCCCACACAGTGGATGAGTATCGAGGAAGAAATCCGAGAGCCTTTAATTTCACGAAAGACTGGAAGAAAACCACCGAGATTGCCTGAGCCTATCTGGAGAAGGCATCAAAGAGAATGAAGAAGTGGGCAGATCAGAAGAGATGACCGGTGGAATTCAAAGCAGGCGACTTAGTGATTATCAAGCTGAGGCCCGAACAACTGAGATTCCGAGGGAATAAAGACATCAGACTCGTCCGCAAATACGAGGGTCCTGTTCCAGTCATCTCGAAAGTGGGCCTGACCTCCTACAAAGTCAGCTTACCATAATGGATGAAGATACACCCGGTCTTGCACGTCAGTAACCTCAAGCCGTATCATGAAGATCCAAAAGATCCAGCGCGCAACTAGTCTACCAGAGAAGGAGTCAGCGTCAAGCCACGAAGCAACAGAAAACCTGAAGAAATCCTAGCAGAGAGGATCGTGGTCGTGGACAGAAAGAAGAAGAAAGAGTTTCTGGTGAAGTGGAAAGGGCTCGGAGATGAAGAAATTTGCTGGGAAAGGGCGGAGGACTTGCACAAGCATACACAGAAGATTGAAGATCAACAAGGGGCAGGTTCGTAGAGGACGCCGAAGATTTAAGTGGGGGAGAGTGTGACGTGCTGCGTCATGACACACCTCCAAGGGGCCATTTTGTATGTATGAGCATGCCTTGGTGCTTGATCATTAGTCAAGTCTTGCACCAAGTAACCTCATGGGCAGGGGATGGCACTTTTGTAATTATGCATATGTCTCCTAGACAAAAATCATATATGTTCCTGGGAAGACTTCATTTCCTTAGAAAGCTCCTTAGGAGGGGGTGACCTGGTGACTTAAGGAAGCACCATGGTCACCAGCAAATAAGGGCTTAAGCTGTGTATTCCCTTGCCCTATCAAGGCCTTATATGAATAAAACGGTGCTTTGCCATGTCCCTTTGTGTATGCTTTCTTTACGGTCTATGTGTTGCTTGTTTGTTACCTTCGTTGGGCCATTGCGTGCCACTTGACTGTGTTGTATGCTCTGATTATTGTGTGGGATGTTGTCTCTGGATAGCTTGCCTCGTGCTTGCTCCCACTTCATAATTGCCCTTACTTGTATGAGACTAGTAACGTGACTAACCATTGAGTTTGCTTGTCGCAGGTGTGAATTCTAGGCTGACTTGCTAGCTAAGAGCGCTAACAAGTGCCGCACATTCCGTCAATTCGAGTATCGAAGTTGGCGGCCCGTGACAATTAGCAGGTCTGACACAATTTTAAGTACACAGTGTAACGCTCATGGATTAGGAGGGCGTTACACACTTTTATTAATGTTTCTATGTTAAAGTTGAAACCAATTTCACAGAGTTTTCGTACAATGATTTGTGCATGTCCAACAAATGACTAGGGTCCATGTAACGCCCTAGGTAGCCAAGACTATTACACTGTGTGATTATAAAGGTGCAAGACTTGCTAACCAAGTCGTTTAGTTGAAAATGTGTCACTAAAACCATTATTGAACTAGGGTTAAAATATTTTGGTCATAAAAGATACATTTCATTTAAATAAACATTTCATACATGGGATCCCAAAAAAATAGAGTTTAAAAGACAGTTTACAAAATTTCAGGGTTATATACAACTACGAGCCACTCTAAGGGCAAAATAGACATTTAAGGTTCTCTTGTCCCTGTCCATCCCTCAGGCGTGGTGGCTGAGCAGCTGACTATGTACATTTTGCTTCTAGAGCTCTCCAAATCAGGTCCAGCTTACCCTTGCATTTACTTGCACCATGTAGCACCCGTGAGCCAAGACCCAACAAGTAAACCATAACATCATAGCATGATCAATATCAATAATCAAATAATTCATTAAGCTCAACCATATATTCAGCAGTCCATAGCATTCACATAATCAGTAAATCCACAATCTAACATCCAGATATTCAACATATCATATTCATCAAACTAACATCAATAACCAGGGTCGACGCCCTCAGGTCGTACAATTATTATGTTCTCAAAAACATGGTATAAAACTTTCCATATGCTATTACAATCATGCTATTAAATTTCAAAGAATGTTAAAGTAACTAATAAGGAAGAATTAAGAATTTTAAAGTTGAACGATTATGATTACTTTTTTTTTTTTTTTGAAATCTTGAGACTACAAAAATAATTTATTACTAATACTTAAGATCATAGGAAAAATAATACATTAAAAACATTTAATGATGTGTCTAGAACG
The DNA here is from genome assembly GCF_963169125.1 of Humulus lupulus. Lineage (NCBI taxonomy): Eukaryota > Viridiplantae > Streptophyta > Magnoliopsida > Rosales > Cannabaceae > Humulus > Humulus lupulus. The sequence goes on along the minus strand of NC_084794.1, from coordinate 104,862,310 downwards.
ATATCGACAATAGTTCATTCTCGTCTTTTCTTTTCTCATTAGAAGACTTTGACTTTTATAGTCTTCTAATTTATTGGACGACTCAAACCACTCTATTTTAGAGATTGTCACTTTCTTTAATAATTAATTTAGTAATTGAAACAGTAGATGCATGTGAACAGAATGGTTAATACCAAAACCACAATATCTATTTCGATCAATTATATGTAGGACCAAATGTTTTCTAGTACCTGTCTGCATGGTAATACTAACATCTAATAATTATTTTGTTTAATGTTATATATATTGGCAGTTTGATGAAGGTGACCATAATATAAAGCTCATTATTTTACTTGAGCAAGAAAAAAAGAAAAGAAAAAGTCTCATTATTATAGGTAGAGTATAGTGATAGAGATAACCCGCGTTAGGAAGCTTTTGGCATGTTTGAAAAGTCAAATCTTGGTTTCCCGTATAATAGTCAACTATTCTTATTTTTTATTTTAGAAAATCTCTTATCTTTATATAGTTGTATTATATAAATGGTATATACATTTTCAAATACTATATATTACTGCAAAAATAAAATAAAAAATAAAAAAACCTACCGTAGCTCACTAAAAACAAATACAATCAAATTTCAAATATCCGAAAATAATACTTTTGGAGCAGTTAGTGAAATCAATCAATAAAAATAAGATTTTTAAAAAAATAAAAAATAAAAATACACAAAGCTAGTATTGGTTAGTTTGGAACAAGTCCCACTCTACTACTATGATGTGGACATTTTGATATTTTATAGATAATCAAACATGTGTTGACAAGATTGATGAATCATTTAGATAGTTTAAACATCAAACAAGTCCATAGTTTTCATTATTTTCCCTTTGTTTATTTATCCACTTACGAGCTTGTTTTTTGTTAACATTGATTTAGTGAATCTTGCTTCAAACCATATAATAGATATTGGAGGATAGTATGTAATTAACTAGATGATATAGCTACTTTTTCAAATATATGTATATATAATGTATTAAGTAATACGAATGATATTTTATAGACATAGTTATATATATTTGAATGATTTTTTTAATTCTGTATTCGCTAATATAACTATACCATATAGCTAGTTAAATTCACAATAATATTGTAATGGTAGTTTAAAGTCTAGTATAATAGACTCGTATTATATAACTCAGTAACAGTTTTGTACAAAATTGGGGGATGAGGTATAATGATACTGATTGCTGCTAAAACATTTTTTTTATCAAGTTGCGTAATATAATATGAACATTAGTACGATTTGGGGAATATCATATTACCAACGCTTTAAACCACACGCCGCCCACTTTAAATTTTGCTTTATACAATTTTTCCATCCTTCGTATTTTTATATCTTCACTATTTTTTTTTTAATTTACTTTTTTAATATGTAACAAATTGTTACTGTGGGGTAACATTGTTTTTCCCTTAAGATTTTCAAGTCAATATTTTAGGCCATGTTTAAAAGGAAAAAAGATCAAGCAGGCTTGAATGAATTGTGAGTAGAGGGTTTATTATATAGGAAAATGAAAAGAAAAGAGAAAGATAATATTCTATTATTGTATTTAAAATGAAGAGAAGTTAAAAAAATAAGAAAATCGTCGCTTGATTAACAAGAGGAACTTGGTTGTGACACCTAAAAAAACTCTCCTGATCAAATATCAATATCAACTTCAAAATTAAAATTGAAGACTAAAATTCATCTAAATTCTTCTTGGTCCCTATTATTATTGTTATTTTTACATTCCTAGAAACGACGTACGTACGTAGGTGCATAAACAAGGATGTCTCACCAAGCATTAACTCGTTTTCTGGTGGGGTGGAGTAAGTACAACTTTTTCTCAAGCCTCCCAAGCAAGTCAAAACAAGAAGCTCTTTACGCTCGACTCTATAAATTAGATACAAAACTCTTGCATAAAGCTTAACCATTTTAGTCAGTATCAACAAAGAAAAGCTCTCCTTTGCTCTCGTCTCTTTCCCCCTCCCAACTTCTCATATTAATATTCCTCAAAACAACCACATTAGATTTCATTTCTCTCTAACCAACAACGTCATCACCATGAAGGTACCAACCGAATTACATACTCATAATTCCAACTCTTTCATTCATATCAAGTTTCTCATCTTATTCATTCACTTTTGCAGCAAAAGGTAGTCATCAAGGTTGCACTAAACGACCAGAAGTGTCGCACCAAAGCCATTAAGACTGCAGTTGGGATTGATGGTAATAAGACAACAACTTCTTTTTAAAATGCTCAAGTTATATTATGTATTTCTCCTGTATACAAAAGAAATTAAAGTGAAGAGAAACTGGTTTGTGTTATTTGATTGATGCAGGAGTAATACAAGCAACACTTCAGCAAGAGAAGAACCAAATAGAGGTAACAGGAGATGACATCGACGTCGTTTTGCTGACCACTCTGCTCCGAAAGTGCTTGAAATACGCAGAAGTGGTGAGCGTGAGTCCCATCGACAAAGAGGCAGAGGAGAAGAAGAAGAAGGAAGAAGAGGAAAAGAAGAAGAAGGAGGAAGAGGAAAAGAAGAACGCTAATAAGTTCATTTATTATCCTTACTCAAGCTCTGGATCGTGTTGCGAAATGCCCCAGCCTGGATACGTCTCCTACAGCATACCCTACCAGGAACCCTCCGCCCCTTGCTCCATTATGTAATTTCATTCAACACATTCAGACAGATCCAAAGCGACAAGGGACAGCACAAAAGGGTTGTACCAATTTATCATTTACATCTGAGGTTGGACGGCTTATAATTGATACAGCTTCAGTAAGCCTATGTGTTTGATTAAATGCCGAGCTCGAGCTCGAGCTCGAGCTCAACATTAAAAGGGACTTCGGTATTTATATTCAAATTCACGGATGTACTAAGTAAGCTGTTTGAATCTTTCCGGCCGGCCTCAGTGATCGAGTTTTTGTTGGATTTCTCTCACTCTCTTTCTTTTTCTCTTTTTGGTTTCTTTGGTAAAAAAGTATATTAGTAATCAGAACAGAGCTGTATAATTGTATTCAATATCAAATTTATACGAACAGAGGATGAGATTTGTATTATGGAAATTGAATAATTTAAAATATATATTGATTGGTATTTACTCGATACATTTATAAAAATATATCTATATACATGGAACCGCGGTGGTATTCTTCTTTTTTTTTTTTTTACGGTAGATCATTCTTCTATTTTTGTTATATAAATTAGTTGTAACCTAATTTTCTTTTTTTATATATTTTGTGGCAAACGATATTTTTGAAATTTTAGAAAATTTTAAATAATTTAGCATTTAAAAAAGAGTTTCAAATAGTTTACTTTACACGTGTATAAAAAAAACATGCGTGCATAAATTTATTCGAATGAGGATTTTAAATCCCTAAATTATTCCTAATTTATTAAAAATTTGCATAGTATTCTAAATTATTACAATATAGACTGTGATATCTCTTCTATATAAAAAGTGTGTAGATAACATAAATTATAGTTTTAACGGTTTGTTTTGTTAATATTAGCGGAATATTTTAAATATTTAATGAAATATACTTCTAAAACTAACTAAAAATACATATTTATTAATTATAATAATATAAATTCAAATATTATAAAATATCATTTTTATATTAATATTTAATATTAATACAAGCGACATATATAATAATTATAGGGAAATTCACAAAATTACCTAAATTTTTTAAAATATATATACTAAAAATACAGAATTGGTAAAAATTACAAAAATACAAAGTTTTTTTTTTATAAACAAAGTTTACAAATTTATCACAATACAGTTTTTTTTTTTTTTTTTTTTGTAACCAAAGTTTACAAATTTGCAGTTAAAATTTACAAGTATGTAACCATATATTACAATTTTGTAAACAACATTTACAGACTAACTAGAAAATTGTAACAGACGATTACAGAACCGTAATAAACTGTTATTCATAGTTTAGTAATTTTTGTAAAATTTTGTATTTTTCAATTTTTTTTTAAATTTGTAGTGTTAGGTGTAATTTTTTCATAATTATATTTATATAAATTTAAATTCAAATTCAAATTCAAATGTTATAAAATATGATTATTATTATTATAATATATAATACAAGTAGATATTTAATAATCATATTAATATAAATTTAAATGTTATAAAATATTATTATGATAATAATATATAATCTTAATTTTTACTAATTATATTATTATGAATTCAAATATTATAAAATATTATTATAATAATAATAATATTTAATACAAAAATAGATAGTTAATACTTATATTAATATAAATTTAAATATTATAAAATATCATTATAATACTATATAATACATAATTTTTAGTTTTATTAAAAAAATTATCATTTATGTTTAAAAAATTTATCATATTATATATATATAAAAAATTAAAAACAATATTTTTGATTAATTTTTTATTTAATATGTTTATGTTATTGTTTTATATATAATATGATTTATTTATTTAAAATTTATATAACAATAATATAAATTTAATAAATATAATTAATAAATTTTATAAATAAAACTAAATAAAAATGATCGTTGCTTCTATCAAGTAAAATAAAAAAAAATACGATTCATTAACGACTCTTTTGGTAAAATGTGAAATGGTTACAAAGGATGAGGATCGTGGTATGTCCCTATCTCTCTCTACTATTCTCGGTTTTTAAATATTCTAGTTGAGACTTAGTCAAAAAGTCAAAAGTTCTTAACAAGCGATTCTTATTAAATAGCAAGTCCTTAGCCAAAACCAAGTCAACTCAAACTCTTTAATAAATTAAGGAATAAGGGGGGAAAAAACTAGTTAGAAGGACTAGGACTCTAGGAGTTTTATAAAAATTCTACCGTGTCCTTAAAATAATATGTCTGCCACCTGACGTTTACTCTCGTGATAATGTTGTCTCACTGACTCGTTAATAAAAATACTAATAATAATAATTTAAGTCAACCCTTCCATCTGCTCGAAATCATTATCCTAAACATATAAATAAAAATATTGTTTCAAAACCCAAATACTCCAATCTCATATAAGTCTGATAAGATGTGGCAACAAACTCAAACAGATAATGCTTAAATTTTAGATATTATGCAAATTCACTTTGATATTTAAATCAATCAGGTAATGTCGCATTACAAAACGAGTGTCTAAGAACGGATGAGATCTCTGTCCCAAGTTCTTGTCCAATTATATTATTATGTGGGATAATGCTACGTATATAAGACATGAATATACAATTTTAGGGGCTAGAAAAATAATTGGACAAGAACTTGGGACAGAGATCTCACCGGTTCTTAGACGCTCGTTTTGTAATGTGACATTACCTGATTGATTTAAATATTAAATAATTGTTATATTTGTGAGAAATATCAAAGTGAATTTACATAAAATAATTTTGAATGAATATAAATTTTGTCTCTGTCAAGATTGGTAAAATGTGTTTCTTGATCTTTTTCATTTACCTTTAGGTAATATATATATACAATATTACAAGCTAAAGTCTGCTTACAACTATGTATGTATCCTATAATTATGGCTATATTATGGCTATTATCTCATTGACCAAATCATAAAGAGATACACAGAATATACATATTCTAAAAATAGAAAATTATTGTGATATTCTAATATAATCTTAATACCCCCCTCAAGTTAGAGTGTGGAGATCACAAATGCCCAACTTGCCAAGTAGATACAAAAACTTGTGTTTGCCAAGGGCCTTGGTGAAGATGTCGGCAAGCTGATCATCAGTAGACACATGATACGTAGAAATAATACCATCACGAATGGCATCACGCACATAATGACAATCAACTTCAATATGCTTGGTACGCTCATGAAAGACAGGATTTTGAGCAATGTAGAGGGCCGATTGACTATCACAATATAAGTGCATGGCTGGCGAATGTGGGACACCCAAACTTGCAAGCAAAGCTTTGAGCCACTTCAACTCGGAAGTGACAGCGGCCATGGAACGATACTCAGCCTCAGCAGAAGACCGGGACACTGTATGTTGTTTCGTGGTCTTCTAGGAAATCGGAGAAGAGCCAAGAAACACTATCCAACCAGTAAGAGACCGTCTAGTCAAAGGACACGTAGCCCAATCTGAATCACACAAACTTGTCAGAGATAATTCACAATCAGTGCGAAGAAGAATGCCTTGACCCGGACACCCTTTTAAGTAGCGAACCGTACGAAGTGCCGCATCCCAATGATCTTGACGAGGGTGTTGCATAAACTGAGCCAAGATATGAACAGTATCAACCAAGTCTGGACGTGTGAATGATAAGTAAATGAGACGACCCACAAGTCGTCTATACCGTTCAGGATCGACGAGCAAAGGGCCTTTGGCGAGAGCCAATGTGTGATTCTGCTCAATGGGAAAGCCAACGGGACGAGACCCCAATAAGCCAGCTTCAGCAATAATATCAAGTGTGTATTTTCGCTGACACAAGACGATGCCCTCTGAATTATGAGCAACCTCAATACCAAGAAAATATTTCAGGACACCCAAATCTTTCATATGGAAACACTCATGCAAATAGGCTTTGAAATGATCAACAGCGGAAGCATCATTACCAGAAATAATGAGATCATCAACATACACAAGAACATTGAGTTGGATCGATCCCTGATGGAGTGTAAACAAAGAATAATCTGAATAAGACTGAAGGAAACCATAGGTCTTCAAAGAAGCAGCTAACTTAGCAAACCAACATCGCGGAGCCTGTCGTAGACCATACAAAGACTTCTTGAGACGACACACTAAACCAGGATTGCGAACGTTGAAGCCAGGAGGAAGTTTCGTGTAAACTTCTTCATCAAGATCACCATGCAAAAACGCATTATGAACATCCATTTGATGCAAAGCCCAATTCTTGACTGCTGCAACTGCTAAGAAGGCGCGAACAGTGACCATTTTCGCAACGGGAGCAAAAGTTTCATTATAATTAACCCCCTTCAACTTGATGATTGCCAAAAATAACTAGACGAGCCTTAAGACGCTCTACTTGCCCATCTGCATGATATTTGATTGTGTAGACCCATTTAGAACCAAGAGCCTTTTTATGAGGAGGTAAAACTACCATTTCCCAAGTGTCATTAGCTTCTAAAGCAGCAATTTCTTTCTGCATAGCCTTGCGCCAACCTTCATATTGCATAGCTTCTTTAAAGGAACGAGGCTCAATGCCGTCAGTGATAGCTGCAAGAAAAGCACGATGTCGTGGAGAAAACTTATTACAATTCACATAATGTGCTATAGGATAAGAAGTACCTGAGGAGCTAGTAGAAGACGATGAACACTCAGATGGACTCGGAGATTGTACAGTGTGGGTAACAAAGTCACGAAGAAGAACGGAGGGACGCTTATCCCGCAACCCGCGCCCAAGGCATCGGCGGATGCAGGAGGCATCGGGGATGGGCGTTCCAGCACATCATCAGTCTCAATTGTAGGGGTTGCATGGTCATCAACCAAAACAGACTCCAAGTCATCCAAAAAATCAACATTAATCCCCACATTAGAATCAGGTGGCGGCGAGGAAGGAGTGGGCACTTAAGAAGTAGAAGCAGGCTCGTAAGGAAATTCACTTTCATGAAACTTTACATCTCTGGAAACAAAGATGTCACCAGTCTGAAGGTCATACAATTTCCACCCTTTCTTCCCATGTGGGTAACCAATAAAAACACACTTCCTACTTCGAGGAGCAAATTTATTACCTTTAGCCTTTTGATTGTGAGCAAAAGCTAAACAACCAAAGACCTTAAGTTCATCAAAATCAGGTGCCTGGCCAAAGAGAATTTCAAAGGGAGTTTTATTTTGGAGTAAACCAGAAGGAGTTCTGTTAATGAGATACACTGCACCAAGCACACATTCTCCCCAAAAAGTAATAGGAAGATTTCCTTGAAACATTAAAGCACGACCCACATTAAGAATATGTTGATGTTTTCGTTCCACGCGACCATTTTGTTGAGGAGTCCCAACATAGGAGGTTTGAAAAATAATGCCATTTGTATTAAAATAATCCAACATGCATTTAAACTCCGTACCATTATCACTCCTTACTAATTTGACATGTGTTTCAAATTGACGGGCAATCATAACAAAAAATGAACAAAAAATTTGATAAACTTCTGATTTTGAACGCAATAAATAAACCCATACAACTCTTGAAAAATCATCCACCAAAGTTAAAAAATAATGTGCTCCACACGAACAGGGTATCTTATTTGGGCCCCATAAATCACAATGAATAAGTTCAAAAATTCGACGAGCTTTACTATCACTAACAGGAAAACTATCACGTTTTTGTTTTGCTTGAGGACAAACATCACATGCTTTATTCAATTTCTTTCGAGAAGTACTAGAGGAAATAGCAGGAACTAATTTGACGACTCTATCTGATGGATGCCCGAGACGACGATGCCACAACTCAAAATCTGAAATCTCTGGAACTGTTACCGCACACACTGTAGGAATCCGTCGAAAATAATAGAGTCCATCCTTACGTTCACCGGCTCCAATCAGACTCCCCGAGCGTAGGTCATGTATAGCACATAAAGAATCAGTGAATTGTAAAAGCCATTTAGAATCATCAATTAATTGTGACACCGAGATTAAGTTACAATGAAATTGTGGTACGATTAAAACATGCTCAAGTATCAACCCATCAGTCAACAAAACGCGCCCAGCCTTAGTAGCAATGGCATGTGCGCTGTTAGGTAACCCAACAGAACATTGCAAAATAGGATGAAGGTCTGTCAAACATGATTCAGTGCCAGTAACATGATGAGAAGTGCCAATATCAATAATCCAGGAAAAAGTAGAGAACTCACCCATCATCTGATCAGGCTGGCGATTATTTATCATATTCAATAAAATTTGAACCTGCTCCGGTTTCAGATCATGCAAAGAAATGCCAAAAGGCCCATGAGAGGAAGCCATTGAATCATTCCCACCACTAGCCACAGCATTGGCAGTAACGACTGTGGCGGCCACGGCTTTGGGCCGACCACGAGGAGCAGTCGGAGGAGGCGCAGGAGATGGTTGTGCATGGGGTTGTGCACTGCCTTGGACGCTACGATTCCGATCTTCCCACCAATCCGGATATCCATGCGTTTTGAAACAGGAATTGTCATCATGACCCGATCGCTTACAAACAGAACAATAAAATTTTGATTTATCGAGATGGGTAAAACGAGCCTTGGGTCGTGTAGTTTGGAGAGCAAACGCATGGATTTCCTCCTTGTCCGCTCTATCTTGAGCAATACCCCGAGACTTTTCTTCCTGAAGACATGCTTGATACACACGATCGAGATCAGGTAAAGGAGAAGTGGACAACAAATTAGAACGTACCGTGGCATATAAATCATCGTTGATGCCAATGAGAAATTGATGGAGTTTCTCCTCCTCTCGATCCGCAGCGAACCGGCCAGCAAGATTACAAGTACACTTACCACAATCACACGCATTGAGAGGTTTGAGACGATCCAATTCATCATACAATCCCATCAAACGAGTATAATAATCATCAATAGACATATTCGAAGTTTGCTTACAGTTGGTAATATCGGCCCGCAATTGTTGAAGGCGAGGACCGTTGGCCACGCAAAAACGTTTCTCAAGATAATCCCAAAGTTGTTTGGCTTCATCATGAAAAGGAATGGAGGCCGCCAATTTGGGATCAAGAGTCCGCAGGATCCATGAGACAAGCATAGAATTGACAGTGTCCCAATCGAGTTGTTTCTTCTTCTCCGTCGGTTTGGTGAGTGTCCCATCAACAAACACAAACTTTCGGCGAGCTTTCAAGGACAATTTAATTGCACGTGCCCATGCAATATAATTTTCATTAGAGAGGATCACATGGGTGATCATATTGCCGGGTTGATCCCCAGACCCAAGATAATAGGGAGAGTGGAGATCGATTTTCCCATCATCGACCATAATCAGAAGAATAGATGGTTTTTTTTTTTTTTTTAGATATATATATATAATGATGGAGAGAGAGATGGTGGTGGGTTCTGGGTTGGTCGTCTAGAGGCAGAGGAGGTATATGGATATATATATATATATAGAGAGAGAGAGAGAATGGTATATGGGATATATGGTAGATGAGACAGAGAAATATATGGAATATGTGGAGTTGTCTGATTTCTGTCGTGGTAGGGAAGGAAAAAAAAAATGGTGTGAGCTTGCTGGGCTGCTAGGGCTCTGGTACCATGTCAAGATTGGTAAAATGTGTTTCCTTGATCTTTTTCATTCACCTTTAAGTAATATATATATATATATATATACAATATTACAAGCTAAAGTCTGCTTACAACTATGTATGTATCCTAGAATTATGGCTATATTATGGCTATTATCCCATTGACCAAATCATAAAGAGATACACAGAATATACATATTCTAAAAATAGAAGATTATTGTGATATTCTAATATAATCTTAATAGTCTCCCAAATTATTACCATTTTTAAATGGTGCTTTCAAAATTTTCACATTGTTAAATATTCTCTCAAATTATTACCACTATTAAATTGTGTCCATTTGTCCAAAATTCGCAGGGGAGTGGGCAAGTTTTGGTAATTTTAATAGTTTGGGATACAACTTTACAATTCAATAATAATTTAGGGGGCAACACTGCAATGATGATACTTTAGAGGATGTAAAAAAAATTACATGTCAATTCCTCAGTATGTCACGCTACTTCTATTGGACAAGGGGGTATGATTTAGTAAAGGTAATAGTTGTTAATATTGGTTAAATACATAGTGAAACGGGTTATGCATAAATAAACACAAAATCATTATGATTTCACTAAAGTTAACATGAGCGAGTTGATTTTTGTTGTAGGCATTTAAAAATTATCATATTGGGACCAAAGTGTTTATTTTGAGTATATAAGATTACCTAACAAGTTTGGAGGCATTTGGAGATGTTTTGGCTTGATGTACGAGGTGCAAATCAAAGAAGAATGCGTTGTGCCGCCTGTTGAGAGGCGATGCATCGTCTGCCTCACAAAAGTTACGACAGGCGATGCATTGCCTGCACAAGGGCGACGCATTGTCTGCATGAAGGCGATGCCTCACACGACAAGAAATTCGGCATTTACCTACCAATATTAATATGAGTAAAGATAACGTATTGGTAGACAAATTTCTTTAACTACGTATTTATACCAATACTATATTGGTAGGTAAAACTTAGTCAAGAAATGTACCATTGCCTACGATTGGTATATCGGTAGGTAAAACTCACGTGGACCCCACAAAAATGACTTAGCGTCCCTGGCTTGGCATTTGATGTGGCATCATACGTGGTGCATGACGTGGAGAATTACATGTCATTTTATAGAAGACGTGGCGACTTACGTGACACATGATGTGGAACCTGACATGGCACTTGATGTGGCATGTGACTTGGTCAACGCACTACAAATAAAGGTAACATTTAGTGACAACTTTTTAGTCACAATATATATTTTGTGTAACTAAATGCCACTTTTAGTAACAACAAAAAATTACTTGTGACTAAAAAATCATACTTAATCACAAGTTGTCACTAATGTAGTTTTAGTCCCAACCTATTATTTTTAGTGATAAAGTTTGTTGTGAATAAAAATATATTTAGTGACAACAAATTGTGATTTTGTGACTAATATTTTTAGTCATGGACTTTTTAGTGATAACATAGGTAAGATGGTTTTTTTTAGTCACAAAATTTATTGTTACTAAAACTAAGATTTTACGTTTTTTTTAACACGTGGTACTTACCTATTGGGCCACATGGCGTGCTCTTTTGTTCCCAAATTTACCTAAGCTTATATATGTGTAGGCAATGATACAATTTATTAGTAGGTATTGTTAAAAAACATTGAGAAATATTTAAATTTAATTAATTATAAATGATAAATGAAATTAATTAACTAAAAAAATAACAATTTTTATAAAATATGAAAGAAACGTATATTATAAAATGTTCATAAGAAAAACATATAATGTAAAATGTTCATAAATAGATGTCAATAATAAGTTGACTTTAAAGTTTTGACCTAATAAAGTAAAACATAAAAAGACTAGGAATCATCTTGTTTTACAAAAACATAAATTTGTTTATTATCTAATAGCTTATTTTGGAAACTCCTTTTCAAAATAAATATTTAACTTTATTTTAAGCTCATTTTTGAATTTTTACGAAATTAAGAAAATAACATTTTCTTTAGACTAAATAAAATATGACATCTTTATATTCTTTTTCTATAAATCATTAGGTCAAGATCACATTATTTATAATTAATTAAGCTTGGTAAAAGAACTCATATACTTTTTGTTTAAAACACAAACCTCAAGCATTATTGAGTTCCAAATTTTACAATTTTAAAAAAAAAAAAAAAAGTTTCAGCACATGTCATATTAAAAAGTGCAAGCACACATGTACAAAAATGATACATTTCTCATTTTAACATATAACATGAACTCAATACATAATACATAATACATAATTTACTCTTTTTTAAACCATATCTGCAAATTAACATTTTAAAACAATAAAAATCAAGCCTAAAAATCATATACTATCCCAAAAATGCTCATAATTCATTTTTAATAATTTTTAACAACTCACCCTAACATGTTTCTACACTTGTACATCTTAATATTACAATTAGCATGCAAAAACAAACCACACCAAAATCAAGCTATTCTAAAGTATTTAAACCCAAGGCCAAATTCCCATATAGTATAATAGATCAAATTTACAAATTTAACATGCTCATATTTGATGGTTTTTAATAATAAAATAAAAAAATTAAAGAAATCAAAACACAATTTCAGCACCCCTTTAAGATACCTAGGCCGAAACCCATCTTAGCATGTTTCTAATATCCAATTGCATTTTCTTTTATTAACAAGATATCAAGATTTATTAAAACAACAATAACCTAATATTATTCTTTCAAAAATAAAATCATAACTCTTAAAGATTTCACGAAACCCTAACATGCTTCTATTTTCACAAACATTAAACATACATATAATCAACACTTATGATATACATAAGAACTCGAATTAGGCTCAACTAAAATCATCTCATAAAACACATACACAAGATGATAGAAAATCAATTAAAATATCACATGCATTATCTAGACATAGAGAGAACATATAACAAATATACCACTCATAAACATACAAATAAACATTATCAAGTTCTAATACAACATTTCACATAGGTGAGGCCCCAAAATTTAAACAAAAACCAACACATGGTTCTTCCTCACCTTGAGTACACCCAATGTCGAACCTAGTGTCCTTTCCCTTTTGATTGCTAATCTCCAACACCATAACATGATCACCAAATCATTAGACACACCAAGACCCAACTCTTATCAACAAACACATAAGACAAAATATATTCTTACCCATGTCTGTGTAGGCCGAAACCTAGCCTCACCCTCTCTAAGTTCTTGCAAAAATCAAACCTTCACCACCACACATTTCACCTTACTTAGAATCAAGAAGTAGAAGAAAATAATAAAACTATGAACCATAAACTCATACCTTAGGACCTCAAGCCTTGGCATCTTCTTCTTTCTCTTCTCCTTCTCTTTCTCCCTCATGCTTTCCTCTCTCTCTCTCTCTCTATATATATATATATATATATAGGTATGTCGACAACGACCAAGATCTATCAAGCTCTCATCTTTCATATATAAGTCCCCTAGTGGTCGAAACCTAGAGCTAGGAAAGAAAAAGAAATTTCTAAATTTCTAATATCCCCTTTAGTTTGCCTATTAACTCACAAATTTTCTCTCAATAAATCAAATGGTAGATTTTCCCATTTTCCCTTTATGCCTAACTTCAATCTAATCCTCCCAAAATAGAAACAAGTCCAACATTGCTCTTCCTAGCCTCACACGCCGTTCCATCTCTCTCGCTACTCGACCAAGCTTGGTCTTTTCACACTACCAAGCTCATATATTCACTTTCCCGAAATAGCTCAAATCAACCAATCAATCCCTTACCTCTTTGTTCATTTTATTTGCTTTTAAATTCTCTATCAAAATTTAATTAATTAAAATGAAAATAGCTTCCCATTTACACTACAAGTGCTCTAAAATATTTACTTCTTTTAATTAAATAAAATAAACACAAAAAGACATATTTGGTAGTTTATTGCATGCTCACTATGCCTACCATGCACATGCACACACACAAGTACTATAGTCCATCACTACTAAGCATAGACCTCCTTGCACATAATCAAATCTCATAAATAATTTCACAAAATAAAATAATTAAATTTCAATTCACATAATTACTACCAAAGAATTCAATAATTAAAACAAAATTCTAGCACTTAACAAAAAACAATTAAAATAATGTAAACAAATAAATAAAATAAAAAAATTGCACTACACTTCAATACATATTTTTTAAATTATAATATTACCATTAATTTTTTAATATATAAATAATGTTTTTTGTTTTTTTTTTTACTAATTTACATCTTAAAATGCTAATGTGTATTGGAGCACAATTGTAAATGGTGTGCTAAATATAACATTTGTTCATTTTTTATGCCGAATTTGACATTATATTTAGATCATGCTTTGGTGATGGTTTTATCTTTGATCAATCCTATATCTTAAATTTATGTCTATTTATTTTATTTTGAAGTTAGATGGTATATAATATTTCCCGTGGCTATAAGCATAAAAATAACACACATATATACATACACATAGCATATAAATATAATCATAACACATAAAATCTAACTTATTTTCCTTACGAAAAATCAGGGTATTGGAGACAAGTGCGGGATTAGAAACTCCTAAATCCAAATAGTAAAATCATAAGTTTCCTAAAGAAAAAGAAGATCTAAACCATCAAGATAAAAACTTACCGAAAATCTTAAGTTTCAAAGGAAATCAAACACCTAACCAAAGCCATTATAACAAGTTAGGATTTGAAGAAAATGAAAAGAATAAGAGGAACTATAATGAACTAAACCTGAGGATAAAAGTACCTTAGATAGCTTAGAACTTTGATCTACACCTCAATACCGAAATCACACTCTAGCTTACTTCCCAAGTGTTTAGAAAAGCTTAGATTTGAAAGCTTTTAACCCAAAAACCCTAGCGTTTCTCTCTAAAATGAAATTAGCAGCTTGGAAGCTCTGAAAAGTGTTCGAATGATGATGCAAATGGCTGTGTGAAGTGTCCTATTTATAGAGTTCAATGAGTGAAACTAACTCCCATTAAAATGAATAAATAATTGAATACAAATTGAATTTTCTACTCAACAGATGCACAAAACTCGGTCAAAATCGTTCAAGAGCATGTCTAAGTTGTTGAGGGTTGTTTCTAGCTCGGATTCCACGGACTTTCAAAATATGCATGTGGAGCTGATATATTGCCCCCTACAAGCGATATATCGCCTCCCCAAATTCCCAAGCTTTCGTGACTTCGTTCGTGCGAAGTCGACCTATTTTCCGTATCAATCATATGTGATATATCGACCCCTATAGCTACGATATATTGGCTAACGTTGATATATCAAACATGTTTTTACACACTTTCAACACACTTGAAGTTGTTTAAAGCCACCTTGACTGAGTAATATGAGATCCTAACAGTTGAGGGAAGGTTCTAGACTTCCTAGGTTTATCCTTGATTAATTTATTCATCTAAAATCCTTAAATCCTTAATAAACATACATGTGACAACTGTCACATTCTTAATTATTCTATCTAAACCTTAGGTTATAATAAATAATATTTTTAGGACCAGCTATATTAATCAAACCTTATGATAAAATTAATATTTCTAAACTCTATAGGCTAAACTTATAAATGTTAGGAGTGTGTCCTAAAAGCATGTAAAGACATTTGTTTTTTCTGTGAATAAATAAATACAATGGTTCATTATTATTGTCATATTTAGATTGTTAAATTATTGTTTGAATAATTTTGTAAATATCAGAAAAATTCCATATTCATTATTGAGGATGTGATATTGTATTAGTACGAGAGAATTAAGGTCACATGAATGAATAAAAATAGTCAACAACAACAAATTAAAGTTATGGAATTCTTTAATTGGAGTTGTAAGTATGATTTACTGAGTATCATAATGATACAAATAATCTAGATTCGGATTATTGATGTGGTAAGACATCTCGGTAAAGGTGCTTTATATAATATGATTATATATGACATAGACCGATATGAATTAGAGTCTTTATCCAAAAACCATTTAATAATAAAGACTTGTAATTCATATCATAACAGATGATCATTTATAGATCAACCTAAATCATGAGTGTTCATGAACTCCTGTTCATGTTTATTAAATCTTTTGATTCATTCGTTAAGGTCTCTTCAAAGAATGAGGCTAATGACTTTTGTTTTGGATATTTAATATCATGGATGGCTGGGAACATGTATCAATAATACGAAATCTAATCTTTCCCAACAGATCGTATATTAGTTCCCTTAAGGGTTAATTTTGGAACTGAATGATTTTGAGCTCAAATCTATAATTAGATTATAGATTAATTATTCACTAGTGAATTAATGGTACTTAAGGAATAAGAAGTAAATTAGAAAGGTTAAATGGTAGTTCTCCCATTCTAATTTATGAACAAATTAATTAGAGGGTTGAACTATTGTAAGATGGTTATATCAATGGACGACTTAAGAAAAATATTTCTGTAAAAGTATATCTATAACATAAAGAGTGCAATTCTGAATTTATAGTGGAGTAATATCAGAATTAATAAATTAACTATTATAATTAAAGAGTTTAATTATTTAGTTTCAATTTATTGGAGCTTAATGTTATAGGTTCATGGTCCCCGAAACGGCTCAAACAATCACTGTCAAAGGCAAATGCAAAAATGGGCAAAAAGGACTTATGTGATAAGTAAAATATTTTTTTATGTATCAAATATAATTATTGTTTAATTATGTGTAATTAATTAATTAAGAATTAATTAATTATTTTATTTATCAAAAATATAATTAATTTATTTTTGGGATTTTTGGTATTTAAATAATAATAAAAATTGGGAAAAATCACATGCATGCACAGGCATGTGGTACACATGTGGCACAGTGCACAGGCACTGTGCTACACGCATAAGAGATGGACTTAGTCTCTTGATTCCACAATTTTAGTTATTTAAATATTAAATAAATAATGAGATATTTTAATATGATTAAAATATTATTATTTAAACAAAAATTTGATAACTGATCAGTTATTTTGAATTTGTTTAAAATAACAAATATTTTAATATATTGGATATTATTAAATATTGGATATCAGTTTTCACAGAACGTAATTTTTTAGGGATAGAAAAATATCTAGGATTCTCTCAGAGAAAAGAGAACAGTGACAAAAACAAAGGCTATTGTTCTTCACAAAACCTAGGTCCAAAACTTTATCAAATCTCATGTGTTGAGAACATCTGATAAATAGTTATTGCCTATTATTTGTATAGCGAGCCCACACTCGTTCTTTGTGTGACTGAGAACATTTTGGAAGATCTTGGTGTGAGATCTCAAGGATTCAGCCATACGAAAAGATAGCAACAAGGAAGGACCTGAGGTAATTTTTCTATTATTGTCCTTGATTAAATATATATATGAGTGTGAAGAAGTAGATCTAGAAATCTTATGGGATTAATCTGACAATTTGATTGTTGTTCCGCTACGCATAATCTCTGATTTGATCAATAAAAACCAACAAATGGTACCAGAGCCATCTTCACATATATATGTATTGAATCTGTGTGGGTTTATTTTGATGCATTTATTTATTTTGATGAATGAATGGATGGCTTAATGTGATTGAATGCGTGAGAATGGTGAATTGTATGGTGTTTTTGGGTAAGGATTTGTTTATGATTAGATCATTGTGTAAGTCATTAAAGGGCATAGGATTTATGTAATTTTATTTGGTTTTCGACACCATAAAATTGTAATTCCGATCACACAAAAGTCAGAACGGAGCCCGGGATTCAGAACTCAGCCACCGCACCTCCGAGCCGCTGCCGGACGTTGTACGGACGCCGTACGGACGGCCGTACGGTTCCGTACAGTCCAGCCCGGCGACCCGTTTTGACGCCACGTGTCACCGCCTGACTGGTCCAGAATTTTTTTTAATTTTTATTTTTTTCTGAAATTAATCTGTTATTTTTTTTAAAATTTTTAAATGTTTAAATATCCTATTTTTGAAATTTGATATTTAAATAATGAGATATTTTTATTGTCTTAACAAACTTTTTTTTTAATATCTTATTTAAAATTTATTTTTTCAAAATAACAGATTTTTTAATTTAAATTCATTTCAGTTTTAATTAAAATTTGTTTTAATTAAAAGAAAAAAAAATAAAAATAATGATTATTTAAAAGTTTGTTTTAATTAATAAAAAATAATTTGAAAATTGTTTTCTTATTATTGTTCTGGACCAACAATGCCACAAATCATACCGACAGTAAAGTAAAGAAGCCCGACGGAGATCAAGGCAGTTTTATTTTATTTATTTTAATTTTATAAAGTGGTTGTAAAATTAGAAATACCCAAAAGCACCCGGTTCAACATTTATTGTTTATTTATTTATTTAAATAATTTTTTTCATGTGGTTAATGTGATTGATAACATGTTCATGCATTGTATGCCATACACGAAAACCCACACAGTTATAATCATGCATCTCATTAGTAGAAACATGATTATTAGGATTTTCCTATATGTTTATATGAATTGTTTTGTGAAATCAATTGCATGTAAATTACTTAGTTTTATTTTGAAAACTTGGTAAAATATCACACCAAATTTTAAGTCTTTATGACTTAATTTCTTTAAACCAACTTTATTTTAAAATGTGTTTTTTACTAAATTTTAGATGAACATGATTGGTAATTTAAAAGTGGATATGCACTTAGAAACTCGCTTTCTTTCCAATTTTAATTATGTTCATAAAGTTTAAAGAAACTGTAATTAATTTGGAATTAATTAGGTTAAAAACACTTATTTCAAAATAGTGAGTGGGAGAAGGTTGATATCTCAAACATAACCCATGGTCTCCATTATTAATATAACACCGTGAGATTTGAATAGTGATGGACCCAAAACGGGTATGTTTAAAAATTTATAAATCGCAAGCGCACGAATCGTTCATATAGAATAGTGATCGTGTAAGCAAGGATGTCGAACCCAAAGGAGTTGTCTAAAATGAAAAAAGAGAAACTATTTTAAATCAAAATTAATAAATTCTAACCTAGTTCCAAAGATTGATGAGATTTTTGTATAATAAAAATAAAATAAAAGACAATAATAAAGAAATTAAAGACAAATATATAAACATAGATTAAAAGTAAAAATTAAGATGGTAAAAGAAAGATTATTAAGATAATAGAATCCACAAAATATAAGTTCAATAATATTTAAAAGTACATTGATTCTCAAGTTTTAGTGATAGTTAAAATAAATCAAACTATCATTTTCTAAATAGATTTGTAATTTTAAACACCAATTACTTCTAAAAAGATAGGATTTTTCTTCACTTTTCAAAATTATAATTTCAAAGCATTTAGTGTAAATCAATCTAATGAAATAACAAATAAATCAATGAACATTATTTATAAGACAAAACATAATATTTTTGTTCTAAGTATGGATGTGTACAATTTAATGACACATCTTACACAAAGAATATTATGTATTTGCACTAATGAAGAACAAAGTTTAAATATGTGCTAACAATCCAAAATACATGATATTTAAGATGAAAGAAGATATTTGAAGAAGAAAATTCCATAAACTTTGTTGCACAAAATGGGAAATCAACATACAAAATAAATACTATCTAGTTACAAATTGTTTCATCATCACCTTAATAATCTTAAAAAGATTAGAAACTCATAACTAGAATAACAAACACACACTAAAAATTACAAACATAAATAGGAAAATTTGGAGGAGAAACCCCCAAATTTTTCCTCTAAAAATACATAGAAAAAAAAATAAAAAGAAGAAGAAGATGAAGAGAATGGAGAGGTTTTGAATGTGTAGAAATTATGGTATAGTAACCTCCCCCCCTAAAAATATGACACCCTAACTCCCTTATTTATAGCCAAAAAATGGGAATTAAAATAATCAATTTAAAATAATTAAATTGATTAAATTAATTTAATTAATTATATTATGGAAAATAGGGGTAAATTATAAGGTATAATTATGATGTTTTTGGGTAAAATATGTAGAAAGTGTGGTAAAAAGTTGGTATTTTTGTCATAGGGGACAATGGTACATTTTGCTTTTTTATGGGCTCAAGAAAATAATGCTTTGTGGCATGCTTTGGGTGGCTGGTGTGGGCAGGGGGCTGGTCCGAAATGGGGCAGGCTGGATTCGGCTGGGTGAATTGGTGAGATGCTGAATGTGGCTGATGGAGTATATAAACAAATTTCCCTCAAATTGGCTGGAGGAATGAAGTGCTCATGGTCACGTGGCTGGAAGGAGAAATTGGGCTGGTGGAAGTGGCAGTGGGCCTGGCGGATTGGGCTGAGCTGGTGGAGGTGGCAGTGGGCCTGGCGGGCCTGGTGCTGGCAGCTGGGCCTTGGATAAATGCCAACTTTCTTCTCCTTTCTTTTCCTTGAACCACCATATTTTCCTTCATTTTTCTTGCTTTTTCAAGAGCAAAAATTGCAACAAATCCTCTACAAAAATCAACATAAATTAAATTAAAACTAAATATTTTCAATAATAAAATACACACGAAAAGTTCCAAGAAAATATTAATTAAAATTTAATTTACTTACACATTTAAGCTCAAAATTACATATTTTTATTCCTAACTTAACAATATTAATTTTCAAATAATTAAACTACAACATATTACAACAAAATGACTATAAAAACACACAAAAATCTATAAAATTAAAATAAGACTAATAAATTCAAAATTACTTAAAAACTTAATAAATTAATTAAAAACTCAAGAATTAAGCAACAATTAGCACATAAAAAGTGGTAAAATAACTCTATTTTGTAGAGTTATCAAATAGCGCCTCGCGACGGCTTTGTTTTCGTCCCCCTAAGGAAGGTGCCCAGACATATCAATAGCAAGGTTATATTTCTTACATAGATAAGAACTAATGATGTATTTTAGGCTTGACCGACCCTAAGGCGGCATGTCCTAAGTTAAGTCATGAACTTCGAAATAATGGGTTACACTCACAAAGTTATGATTAAGCTTAAGAGTGGATAATCATAACTTGACCAAACTAAGCGGTACTTTAATGTTTAAAAGAGAAAATAAAGAGTTATTTTAAGTATTAAACAATAAAGATAAGAATGTCTTATAAATTCTCTAAAATTAATTTGACCGACCCTAAGGCGGCACTTTAATTGTTAGAAAATTTTATCGTGGAAATTAATCTTTATTTTATGTGTTTTAATTGTGCTCATGCATCACGTTTAATTTATGAAACTTTGATATTTATTTTTCTAAATATAATAATATATTTGTATTTTTTATTACCAGCAAAATGTCTATTGGTGAATCACACACTGATGCCTTTCTCAAATCCTTGGTTTTTGAACCTGGAAATATGAAATACTGGTTTCGAAGCATGTTGACTATTTTTTCTTATAAGAATATGATGTCAACTGTCTGTGAAAAACCTCCAACAGAACCACCTCTGGCTACTAGCTATGAAGCAGAAGAAAAATATGCAAATTGGATGAAATCCGATCGTATGGCACGTTATTGCATGCTTTCCACCATGCCTGACGAAACAAAGGAAAAATATATACACTATGACTCAGCCCATGAGATGTGGTGAGCAATGATAGAGGAAGTCTATGCTGAGTGTCATCGTTTATATCAAACGAAAAAGGTAAATAAGATTTACATATATTTTTCAACTTTGAATAATTGATTCAAAGATTATGAATATCAGATTCAAATTTTTTGAATAGTAGATTCAAAATATATGCCACTAATCTATTTTTCTTTTGTCTTTCCTTTTGCAGAATCAGAACCCTAAAAAGGAGGAAGAGACTGATGAGGATTTTGGTAGCAAGTAAGGAGCTGGAGAAGTTGAAGAGCAGTAGTTTTTATTTAGTAATTTTATTGTTAGTTGAACAATTTAAATTTCTTTATTTTGTTTTAGAAATTTTAGATTTCTTTAAACAAAGAAAACTACAGTCTAGAAATTTAGTTTATTGTTAATAATTTTGATTATTAATGTTTGGAAACTTATTTCTATTTTGCATGACATTTATTTCTTTTATTAATAAAGTAGTTATTATTTAAAGAAATTATCTATTTATTTGTTATGCAAATGCATTGGGATAAACAAAGTTTACATACTTATATTGAATGACAATTTTTTATAATTTTTGGATTATTTAAAAAAGCTAATCCTAAATCTATTAAACTGACTCCAATAGTGAAACATATCTGTAGCACTTGAGATTGGGCCATAATGGTCTAGACAGAATAAATAGGCTTGTAAAGGATAGTCCTTTAAGAGAACCATTTATTGGATCTCTCCCTATTTATAAATCTTGTCTAGAAGGAAAAATGGCCAAGAGACCTTTCTCTATTAAAGATTCAAGAGCCACAGAACCACTTCAGCTAGTACACATGGATCTTGGCAATCCACTTAATGTACAAGCAAGAGAAGGTTGTGAATATTTCGTCACTTTCATTGACGATTATTCAAGATATGGTTACCTATAATTAATGCAAAGAAAATCTTAGACTTTTGGAAAGTTCAAAGAATTTCAAGCAGAGGCTGAAAAGCAATTAGGTATATCACTAAAAAGCACTTCGATCTGATCGAAGAAGAGAGTACTTGGACTGTGAATTCAAGAACCATCAACGTGAGCATGGCATTCAATTCCAACTCACTACACCTGAAACAACACAGTAAAATGATGTTTCAGAAAGTCGGAATAGAACGTTATTAGATATGGTTAGATGAATGATGAGTTTCTCATCATTACCACTGTCATTCAGGGGCTATACGATTCAATGTGTTCTATACACATTGAATGATATTCCACCTAAGTCTATCCGATAGACACCCATATAATTGTGGAATGGTTGTAAACCTAGTCTACACCATTTTCAAATTTAGGGGTGTCCTGCACACGTGCTTAATAGGAAGACCGGGAAGTTGGAAATGTACTCTGAAGTATGTATGTTTGTGGGATATTCCAAAGAGACTAGAGGTGGAATTTTCAATAGTCCAAAAGAAAATAAAACATTTGTATTGACAAATGCAACTTTTCTTGAATATGACTGTGTTAATAACCACAAACCTCGCAGTAAGGTTGTACTGGAGGAGATGGTCTCAAATAAAGTCGCAAAGTCACCAGCAATAACCAATGAAAAACGGCAAGAGGAAACTGCTAGTTCTAGTCAGAATAGTAGAGAACTTCATCGTAGTGGGAGGGTTAGTAAGTAACCCACGTACTGTGAACACAAAGTTCAAATGCTTGTGTTTGACACAAACAAAGACGATCCATTGACATTTGAAAATGCAATGAATCATTCTGACAAGGAAAAATGGCAAGAAGCCATGAACCAAGAAATGGAATCGATATGTTCCAATTCTGTCTGGGTTCTTGAAAATCCACCTGAGAATATCAAACCCATTGGTTGCAAGTGGATATTCAAGAAGAAAAAGGGTGCAGATGGAAAGGTAGAAACCTATAAAGCAAGGCTTGTGGCCAAAGGCTACACACAGAGAGAGGGTGTGGACTATGAAGAAACATTTTCTCCTGTGGCCATGCTTAAGTCCATTCGCATACTCTTATCCATAGCTGCCATCTATAATTATGAGATATGGCAAATGGGCGTCAAGACAGCTTTTCTGAATGGCCACCTTGATGAAACCATTTATATGGAACAACCAGAAGGGTTTATAAAGAAGGATCAAGATAAAAAGGTATGCAAATTGTTGAAATCCATCTATGGATTGAAACAAGCATCAAGATCTTGGAACTTAACATTTGATGAAACAATTAAAACATATGGTTTCGAACAAAATGTTGACGAAGCATGTGTTTATAAATACATTAAAGGAAAAATTGTGGTTTTCTTAGTTCTTTACGTTGATGATATCCTACTCATTGAGTATAATGTAGAGACATTGTCAAATGTAAAGAGCTGGTTAGCTGAACAATTCCAAATGTAAGATTTGGGAGAAGCCAAGTATGTTCTGGGCATTAAGATTCTTAGAGATAGACAGAACAAAACTTAGCCACTGTCTCAAGCAACTTATATTGATAAGGTGCTAAAACGCTTTAATATGTAAAACTCCAAGAAGGGTGATATGCCAACCCATTCTGGAGTATTCCTTTCCAAGAAGTAGTTTCTCAAAACACCTCAGGAAAAGGAAGACATGAGACAGTATCCCTATGCCTCAGCAGTAGGCAGTCTGATGTACGCCATGTGTGTACAAGACCTGACATTTGTTATGCAGTAGGGATAGTCAGCCGTTATCAATCCAATCCTGGATTGAGTCATTGGATTGTAGTGAAGAATATTCTCAAGTATCTTAGAAATACTAGAGATTATATGCTTGTATATTCAGGTGGAGACCTGAACCCCACTGGTTACACTGATTCTGATTTTCAATCAGAAAGAGATAGTCAGAAATTGACTTCTGAATCAGTGTTTATTCTTGGAGGAGGAGCATTAGTCTGGAAAAGCATTAAGCAAACCAGCATTGCAGACTCCACCATGGAAGCCGAGTATATAGCGGCTTGTGAAGCAGCTATGGAGGCTCTATGACTCAAAAGGTTCTACTCCGATCTGAAAGTTGTTCCAGAAGTGGAGAAACCACTTGTTCTTTAATGTGACAACAGTGGAGCAGTGGCCAATTCTAAAGAACCAAGAAGCCACAAGAGGGGAAAGCATATAGAGCACAAATACCAGTTAGTCAAAAATATCGTACATAAAGGAGATGTGTCCATTCTGAAGTCGTATCAGAATACAACCTTGTAGACCCGTTCACGAAGACGTTTCTAGCAAAGCAATTCGAGGGTCATGTACGTAATATGGGATTGAGAGAAATGCCTCACTTGCTTTAAGTACAAGTGGGAGATTGTTAGGAGTGTGTCCTAAAAGCATGTAAAGACATTTGTTTTTTCTGTGAATAAATAAATACAATGGTTTATTATTATTGTCATATTTAGATTGTTAAATTATTGTTTGAATAATTTTGTAAATATCAGAAAAATTCCATATTCATTATTGAGGATGTGATATTGTATTAGTACGAGAGAATTAAGGTCACATGAATGAATAAAAATAGTCAACAACAACAAATTAAAGTTATGGAATTCTTTAATTGGAGTTGTAAGTACGATTTACTGAGTATCATAATGATACAAATAATCTAGATTCGGATTATTGATGTGGTAAGACATCTCGGTAAAGGTGCTTTATATAATATGATTATATATGACATAGACCGATATGAATTAGAGTCTTTATCCAAAAACCATTTAATAATAAAGACTTGTAATTCATATCATAACAGATGATCATTTATAGATCAACCTAAATCCTGAGTGTTCATGAACTCCTGTTCATGTTTATTAAATCTTTTGATTCATTCGTTAAGGTCTCTTCAAAGAATGAGGCTAATGACTTTTGTTTTGGATATTTAATATCATGGATGGCTGGGAACATGTATCAATAATACGAAATCTAATCTTTCCCAACAGATCGTATATTAGTTCCCTTAAGGGTTAATTCTGGAACTGAATGATTTTGAGCTCAAATCTATAATTAGATTATAGATTAATTATTCACTAGTGAATTAATGGTACTTAAGGAATAAGAAGTAAATTAGAAAGGTTAAATGGTAGTTCTCCCATTCTAATTTATGAACAAATTAATTAGAGGGTTGAACTATTGTAAGATGGTTATATCAATGGACGACTTAAGAAAAATATTTCTGTAAAAGTATATCTATAACATAAAGAGTGCAATTCTGAATTTATAGTGGAGTAATATCAGAATTAATAAATTAACTATTATAATTAAAGAGTTTAATTATTTAGTTTCAATTTATTGGAGCTTAATGTTATAGGTGCATGGTCCCTGAAACGGCTCAAACAATCACTGTCAAAGGCAAAGGCAAATGCAAAAATAGGCAAAAAGGACTTATGTGATAAGTAAAATATTTTTCTATGTATCAAATATAATTATTGTTTAATTATGTGTAATTAATTAATTAAGAATTAATTAATTATTTTATTTATCAAAAATATAATTAATTTATTTTTGGGATTTTTGGTATTTAAATAATAATAAAAATTGGGAAAAATCACATGCCTGCACAGGCATGTGGTACACATGTGGCACAGTGCACAGGCACTGTGCTACACGCATAAGAGATGGACTTAGTCTCTTGATTCCACAATTTTAGTTATTTAAATATTAAATAAATAATGAGATATTTTAATATGATTAAAATATTATTATTTAAACAAAAATCTGATAACTGATCAGTTATTTTGAATTTGTTTAAAATAACAAATATTTTAATATATTGGATATTATTAAATATTGGATATCAATTTTCACAGAACGTAATTTTTTTAGGGATAGAAAAATATCTAGAATTCTCTCAGAGAAAAGAGAACAGTGACAAAAACAGAGGTTATTGTTCTTCACAAAACCTAGGTCCAAAACTTTATCAAATCTCATGTGTTGAGAACATCTGATAAATAGTTATTGCCTATTATTTGTATAGCGAGCCCACACTCGTTCTTTGTGTGACTGAGAACATTTTGGAAGATCTTGGTGTGAGATCTCAAGGATTCAGCCATACGAAAAGATAGCAACAAGGAAGGACCTGAGGTAATTTTTCTATTATTGTCCTTGATTCCATATATATATGAGTGTGAAAAAGTAGATCTAGAAATCTTATGGGATTAATCTGACAATTTGATTGTTGTTCCGCTGCGCATAATCTCTGATTTGATCAATAAAAACCAACAATAAAATCTATAACTATCTCCATGAGTTTCCAACTAAATCCCGGCTTGAACCAATAATCACAAAAATTAAAATACTACAACACAAGCTACTAATATCTAGCTAAGTAAAATTCTGAGAAGCTATAGAAATTTACATAAAAATATAGGATGTCTAAAAAAAATTAATACTTTTATCTTTTATATATTTATGGTTTTAATATAAGTATATGCTTGATTTTATTTTTCTTTTATTTTAATTTGGTCAATGAAATAATTCATGATTAAATGTTTTTATTGTGTATGAATAGTGTTTCCTATGTTTTCTAAATTTGGGTTTTAAATATAAGATTTTATATGTTTTCATTGAGGTGAGGCGACATAGAATGAGAAGCGTGATGCATCGTCATCTTAAATTAGAAACAAAAATTAATTTTAATTTTTTTTAATATGTTTATGTCATACATTATATTAGACATCTTCTTTTATAATATATAACATTGTTTATTTATTTTAATATTTATATAACAGTTAAAAAGCATAATAAAAATAAACTAATATATTTTCTAAATAAAACTAAACAAATTGTAGAGTGCTTTTACCTATTTTATATATATGTATTTATATTTATATATATAAGAATAAAAACTACACAACAAGAAAAAATGGCTTTTACTTCGGTTTTTAAGCTGGATTTAATTCGGTTTTCGCAAAAATTCGCAACCGCAGTAGTTCGGAGCGAAGTAAAAAGTAGTTAAAACCGAAGTGAAAAATAGACTTTCTACTTCGGTTATTATGTAAAAATTGAAGTAGAAAGTGGGAATTATACTTCGGTTTTTACATAATAACCGAAGTAGAAAGTGGGGTACGCTTCCTTGGTGGACACTTTCTACTTCGATTATTATGTAAAAACCGAAGTAGAATCCCTACTTTCTACTTCGGTTTTTACATAATAACCGAAGTAGAAAGTGTTGGAAAAAGCTTATACATGATCTTTATTTATTTTCATGTATATCTAATATAAAATAAATTAATACGAGATAGCCTAAAACATGTTTCTAAAATTGAATTCAAAGAGAAACAAATAATATAATACTTACAGTATACGCAGCGGAATTAAAGAGTCCTTCCTTCAGTTTCTCTAACTCTTGTATCCTCTCTGTCGCAGAGTATTATCAAGAAACTGAACCGATCTTCTATTTTCTTCACAATCTTCCAATGTATCCTTAGAACCACCTAGACTAGTGTGGGCAATTCTCAACACATGAGATAGATATAGAGAGAAGAAGAGAAAGTAACAAAGTGGCTTAGAAAATGACTTGAGTTTAGAGATAATATAAAACTATCAGAAAATCTGACTTGTGACTTATCAAACTTATGTTTTGACTTCTCTCTAAGCACTCCTTTTATAGACTTAATTAGGCCATTTAATTTAATTAAAAAATCAATAAAATAATAGCCATTTTGAAGCCCTAGGTCGAAATTATCATGGGCAATAGGCCCGTGAAAATTCCCATTTGATTGTAAGCCCATTGGACTTAAAATCAAGGCCTGTATTATTTTCTATTGATTTAATTAATTAAATAGTTAATTAAATCCTTTATTAAATTAATTATTTATAATTTGAACCTTGATTTAAACTTATTTATTAATTTAGATACAAATTTATCTTAATTAATAAATCTGCCATAATTTCTCTTTTCTTCTCAAAATTACACAACTCTGTGAAACTATCCAAAATTGACCTGGTCAACTTTGATAATTCTAATTGATGATTAAATCAATTAATTGAGACTGTCTAGATGATTTTATCCAAGGTACAATGGGGACCGTGGGCCTATGAAATCAAGCTCCAATAAGTTATCATAAATCTAACAAATAAATTTACTAACTTATTAATTCCTCGTGACTCCACTATAGACTTGGAATTACACTCTTGAATTCATAGAACGCTCTATGACAAATATAGATACGCTATTAATTATCCATTGTTACAACCATAATTGTCACTCAATCCTCTATAGACGGTCTACAATGAGATAGGACTAAAATACTGTTTTACCCCTCATTATATTTTATCCTTAAAACACTTAGTTCCTTGTAAATGATATTTCAGTAAACTAATTTAATTATTGAAATGAGATCTCTATCATTTAACACATTGAACCAAACTAAAAGGAAACCATCGTTTCACTTCTTCATCAGAAGCTATAGATGTTCATATCTATGATTAACACTCCCACTCAATTATACTACCGAGTTCCCAAGATGTAAGTATGGGCTAGTCCGTAGGGTAAGCTGGTAACGAACAAGTCAAAGAACTCAAATAATACAATCAGTTAGAATACTAACCACTCAGAATTGAGATTGAATTGACCTATGGTCAACTATATGATATGACTAGAATAGATAATCACTGTATGTTTACTTATCTTATCAACTGTCAATATCTGTCCAGTCCGATGTAACAAATACATCTGATCTTATCTACTTTGCTAATGTTCTGGAAAGAACATAACACTGTAATGTGTAAGTAGATCATATCGTAGATTGGCAAGTCAGTATAAATCCTATGCACTGACTAATCTTAGGACTAACTTATTTTGAACATATAATCATATTTATATTCCACTATGATTACGTCACTATAAATAAGATTAGCTATATGCTCGGGATTTAATAGAAGTTTATATTAAACAAATAATCATGAAAATAAAACATGTGAGCAAAGTGATTAACCAAGTCAAAAAATGATTTCTATTATTTTATTGATAATAAAATGAGATTACAAAGAATTTGTGTTTTAATTAGGGCATAAAACCCCAACAGAAAGCCCCCTTTTTTTTTAATAATTATTTCCAATCATTTTTAAATGACCCAATTCTATTTATATATATATATATATTTGCCCTAATTTTTTTTAAATAGTCTAATTATATGAATTTATAGTTATATATATTTTTACAATTGGAATTGATTTATTTTCATTTAATTTATAACAGAAATAAAAAATCACAAATTTTATACACTTAGAATTAAAATTCTTATAAAATAAAACATTTATACATTCACATAATTGTTAAGTAGAATAACATAATCATTCATATATACATTCACATAATTGTAATTAAGTAAAATAGCCTAAACATTTATATATACATTCACATAAAACTAAAGGTATGTATAAACAAAATAGCCTTACTAATAAATTTAAGTCATCAGTCGGCTTAACTATTCTTGGATTGACAAGATGTCCTCCCGACCCTTGGCGACAATTTGGCTACTAGTAACTTTGTCATTTAGTTTATTCTACGAAACAAACCAATGATATATTAAATTAGTAACTTGTAACAACACTTAAAAAAAATTCCTACTTTGCTTTAAAACACGTACAACTCTTTCTTCAATTTTTTTTGTCCAAATTATCTTCGACAAAAGTCTTCTTCGTTTCTCGCATTCTTATCCAAATTTCATATCCCTCTACATCTTTGTAATGCCCCAAATTTCCTAATAAGGTTTAGGACCTTGATTAGGAGGCTGGGAGGGCCATAATTGATTTATTATAGTATTTAATGATTGTATGCATGTTTACGTGGATTATATTATTATATGATGGTGAATGCATGCATATGGGCTCGTATGTTAATTATGAGGGTAATTTGGTAATTTGGCCACTGTGGGCGTAATTGTGTATCTTGGGTGCATGATTGTGATTAATTAATATAGCCACATTATAAGGTGGATTGGTTCGAGCTATCGACATGAGACGATCATGAGATGTAAGTGTTCGGTCTAGTCATAACGGGCTTAAGTTCGGGGCTCGGGGTGAGTCTCGGGGTGAATTTAATGATTAGAGCATTACCGGGAATTAAAGGGTAATGGGATATGGATTATTGGTGTTTGAGGTTATTGGGAATAGCGGGAGTTGGAGGGTGTTAACTGTGATTAATGAAATAGGTGCGAAAGGACGGTTTTGCCCTTGGTGGCTGTTAAGGTTCTCTTTTAGACCTAAGGGTATTTAGGTCTTTTTACCCTAAGAGATATATATCAGCCATTAAGGCTATAGAAGAGTAACAAAAAACAGAGTCTCTCCTCCTCTCCCGATAGATTTTCTTCCTCTTTTCTCTTTGGATTTTCAAGCTCAGTTTGAGGAATTAAGCCAAGGAAACAAGCTTAGCCAAGCTAGGGTTATGCTCCACCATTGAAGAGGGTGTGTTTCTGGGATTAAGGTGAGTTTCTAGCCACTAGAACTCTTGAATTTGCTCTGTTTTCTAAGTTAAGTTTCAGCTGGTTTTTGGGTTGGAAACTTGGGAATTGTTTGGAGTTTTGGCTAAGGTTCTTGGGGCTGTGGTCCCTAGGACATGTGGAGGTGGTATTTGGGTTCATTTGGGAGTTAATTTGATGCTTGGAAGCTTTTGGATTGGGTTAGAAATGGTAGAATCTAAAGAAGGGAAACCTGGGAATTGGCTGGCTGATGGTAGCGCTACAGCGCCCAGTGTAGGGCGCTACAGCGCTGCCTGCAGGGAGGTGGGGCGGTTTGTGGTTCTGCCTTGAGCGCTGGGGCGCTAGAAGGGCAGCGCTGTAGCGCTACCCTGTTCCTTCAGAACCCTGTTTTGGGTGTTTTTAAGGGCTTTTGGCTTGGGGTTTCAATCTTTAAGGCCCGGGATCGAATCTACTCACTATGGGGGCATGTTTCGAGGTCCCGAGAGTGGGGTTTAGGTTAAGACCCTATCTTTGGTAATTTTCATTAATTGGAGATTGTTTTGGTTGTGACTAGGTGACCGTTAAAGGATTAAGGATCGATCGTTCTCAGGGGTCGTTCTTGTTCTAATTCTCACTCGAACCGGAGGTAAGAAAACTGCACCCTGTGTATATGTGACATGCATGGATATCATGATGCATATTGGTTGATTACTGAGCATGACATGTGTGGTTATTATTGATGCATGTCGGTTGATTACTATGTATGACATGCATGGCTGTTCTTGATGCATGTTGGTTGACTATTAAACGTGACATGCACGGCTGTTATTGGTGCATGTTGGATTTGTGGATGTATTGCATATGATGCATAAGAAACATGTGACTAGGACATGCTTTGTATACTGGGTGTGATATCGTTCAGAGCTTGGGCCTCTGGGTTAATGCATAGTCCTAATTGTACTTATATCTGTTGAGTAAGCATGCTGAATACCTTGTTTATAGATATTGGACATGTGAGGTATGTTTGGTAGCGTGGCTTACCTGTGTATGGCGCTGGCTTATTAGTCAGAATCGACAATGGTGTCAGGTCCGTCTGTGAAGCTGTGACTTATTAGTTATGTTCACCACGGGCTGAGCACTGGTCGTGTTTTACCGACCCAAGGGTCAGAAGTGGCAGTGCGTTGTGAACGCCGGGCTAAATAAAGATTGGATCCAATCGAGGTCGGCATTGAATGACTCATATGGGGTATTAATGCTGGACCAACCAGAAGGTCAATGAGAATTATAAGCGCTTGCCTAGTCTATGACCAGATGTTTATGGCCAAGGTATATGACCCCGGTGACTGTTTGTCACATGGCCAAGGGACGCTGTCCATGGCACGACTCTAGAGTCGGGAGGAAGGTTATGTTGGTGACCATTCACCATGCACCTGTCCTAATCAAACTTATGAAAGGATCACTTATCAGTTAAGCCCTGGTGACCCTATCGTCACATGGCTAGAAGGAGCGATGCTCATTATTGTGACTTTTGGCTATTGTCACCTATTTGCTTGGACTGACAGTCCTGAATGGTTATTATGATCGCTGTTGATATTATATCACGTTTTATTGTGTTTTCTTGCTGGGCTCTGGCTCACGGGTGCTACGTGGTGCAGGTAAAGGCAAGAGGAAGTTTGACCATCCTTGAGTTGAAGAGCTTAGGTGATGATGTGTACATATGCAGCTGCTCGTCCGCCACGGCCGAGGTTTAAAGTGGAACTAGGGTTGAACCCTGTTTTGCCGCTTAGAACGGCCTGTTGTAAATATTTTCTGTAATAAACTCTGAAACTTTATTTTCAGGATCCCAACATATATGTTAAACGTTTTAGTGAAACGTTACAGCTTAACCAAAATGTTTAAACCCTAAACCGCTAATCATACTTAGTTACACGCTTTGGCCAAATGACTCGATTAGCGAGATTAGCACTATTTACAAGGCACATCGTAACGGTCCCTGGAGTTCGGGGCGTTACAATCTTCCACTCCTAGTTCTTTTTTCTAGGACATTCAACATAATTGAAGTTTAATTATTCAAAATTTTCCTAAGTCTAACAGTATAACAACTGCATTTTAACATCTCCAAAAATTTAAAAACCTGTAAATAACACACAAAATATCTCGACATAGTGTGCTAATTGAAAAAGGAAAACAATTAATAAAATCTATAAAAAATTGGAAGAGTTTCCTTTGTTTTTGTAGCATATCCCAATTTTATAATTATATATAAATTCAACACAAACAAACACAAAATCAACACACATAATTCCATCCTTATATCACCGCCAACAACAAATTTCTCAGAACCTACTTCACTAAAGTAAAACATGCATGATTTAACTCTAATTTTATAAATAAATATTGCAATAATAATAAATAAAATTTAAAGATTACTCACCTCCAATATTACTCTTGAAGTCACCCAAAATCAATACCAAATTGACAACTAAATCAACAACCCTACTAAAAAGCTTAAACAAAAACAAATAAAAATCAATTACATAATTAATTAAACTAGTTACATAATCATCAAACAACATATCAAGCTAGCTAGTTATAGAAAGTAACAAACAAATGTCACTAATAATCCAAACATTTCCAGTTCTAACATTGGCAACAATATTACCTATTGAAGCTATGTTTAGAAATTTAAATAGCAAGTCACAACAATTTTTAAAATTTACTAATATATATATATATAATTAATAACATTATATAAAATAACAAAATAAATAAAAAATATATAACACAAATATACTAAAAAATAAGTATTAAATTCAGAATAATATAAAAAAAATTAACACAAACAAAGTTTTAAGGTAACAAACATTCTTTGATGCTCAAAATAACCTCTAAATCAATATTAGCAACTCTAAAACCTATATATAATAAACACATTATATATATAAGAAAAAAAAATATGAAAATAATATAGAAAAAAAATCATACAAACAAAGATTTAGTGATTCATACATTTTTTGAAGCTCAAGAACACATTTTAATGTAAGAAAACCAATCAAAGTTCAATAACAATACCCATTTTCGAACCCTAAAAGTACCCACACTCAAAGTCTTTATTTTCTCCCTAAAAAATAAAAATGGAAGTAATATTTCTGTTTTTAAGTAAGAAAAATGGTTTCAAATGGTAAAAAAAAAACATAAAAAATGGTATATTTAGTGAAACCCTTGTGGGAGTACGACAACAGTGAAGGTTTTCTGGGTTTGGCATTTGAGATTTTTGCTTCAGAGAGACGAATGAGGTGAGAGTTATATATTAATGGTATTAAAACTCTTTTACTTCGGTTTTTATATAAAAACCGAAATAGAAAATACTATTTATATTACTTCGGTTCTTATATAAGAACCGAAATAAAAAGTACCTTTTCTACTTCAGTTTTTATACAAGAACCGAAGTAAAAGCCTTCAGGACCGCGTTTGGTTTACTCCACTTTTCACTTCGGTTTTTTCATAAAAACCGAATTAAAAAGCTTCAATATAGTGTGCAAATCAAACATGACCCTTGCTTATTTTCTATTTTAACTTCGTTTTTTTTAAGAAACCGAAGTAATAACCTATTTTTATGTTATACCATTCCCAAAAGCGAAGTAAAAACCCCTTGAAAGACTTTTACTTCAATTTTTTTTATATTCTATGTGTAAAAAATAAAGTAAAAACCTATATTTCTGGTAGTGCTAAGAAATATATTATCCTATGAGAAATATATATGACTATGAACTAACAACTATATTATATTCCTACATTTGTCATTTGAGTGTAACCTTTGAGATTTTGATTTGTATACATTGGAAACAGTTTGTGAGAGAGCTTTACTGGAAGTAAATCATTTCTTGAAGCAAACTATATAGTATAAACATGTTCATATTAGAAATAAATGATTTTTGAACCGAATTAATTAGTATAAATATATTTGCGTTGATTGTGTTTTTTAGTGCTCATTGTTTTTCTTACTATGATTTGTGATTGTTAGTATTCGAATGTGGGGTTGTGAAGTTTGTGCGGATCTTTGCAACATTTCTACCTCAGCAGAATATATATATATATATATATATATAACTCTATCTTTTAAAAAAAAAGTCACAATCGATTTCTCTTTCGTACTATTTACTCTTTTATTAGTTCTTACCGTGTGGGGAACAGATACGTTATGACCAATTCTTCTTTTGATATTATTACATTACTGCCACTAATAATACGTTCTTGGTAGCTTCGGGACGAAAAGACATGACCTCAACTTGCAACGTAGCTACTGGCCCCACAAAGCAAGTCACCTTTTAGTTTACTGCGAAGACCAAATTCAACAGCTCTTGACTCTTCACTCTCTTCACTTCACTATAAATATACTACTAGCTACAACACTAAGATTCACAAAACCAACCAATTCAATATTCATAACAAAAATCCCTCTCTCTCTTGCAAACAAGGAAAGAAGCTTTCATTTCTCCCTAATTAACAAGAAAATCATTCATCATATCGACATGACACTACAAAAAATATTGGTTTTAGAGGCGACTTTATTAGGTACGACTATATGTCGCCCCTAATATTCTAGAAATCAGGGGCGACACATCATTAGTCGCCCCTGATATTGGTATAAGTCGCCCCTGATGTTGAGAAATTTTCGCCATTTGTGAAAATTATTAGGGGCGACACGCTGCCCCTAATATTCTAGAAATCAGGGGCAATACATCATTAGTCGCCCCTGATATTGGTATAAGTCGCCCCTGATGTTGAGAAATTTTCGTCATTTTGTGAAAATTATTAGGGGCGACACATCATTAGTCCCCCCTGATATTGGTATAAGTCGCCCCTGATGTTGAGAAATTTTCCCCATTTCTGAAAATTATTAGGGGCGACGTGTCATTCTCCTCCACTGCATAAAACCTAATTACACAGTCGCAGACCCTTATTTTCCTCTTTGCCTTATAGTTTCGATTTATTTATTGCCGCAGACCTCACCCTCACTCTCACTCTCACTCTCGATCTCAACCTCACCACCGCCGCACCGCCGCTGCACCCTCACCCTCACCCTCACTCTCGATCTCAGCCTCACCGCCACCGTCGCCGCTGCACCCTCACCCTCACTATCACTCTCACTCTCGATCTCAGCCTCACCGCCGCTGCACCCTCACCCTCACCCTCACTCTCGATCTCAGCCTCACCGCCACCGTCGCCACACCCTCACTCTCGATCTCAGCCAGCTGATTGTAGCCGCACCGCCACCGCCATCGTCCCCGCACCCTCACCCTCACTCTCACTCACTACTACAAAACTGGGCTTTCCCGACACCCAACCACGACAGTCAACTCTGTTGACTGTCGTAGTTGCTTAGTGTGACTCTACGCCGACAGTTAAAAACTGTAGGCATAGAGACCAACGCCGACAGCTAATAACTGTCACCGTTGCTTTTGACTGTCGCTATTGACCCCAACGCCGACAGTTAATTCGAGACCAATGCCGACAGTTAAAATGTGTCGCTATTGACCCCAACGCCGACAGTTAATTCTAGACCAATGATAATACTAGATTAAAATTAAAAAGGGGTTTTAGTTTTAATAGCTGAAAACATAAAATGAAATAAATATCAATGATTGAATAACTAAGGATATAACGATATTAAAGAAATAGTCAAGAATTACTCTCCACCTTCAACAATCAATCTATCAACAATGATGAATAATATTCCCTATTCCCAATTAAACTATTAACACCGCAGATAACACTTAAGCAGTCAATTATCCCAGTTTGCCTAATATAATTAATTAAAGCTAAGCACTCTTAATTAACCCTTTTTACCCAGCAATAAACCCATTAAGCATGAAATCTATTTAACCTAGTAAAAGCATTACACTTTGTGGAAACAGGTTAATCTAAGCAACAAATTCATTAAGCATGCAATTCATTTAACCTAGGTTCTATTTCTCATCACAATTAGAATACCCGTCACAATACCTTAATTGCAATTTATCACTTGTAACGCCCTGGATAGCCAAGACCGTTACACTGTGTGTTAATAAAGTGCCAGACTTGCTAATCAAATCAATCAATTGAAAGCGTGTCATCGAAACTATAAAAGAACTAGGGTTTAAAATGTTTTGGTCTCAAAAAGCCACATTTTCATTAAGAAACATTATTTGTTTACATGGGATCCCAAAAATATCAATTTAAAGACCATTTACAAAAGTTATAAGGTTCAGATACAATAACCAGCCATACTAAGGCAAAACAAGCAGTTAGGTAATCCCTGTCCTGACCCACTCCTCGACCATGGTGATCGAACAACTAGCTATGTACATTCAACCCCGCAGCTCTCCACCTTAGGATTGGTCCAGCTTGCCCTTGCCTTTACCTGCACCACGTAGCACCCGTGAGCCAAGGCCCAGCAAGAAAACACAACAACAACAGAGCATAAACAATTAGCAGACAAGTCAACATATCACATTGCATCACATAATCTCAGCCATATAACTATTCAGTTTAATCAAGTATTCCACATATTACACATGTCAACTCATATCATTTACAGTTCACAAATGATAACTAGGGCTGGCGCCCTCAGGCTGCCCCCTCCGTTATCCCACTGACCCCGGGCCGCTTAAACCGGGCTCAGTGATTACTAAGCTGTCCTCGGCTACCAGTGGCCAAGCCGCGCCCTGTGCGCTGATATTATGTACGACACTCTTAGGCCGCTTTTACATGTCCCATGGCGTAATACCATCATTGACACGATACAATTCTCGGGAGCACTTAGTCCCATCACAACATATAGTAGGGTGCAGTTTTCTTACCTGTATCCCGAGCTTCCGATGCCACAATGCCGCGAGCACGGTCCTCTACCCCGAGCCTCTCCAAAGACCTAGTCACAACACACATGAAACATCCTTTATCACTAACCAACCCAAAACTACTTCCCGGGACCAATCCCACACTCTCGGAATCCCCCAAATCCCTAAAACAATGCACCGAAGACATCCCCCGAACCCCCGAAGCAAAGGCTCAAAATTGCAAAATCCCATGCTCTGAAATTGGCCTAGCGTCGCGGCGCTGCCCTAGAGGGCTGCGGCGCCCAGCAAGTTAGAGAGCTTGCCCTGCCCAGAATCAGCCTCGCGCCACGGCTCCTAAGAACAGAGCCGCGGCGCTCCTTCGCGAGCCCATAAATCTGGGTTTTTCCTTGCATTTTTCCCAAGCCTAAACCATTCCAAATCATCCCAAACAAGTACCTCAGCCCAAAAAATCAATTCAAAACCCCAAATGAACCCTTTAACAACCTATAAACATCATAAACAACCCCAATCACACAAGCACACCCAAGATCCTATCTTGAGTTTCAAATTCCTAAAACTTAAACCATGGCTTCCAAAACTATAAATCATGCTTCTAGAGTCTTAAACCACACCAATTACGAAAATTAAACATGATAAACTCTTACCTCAGTCAAGAACCCAACTTGAATTCTCCTCAACTCTAGCCTCAAGTCACCTTCCTTTTGATTATGCCAACTCTGAATTCCATGCAAAACCAGCCACTATCTTCTTTCAATTCATGCTTATTCTCTAAAAACCAGACTTGAAACTTAAACAAATCATAGACAAATCCTTATCTCTAAGTAATCTTGGCTTATGCTCAACTTAGTTGCCTTGAACCATCAAAACTCTCCTCTTAGGTCTCCCAACTTCAGCTTTCCTCTTCTTCTCTTTTCTTCTAGATTTTCCTCAAATTTCAGCATGAATCAATTTCCAACTAAGTGTTATACGTGACCACCTTTTTCTTTTAGCTGAAGCTTATCTATCCTCAACCAATTGACCACTCTACCCTTCCTTTAATATCCCTTTCCTAACTAAACCTCAAATGCCCTTTTGTCATTTCCTATCCATTAAAATTCTACAATTTCTCCATCTAAACCTGTTACTCTCTATGGTTACTAACAGTTACACAAGTTACCAAATTACCAGTTACCATTATCTCACAAGAACTAAATTACAAAATCCCCAAAATACCCCTAGGCTCCACCCCCACTGGGTATAAAATCCCGTTGTGACTTTTGAGTTATCTAGCTCTCTAGGACCGTCTCGGCACGTGCATCACATTGATATCACCACACCCACGTGGTACAAATCACATAACATAATTATCACGTTTATGCCCTCAACGGGCTAAAATTATCACATAACACAATACACATAGTCATGCATCTCAAATACTCAAATAATCATATAACATGCTTTAAATCATAATCATGCATCTTAATCATTAAATTCACACATACTTCCCATTATGCCCTCCAGTCACACTAATCAAGACCCTTAAGCCTTATTAGCAAATTTGGGTCGTTACATCACTTTACTTAGAATCCTAAACTATTAGGTGAATAAAAATCCTAAGATGATAGTAGAACAATGCAAAACCTTAATCAGTGGCCATCTAAACAAGATTTTACAAGATCCATGACATTCAAATAGAAAAATAGAAGCAATTTAATATAAGGGAATAAAAAAAATAAAATTCATCAATGCATTCAAGATATCATGTCTAGGGTTTTGAAATAACCCTTAACTATAAAGAAAACTACTCCATAATCATATTCATATTCATAAACATAAATATTCAATGAAAATAAAAGTGTTTTGAGAAGAAAGAAAAACTAGATTGAAGAATATAGATGATGATGTTTTTTCCTCCTCCTGTGCTGCTCTAGCCTCTAAAAATCGCAATCCAAAGTTATGATAAAAGTTAACCTTAATCCCTTTTATAGACCCCAATAATTACATTTAAAATTTAAATTTTAAAGAAAAATTTGTCGCACGGCCGCGGCCAGTGATTCTTGATGGTCGAGGCCACGGGTCATATTCTGGGCAATGTTCGCGCGGAGGCCGCGGCCAGGAGATCATGTTGGCCGCGACCAATACTCCTTGTCTCCCAGGCCGCGGCCAGTAAATGCTGGTGGCCGCAGCCACTGATCATTTTCTGCTCCTATATTTTTTTCTTCATAATCTCCAACTTAGGCTCAATCATCGGGTTTAGGGACTTCGAAAACACTTCAATCTCGCTCAAAACTTCATTTTCTCGAGTCATATCATTGCACTTTCATTTTTAACCACAAAATTGTATAAAATTCATCAATAATACCTTATAAAATATTTTATGACTTAAAAATAAAAAAACTCGTAAAACAAAGCTAAGAATACCTAAAAACACTTTAAATGAACATTATCTAAATGCCAAAGGATAAAATATATAATATCCAAAATACCCTTATCAAATTCCCCCACACTTAAACTTTGCTGGGATATTTGCGGCGAAAATACCTAAGTTTTGCAAATTATGACACTTAAATACCTAACTCTTTTTTTTTTGCGGCTAAAATACTTTCCGTTACACATTCTTAGCACCCGTTGGTACCTCACCATTATCTAACAGGTCAGCGCCTACGTGACAATTTCTGATTGGTCCACGTTATTAATAATTGAATTTCTATTTAAAAATTCATTTAAATATTTAAAAATTAAATAAAACTCATTAAAAATCTAAAAAAAAAATAAAATTTTATTTAAAAATCATACTTTAATTAAATTAAAATTAAAAATCATTATTCAAAATACCTAAAACTAAAAATCTAAGTAAAATAAATACATTTTTTCTCTTTCTCTCTCCCGATTCTTCATCTTCATCGTTCTTCCTCTTCTTCTTTTTTCTGGGTTGCTGGGTTGGAGAAGATGGATGTCGAGGCTGGGATTGCTTGGACCGAAGGAGGACAAAGAGCACAGATTTGGGTCTGCTTGGATGGAGCTCAACAATCGGCATCTAGGCTGGAGAAGATGGATCTGCGATGCTGACAGGGCTAGCTTCAGGCGGAACTCCGACCACCCTTGAGCATGGAATGGTTGGGACTGATGAGTCTTCGTGCGCCTCTTCGACATGGGGCTGATATGGAGACTGAGAAGTGGCCGTGGTTGGGCTCCAGTGATTGAGGCAGGCTTGGCATCTCCCGATGCTACATCTTCTGTTCAACAGGGCAAATCTTCAAGGGTGGCTTCAATGCGAAGCTTCGCGGCAGAGGCATGGATGCGAACTTGGCTTCTCCGAAATCTGGGGCTTCGTCTTCGTGGAGATCTGGGGCTTCGTCGAGACAGAGGCGTGGATGGCTTCGCGATTGGGTTGCTTCGAAATTGTGGATTTCTTCATATTTGGGTAATGTTTGATTGATTTTGTAATGTTGTTTGTACAGATTTTGAGATTAGTTTTGATTGAATGTTTGAATATTTGTATGGATTTGAATTGTTTGAGATCTGAGATCTGAATTGTTTGAAAGTTTATACGGATTTTGAATTTTGTTTTGATTATGAGATTGGATTGAAATGTTAATTTTTTTATGATATGGGAATACAGACTTTGTAATTGTTCTTAAGTATGGGTTAGCTTGGATCTTGTAAATCTAGGTTTGTAAATCTGGGTTTTAGATCTTATCGGCTTGGGTTTGCAAATCTTGGAAACAATGTCTTATTTAGTTCTTAATTGTTTTAAATTTGTTTTAATTTTGATAATGTTTTAATTTTAATTAGTTATTAATCAGATTTTTGTTTTATTTTTAATAAGATTTTTATTTTTACGGATTTTAATTAAAAATATTTAATTTTAATTTAATTAAAAAATGAATTTTAAATTATTTTAAAGTTTTTATTAGATTTTTATTTAATTTTTAAATATAGAAATGAATTTTTTTAATTAAAAAATAAAAAATAGACACTTAGACCAATCAGAAGCCACCACGTAGGCGCTTTCCTGGCACTTAACGACCAGGTACCTACGGATGCCAAAAAAGTGTAACGTTAGGTATTTTAGCCGCAAAAAAAAAGAGTTAGGTATTTAAGTGTCATAATTTGCAAAACTTAGGTATTTTCGCCGCAAATATCCCAACTTTGCTAGTCCTTTAGCAAAATCCCTAATAAAAACTAAAAACTAAACAAATAAAACATAAGCAATGATTTTGTTGAAAGTGTTAGTTATCTCAAAGATTGATTAACCATAATGAGTTATAAGAAAAATCTGAATTCTACATTCCTTAGAATTTCAACTCAATGCATCATCACCACTTAGAACTTGATCTTATTTATGATTATGCACAATTAAATAAACCAAATCACAAACATTTGAATCAATTTATACATGCCATAATATGTTTTAAAGTCTCATAGATAATCATATTTTTATGAAAAACATCCACTCCATAGACATTAACCAATTGTTCTCCACTAATGTAAACACACATAATCAAGAATCATAAGGTCTTTAAAAGCTTGTAATATAAGGCTAAGGTTGAAGGTAGATGAAAAATGAATATTTAAGCTTAAATCACACCATAGCCTATAAATATCTCCAAACAACAGTGAAAAAGTAAATCTAATTGAACACATTATGTTTAAAAATCTAAGATCAAGCTTAAGTAACAACTAGACAAGAGTTAAGCACACAATTCATGCATAATTCATCAATTTCCTATGAAACTAGTCTCATTTCAATCAAAAAATTTATCATTGACAAACAACTTCCAACATAATCATGCCATGCTTATGACAACCTAAAAGAAAAAAAAAACTAAAAATGACAAACAAAATAAAGTCAAAGCAATAACTACAGAAACATCATAAAGATAAAATCAAAATCGTTTACTTTCAGTTATTCCCTTCCCCCATACTCTTAAGAAACATTGTCCTCAATGCAAATAAAATGAAAGAAAAGAAAGAAAAAGATAAAGAAAAACTCCCTCAACCGAAGTGAATGATTATTAATTAGGCATCTCCTTGATCATCTTCAGCTTCCTCCTCATTTTCAGCATCTTGCATCATGGGAATAGGTGGTGGATATGGTTGAATCCACTGTGGTGCAGGTGGGTAGTTTGTCATGTCCAAGCCAAGGTGTATGGCATTCATCCTGAAACAAACATCTTGATAACTAGCCCACTCAATCATGCGCTGCTGATGTGCTTGGAATTCAGTACGGTGAGCATGCAACTCTTGAGATGTAGTGTATAGAGATTCCTCCACAAGTGTCATACGGTCTGCCAAGGTCATATTTTTTGTAGATGGCGGTGGTCTAGTCTGAGTATGAGAAGATGAGCTAGCCCCTGCAGTGTCAGTGACCTTAAAGCGAGTAATGGAGGATCTATTCAGTATATGCATGGGTTGCAGCAAAGGCTCCGAGGGATCCCATTTCACACCAGCTTGAGCACACATAGCGGTAATGAGATGGGGATGATAGAACCCCTTAGAAACATTTCTGAAACTGATTTGAATGGAAGACTTAATAATGCGTCCTACATCAATTGTTTTCCCCTTCAAGATAGCATATAGAAGTATAGCAGTATCCACACTCACATCACTAACATGTTTAGTGGGAAATAATTTTGCATTAATAAACTTATGCCATGGTTTTTCAATAACTCCCATCGCCTCTCTCTTAAATTTAATAGGATGACCTGTTTCAGTTAACTTCCATTGGGTATTTGGCTTACACAGAAATTGGATAATCTCATTCAAGTCAGGATTATCAACGATTTGGCTGTACTCATCATTGTCAATGCAAGGAAGCCCATAAAATTGATTTATGGCTGCACTTGAGAAGTTCACATTAACTCCTCGCACTATAGCCATAGCTGTAAATTGAGAAATTCCATTAGCATAGAACTCTCTGACAATAGGGATTACTGCAGCATCTGGTTGTGAACAAAATTTCGTCCAATGTCTTTTCTCAATCTGTTCTGCAATAGATGGATACCCATGACGAATCTCCATATCGAACCCCCTTTCTTCAATCATCGTTTTCTGTTTCACTACCGCATCTTGATAGCATTTGAATGCCTCCTCAGAAATAAATTTGGTGGCATCAAACTCAACCTCAGATGAGGAAACACCTTTAGCATTCTTTCGAGATCTCTTTGGAGCCATTCGTTAGTTCAAGACTCAAAGATAACCTTCCTTAAACACAAATAAGTAAGCACTAAAAGAATAATTCAAAATACCCCAAAATATAAAGTCAAAATCCTATACTTATTCCCAACAAACTTCTGTTAAACCAATAAACACTTCCTCTTCAAAAATATTCAATTAATTCCCCTTAAAACTGAAACATACTCCTCTAAGAACTTTCATCAAACACTTAGTAGGCAAAGACTAACCAATAGTGAAAAAGTATGTTATAGTGTTTCAATCTTCCCAAAATTTGAATTATTACTAATATAACAACATAATCACTTAATCTAAGCCAATTATCACAATATATAAATATTTCATCCACTAAAAACCAATTAATACAAAATACCCAAAATCATATTCTTGAATACTCAAAACCCAATAATCAAAGAATCAAGAAAATGTACTTACTTGTAATTGACTATAGATTTTGAAAGGAAATTTGTGTAGACAATGAGGATTTTGATGATAATGT
Organism: Humulus lupulus; assembly: GCF_963169125.1. Classification (NCBI taxonomy): domain Eukaryota; kingdom Viridiplantae; phylum Streptophyta; class Magnoliopsida; order Rosales; family Cannabaceae; genus Humulus; species Humulus lupulus. The sequence goes on along the minus strand of NC_084794.1, from coordinate 104,817,573 downwards.
GTGAAAAGTTGTAAAAAGATTGAAGATTGATGATAGGATTTAATGATTTTTTTTTTGGAAATAATTGGAGTGAAAATGAGAGAGAAATGATGAAATGATATGAAAAAAATGAGAGTGATTTTTCAGTTTTGGGTCATTGTGTGGGGAGTGAATTTTTTAATTTTTTTTCTTCTGAAAACGTGAAGTGGCCGCGGCCTTAGCTTATTGGTGGCCGCGACCACTACTCTCGGATCTCCAGGCCGCGGCCAGTGATTCTTGATGGCCGCGACCACGGGTCATATTCAAGGCCATGTTCGCGCGGAGGCCGCGGCCATCAAGAATCACTGGCCGCGGCCTGGAGATCTGAGAGTAGTGGCCGCGGCCACCAATAAGCTCAGGGCGCGGCCACTAATCATTTCTGCTCCTATATTTTCTGTTACGTGCGAAACCAAAATAAAAACCCCCAAATTTTTTTTCCTCATACCCGAAACCTCTCTCTTCTCTTCTCTCAGACCCATACCCCAAACCCCAAACCCCAATCTCTTATCTCAAACCCGAAACCTCTCTCTCTCCTCTCAGACCCCAAAACTCAAACTCCAAACCTCCCTCTCTCTTCTCTCAAACCTCAAACCCCGAACCCCAAACCAGTACATCCACCCCAAACCTCTTTCTTCTCTTCTCTCAAAATTGGTCATTTTGACCATTTGACTAAGTCAAGCTCAGTGGTATGCTGAAAACCTTAGGGGATTGCATGTTACTCTCTCTCTCTCTCTCTCTCTCTCTCTCTCTCTCTCTCTCTCTCTCTCTCTCTATTTGTGGTTTTCTCTCAAGGTTTAGATAAGCACTTTGAAGTTTTAGTGTTCAATTCTTGAAGATTATTGGAGTATCTTGAGGAGGAGTGGGATTAGTTGAAGAATTGGAGCTTGTTGAAGTTAGCAGCCATCAAATCCAACATCATAGCTTGGAAATTCGAAATCTGAAGAGGTAAGAACCAATTGCCTTGTTTTTCATCTTTTTTTTTGGTGTTCTTGGATGAGCTGAGATTAAGTTAGGTTTTTTTGATTTGAGGTTTCTAGGGGTTGTTGGAGCTGGATTTTTGTTGAAGAAACGTGTTTGGGTGGCTGTATCAAGCTGGGACTGAGCTTAAAGCTCATTATCCAAACCTTAATTCTTGGATTTGGGTGAGTTCTTAAGCTCAAAGCTCATTTTGGCAAATATTTGAATTTTGATGTTTTAGTGTGCTTTGTGGTATTTTATGGTTTTTTGTTGGTTGTCTAAATTATTGGAAGTGATTTGTGGTTAAAAATTGATGGGAAACTGGATAGGAACTTGATTTGGTGTGTTTTGGGGGGCTTAGGTCGGGTTTCAGTGAAGTTAGGTCGGAGAAATTGCAGAAAACAAAACCCTGAATTTTGGGTTCGTGTCGTAGCGCCCCTGCACTGTGTAGGGGAAGTTTTGGGGAGCCTATGCCTAGTTGGGCATTCTTGCACTAGTTTTGGGTGCCCCTGCGCTATGCAGGGGATTTTTTGAGGGGCCTCTGCCTAGTTGGGCGCCCTTGCCCTATGGCCAATTCAATCATGTCATTTTTAGGGTTTGGGAAGAGCATGGGGGCTCTTGGGGACGATTCCACCACCCTGTTTGGTGGAATTGGAGGTCCCGAGAGCATGGGATTGGTCCCGAACTCAGTATTTGGATTTAGTTCTTAATGGGATTACCGTTTATGGTTGTGACTAGGTTTACCGCAAGGCTCGGGGGAAAAAGGATCGCGCTCGGGGTCGTACCATTATTCGCACAGGACTTGAGGTAAGAAAACTAGTATATGCACATAGAGCTAATCGGTTGGTATGCTCATTAGCATTGAATTATCTGTGAATATGTGGTATAATCTATATGTACTTGTTTAATTATTATTCTATTAGAAAATGAAATTGGCAGCTAGCTTATTGCATTTTAGTATCATTTCTTTTTATATCTTTTATGTATCGTTTATATATTTTTTTTATTAGTAATGGACAATTCATAATTTTTTCTATAATTTGATTTGTTTGTTTTGTAATCTGTTTTCTCGGCATGCATTAAATATTTTTAGTATCTACAACTACAACTACAACCATCTTTCTTTCTCTATACATAAAACCACTACATATATATGCTGTAGAAATTAATGTTGCTAGACTTTTAACTTGCTAAAATATAATAATATTATTATTAGTTTGATTATACAAACACTATAAGCCAATTCCTCCCCTTCCGATACTTATTAATACCCAAAATTTAGTTGATGATATTAGTTATTTATAGATTTTATTGTTTGGCAAAAAAGTCGTGTTGAAATTAATCAACTACTCATCACTCTATTTGTTTGTTTTATTGTTAATATTGTAAACTTAATTTTTTTTTATATATATATATTGTTTTGTGAGCAGTGTAGTCTCGGCTAGAGGCATAGACTGTAATTTTGTCTAGATCTTTGGCGTATTTTACCATTGTACTGAGAGTGCTTCAGTGTATGGGGTAAGTCAGTGTTTTGAGAACTGAATAAGTTCTTGTATGAGCTGATTGGTTCTTGTATAAGTTTTTTCTGTTTGCTTTAAGTTTTTCTTGATGGTTTTGTCCTCTTGCTTGTTCTGTTTTGTGTGGTAATCTTAATATCAGGATTAAAAAATATATGCTTTTACTGTTTGCTCTGTGTTTTCTGTTAAGTGTTCCGAATCTTGAGCTTATTTTATAGCAATCAAAGAATAGCTTAAGCTCTGTTTTTTCTATGAAATCTCATTAGTTGTTTTTTTTATGCAATCAATATTTATGGACTTTGTATCTTGAGGTATTCTTTTGGTTCTTTTATATGTTTAGGATTAATTAGGTGCCCATTTTGTTATTAGTTTGTGTATATGTGTGTTTAAATCAATTTCTTATCCTGTTTAGAGTATGATTTATGCTTTATTTTAAAGAGTGTTATTAGTTGGTGTGTTGAGATTTTTAGTTAGAAATGTATACCTGTTTGAACTTTTTGAGTTGTCCTTAGTTTTTGAGTTGTGATTCATTACTTTGATTCACAATCATATCTTTTTCATAAGGAGATTGATTAACTCTGTATGTTTGGGCTTTGGCTATAGTCAAATATATTTTCTGGAATATCTTTTTGTTTGATGCTCAATTCATTGCTTGTACTGCTTTGTTAGATCATAATTTACTTCAAAGTTTTGAATACTTTTTGTTAAAAGAAATTGGATTTTGATTTTTTTGCTTTTAGACATTATTGGTGTTTTTGAGAGTTATATTCTTATTTATGTATAGAGTACTCTCGATCTCTCTGTCGTCGCACCCTCACCTCACCCTCACTCTCGGTCTGCTCTCCGATCTCTCAGACGCCGAAGCCCAGGTAAGCTGAAACCCAACTCAGAATATATATATATAGTTGCTTTTAAATATATTTATATATATATTAAGTTGATTTAATTTTGTTTAAATTTAATTATTTGGGTTGATTTTGTGTAGAAATTGAAGGAGTATCTCTTGGAAATTCGGTTACTGGTATAATATAATTTTGTGGCATCAATGTATTTATTTTTTAATTATGTTATTGGTTTAATTAATATAATTAATATGTGAATGTGTGTACAAAGTGAGATGTGTTTAGTGATATATTTATATATGTGTATAAAATTGTAGTATGTGTTAGTATTTAAATTTGATTAATAATATGTATATTGTGAATGTTCTCGGAATTTCTGAGTGTTTTTTGTAGGGTTTTAAATTTTTGGGATATGTTATAATAGAGATGTTATGCTGTCAAAATTTTGGTAGAGTTAGAGGACTAAATAAATAATAATATAATAAATAAGACATTAAATACTTAGAATTAACAAAATAAATTAAAGAATAAATTAAAATATTAGATAAATAATTTAATTTAATATTAACAATTTAATAATTTTAAAATAAAGTGAAAAATTATAATTTAATATTAACAAATTTAGTAATTTAAAAGTAAATTAAATAATTAGATATATAATTTAAAAATAAATTAAAAGTTAGATAAATAATTTCAAAATAAATTACAAAATTATAATTTAATTTAATATTAAAAAATTTAGTAATTAAAAAATTAGATAAATAATTTCAAAATAAATTAAAATTTTAGATAAATGAATTACAAAATTATAATTTAATTTAATATTAACAAATTTAGTAATTTAAAAATAAATTAAAAGTTAGATAAATAATTTCAAAAGAAATTACAAAATTATAATTTAATATCATAAGATTTTATAAGACATCATAAAACATCTAGTGTTAAAAAATATTTCTTTTTTTGTTGCTTTTCTTTGGTGATAAAATTTGATCACCAAAGATTGGATAGACGTTTTATATATTATCACTTAGTGATAATGTTTTATTAATTATTTTCAATCACGAAAAGCCTTAGTCCCGTTCGGTGAAGCTGAGTCAGTAAGAACTCTTAAATATGCTTCTCTGAATTATCCAGGACAGTATGTGTCCGCATGGATAGTTTGGATTTGTTGTGTACCTATAATTTGATCTAGTACTCATTTTATTGTTTCGTTAATAGAGATTTCAATATGTGTCTCCTTATTTGTTCTCGTAAGTGGGCAAACTTAATTTTAGTCTGCCAACTTATGAGAACTATAGGGAGGTGTGATGAGGACACCAAGACTAAAGATCCAAGTCTAGTTCCAGTTGGCCTGGTGACGAGGGCGCGAGCCAAAAGCCTCAGTTTAGGAGCTTGATGAGTCTTATTGTATTTTGTCATCTTATATTTTTATTTAGTCTTTGTTTATTTTTTTTGTGAAAAGTCAAACATTTGACTTGTGTGATTCCAATAGTCCTTTTGTCTTTAAATTCAGTTTTCATTAGGAAGACAAAAGGCTTGTTTTTAATTTCAGTTTTCATTAGGAAGACAAAAGGTTGTCTTGGCTTGTCTTTAATTTTCGGTTTTTAGGAAGACAAAGGGGCTTGTCTTGATGTAATTTTCGGCTATATAAGGCCTTGAAAACATTTGGAAAAATCAGATTATGTTGAATGAAATTGTGAGTTTATTTCTTCTTGAGTTCTTGAAGAAACTTTTGAACTTATCAAGGAGATTCCTTGTGGCGTTCATCCTGACTTCTCAAACGGATTCCATCCCCGTTTGTGGCGTCTTCCTCATACCAAGGTTCGTGCTTGGCTAAGCATTGGGTCGCGGTTCCATTCCAATCTCGTGTGTTCTTGGTGGCTGTTCCATATTTGGTGTCGGGTTTCATCACAATGTTGGTGTGGTTCGTATCAGTCGGTATCAGAGCTTAGGATCATTTGGTTTGGCCTATCCTTTTTTTTTCTTTCATTTGTGTTTCTATTCTATTCGTATTTCAATTTTAGGGTTTCTGAAATCAAAAAAAAAAAAAAAAATCTATCTATTCGTGTTCTTGATTTTCTTAGTCTTTGTTCTTGTTTTCTTTCTAAAAAAAATCCGAAACCATTATAGTTAATCTCTTTATTCCAGATTGTTTCTTTGTTCAAATCGTGTTCTTATTTCCTTGTTTACATTATTTCTTTGTGAAATCCCTTGAAAATCCGAAACTAGTTGATATTGCTAAGTCCGAATCTGTTTTTTTTTCTTCAAGTTCGAATCTATTTGTTGTCAAATCCATTTGTTTTCCCTTGTTTCTATTGTTTTTGTGTTGTGAAATCCGAAAGTACTCTAGAGCCACAAATTAGTATTGTTGATTTCAATTCATTTGTTTTCCCTTGTTTCAATTGTTTCTTGATGAAATCTGAAATTACTCTAGTGCCACGGATTGATTGTGTTATTTTCTTTACTAGTTGAGAAATCTGAGATTGTTTTGGTGCCACGGGTTGTTTGGATCTCTAATATTGGTTTTGGGGAATATTGGTTCTCTGTTATTGGGCGTGTACCACAGATTTTATTGGGAGTATTGGTTTTCATGCTATAGGGAGTGTTCTTGAATCACATAATAGTTTGTTCTTGAATCCGTTTTAGTAACTCTTTGGTATTCATTTTTTTTTTCTTTTCCCTTTTCAGAAATTCGTATCTGGTTTCTCAAATTTGAGAGGTAAAAAAAAAAAAAAAAAGGAAAGGAAAAGGGAAGGGAAGGGGATCCGAGAGCAAAAAAAAAAAAAAAAAAAAAAAAGAGTCTGGAAACCCGTCTTAAAATTTTTTGTTCTATTCTTGTTCCCCATAGTCTAGAGGCCCTTTTGCCAAAACCCCACACAAGTGTTCCAAAAATCACCATTTTTCGCCACTTTTTCATCAGTTTTCGTTTGATTTGTTTGGTAGAATTGGCTGCTTGAACCTCCATATCACTGTTTCATTAGTTTTCAAAGAGCTTAAAGAAGAAAATAGAGTGGAAAAAGGCAGAGGTGTGAGCTTATTTGAGGGTAAAAGCCATCATTGAGTGCAAACACGAGTGTACTTGAGTGACCATTTTTCTTTGAGTGAAACACGTGAGGGAGTGTGGTGAGGTCTTTTTCTTTTCTAACCTTATTTTTTGCAGATTTTCAATCATGTCACAAAATACAGAAAGAAATGCAGGCAATGACACTCCACCACCTACAGTTCCAAATCTACAAATTGAAGCTTTAATGGGGGAGATGAGGAGGATGTTGAGGGAGGAGTGTGAGCAAATACATGAGCGGTTGGATAGGGTAGAAGAGGGGGCACAACGGAGACCAAGGAGGGGTAGGGTACACCAAAGGGAGGATGAGAATGAAGGGGATTTAGAAGGGGTAGTTTCTGGTGATGAGTTTGATAGGATGTCGGCGGGTAACCATAGGAGGTATGGTGGGAATAGAGAAGATAGGAACCAGGTAGATAATTATATGGGGAATATCAAAATGAGAATCCCAGCATTTCAGGGGAAGAGTGATCCTGAAGCATACCTTGAGTGGGAGAAGAAGATGGAGCTAGTTTTTGATTGTCACAACTACTCCGACATGAAGAAGGTAAAACTTGCTGCCATTGAGTTTACTGATTATGCTATTGTTTGGTGGGATCAGTTGTGCATCAACAGGAGGCGGAGTGGAGATCGCCCTATTGACACATGGGAGGCCATGAAGAGGGTGATGAGGCGACGGTTTGTACCACCTCATTATTATCGAGATCTCTACCTTAAGTTGCAGGGTCTTCGTCAGGGCTACAGAAGTGTTGATGAGTATTACAAGGAGATGGAGATGGCTATGATTAGAGCCAATGTTGAAGAGGATCGGGAGGCAACCATGGCAAGGTTTTTGAATGGGTTGAACCGAGAGATTGCTGACCCAATCGAACTACACCATTATGTGGAATTGGAGGATTTGGTTCATATGGCAATCAAAGTTGAGAGGCAGCTCAAGAAGGGTAGTTCAAGTTCGAGGCCAAGACCGAGCCCACACAATCCAAGTACAACACCTTGGAGGTCGAACTATCCAAAGAAAGAAGACCAACCCACTTCATCATCTACACCAAAACCAGCCACCACAGCCACACCACCTCAAGGTAAAACAACTCCTACTAAGTCTCATTCTAGTGAGATAAGGTGTTTCAAATGTCAGGGGCGAGGACACATAGCTAGCCAGTGTCCAAACAAGAGAGTTATGGTGATTCGAGAAAGTGGAGAGATAGATTCTGAAGATGAAGATGATCTTGCTGACATGCCACCATTGGAAGATGCTTCTGACAATGAGTATGGGCCAGAATCTGGTGAGATGCTTGCACTAGTCACAAGGCGAGTCCTGAATTTGCAAGCAAAAGAAGAGGAAGAAGAGGTGCAGCGAGAGAACATCTTTCACACTCGTTGTCATGTGAGAGACAAGGTATGTAGTGTCATTATTGATGGAGGTAGTTGTACTAATGTTGCTAGTGCTTCCATGGTTGCCAAGCTGGGGCTTACAACGCTTAGGCATCCCTGTCCATACAAATTGCAATGGTTGAATGATAGTGGTGAAGTGAGGGTTACAAAACAGGTGCTAGTCTCATTTCGAATTGGCAAGTATGAAGATGAGGTGTTGTGTGATGTGGTTCCCATGAAAGCTGGACACCTCCTTCTAGGAAGGCCTTGGCAATTTGATCGGCGGGTGCAGCATGACGGCTTCACCAACAAGTATTCATTCACATTCCATCAACGAACAATCACTCTAGCGCCTTTGACACCAAAGCAAGTGTATGAAGACCAAGTGAGGTTGCAAAAATTGAGTGATAAAAAATATTGAGTGAGCAAAAGAAGGAGAGTGAAAAGGTGAATGAGAGTGAGAAAAAAGAGAGACAAAGAGAGAAAAGGGTTGAATCAAGTGAGCGAGAAAAGAAAGAGAAGAGTTCGATCAATGAGGGAAAATTAGAGAGAAAACAAAATAATTTTTATGCAAAAAAAAGTGAGGTGAAGGAGGCTCTTTTAAACACTAACCAACTTGATGCTAACAAGGGTCGTCACAAGCAGGTTTTTGACCCCGGTGATTGGGTATGGGTACACATGAGGAAAGAGCGATTCCCAGCACAAAGACGTTCCAAATTGCTACCTCGAGGAGATGGTCCATTTCAAGTGCTAGAAAGGATCAATGACAATGCCTACAGACTCGATTTACCAGGTGAGTATACTGTTAGTGCTACTTTTAATATTTCTGATTTGAGTCCTTTTGATGCAGGTGCAGATTTGAGGACAAATCCTTCTCAAGAGGGGGGGGGGGGAATGATGAGGACACCAAGACTAAAGATCCAAGTCTAGTTCCAGTTGGCCTGGTGACGAGGGCGCGAGCCAAAAGCCTCAGTTTATGAGCTTGATGAGTCTTATTGTATTTTGTCATCTTATATTTTTATTTAGTCTTTGTTTATTTTTTTGTGAAAAGTCAAACATTTGACTTGTGTGATTCCAATAGTCCTTTTGTCTTTAAATTCGGTTTTCATTAGGAAGACAAAAGGCTTGTTTTTAATTTCAGTTTTCATTAGGAAGACAAAAGGTTGTCTTGGCTTGTCTTTAATTTTCGGTTTTTAGGAAGACAAAGGGGCTTGTCTTGATGTAATTTTCGGCTATATAAGGCCTTGAAAACATTTGGAAAAATCAGATTATGTTGAATGAAATTGTGAGTTTATTTCTTCTTGAGTTCTTGAAGAAACTTTTGAACTTATCAAGGAGATTCCTTGTGGCGTTCATCCTGACTTATCAAACGGATTCCATCCCCGTTTGTGGCGTCTTCCTCATACCAAGGTTCGTGCTTGGCTAAGCATTGGGTCGCGGTTCCATTCCAATCTCGTGTGTTCTTGGTGGCTGTTCCATATTTGGTGTCGGGTTTCATCACAATGTTGGTGTGGTTCGTATCAAGGTGCTGCCGAAATTTTTACATAAACGAAACAATTTTAAGAGTGTAGATTAAATTATATGTATACTACAAATCTGAATGGGATAGGTTCTTTACCCTTATAGAAGTGGAGTGAAAAGGTGGATTAGGGCACACACATAGTCAATAAGTTTTAATTATTGTTTATTCTTGTATCGTAGATGTCGATCGATAAGAGTTGGACAACATTAAGGAAGCGTAACTGTGATGCTTATTGGAATGGTCTCCAAGCCTTTTTGAGAATGGCAAAAGAACACGTAGACTGCGACGGGAGAATTTTATGCCCGTGTGTGAGGTGCCTGAATGTTAAACTACAAACTATAGATACAGTGGAGGCTCATGTCTTTGACAAGGGTTTTCAACAGAGTTATCAAAAGTGGGTTTACCACGGTGAGGTGGAAGCTAGTGTCGCCAATGAGGTAGTTGAGGAGAATGAAGATGTAGACGTGATGGTTGACGTCGTTGATGATTTCCTCTTACCGACAAATGCAGAGGAAGCAGATGGTGTGTCTGGCAGTCGAATGGGACAGTATTATGACGAGTTGTTCGACGAGATTGAAGCTGAGTTGTATCCGGGTTGTGATTGGATATCATCCTTAAAAATTTTGGCGAAGTTGATGCATTTGAAAGTTAGAGGGAAGTGGCCAAATAACTCTTTTGATGAATTGTTGAAGTTACTAAAATTTGCATTTCCGAAAGATAATAAAATTCCCCCAACACACTATGAGGCGAAAAAGAAGCTGAGTAAGTTAGGGTTGGGATATCAATCAATCCATGTGTGTAAATATGATTGTTCATTATTTTATAATGAGCATGCAAGCAAAGATTCATGTCATGTGTGTGGGAGTAGCCGATGGGTCAATGAAAATAAGAAGGGGAAAAAGGTTCCACACAAGGTGATGCGTTACTTTCCGTTGACTCCCAGATTAAAGCGAATGTACAGTTCAAGACATACAGCTAATGACATGTTATAGCATCATACTGGGAGATCAATAGAAGATGGGGTGATGCGTCATCCGGTTGACGGGTCTGCATGGAAAGACTTTGATGCCACCCATCCTGATTTTGCAAAAGATCCTAGAAATGTTCGTCTAAGCTTGGCTGCTGATGGGTTTAATCCTTTTGGCAACATGAGCTTATCATACAACATGTGGCCTGTGATTTTGACGAACTACAATCTCCCCCCTTGGCTATGCATGAAGGAAGAGTATTTTATGCTAAGTCTGCTTATTCCTGAGCCAAAATCACCGGGTAAAGACATGGATGTATTTCTAAGACCCTTGGTGGATGAGTTAAGACAATTGTGGATTAATGGGGTCGACACAAGAGATGGCACAAGGAATGAATTGTTCAAGATGCGTGCAGCCCTTCTGTGGACAATTAACGATTTCCCTGCTCGTAGTAGCTTGCCTGGTTGGAGCGGGCAAGGGTATAAAGCATGTCCAACGTGCAATGAAGACACCACTTCCATTCGAGTGATTGGTAAGACATCGTATGTCGGTCATAGGCGATTCTTGAGGAGTAATCATAAGTATAGAAGGGACAAGGAATTTGATGGCAACGTTGAGAAAAGAAATCCTCCACAACAGTTTACTTGTCAACAAGTTTTAGATCAAGTCAATGCTTTACCTCTTCAAGTGTCTGGTAAACATGACAGATTTGGGGGGGGGGGGGGGTGAAGCGCAAGCGAGGTGCAGGGGAAAGTAATTGGAGGAAAAAAATTATTTTCTATGAACTTGATTACTGGAGTTCAAATCAGTTAAAACACAACCTAGATGTGATGCATGTTGAGAAGAATGTGTGCGACAGTATCCTTGGGACTTTGTTAGATAATGATAAATCTAAGGACACCACTAACGCAAGACATGATTTAAAGAATATGGGGGTTAGGAAATCATTGTGGATTTACGAGGATGCCAATAAAAGGTTAATGAAACCGCATGCTCCATATGTGTTCACTTTTGAACAGAGGCGAGATTTTTGTCAATTTTTGAAAGGAGTGAAGTTGCCTGATGGTTTTTGTTCTAATCTAAAGAAAAAAGTCACAGACAATGACTCAAACATTGTTGGGTTGAAGTCCCATGATTGTCATGTGATAATGCAACGATTACTTGCAGTAGGTGTTCGCAAGTTTTTACCAGAATCTATATCCACTACCATCACTGAATTGTGTAATTTCTTCAAACAATTGTGCTCTAGGACACTGAACGTTTCTGATATGAAGAAAGCTAAGGATGACTTGATTGTTATTTTATGCAAGATGGAGTTGATTTTCCCTCTAGCATTCTTTGACATAATGATCCATCTGGTTTTTCACTTGCCTGATGAAGCAATATTGGGATGACCTGTATTTATGAGGTGGATGTATCCTTTTGAAAGATACATGAAAAAATTAAAAAACTATGTCAGGAATAAAGCTCGTCCTGAAGGATCTATAGCAGAAGGATATGTTGCAGATGAGGCTTTGACATTTTGTTCAATGTATTTCAAAGGTGTGGAAACAAAATTTAATCAGCCTGATCGTAACGAAGATGCGCCGTATGTGAATCGACACCTCATAGTGTTTGAATCTCAATGTCCTCCTCTTAGTAAGGGAATTCCCGTGCCCCTCGATGAAAATACTCGGAATAAAGCTGAGTGGTTCATATTGGATAATTCTCCAGAAACTGAAGTGTATTTAGAGTAATTACATAATTAATATTCATTTTATTCTTTGTTCAATCTACTCTTTAATTAACAATATTGACATTGTTAATTAATTAACAGGGAACACCTTACTGAGGTGCAACAAAGAAATATGGCTGCCAATCATAAATTGATACATAAGAAAGAGTTTCGTTCATGGTTTCATAAGAAGGTAACTTGTACTTAGCAAATTACATACTACAAATTACATTCTCATTCTAATATATTTCTTTATTATTAGATATATGACTTGCACCAGCTTGGGTCATTAGAGCATGCTGATGAATTACTAGCTTTAACATCTGGGTTAGATCTATTGGCTTACTCCTACCAAGCATGTATAGTGAACGGAGTTCGATTTGTCTCATACAATCGAGATCAGAATCGAATTACACAAAATAGTGGAGTGTGTGTTGCTGGAACAGAAGGTTTTAACTATTACGGGCAACTTGAAGAAATACTCCAGTTGTCTTTTACTGGTTCTTATTCGGTGGTATTATTTCGATGTAAATGGTTCACTACAGATCCGAAAAAAAGAAAACCATCACTGTAACCAATATTACTAGTATCAATGTTAGCGGTGAATGGTATAAAGATGAACCGTTCATACTAGCTAGTCAAGCAAAACAAGTATTCTACATCGATGATCTCGTTAGAGGACGATATTGGAAAGTTGTCCAAGAAGTGAATCATTGACAAGTTTGGGACTTTCCAGATGCTTCAGATATGATTGCTGATGTTGATGTTGTACATGACACCAACTCATCGAATTTTGTTTTGACTGTGGATCTCGGAGAGTTGGTTGTTCAACAATCTGATGTACCAGCGACTCAAGTCAACACGACCCATCGACCTTCTTTAGTTGTTCAAGAAGATGATGGATTTATTAATGACAATGAAGATGATATGGCAGACAGTGTAGAAGAAGCAGAAGATGAGGATGAATTAATTGTCGACCTTAGTGATGATAATACTGATGATGTGTGCCTGATAGATGTTGATGTAATTAGTGAGGATAGTGACTATTCTACTTAGTTTTGTATCTAGTGTTCAATGTATTATACATATTGAGAAATAAAAAGTTCGTTTCCAAATAGCGTGTTTCAAATTACCTAATCAATTGAAATAATACTCAATAAATTAATTATAAATAATAATTAAATATTAAAATAGATAGGTTAAATTACTGCCGTGTTAGTAGATGTCAGCAGATGTGGCTAGAGCTCACGGTGGAGACGCTGGCGGTGATCCTCCACCGGATCCTACTAGGATCCCAACTACATGCGACTCAGGTAATTTTTTTGTTATTTTATTTACTCACATATGCTTATCATGTATATACTAATATTCTATGTATTATTAATAAAAAAAAATACAAGAATCCCAACTAAGAAAAAGGGTCGTGGTGCAGCTATTGGAAAAGATCTAGAGGAGAGGCGGCGTAAAAATGGAAAACCACTGGAAGTAACGTTTTGCCAACGAACGTACAAGGTTGTTGGGGGAGAGCACGCTGCTTTTGTCCGCCTTGTGGGAACCCAAATTAAAACGAAAGTTCCCGGACATTACGGTTCATGGGAATTAGTGCCTAAACAATACAAGGATCAGGTCCTTGGCATAATTCAGGTAAAAATAGTATTAAATATATTTTTTAAAAATTTGTCTTTAATATAGTACATATATTATTAATATGTTTAATTTTCAATTTAGCACTATTATCAAATAGCGGGCCGCGAGGATTTCTTAAAGTGTTTATATGGTATCGATCGAGAGATGAAAGACTGATACTGTAATAGGAAAACACTAAGACGCGAACACTTTGAGAAACACTACAATGGACCGGAGGATTGGGATAAGGTTCTAAGCAACCCAACCAATGATGTTAACAAGGAGGAGTGGAAGCAGATCTGTCAGTTATTTACAAGTCCACAATTTATTGCGCGCTCCATAAAGAATAAGGAAAATCGGAAGAAACAAAAGTATTCTACAACGCAGGGTACAAAATCGCTGGCAGCCGTCCATTTTGAAAAAGTAAGTAAAAGATTAAATATTATCAAAATTATGTTCTTTTAAATTATATGTTCTCTAACATTTGGGTTATATTTTTTAGATGAACCCAGACCTCATTGAGTCATGGAAGGATTATCATTGGAAGAAAGCAACAAATGATTTCGTGAACGATGATGCTCGCCAAGATTATGTAAGTTTGAATTATATTTTTTAATATTAATAGAGTTATATTTAATGTTAGTGTCTAACATTTTTTGAAAACAGGAAAAACTGAAGGCTAATTTTGAGTTACAAACTCAGCAAACATCCACTGATGCTTCTAATAATGATAGCTCGTCATCAGTTGATCAGGTGGAGGTGTTACAAAAAGTATTAGGCCAAAGGCATGGACATGTGCGAGGAGTGGGCTGCAAATTGAAGGGGTCGGGGTTGAGGTCGAGGTCAGGGTCGGGGTCATCATCTACCCAACACTCTCACTTCAGCGAGTCTCAAGTTCCTCCTCATCATTCAAGAGAATATATAGAAAAATTGGAGAATAATCTACAGAAATTGACTGATCAAGTTAATTTCTTAACTCAATATTTTGTACCTTCATTTCGTCCACCAAACGTTCAGATGCCGCCTGTGCCTGATAGTGATAATATTTCTAGGGCTTCGTCTTCTCAACCTCCAGCTCCAACTCATCCTTCTATGTACGGGGCAGCGCTGTCTCAACATATGGTACCTCCATATATGTACGGAGCAACACATTATCCGTGTCCGATTCCACCATCCTCCCAGCCATCGTATCCCTACATGTATGGAGCTGGATCGTCCACATTACCTCCCCAATATCCTTGGCCGATGCCGCCACTGCAGCAATCACAACCACAGCCACCGCAACAACCACAACAAGAAGACAATAGGGAGGAGGACGATGCAGCTGATTTAGGAGACTAGGTTTATTTTATTATTAATTATTGTTAAATTTTATGAACAATATGAATATTTTCTATGTTAATGTATTATGAATATGTACAATTGTTATTTTAATAAACTAATTTGAATATTTTATATAATATTTTTATTTTTAATATATTTGTTTTCAATTATTTAAATTTTAAATAATAATTTCGATAAATAATTAATTAAAATTGTATTTAATTAATTAATTTTATTATTTTTTTATAAATAAAATAGTATTAGGGGAGACACTGTCGCCCCTGATAATATGCCACGTGCAACCATTTGGGGCGACATAGTATAGTATTAGGGGCGACTAATGGAGTATCAGGGGCGACATATCGACACAAATAATTCAAAATTTTCAAATTTTTGAGGCGACATTTCAAGATTTAGGGGCGACTGTGTCGCCCCTGATAATATGCCACGTGCAACCATTTGGGGCAACATAGTATAGTATTAGGGGCGACTAATGGAGTATCAGGGGCGACATATCGACAAAAATAATTCAAAATTTTCAAATTTTTGAGGCGACATTTCAAGTATTAGGGAGGACTGTGTCACCTCTGATATTTGAATATCAGGGGCGACCCTCGAGTCGCCCCTAATGTACCCTTCAGGGACATTTTTCCACGGGTGACTTTTCGGGTTATTAGGGGCGACATGAGTCGCCCCTAAAACTCATTTTTGTTATAGTGTGAAGGTATAGATTAAGTTAAAAATGTATACTGATTATGAAATAAATTCCAACTTGTTTTGTTAATATCATGTTTCTGATTTCATTCTTCATTAACTTGTGCAGCTAAAGGTGGTCATCAAGGTCGCACTAGATGACCAGAAGTGCCGCACAAAAGCCATTAAGACTGCAGTTGGAGTTAATGGTAAGAACCAACTTTATAAAACACAAAAATATCAAGTATTTACTAAAAGAAAGAAACTAAAGTAGTGAGGAATAATATTGCATCACCCATATCCTTCATCTCAAAGTTCTTTGAGAGAAATTACTTCACCTCATGTAGCATGCCCTTATCATTGGTTGCAAGAAGAATATCGTCCACATATAAAACAAGAAAACCAATCTTACTCCCACTGACCTTTTGGTATATACATTGACCCATGACATTCTCTTCAAATCCAAAAGAAGAGATGACATCATGGAATTTTAAATACCATTGGCGGGACGCTTGTTTTAAACCATATATGGACTTCTTAAGCTTGCACACCAAATGCTCACCATCACTAGAGGAGAATCCTTCTGGTTATTTCATGTATACCTCCTCCTCTAGGTCACCATTTAGGAAGGCAGTTTTCACATCCATCTGCTGCAGCTCTAAATCGAAATGAGCAACTAATGCCAGGATAACTCTGAGGGAATCTTTCTTAGATACCAAAGAAAAGGTCTCCGTGTAGTCAATTCCTTCTTTTTGAGTGAATCTCTTAGCAATGAGTCTCGCTTTGTGTTTATCAATGTTGCCTAATGAGTCTTTCTTTGTTTTGAAGACCCATTTACACCCAATATCCCTCGCCCCATTAGGCAACTCAACAAGATCCCAGACTCTGTGGCTCTTCATAGAATTCATTTCTTCATTCATGGCATTGTACCACAGTTCCAATTCTTTGCTATTCATAGCTTGTGAAAATGTTTCTGGATCATTTTGGGCTCCAATATTGTAGTCAGATTCTTGCAAATACACAATCTAGTCATTAGGTATCACCGATTTTGTTGTCCTAGTGGATCTTCTTACGGCTACACCAGCATGCTCTTGGGGAGCAGGTGGTTCAGCTTGTTGTTCAACAATTATAGGCAACTCTTGAACAACTTGACCGTTTGAACTTCATCATTGGCTTGTGAATCTTCAACAATTGGTTGTGGTGTCCCAACATCCATTTGGACTGCAGGGGTGTTATCAACCACAATCAATCTTGCTCTTGAGGCGGAGGGTTCTGAAGGATCTTTCTCAGGACCTAAGTCCTTGGATTGATCACTCCCACTAATCAAGGCGTTTTCAATAAAGTTTGCATTCCTTGATTCCACAATCCTAGTGTTATGAGATGGACAATAAAACTTGTAACCTTTAGACCTTTCAGCGTATCCAATAAAGTATCCACTTATAGTCCTTTAGTCCAGTTTCTTTTCTTGTGGATTGTATACCCTAACTTCAGATGGGCATCCCCAAATGCGTACATGTTGCAAACTCGGTTTCTAACCTTTCCATAATTCAAAAGGAGTTTTGGAGACTGCCTTGGTTGGAATTCGATTTAATATGTACACAGATGTCTTTAGAGCTTCAGTCCACAAGGATTTATAAAGTTTAGGGTTGCTGCTAAGCATTCTCCGCACCATGTCGATCAATGTTCAGTTTCTCCTTTTCTGCAACACCATTTTGCTCGGGTGTACCGGGCATGGTATATTGGGCAACAATCTCATTTTCTTGAAGAAACTTTGCAAAAGGGCCAGGTGCTTGTCCATCTTCAGTGTATCTACCATAATATTCTCCACCTCTATCTGATCTCACTATCTTAATTTGCTTGTTGTATTATTTCTCTACTCCAGCTTTAAATATCTTAAAGACATCTAATGCTTCGCTTTTGTTATGAAGTAAGTAGATATACATGTAGCGTGAATAATCATCTATGAAAGAGATGAAGTATTTCTGGCCATATGAGTCCATGTCTGGACTACATATATTAATATGTATGATTTCTAATATGTCAGAACTCCTATAGACACCACTTTTCTTAGACTTGGAGGTATACTTTCCCTTAATGCAATCCACACAAGTATCAAAATTAGTAAAATCTAAGGTATTGAGTACCCCATCTTTCACTAACCTTCTAATTCTATCAATGGAGATATATCCCAATCTCCGGTGCCATAATGTAGATGAATTCTCATTCATAACACATCTTTTATTGCTAGCATGAACGTGCACAGTATTATAAGCGGTATTGTTTTGTAAATTAAGGCAGTAAAGACCATCAGACAAAATACCATTTCCAACACATTCAGATTTATTAAATAAATTAAAAGATTTGTTTGAAAATGTAAATGAAAAACCAAAAGGTACAAGTCTTGAAACGGAAATCAAGTTTCTAGAGAAACTTGGTACATAAAAGGTCTTTTCTAATTTTAAAATAAATTCGTTACTTAATGACACGTTCCTCTAGCCTCCACATGTGAGCCCATCTTGTTTCCAGATAAGATGCTTTGCTCACTTCCCACTGGCTTCCTTAGGTTTTGTAAACCCTGCAAGGAATTTGAAATGTGAATTGTTGATCCAGAATCAATCCACCATGTGTTAATATTAGCATTAGCCATATTAGATTCATAACATACGAATGAAATTGGATTACATTTGTTGTCCATCCATTTCTTGAACTTGATGCATTCCTTTTTCGCATGTCCCTTCTTTTTGCAGAAGAAACACTTGATGGAATCCTTCTTTATTTCTCCTTGGGGAGGCACTTTATTTTTCCCCTTGTCCTTCTTTAATGGTGTTCGTTTCTTCCCTTGGGTGGCCATGTGAGCACTTTCACCTTGTTCCTGCAGGAGCCTTGCTTCTTCTTGAGCACACATGGTTATCAGTTCATTGATACTCCATTTGTCCTTATGTGTGTTGTAGGAAATTTTGAAAGGCCCGTATTGAGGTGGAAGATTGTTAAGGATGTAGTGGACCAGGAAGGTTTCAGGAATGACTACATCGAGCTTCTTCAGTTGAGCAGAAATGTCCCTCATCTTTGAAATATGTTCTCTAACTCCTTTGACACCAGTGAGTTTTGTGGATGAGAACTGGTGGATGAGGTTGTTGTAAAGTGGTTTGTCCGAAGTGTCGAACTGCTCATTGATTAGTTTGATCCAGTCTTTGACTTTCTCAGGTTGCTCTACCGATCCATGCATTCCCAGAGGGATCTTGGACATAATGAACATGCTGTTGAGGCGATTGGATCGCTCCCATTTTTCATATAGTGTGATCTCAGCAGCAGTGCTAGTCGCAGTGATTGCATCAGGTTCGTACTTCCTTATTGTGTAGTCCATGTCGGTGCAGCCTAAATGAAGAAGAACTCGTTCTTTCCAGATTTTGAAATTGTCACCCCTAAGCTCAGGAATTTCGGTAAGGATTTCAGTGAAACTAGAGGAGGATGAAGAAGCTGCATGAATATGATGACAAACTTAGATTTTTAAAGATTGAGGCTCAATGAAGTCATGTTTTACCAATATATAACATGCTGAAGGATGAAATTTTATTAAATAATAATTGTCTCTGGGCTAAATTTTTAATTTAATAAAATTAGATGTATAGGATGATAGATTATTCAAACGAATTATTTGGGATAAATTAAGGTTTGATAATTCTATCTTTATTAAACTTTATGATAAAACTATTAAATTAATTATCATAACTCCTGTGGGTAAATTAAGAAAGTTAATTTAATATATTATCCTAATTAATTATATAAATATAATAAAATCTCCGTGGGGTAAAATTATTATATCTATATAATCAATCACAATTTATGTCCATTATGTGATCCTTTCAAATTAATATATAATTTTATATAATTAAAGATGCTGTGGCTGCTCCCTAATTATTTAAAATTATATGGTTCACTAGACATTATGTTTTAGACTCTATGAAGACCTAAGAACAATTTCGTTATAACAAAATAGGCAATCATAGAGATTAGTGCTCCTAGTGTGTGATTAGTGCTCAAAAATACAAATTTATTAGTTATAAAATGTAAAATAAATTAAGTTTTAATTAATATTTTCTTGAATTTATTGTAATATATTTTATAATTGAAAATATTAATTTTAATTTAATTTATGTTTAATTTTCAGGAAATAAAATGCATTTGGACACTAATAAGAATGGAGAATAGAGAAATAGTTAAAACTGAAAAAGAAAATGAAGAAAGTGGCATTTTTGAAGCTCAGGCCCGTTCGCCCAAGCCCAGCAACCCAAGCTAGCCACAGCCAGGTGTCGCCCTCCCCTTGCGTCGCGCGTCCCAGCTCCTTGCTCACCACCTATCCACAGCCATTCCCTTCAGCATACATCAACCAAGCTTCAGCCAAGCCTTCAACAACCCAAATGCATGCCAACATTTCTCTTCAGCCAGCCCAAACGCAGCTCCAGGCCCAACAAAGTCTCCTCTAGCCCAACGCCTCACTCAAGCTTCAGCTAGCCTTCTCTTCAGCCCAGTGCCACGTGGCACCTTCCCATTGGCTGGGAGTGGGTCAAAACCCTCTTGTGTCACTAGCCATGTTTTGTGGGTATTGTGCTTTGTAAATTGCTATTTTGAGCTTTAAAGCTCATGCTTTTGTGGTATTTTAGAAAGAGGGAAAATGACCATACACCAAAATAGCTAAGTTAACATTAATAATAAGATTTGATTTTTCAAAATCATATTTTATTATTGATATTTCAGATTTATTTTGTAAACCCCATTTTGTTGTTTAATTTCTTTTTAGTCATTTTCTCCCTCTATAAATAGGGATTCCTTCTTCACACTAGGCAGGTAATTTTTAGAGTAAAGAAACTATAGAAAAATTTATACTCATTTTCTTCTCATATTTTCTTCTTAGAATTTTGTGAGAATCATGAGCATAATGGCCTAATCTTCCTAGGAAGGTTAGGGATGATTCCATATGCTAGTGATGTTATTTTGCTACTTTGATTTACTATGTTCTTAATGTAAAATTTTTGAGTTATTTATGTTCTTTCATCTCCATCTTTATTTTGTTATCTTTATTTACTTATGCTAATAGTATATAGGATTAGTCATGCTCTTTCTATGTACTTCTAATTAGTAAAAGTAATATTGATACCTAATTTTATGTCTAATCTTCTATTGCATTATTGCCTTTGGGTATTTTGTCATTTTTAGATTTTTCATAAGATTAACATTGTGCTTTTAAAGTAAAGAACTTTAAAACTCAAATGAACTTTTGTTAGAAAAGAATATGGACTTTAATGTTAGATTTTCCAAGTAAATGTTGGGATGTGAACTATTTACTTGTGTATTTTTGTAAATCAAGTAACTAAGTAACTAAACAAGCATATGGATGATTCTTGAAACCTTTCATTTTCTCAAACTCTTGATTACATCTTACCTTTATTTCACTTATCTCATTTCATCACTTTATAAAAAATACAATACCAAAATTTCAAACCTCTTTCCATTTATAATTTTATTTACTTCTTGTTACTAACTTTTTGTGTTATTTTCTACTAATCTTTTGATTTTAGGTTACCTCCTTGTGGATCGATCGCCCGATCTTACTACAACTATCGCTTAGTGGTAGTCACATTTTGGCGTTAAACAAATTTTGGCGCCGTTGCTGGGGAGGTAATTTTCAAAGGTTTAGTGAAATTTTTACAAAAATATTAGTAACTTTATTTGTGTTTTTGTTGGAATAAATATTGTGTTAGTATAGTTTTTTTATTTACTAATTTTTAATTAATTATAATTATTATAACAAAAAAAAGAAAAAAAAACAATTATAAAAAAAATTTCCTTTATTTATATATATATATCTTTTCTTTTCTTTCTCTTTTTTTTCGATAAAAAAAATATATTTATATTATAAACATTCATATATATATATATACACGTAACTATAAAAAAAATCCAAAAAAAAAACATTTATATATATATATATTTATTCTTATCTTAAATTTCCTTTATTTTGTTTAAAAAAAAAGAATTGTACATATATATTTATATAATCACTTTTTTTTTTCCCTTTTTAGTTCATTCTTACTCCATTTTTCTTTCATAATTTTTATTCTATTTTTTTTAGTTGAACACATATTAAAAAAAAAAAGATTAAGTTTGTTATTCTATCTTCACTTTAATTCTCTTTTCTTTATTTTATTTTTGTGTTGTTTATTTTGTTGCTTTGTTTAGGCTTTTATTTTCTTTGCCTTAGTCTTCCTTAGAATTTAGGTTGTCTAAAAAAAAAAAAAACATAAAATTGTTCATAAAATTTCAATCATAAAACGCTTAGTATTGGGAACAATTGTGTAATATTAAAAATGGTAGAAACCAATATTGTTCTGTTTAGAAAGATTGGTTGTTAAATAAAGTTTGTGATAGCGTTACCCTTCACACTTACTTGGGAACCTCGGGGAGTTCTGTCTAGGCAAGTGTGGGCCTAAAACGGTCCCTTGGCAACCTTCCCAATCGGCTTGGGAACATTTCGAGCATCTACCTGTGCACTATTACATTGTTGAACTTATTACTATAAGAAAATCAAGCTTGTTCTGTCAAAATAAGCAATTTCACTCTGCTTAAAGGTTGTTTGGTTGAAAATGTTAACTTGTGATCCACCATACTTACTCAGTAACCTCGGGGAGTTCTAGTAAGGCGTTGGAGATCACCCGAAAACCTCCAAATCTACCTGGGAACAAGTTTAACAAAACAAAAAAAAAGACATAAAATAAATCTAATTCTGATTTCCGAGGGTGGATGAATCATTACGAAACTTCCAGTGACACTTCTTCCAATTCATCTGCCACTCCTACCAGAACTCCTTCAACCAATCCTGCTTCTCCACAAACTTTTGCTGATAATAACTGTACGCCCTAAATATCCACGGGCTATTAGCGAGCTGAGAAATGACATAATTATATCAGCCACGTGGATGTCACATACCCGGAGTTGCTGTTACCAGGTCCTACTTCTTTAGCTTGAGGTAACCAAAGGCTTAATGAGATTACTAAGAGTCGGGTTAGGAGTATAGACACCACGAGCTGAGAGTACCTCAAGCTCGAGGTGCGAACTTGAGTTGGCACCTCTGACCCCTTATAAAGTCAACCACGCAATGTAAACGTGCATATATCAGACATCACGTGTCTGATCCATCCCTGAATTCTCGGACATGCAGCATAAACGTGCGTGTTCAGGCACCCACGATTGGGTTGGGCCGTGCAGCCCATTATCCCCCTTACCTATTGATAAGACCACACTTCAGTGTCAGATTTTAGGAATTAATCATGAATGTCACAGAAGTGACATGATGGGTAAGAAGGTCATGGGATGACCCCCCCCCCCCCCCCCCCTTGCAAACCCCCAAGTGCCCTCTCCCTATAAATATGGAGACCCTCGGAGTTGCAAAGGGTTGGATTCTATTTTGTAAAGAAATACCCTGTAAAGAATATTAGAAAGATAGCAATAATATTGGCTAGTGGACTAGAAGGATTTTAACCTTTGAACCACCTAAAAAAGTATTCGTGTTACCATTTTACTTTAAGATCATTCATCTATTACAGTTCATTATTTAGCACTAATCCCACTCTTTATTCTATTAATTATCTGTTGCCGAAGAATCGCGTCAATAGTTTGGTGCTTTCATTGAGAGGCTGTTAGATTGGTGCTATCGCAAATACCCAACCATGGTAATCACTCGCTCAAGACGTGGTGACGAGGCGGACCAACGTGATGGGCAGGAGGCCCATCATGCTGCCATTTTCGATGATCAAAACCCTGAGGTTCAGCAGGGGCCGGGCAAGCAGCCAATAGGCCAAGACGACACTGGAAGTTCGGCTCCCCGGCCGCCCAATCCGAACCCATATTTTTACACGGCGGTGGAAATGGATAATGCACAGTTGAGGAATCAGCTGGCGAAAGCTAACCAGCTGATTCAAGAGGTTTTGGCCCGACTACCCCCTCTTACAACCGACGCTAACGTTGGAAAGAGGCAAGTCAAGACTCATAAGTCCCGCCGGGGTAATCGGTCCAAGCCCAGTCGGTCGGCCAGACCCCCAACATCAAATTCCACTCCCACATCGCACCACCGAGAACTACCT
Organism: Humulus lupulus; assembly: GCF_963169125.1. Taxonomy (NCBI): domain Eukaryota; kingdom Viridiplantae; phylum Streptophyta; class Magnoliopsida; order Rosales; family Cannabaceae; genus Humulus; species Humulus lupulus. The sequence goes on along the minus strand of NC_084794.1, from coordinate 104,793,823 downwards.
AGGGCCGAGCAATAGTACAGCTGATCGGTCCGGACCTCAACTCCCAGCTCACTTCCGCCCTCGAGCGCGCTCAGGAGGGCTCCAGGGAGTTCGCGAAGGAGATCCGGGGAGGGCTCACAGCGACAGCCCGCCCCGGCCAGCCGTCCTACGCTCCGCTCAGACCGCTGAGCACAGGACCCGGAGGATGGTAGAGCGGAGCGGCCCTGGCCTAACCCGATCCACCCTGACGGGACTAGGATCGCGTCTCCAGTTATGCATCCTCCTTCACCAATAAGATACCCGTCTCCTCCTTGGCTAGTCCGAGACATTCTGGCTCATGGGAGCAGTAGGAGAAATCCACCTTCCGCCAGACCTTCCCATCGTAGCCGGGCGCCGAGAGAAGTCCCGGACCCTCATCTCCAGAGGTGGGCTCCAAGCTTCTCGAACGGTAGCTATTGGACCGGAAGCCGTCGAAGTGACCTCTCTGGTGGAGACTTGCGCCAACGCTTGAGCTCGGCGCAAAGTCCTCAGGCCGCCTCAAGGGTGACCTCTGGGATCGTCTAAACTCTCAAAGGGAGATCCGGTGGGAAACGGTAGCCGTGCTCGCCAAAGGGAAGACCTGTCCGAAGTACGCGACAGCAGGAACGTCCCATATAACCTATCTCAAGATAGGAGGGACAATAACCCGCCAAACGCATACAATGGATCTGGAGCTGTTGAACGGCCCCGGAACAACCAAGGAAATCAGGACAAAACCCTTGAACGTCTGGCTCAAATGGAGGAGCTGATGAGGAAACTCTTATCAGAAAAAGAAAAAGATGAATATGATTCAGGGGATGAGCTTGAGCTTTTCGCCCCCAACATAGCAGCAACGGCATATCCACCTGGTTTCCGTATGCCTCACTTGTCCAAGTTCAATGGAGATGGGGACCCGTCAGATCATCTGGGCATGTTCAATACCCCGATGATGGCCCACAAAATTGGTCCCGAGTTGAGGTGTCTAATATTCCCTTTCACCTTGACTGGGCTGGCCAGACAATGGTTCAAACAGAATAAGAAGCAGTTAGTCAGCTCGTGGAAAACTTTCTCTGCTGACTTCAAGAGAGCATTCCGAGCTTCCCAGGTTGCCCGCGTCAAGGCCGACACCCTGGCAAACATAAGGCAGCAACCCGACGAGCCTCTGAAGGCTTACCTGAGCAGATTCGCGAACGTCGCTGCTCGGACCAGAGACGCAGATGACAGCTCCAAGCTCATGGCTTTGAGAACGGGAATCCTCGTTGGGGGAGGACTCTGGAAAAAGATACAAAGGAAGGGAGTCAGCACCATAAATGAATTCCTAAATAGGGCCCAGGGGTGGGTCAATCGGAGGATGCGCAAGCTTCAGCCGCGGGAACCAGCCAAGCCCCTGAACAACCCGCTGGAGTGGGAACGGAGGTCATGACAGCGACCCAGACCGTTACACAGAATAACCAGTTTGGTGTAGGCAAGAGAAAGGGGAGCAGCGAGGGAAACCAGCACGTCCCAAAGAAGAACAAGTCCGTAGAAAAATTTAAGCTGGTCTACGCGACTTATATTGAGCTCACCCACTCTAGGGAGAACATCTTCCTAGCAAATTCTGCTCGCCTCCCCTGGAAGAAGCCGGAACCGTTAAAGCACCAGAAGGGTAAGCGAGACCCTTCCAAGTTTTGTCGGTTCCACAACGACATTGGCCACAATACCGATGACTGTAGACACCTGAAGGATGAGATTGAAACTCTCATCAGAGCCGAACCCTTGGCTCATTATGCACAGAATAGAGTTCCCGTAGGCCATCCAGCTCCGGAAGTCTCGGTCAGTCAGCTCGGGTCTCACGTGGATCGGGACGTCCCTCCTCCCGTGATAGGAGGAGAGATCTCCATGATATCTGGAGGTCCCCATCTGGCTGGCATGAGCAGAGGTGCCCAAAAGAGATACGTCAACGAACTTAAGGCTCATAATGGAGTAGAGTACGTCCCTGAGTAGGATCTCCCAAAGCAGTAACGATTGGAGAGGCAACCAATCATATTTACTGAAGAAGATGCCAGCCACGTCTAGTTCCCTCATAACGACCCTCTGGTCGTAGCTGTGCAGCTCGGTAGTCGGAGGGTTAGGAGAGTGCTAGTCAACAATGGGAGCTCGGTAAACCTACTGTTTCAGTCCACGCTGGAAAAGATGGGTCTGTCTGTCACTGAGCTGAAAGCCACCTCCATGATGCTTTACAGATTCTCTGGAGAAGGATCGTCTGCAATAGGAACGATCGAGCTGGTGATCACCTTGGGAGAGGGACCTCGGACAGTCTCAAAACTCCTCGAGTTTGTGGTCATCGATTGTCCCGCCACGTACAATGCCATTTTGGGTCGACCTACACTAATAGCGTTTGAGGCCGTTACCTCCATCTGCCACCTCGCGCTAAAGCTCCCATCTTCCACGGGGATATGCACGCTCCGTGGTGATCAACTTGCTGCCAGGGAATGCTACAGCATTTCTATGAAGGGAAAATTAAAACCCGGGCAGTTAACGATGACCGTCCAAGGTGGAAATGAGGAATCTCAGGAACTCGTGCCTAATCCTGAGATTGAAAAACCTCAGAGTGTCGAAGGAAAAAATATCATCTTAAGTGATGATATTGACCCCAGAAAATATCACGCACACCCTCCATTTGGATAAAAGCGTGCCTGCAAAATCCCAGAAATAGAGGAGCCTAGGAACAACCCAAGCTGAAGCCCTAGAAGAGGAAGTAGCCCGGCTATTAAAGTGCGGCTTTATCCGCGAAGCTAAGTTCCCGGTCTGGATTACCAATCCTGTGTTGGTCCCGAAGCCCAATGGGAAATGGCGGACCTGCATCGACATCTCCGATCTAAACAAAGCTTGCCCCGAAGACTGTTTCCCCTTGCCAAGGATCGACCAATTGGTAGACGCCACGGCGGGGCACGATCTCATGTCCTTTATGGATGCGTACTCGGGCTATACTCAGATCGCCATGAATCTAGCGGACCAGGAGCACACTAGCTTCATGACCCCAACTAACGTTTATTGTTACAAGGTCATGTCATTCGGGCTGAAGAACGCCGGAACTACATACCAGAGATTGGTAAACAGGATGTTTGCCAACCAGATCGGGAAGAACATGGAGGTGTACGTTGACGGCATGCTGGTCAAGTAAAAAACTGCTGATAACCATGTTTCTGACTTGGAGGAATGCTTTAAGATACTGAGAATATGACATGATGCTTAACCCGCAGAAGTGCACTTTCGGGGTCGCATCAGGGAAATTCCTTGGTTTCATTGTCAATACCAGAGGAATTGAGGCAAACCCCGATAAGATCAGGTCATTGCTCGAGCTGCCCTCACCTCGGTCGCGAAAGGACGTTCAAGGCCTGACAGGAAGGGTGACGACCCTCAATCAATTTATCTCTAAATCTACCGACAAGTGTCTGCCATTCTACAACCTGCTCCGGGGGAATAAAAAGTTCGAATGGACCGAGGAGTGCGAGCGTGCCTTCCTCAACCTGAAAGCACATTTAGCCGAGCCACCCGTATTGTCCAAACCAACGGCAGGAGAGCCTCTTTTCCTTTACCTAGCCATCACAGAAGATGCAGCTAGTGCCGTATTAGTTTGAGAAGAAGACCGGTCTCAGAAGCCAGTCTATTACATCAGCAACAGGCTTCCCGGAGCTGAGTCCCGGTATCCGTTGATGGAAAATATGGCTTTCTGTCTCATTACGGCCTCCTGAAAGCTCAGGTCGTATTTCCAGTCCCATTCAATACATGTCATAACCGATAAACCTTTAAGGCAGGTGTTATCCCCCAAAATTGGAGATCGATGACGTGGCAATAGAGGTGACAAGTGACAGTGCATAGTCAGTAAAAGACACATTAATAGTCAATAAATATATTGGCTCCTCAGAGTTGTGATAAAATTTTGACTGGCTTAAAAAGTGTCATGACCAACTAGGCATGACCATGTCCGACCAGTAGTGACATTACTGCCCAGGAGTGACATTACTGCCCAGGAGTGACATTGCTGCCCAGGAATGACATTGCTGCCCAGTAATGACTTTGCTGCCCAGAAATGTCATGCTAGACCAGTGTGCCATGTTAGACTAGAGATATGGCATGCTAGACCAGAGTGCCATGTTAGACGAGAGACATGGCATGCTAGACCAGAGTGCCATGTTAGACGAGAGAAATGCGTGTCCTACCAGCCAAGTGCGTAACTGGTCAGTAGAGGCATGGCCGACCAGAAGGTGATATTCATCAACCAGATAGAACAGACTACGTCAAGATTCCCAGAAACGGCTTCAACAAGAATCGGTCTGGGCGTACGCGGGAATCTCTCATTCTTCACACAAATTGGGGGTTCTATTACATTTTGAATATTTTTTGTACTTTAAATATAATACGAATAATGAAATATCCCGATTCTAGGGGAGAGCAGATGTATGATCCTAAGCCTATAAATATATGGCTTATGGGATTAGAAAGGGGTCTTCTTCTTTTTCTTTTGAGGACTTTTGGGAAATTTTGGGTCTGAGTTTTCTAGAGAGAGAAAGTGCTTGTATCTAAAAGAATTCTTGTATTCTTGTAATTTGTACTGAAGAAACTCAGTTGGCTCAGTTCATCTGATCTTGAGTGCAGATCTATAATCACAACTCTAAGTGGATTAGGCTATTACCAACATATTGGGGCTGAACCACTATAAAAATTGCGCGTGTTATTTATTTTCTTTTCAAACTCGTCTGTGTCGTTTTATTTCATTTGAAGGTTTCATCATTTTTGACGTTCTCGCGTCGTTGGCCAAAAACGCGGTCAACAGCAGGTTTTGCAAAAACCTGAAGCATCGGGACTTCTGTTGCTCAGCCAGTTCGAGATTTTGTACACTCCGCGAACTGCAATAAAAAGCCAGGCCCTGGCTGATTTTTTGGCAGAATGCACAGGATTCCGAGAAGATCCTGTGGAAGATTCACCCTAGGCCTCCTTAGTCCAGGCATCATGGAAGGTCTTCATAGATGGCTCATCTAACGAGAAAGGCTCTGGGGCTGGAATCATTTTGATATCCTCAGAAGGACATAGATTCCACTCGGCATTGAGATTCGGATTGAAGGCATCCAACAACGAGGCTGAATACAAAGCTTTACTGGCCGGGCTAAGGGTGGCCCAGGAGCTGAAGGCTGCCCCGTTCAGTGTTACAGCGATTCCCAGCTCGTGGTAAACCAAGTGCTAGGTAAATACCAAGCATGGGGAACCAAGATGGCTGCTTACCTGGCCAAGGTAAAAGTCGAGATGTCTGCATTTGGACGGGGCTCAATCGAGCAAATACCTCGGGAGCAGAATGCCAACGCAGACGCCCACGCAAAGCTCGCTACCTCCGGGGAGACGGAGACTTTGGGGTTAGTACCAATAGGGTTTTTGGAGAAACCAAGCATAGAAGAAGTTGGGGCAGAGGTCGAGATGATCGACGCCAGACCGACCTGGATGACCCCCATCCTCGAATATCTCACAGCAGGAAAGTTACCTGAAGAGCGTAATGACGCAAGGCGGGTACTTTATCAGGCTCCAAGGTATACAATGGTAGATGGGATATTATAATGGCGTGGGCACTCTCTACCCCTCCTACGATGTGTTCTGCCAGGCGAAGCGAAGACCATTTTGCTGGAAGTGCACGAAGGTTTTTGCGGAGATCACACTGGGGGGCAAAGCTTGGCCATGAAGATCTTAAGGCAAGGATACTAGTGGCCCACTTTGTCAAAGGAATCGATCTCTTATGTCAAAAAATGTGACAAGTGCCAACGATTCGCCACAGTTGCTTGAGCTCCCCCAGTCGAGCTGAAGATGATCTCGTCCCCGTGGCCATTCGCGGTCTGGGGAATCGACTTGGTTGGCGCCCTCCCTACTGGAAAGGGAGGAGTCCGTTATGCGGTGGTGGCTATCGACTACTTCACCAAGTGGGCAGAAGCAGAGCCCTTGGTAACAATCACTTCAAAAAGAGTCCTCGACTTCATGGTCAAAAGCATTATCTGCCAATTCGGGCTGCCAAAGAAGATCGTATCAGACAATGGAACGCAGTTCGACAGCGACCTCTTCACCGAATTCTGTGAGAGGCACGACATTGTAAAAAGCTTCTCCTCTGTGGCCTACCCCCAGGAAAATGGGCAGGTCGAAGCCGTCAATAAGACGCTAAAGGCGAGCCTTAAGAAAAGACTGGACGAAGCCAAGGGAGTCTGGCCAGAACAGCTCCCCCAGGTACTGTGGGCATTCCGGACCTCACATCGAACGCCGACAGGTCATACTCCTTTTTCCATAGCTTTCGGGAGTGAGGCAGTCCTTCCTGTCGAAGTAAAGGTAGCCTCGCATAAAGTCTAGGCATTTGAACAGGACCGCAATCACAAATTGCTCTGTGCGTCCCTCGACCTGATTGATGAAAGATGAGAATATTCACAGCTACAGCTTGCGCATTATCAGCAAAAGATCACTCGTTATTTCAATTCAAAGGTCAGAAAACGTGCCTTTAGCATTGGCGACCTGGTCCTCAGAAGAGTCTTCTTAGCCAGTAAAGATCCCAAAGACGGAGTATTGGGACCTAACAGGGAAGGGCCATATCAAGTAACCAAGGTCATAAAGGAAGGAACCTACAAGTTAGCTCGGCTTAATGGAGAAGCAGTCCCACGAACTTGGAACGCTATCCATTTGAAGAAATATTATCATCGATACCTTTGTAAGGCTTAATCAGAAAGGCCATATTTTGTTCATTAAGTAATGAGAATTAAATCTTTCTTCATTATTGTGTATGTTTGTGGGTGTAATGTCAAGTAATCACGAAAGACTCTTTCCCAATTACTTGGGGGGCATATGTCCTGGATATAACCAGGTCGTCCTAAAAACTTAGAAGTTAATTCAAATTGATTGATCGATGTTTTTCTTAAAAAACACGAGATATTAATAAAGGATTAACGCGAACTAAGTTTTAAAATTAACGTCCTGGATGTATCCAGGTCCTAAAACTTAGAAGTTAATTCAAATTGATTGATCGATGTTTTTCTTAAAAAAACACGAGATATTAATAAAGGATTAACGCGAACTAAGTTTTCAAATTAACGTCCTGGATGTAACCAGGTCCTAAAACTTAGAAGTTAATTCAAATTGATTGATCGATGTTTTTCTTAAAAAGCACGAGATATTAATAAAGGATTAACGCGAACTAAGTTTTCAAATTAACGTCCTGGATGTAACCAGGTCCTAAAACTTAGAAGTTAATTCAAATTGATTGATCGATGTTTTTCTTAAAAAGCACGAGATATTAATAAAGGATAAACTCGAACTAAGTTTTCAAATTAACGTCTTGGATACTACCAGGACTTAACTCTTAGAAGTTGGTTCAAGTTGGTTAACATATGTTTTTTTTTTAAGAAAAGCATGAGATGTCAATCACAACACCAACAGATCTAAGAATATTACCAAATGCATAGAAGAGAAATAAGATAGAGGAAAAAAGATGTAAATCAATTAAAAATAAAGTTGAAGAAATAAATTGTCTCGAGGTTAAAAAACCTCATCACATAAAGTTACAAAAAATCAATAAATGATAAAGGAGGAGAAAATTCCTAGGCCCCGCTGGGTTGCTTTGTTGAAGTCACCACCTCGCCATCCTACTCAATTGCAGCCAGAGTTTCCTCAGTCTCGAAGGGCGCCTCTTGTTGGAGGCGAGCTTTGAACTTCCCGAGAAAGGACTCCCACACTTCCGTCCCCAAGAAGGAAAAGTCACCATCTGGGTTGAAGGCCCAGCAATGGTACAACATGTTCTCCATGGAGGTGGCGGAGGTCGCCTTCTCTGCCGCAAGTGCAGCCTTCTCTGCAGCAAGGGCGGCCTTAGCTTCTTCAAGTCCCACCCTCGCAACATCCAGGGTGACCTTGGTGGACTCGGCCTCCAGCAGCTTAGGTCGAGATGCGTCCAGCTCGGCCCGCACGGTTGCCAGGGCGTCTTTGGCGTCCTGTTCCTGTTTCTGGGCAGTCGCAAGAGCGGCTAGGGCATTCTGATGCTCGCTCCTCATCTCCTCGAGCCTGGTCCTAGATCGGGATATGCTTCGGTGAAGAGCCAAAGACGCCTGCGAGAAAGAAAAAATGTGTAAGGCAGATGCCTTAGAAATAAAGCAAATGAAAAGAAACGAATGGTAGAGCCTACTTATCATGAGGGTCATCCCCAATGAAGACCCCATCACGTTCTCAAGACTCCTAGTCTCGATCTCCCACAGGTCCCTCGAGGTGGCGTTATAATAGTGGTCCACAGTGTAGCTCACAGTCTCGTAGACCGTCCCCCGAAAGACATCGGGGATCTTCTCCAAGGCCCGGGGGTTCACTGGGACGCGCACCTTAGGGGGCGTAGTTGGCAAGATCTCAGCAGCCGCCTCCTTTTCCCGAGCAAGGACGGGAGGTCGCGGTGGAGGTGGAGCCATCTCCTTTGTGACAGAAGGGGGTGGAGGCACCTTTTCAATGGCAGAAGGGCTTGGATTTTTCCCCTTAGCCAGGGACTTAGAGGATGTCCCAATAGCCTACTTCGTCAACCAAAAACTCTTCACCAAAGGCCCGGAGGGAGGATTTCCCCCCTGGAACATGGCCCGCAAGCTGTCATCCCCGGCCTGCGACATCTCTGTTGAAGCAAAGACAAAGCATTAATATACATGTAAAAATATTTGTACAAAACAACAAAAATAAAAGGGAAAACAGAGCTCAAGTATGTATTGAAAGGGGTCCTACCCTCCGAGCTAGAGGAGGAATCTATGGTCACGACCTCCGGCCCCGGAACTTCAGCAGGGGAGTCTAAGATAACGACTTCGCGGGCTAGAAGAGGCTCTGGGTCCGGATCTGCCTCGGGACTGGACTCTTCTACGTACTGTCTATAAGACCCGGAGCTACTACACCCTCCAGGAGGGAGGGCCACGACCTAAGATTGGTCTCATACCCCTCAAAAAAGGCCGACCTAAAGGCTAGGGTGTTGTCTACTACTACCGTTCCCCTAGGGCAACCCATTTTATTACGCAGCACGAGCTGGTCAACACACTGGAGTAAAGTGATGTTGCAGTCTGGGTTTGTTCGGTGGAGATGAACGATGTGGCCAGGATTAAACCTAGCAAGCCTTAAATCTGCAGTGGCCCTATTTAAATCCCTCAACAGATAAGGATTACCTTGGCCGGAGGGGCCGGCTGCTGCCCCAGACTGGGCCTTCTCCACGTTTGCTTCTTGGGCGACCTCCAAAGCCCGCCTCCGCCGCACGAGGGGCACCTCGTCCTCCTCGTCCTCCTCTCTCGTGGCCTCCTCCTCTGGGATGGGCGCCATCTCGCGAGCAGGAGGGAGATTTCGCGGTCTCCTCAAGGCCAAAGTCTGGCCCAGAGAGATTAACTTGCATGCCAGCATTGTCTTGTCGGACACGAGCTAGCGATAATCCTTTTCTCTTGGGGGGGGCCCTGCCAAGGTCTCGTATTGACCCCCAAGAGTCACTGACTTGGCCGTCCTCGCGAAAATGGCTGCATTATAGTTTCTAAGTCAGGAATGAATAAAAGAAGCTAATCAGCTATCAACTTACAAGCTGAGAGTGGAAGGTACTTATGAGGACGGTTGAAGTAATGATGTTCGCAGTTGCGAAACCCCTTGGACATAAAAAACTGGTCCTTAAAGTCGTTGGGGGTGGCTGGGCAGCTCGATGACCGCAGCCGAATTCAGAAAATGGGTCAGGTAGTAGAACCCGTAGCCTCGGCCCCGCTACTCCGGGCTGGCCTTGAGGTAGAAGAAGTAGAAGATGTCCGCCGATGTGGGGACCTCCCATTCCTGCTTCAGGAATAGATACTTCAACCCCCCTAACAGACGATATGAGTTAGGGGGGAGCTGGAAGGGAGCCAGCTTCACGTAATTTAAAAAATATGCGAAGTACTGGTCTAGCGGAAGGAAGGCCCCAGCCTTGAGGTGCTCGTCGCTCCAAGCGGCGTACTCCTCATTGAGCGGTGTGCAGCTTCGCTCGCCTTCAAGGGGAGGTCGGGCATCTAGGGTGCCCCTCACTGTCTCAATATTATGGGAAAGGAAGATTTTATTCACTTTCCCCTGGGTGGTGACCTTCGAGGCGATCCTCTCGGCCTTGAAGAAAGCATCGGGCCCCACCTCGACCTCCTTCTCCACAGCTGGACCAAAGGCGGGGATCAGGGAGTCTGTGGCCACCTCCTTGCCCTTGTTGGCTTGCTGGGAGGATGAGCTGCCAGCACTCTTATTGAGTGCGCTCTTCTTTGGTCCCATTTGGTCGCCTAACGAACAAAATAAGAAAATTTAGAAAGGGCGACCTAAGCATAAGAAAGAATCCAGCGCGAAGTGTTTCCTTTACACGGGCTGAGGTAATCTCAGCCCGTGGAGAATGAGACCACGCGGTTCTATGAACACGCGCCTGTGCTCCCAACGGGTCCCCGATTACTCGGAATTCGTGTGTCAGGAGGGTTAGAGTAAAAGTTTGCCTTGGAAGGAAAGTTTTAGTAGGCAAACAGTGAAAAACCGCATGTGAAGCGTGTCCCCTAAGCTACCCAGTTTTTGCACCCTAAGAACTTGTTATTCCAAACAGGCATACAAAAATTTTACCCAGAAAATCTCCCCAGAAAGTGTACCCTATGAGTCATGCTTCTAAATGGTTTTTCCTACGGTCGATGCCCCTAGGATAAAAACCTGCGCCTAAAATACCAGCAAAAAACCAGTAATGTACTGCATGCGATTACAGAGACAATTTACCTAAGCAACAGTGAAGGAAAAAATTTAAAACATCCACAAACGGAGGACTTACAGAAATGTTTTGCTGAGGTGAGACTGAAAGGGTCGTCTGGGTTGGAATCCTGCTAGGATTGCTGGTACCGGAGTCTTGAAGGAGTTCTCGTGCCTGAATTTCTGGAATGCTGGGAACAGTGACCGGAAGAAAGAGAGGCTTTTGAGACTGAGAAGAAAGAAGAAGATGAGAAAATGAGAAAATTTTCAAATGAACGAGTAGCCCATGCGAAAGGTGGCCAACCCCTTTTATATACGTAAAAGGCCAAAGGAGGAGGGCCCTTGGATCGCCTTGATGTAGGATACGAGGATCACTACTTGAAAGACGAAATGACGACCGAGTATAGGCTAGGCCATTTAATGCGATTCTTGGAAGACGTACCGTCACCAACCACGATGCTCCACGTATTTGACGCCAGCGTAATGGGCGGAATGTGAAGAGTCCACAAAGAAGCCTAAAAGTCCCCAATGTGGCCCCAGGTCACGTCGTATGCCACGAGCAGGGGCTTGGGGGGAAAATGTACGCCCTAAATATCCACGGGCTATTAGCGAGCAGAGAAATGGCATAATTATATCAGCCACGTGAATGTCACGTACCCGGAGTTGCTGTTACCAGGTCCTACCTCTTTAGCTCAAGGTAACCAAAGGCTTAATGAGATTACTAAGAGTCGGGTCAGGAGTATGGACACCATGAGCTGAGAGTACCTTAAGCTCGAGGTGCGAGCTTGAGTTGGCACCTCTGACCCCTTATAAAGTCAACCACGCAATGTAAACGTGCATATATCAGACATCACGTGTTTGATCCATCCCTGAATTCTCAGACACGCAGCATAAACGTGCGTGTTCAGGCACCCACGACTGGGTTGGACCGTGCGGCCCATTATCCCCCTTACCTATTGATTAGACCACACTTCAGTGTCAGGTTTTAGGAATTAATCATGAATGTCACAGAAGTGACATGATGGGTAAGAAGGTCACGGGATGACCCCCTTTGCCAACCCCCAGGTGCCCTCTCCCTATAAATATGGAGACCCTGGGAGTTGCAAAGGGTTGGATTCTATTTTGTAAAGAAATACCCTGTAAAGAATATCAGAAAGATAGCAATAATATTGACTGGTGGACTAGAAGGATTTTAACCTTTGAACCTCCTAAAAAAGTATTCGTGTTACCATTTTACTTTAAGATCATTCATCTATTACGGTTCATTATTTAGCACTAATCCCACTCTTTATTCTATTAATTATCTGTTGCCGAAGAACCACGTCAACAATAACCCATTCGCAATGGCTCGCAATGATGAAATCCAACCAAGAACTCTCAATGACTACCTCCATCCTACTCGCACTTCCACGCCTTCATGCATTATCTTCCCTCCTAATATGCCCGCATTAGACTTTAAACCTGGCATGATTCAACTCTTGCTCACATTTCATGGAATGGAAAACGAAAGCCCATACGTGCATATCGGAGAATTCGAGGAGGTAGTAGCCACGTTCTATAACCGAGCCGAAAATGCCGATGCTGTGCGACTGAAGTTCTTCCATTTCTTCTTGAAGGACAAAGCCAAAAGCTGGTTGTACTCTTTGAGACCTAGGTCGATTGGAACATGGGAGGAGATGACCAAATCTTTCTTTCTGAAACATTTCCCCAGCCATAAGACCAACAGTCTAAAACGAAAAATTACCACATTTTCCCAAAAAGACAATGAAACATTCTATCAAGTATGGGAAAGATTCAAAGATCTGTTAAATCAGTGCCCGCGCCATGGCTATGAGAACTGGCGTTTGGTCAGTTACTTCTATGAAGGCCTCACGAGTCATGAGCGCCAGTTTGTAGAAATGCTATGCAATGGTGAATTCCTCGAAAAAGAGCCAGACGATACTCTTGAATATCTCGAAGAAACCGCAAAAAAGTCTCACACTTGGACTAGTCCAAGTGCTACTGACAGCACCAACCGACACAAACCATCTAGGATCTATCGACTTCGAGAAGAGGATAGTGTTAAGGCCCAACTCAAAGCTTTGAAAAAGCAATTTGAGGTCTTAATGACAAAGAATTGCCAAAAATCGCACATGATCGCTCAAACGGAACCACAAGAACCTTGCTTTGTTTGTGGGGGGACGGAGCAGTTAACAAAGGACTGCTTAGCTTTGAATGAAATGAGGGGGGTTTATGAGGAGCAATGCAATGCCTTAGGGGCATATAACAAGCCATTCTCCCATACGTACAACCTTGGTTGGAGAAACCACCCAAATTTCAGTTGGAGAGATTCCAACCAAGCTTAATCGTCTGGAGGCCAATGGAGAAATGAGCAACAAGTTCAACCATCAAAGGTGTATTCTGTACCTCAATACAATGCTCATCCACAACGAAATTCTCTCGATTATACTCTTCATGCATTCATGGAGGAACAATCCAAACTGAATCGCCAAATGATGGAAGAAATCAAGGAAATGAAATGTCAATTCTCAAAATTGACTGAATCCTTGGCCATTCCTGAAAAAGGAAACTTCCTTCCCAACCAAAATTCAATGTTCAAGGCCAACACATGGCCCAATCTTCAAATTCAAATGATCAAAACATCAAGGAAGTGAATGCCATCACAACGAGAAGCGGTAAAACTTTGCCAGACCCACCCATAAAATCCAACTCTCCCAGTATTCCAAAAGTCATTTCCGAAAATCCACCACTCAATGCCACTCGAAAGATACCATTTTCCCAGGCTTTGAAACCTGTTGGGAAACTTCCTGATAGCCGAGCTGAACTCCTTGAGCACTTTACACAAGTGAAGATTATTCTTCCTTTGCTTCACATCATTAAACAAGTGCCCGCTTATGCCAAAATCATCAAGGATCTTTGCACTGCAAAAAGGAAGCACCATGTCAAGAAGACTGCCTTCTTGACCGAGCAAGTGAGTACGGTGATTGAACAAAAGGCACCGCCGAAATACAAAGATCCCGGTTGTCCCACCATTTCTTGCCAAATTGGGACCCATGAAGTCAGCTAAGCCTTACTTGATCTTGGCGCAAGTGTCAATCTCATGCCCTATTCTGTATACTCGCAACTCGGTCTTCGAGAAATGAAGCCAACATCTGTTGTACTACAGCTTGCTGATAGTTCCACCAAAAAGCCTAGGGGTATCGTTGAGGATGTATTGGTTCAAATTGAAAAATTTTACTACCCCGTGGATTTTCTTATTCTTGACACCCAATCTGTGGTGAACATGGAGTCTAAAATTCCTATTATCCTCGGAAGACCATTCCTTGCTACTGCAAATGCTTTGATCAATTGTCGGAAAGGTCTAATGAAGATATCGTTTGGAAACATGACTCTTAAAGTCAATATCTTCCACATCGGGAAACAACCCTGAGAAGATGATGAATGCTATCAAACATTCATGATTGACTCTTTAATTCCTAAGGAGGTTCAATTGCGAAGCAACTTTGATAATCTTGATGAACTCCTCTTTCTGTCTGACAATGAAAGTCCCAGTTCTATTGAATCTACTCCTGCAATATCGGATTGCATAGACTCACGCCATAGAAGGACTCAGTTTTGGCAACCTCGCTTTGAAGAGCTACCTCGTGAGAGGGCACAGCCGAAAACTTCAGCCGAAGAGGTTCCAATTGTTCAATTGACCCAACTTCTCAAGGGTTTGAAACATGTCTTCTTGGGAGACGGTGAAACCTTTCCAGTTATCATCTCGTCCAACCTTCAAAATTCTCAAGAATTGCAGTTACTCGAGCTACTGCTAACGCATAAATCAGTGATAGGATGGATGCTTACTGATATCAAAGGTATTAGCCCTTTAATTTGCTCCCATCGAATCAATCTGGAGGACGAAGCCATCCCTCGAAGAGACCCCCAAAGGCGACTGAACCCCACGATGAAAGAAGTTGTAAAAAATGAAGTTTTGAAATTGCTAGATGCTGGTATTATTTACCCCGTAGCTGATAGCAAGTGGGTCAGTCCAACTCAAGTTGTGCCCAAGAAATCTGGTGTCACCGTGATCCAAAACAAAAAAGGGGCCCTTGTCCCCACAAAAACGGTGATGGGGTGGCGCATGTGCATTGATTATAGAAAAATAAATGCCGCCTCCCGCAAAGATCATTTTCCACTCCCATTCATTGATCAAATCCTTGAACGTGTAGCTAGTCATCCTTTCTATTGCTTTCTGGATGGCTATTCTAGCTATTATCAAATTGAGATTGCATTGGAGGATCAAGATAAGACCACTTTCACTTGTCCCTTTGGCACTTTTGTTTTTCGGCGTATGCCATTTGGATTGTGTAATGCACCAGCTACTTTCCAAAGATGCATGATGAGCATCTTTAGTGACATGATCGAAAAATCAATGGAAGTATTCATGGATGACCTAACCGTTTTTGGAAACTCCTTTGAGACATGTCTTCTTCATCTTGAAGCTGTTTTAAAACGATGCATTGAGAAAGGACTTGTACTCAATTGGGAGAAATGCCACTTCATGGTATCTTCTGGCATAGTCTTAGGCCACATTGTTTCTGAAAAAGGAATTGAGGTTGATCAATCCAAAGTCGACCTTATCTCCAACCTGCCGACTCCTAAGGCTGCCAAAGACGTTAGGTCATTTCTTGGTCATGCTGGTTTCTATAGGAGGTTCATACAAAATTTTTCAATGATTGCCTGTCCGCTAAGCAACCTCCTAGCCAAAGATGCCACTTTGAATGGACACCTACATGTGAGGAATCATTCCGAACACTGGTCAATTCACTCACTTCCGCTCCCATCATTCAGTCACCCGATTAGAGTCTTCCTTTCGAGATCATGTGTGATTCCAGCAACTTTACTGTGGGAGCTATGCTAGGACAACGAAGGGAGGGGAAACCCTTTGTTGTCTATTATGCAAGCCGAACTCTCAATAGTGCTCAAATGAACTATTCCACCACTGAAAAAGAGTTGCATGCCGTTGTCTTTGCCCTTGACAAATTCTGATCTTATTTGATTGGATCTCCTATTACGATCTTCACAGATCACTCCGCCCTTAAGTATCTCCTTTCCAAAAGGGATGCTAAGGCGCGATTAATACGGGGGATCCTTCTCCTGCACGAATTAATATAACGATCAAAGACAAGAAAGGTGTTGAAAATGTCGTTGCGGACCACTTGTCCCGACTTGAATTCAGTGATCCCGCTGATAGTCCACCTATTCACGGTGATTTCTCCGATGAAAAATTGCTTTCTGTTGCTAAGTTACTGTGGTATGCTCACATTGTAAACTACTTAGTAACAGGTGAACTCCCATCTGAATTGAGTTCACAAGAGAAACGCAAATTTCTAGTCGAGGTGCGCAATTTCTTTTGGGATGACCCATACTTATTCAAGTATTGCCCCGACCAAATCATGCAAAGATGCATCCACGACGATGAGGTGTCTAGTGTGCTGAATTTTTGCCACAATGATGCTTGTGGTTGTCATTTCTCTGTGAAGAAAACTGCTGCAAAAATCTTACAATGCGGTCTTTACTGGCCCACTCTGTTCAAAGACACCAATGATTTCTGTCGTTCTTGTGTAAGGTGCCAAAAGTTAGGATCCTTATCCCGTCGGCACATGATGCCCTTGAACCTAATTCTTGTTATCGAAATATTTGATTGTTGGGGGATAGACTTTATGGGACCATTTCCACCTTCTTTTGGCTACCTTTACATTCTCCTCGTTGTGGACTATGTTTCCAAATGGGTCGAGGTTGTACCATGCCGGACCAATGATACCGCTACTGTTGTCAAATTCTTGAAAGAACATGTGTTATCAAGGTTTGGTACCCCTCGCGCTATCATCATTGATCAAGGCACTCATTTTAGCAACTGATCCTTTGAGGATCTTATGCGCAAGTACGGTGTACTTCATAAAGTTGCGAATGCCTATCATCCACAGACTAATGGTCAAGCTGAGTTAGCCAATAGGGAGATAAAACACATTCTGGAAAAGACGGTAAATCCTGACCGCAAAGATTAGTCTACACGTCTTCTAGACGCTCTTTGGGCTTACCGCACTGCTTTCAACTCCCCTCTTGGGATGTCTCCCTATCGGCTTGTCTTTGGAAAAGCCTGTCATTTACCTGTCGAGCTCGAGCATAAAGCGTATTGGGCTATCAAAGCCCTGAACTTTGATCTGAATGCCGCAAGTATCAATCACAAACTCCAGTTGTCCGAAATTGAGGAGTTGAGAAACGATGCATATGAAAATTCCAGGATTTATAAGGAAAAATTGAAAATCGCTCACGATAAAAAAATCCTGCACAAGCACTTTGAGCCAAATCAGAAAGTCCATCTGTATGATTCTCGCTTGCACTTGCACCCCGGTAAACTGCGATCGTGATGGACTGGCCCATTTGTCGTGAAACAAGTATTCCCCAACGGTTCAGTGGAGGTCGAGGTCCCAACCGATGGGAGAATTTTTCATGTCAATGGCCAAAGACTGAAGCATTACATTGAGAGTGTGAGTCGTGTTGAAGAGGTCCTTCTTAAGGACCCAATCTATACACTCTGAAGTTCTGAATGGTTTGTTGTTGTTCTTTTTATTTTTCATTATCTTTATTTTTTTGTCTTTCTTTTATTTTTGTATGCTTTTCGTTTTTGTATTTTGTTTTGGGGTATTGTTACCAGGCAATTTTCGCTCTCGCCTCATGGACATGGTCATCATCTAGGTGTTCTCTTTCCTTACCTTTTTCATTGCTTATTCATTTTGACATTGAGGACACTGTCTGATTTTTGGTTGGGGGTGGTGAGCATGCATTGGCTTTCATTTCGAAAATCTTATTGTTACGTCATTAGCATTCATTTGGAAAATATTGTCTTGTTGAATTTTTAAGTCAAATTTTCTCAAAATTATCCAAGCATGAGTACAACTTGTTGGTTTGAGTCAGTTCTTACTATGTTTATCTATTAAGAAGTTATTTTCAGCGTTCTTTTGTGCACTTTCCAAACATGTGATAAATTGGTTGTTAACACAAATAGTTGAGAGAAATTTCAAGTTTAAAGTTTTTCATTTCTTGGTGAGTTGTGAGAGTTGAGAAAACAACTTTTTGAACATTTATTGATCATTTGAGTTGGTGAAGTCACATCTTTGGAGTTTAAAACATGACATTTACTAGAGGGATGTTTTTCATTTAAGAAAAGTCTTTGTAATAAATTTGTGTTCTATTTATTGTATTTGTAATTTCCTTTTTTATTTTTGTGTTTTTTCTTGTAAAAAAAAAATAATAATGAAAAAAAAAAGAAAAAAAAAATAGATAAATGAAAAAAAAAAAAAAAGAACAAGAGCAACACTTCCTTCTATTATTTTGTAGTTGTTGAAAAAAAAACATATATACATTTCTATTACTATTATTTTGTGTAATTGTATTAAAAAAAAATTATTATCATTATAGTTCACTTTCTTATTTATCATTGTTAGTTAGTTGTCATTTTGTTCTTGGAGTCTTCTCATGTAAATCCCAAAGGTTGGTTGTCATTTGAATTCCAATAAGTTGATTTGCCTATCTTGTGATCAATATTTGTTCAAATTGCTTGTCTTAAAAAGTTTATCTTTTCTCATTTGAGCGTAAACTGTTACATTTCCAACTCCAAGAGTGTAATTCTTCCCATACAAATACTTTCAATGCCCGTGAGAAATTTGGAGTTGAGACCTTTATACTTTTGAGATTTTTTTGATACTATTTGTGTTATGACTTGTGATAAAAAGAATATGGTTTGGTGCACACACACACAACTCTGAAATCGCAACTATAGTAGTTTAGATAGTAATTTTTGACTTCTTGTTGATACTTTGAAAATGCTTAGATGATTTTGCTTGGTTTGACTTGACTATTCAACTTGATAATTTTATTTTTCGCTTGAATTGCTAGGGACTAGCAATGAGCTAGTTGGGGGTTGTGATTAGTGCTCAAAAATACAAATTTATTAGTTATAAAATGTAAAATTAATTAAATTTTAATTAATATTTTCTTGAATTTATTGTAATATATTTTATAATTGAAAATTTTAATTTTAAATTAATTTATGTTTAATTTTCAGGAAATAAATTGTATTTGGACACTAATAAAAAGGGAGATTAGAGAAATAGTTAAAACTGAAAAAGAAAATGAAGAACGTGGCATTTTTGAAGCTCAGACCCGTTGGCCCAAGCTGGCCCAAGCCCAGCAACCCAAGCTGGCCACAGCTAGGTGTCACCCTCCCCTTGCACCGCGCGTCCTAGCTCCTTGCTTGCCACCTGTCCACAACCATTCCCATCTCCCTTAAACAACTTCTCTTCCCTTCAGCACACATCAACCAAGCTTCAGCCAAGCCTTCAACATCCCAAATGCATGCCAACATTTCTCTTCAGCCAGCCCAAGCGCAGCTCCAGGCCCAACAAAGTCTCCTCTAGCTCAACGCCTCACTCAAGCTTCAACTAGCCTTCTCTTTAGCCCAGTGCCACGTGGCACCTTCCCATTGGCTGGGAGTGGGTCAAAACCCTCTTGTGTCACCCAGCCATATTTTGTGGGTATTGAGCTTTGTAAATTGCTATTTTGAGCTTTAAAGCTCAGGCTTTTGTGGTATTTTAGAAAAGGGGAAAATGACCATACACCAAAATAGCTAAGTTAATATTAATAATAAGATTTGATTTTTCAAAATCATATTTTATTATTAATATTTCAGATTTATTTTGTAAACCCCATTTTGTTGTTTGATTTCTTTTTAGTCCTTTTCTCCCTCTATAAATAGGGATTCCTTCTTCACACTAGGTAGGTAATTTTTAGAGTAAAGAAACTATAGCAAAATTTATACTCACTTTCTTCTCATATTTTCTTATTAGAATTTTGTGAGAATCATGAGCATAATGGCTTAATCTTCCTAGGAAGGTTAGGGATGATTCCATATGCTAGTGATGTTATTTTGCTACTTTGATTTACTATGTTCTTAATGTAAATTTTTTGAGTTATTTATGTTCTTTCATCTCCATCTTTATTTTGTTATCTTTATTTACTTATGCTAATAGTATATAGGATTAGTCATGCTCTTTCTATGTACTTCTAATTAGTAAAAGTAATATTGATACCTAATTTTATGTCTAATCTTCTATTGCATTATTGCCTTTGGGTATTTCGTCATTTTTAAATTTTTCATAAGATTAACATTGTGCTTTTAAAGTAAAGAACTTTATAACTCAAATGAACTTTTGTTAGAAAAGAATATGGACTTTAATGTTAGATTTTCCAAGTAAATGTTGGGATGTGAACTATTTACTTGTGTATTTTTGTAAATCAAGTAACCAAGTAACTAAACAAGCATATGGATGATTATTGAAACCTTTCATTTTCTCAAACTCTTGATTACATCTTACCTTTATTTCACTTATCTCATTTCATCACTTTATCAAAAATACAATACCAAAATCTCAAACCTTTTTCCATTTACAATTTTATTTACTTCTTGTTACTAACTTTTTGTGTTATTTTCTACTAATCTTTTGATTTTAGGTTACCTCCTTGTGGATCGACTGCCCGATCTTACTACAACTACCGCTTAGTCGTAGTCACATTTTGGGCGTTAAACAGTGTGGTCGTTCGATGATCATTAAAAACCATTCTAGATTGAGCATTTGTCTCAGTTTCATGCGTTCTTATGTCAACCAAAAAATTGTTTATGTTTTATTCATAATTTTATTCACCCTAAATGTTTTATGAATATTTTATGAATAATTAATGTGAATATTTTATGAATATTAGTGAGCTAAATATTATTCAACTTATCTTAATGTTTGAATATAATTTAAATGTATCTAGCACAAGTAAGGAATATAAAACATATTTTAAATTATAAAGGCATACATATAAAATTAAAGATAATTATACTAAGAATAAATTTTGCATGAATAATAAGAAAATGATCATCCAAATTAGCATAATTAATTATATGTACGAAAATACAATAATTCTATATATATACTTAATGGCAGAAAAATCAATGCTAAATAAGCCAATAAAATTATTTAATAATTTGGCGAATTAATATAAAATAATTGCACAAACTTAATTGTAAAACTAAAAGTAATTACATTCTAAAAATAGCACAATTATTTAATATTGCATGAATAAAAGAAATTTACCATACAATAAATACACCAAAATCAAGTATTTGCATATTTTTACATCCAAATTTCGAGATAAGGAGTTATGACCCCGAAAACTGGGCTCGTAAGGTGTGAAATCGAAATATGCATGGTTGTCATATGATCCTTCAGTCAGACCACTTTGCTGTAATTACCAACCTCGAAAGCTCGAGGGTGTGTAGCCTCGAATATGATCTGAGTTTGCAACGGCATGACACTTGAATACATTTTTCGCCGATTGCCTTCAGGCGAGATAGCTCGAGCTCGGAAAGTACAAGCTCAGATGTAGCAGCTTCGTCGGCATCTACTTGTCCCGAGCATAGCGCTGAGTTGGGTGGCGAACTTGTGATTGACCCATAGCCTCGACAGACTCAATGCCAATTGCTGATCTCGAAGATTTGATGAATCATCTGGGATAACCCATTACGTGTGAACATGTTTATTATTGTACAATCCCAATATTTAAGGGATGTCATTTAATCTGTTTTCCGTTCTCGATCTTCATGAGACGTTTCCATATATGTAGGAGATAATGTATTTAATGGCATTATGTTAATTGATTTACAAAATATCTTCCTGAAATAAGTAGGAAAGAATTCTACAACCTTCCCTATAAATAGAGAAGGAAACACCATATGTAAAGGACCTTTTTTCTGATTTCTGGAGAGAACACTCTGGGCAACTTATCTTCAAAAAGTTTCCAAAAAATTCCTAAGTCTTAATAATATAGACTCGTGGACTAGGCAGAGTTAACTGCTGAATCACGTAAAAACTTTGTTGTTTTCTTCTTTATTCATTTGCTCCCATATTTCATTGTTTAATTGCTCTGCTATTTAAGTTGACGAAAAACGGCGCAAACACTTATTTTAATTAATTTCAAAATATATAAAATACTAAAATTATATGATTTAATTAAATTGGTAAAAAATAAAAAAATGAAATTTATTGTCTAAATAAGCATTAAAATGAAGAAAATAATAAAATTCCAAAAATAAATTAAAAAGGTAATTTTTGGATTTTTTATGAATTTTTTTAATTAAAAAAAAATTAAATCTGCCCTGGGGAAAATGACATGTCATTTACCCCTTATTGTGTCGTAGGACTTGTCAAAACGACAAGTCGTTTTTCTTCATAAACCCAAGAAACGACATGTCATTTCTGTTGTCTTCTTCAGCCATCCGGGTCGTTTTGACCCGGTTTCTTGCAAACGGGTCGCGCGACCCGGTTTCATAACCCGGTCGGAAAAAAGCATTCCGACGACCAAAAAATTTGTTTCAAAGCCCAGATTACATGGAAATTAATAGATAAAGATATCCATATCATTATTTTGATTAAACAACAACTAAAAATCGAACTTCAATATCAAATAAAACTTTCGGCCATAATAGGTTCTTAAGGTTTCAAAGCTTGCTTTGGGTTTCAAAAACTTGTTTTCAATACATCAAAACATTAGAAAATATAAACTTAAGAGTTCCTAATGGTATTTAGATTGAAAAATGGTTTTGAACCATAAAACCAAATTGTCAATGCATTCGGTATGAACTCCATTAAAATAAAATAAAATAATAAAAAAAAAAAATCTAGTGACTTTAATGGCTGTATAAAATTAGTTTCAACCAAAGATACATTATAAAACATAAAATGAAGGCCTATAATGTTATATTGATTGAAAAAATAATTCTAAAACAATTTCCTAACCCATCAGCAATATATAAAACTATACACGTATGTATATATATATAAAGACATAGGCATATATGTAAATCATAAATATATATATATATATACATGCATACAAAAATAACAAGGCAGAGATAACCATAGCTCTTGATACCAAATGTTATATGAAATAAATATATTGTAGAATCCCAGAATATTTACTTAGTTAGCTAGTTAGTAGTAGTTGTAGTATTTTAGATTTCGTAGATTTTGGTTCAAACTGGGACTTAGTTGGAAACTCCTAGTAACAGTTATAGATTTTATAAGTTTAACCTATAGTTTAAGAATATTAATTATAACATAAGGTTTGATTAATATTGCTTGTTATAAATATGATATTTATTATAACCTAAGGTTTAGATAGATCCAATAGGATTATGACACTTGTCATAAGCATGATCATTAAGGAATTAAGTATTTTAATGATAAAATAAGGAAAAATAAACTTTAGTATTCACCAAAAATTGTTAGGGTCGTAGTTGACTCAGTCAGAGTAGTTATACCATTCAAATTATGCTAAAAAAAATACAATTACGTATTTAAAATATTCACGCATGCCGATATATCGCAGCTGGGAGTCGATATATCGCTTGACGAAGGATACGGACAACACGTTGACGATGCAAGAACGTACGAACAGAGGCTCAGGATTAGGGCAGAGCCAATATATCTCCACATAGGGGCGATATATCTCCCTTAGTAATTTTTTTTATTTTTTTTGTTTTTAATTTTAAAATCAAACCTTAACTACTTAGACCTGCCTCTGAACGTTTTGACCGAGTCTTCAGCCTCTGATTTATGAAAATTCAATTCTTTTTCATTTTAAAATCATAATTTTATTCAAATCAAAATGGGGTTAGTTTCACTCCTTACCTCTATAAATAGGACTTAGTACCCAGCCCTTCCACTCACTCTTCAAGCTGTGATCAGAGACTCCAAGGTCCTAGTGATTCCATAGAGTGATAAACACTTGGGTTGGGAGAAAGCTTTTTCATTCTTAAGCTTTATAAAATACATGAGAAGTGAGGATTAGTGTATTTCGGTATTGAAGTTAGACCAATCCATAAGGTTAACTAAGGTATTTCTATTCTCTAAGTCCAGTTCTTTAAACTACTTTAGTTTTTCTTTAGTTCCTTTTATTCAGATCCTAACTTTTGATATTGGTTTTTGACTAGGTTTTTGAAACTTAAGGATCTTTCTTGGTAAGTTCATTTTTGAAGGTTTAGTTCCCACATTTATTCTTAACTCTTTAGAAATTCTCACCATTCTTATTGTTGGTTTTAGGAGTGTTCCAAGTCTCGCATTTGTTCTAAAAAATCCCAGTTTCGGTAAGGAAAATAGGATAGATCTTGTATGTTTGTATGATATGTTATGTCATCTTATGTTGTATGTTAACATTATGTATAGTATGTTTATAGACCTTGGGCATATGACTTGTCTAGCTAGCAAGCCCCAATAATTTATGGGCATATGACTTGCTTAGCTAGCAAGCCCCACAAATCCATTGGGCATATGACTTGCCTAGTTAACAAGTCCCAAGTAGTATAATGTTCATTGTAGTATTATATGACTTATGTTTATAGTATATGTGGTTATGATATAATTTATGTATATGTTTTATGTTGTTAGTAGTTTTCCTTACTGGGCATTAGACTCACTCCTTTACTTTTAGTTTGATGCAGGAAAATAGATATAAATGCGGAATGATTCTTGGAAGCTTGGCATGTGTGTTGAGGTGAATGGAGTGGATGGGCCATGTGTCGATTCGAGGACGATGCTATTTTCTTTAGTCTCTTAAAATCACGTTTTTATGTATTTTCCGCATTTAGCTTTGTAAACAATTTCATTTAAAGTTATGTTTTATTTTAAAACAATGAGCTCATTTATGTATTACAAATATTATTTTAAAGTTTTCAATAAAGTTATGAATTTTTCTCATATGTGTTCTCTTCAAAGTAGTAGTTATGTCTAGTAGGTTTAATGATATAAGTCTTAGAAATAGTTGGGTCATTAGATATATACATATGAACAATCCTATACATATAGACAGAATTAATATATAGATTGAACATATACAAATAGAGGATCGAATATTTTATACATCCAGCCATTGCAATTGATAACCTCGATCTAGTTTTAGATCTACAAAAGAAAAAGAAAAGAATTAGAACGAGTACTCGGGCTTCCAAGCTCTCACTAACTCTTTTTAGATGAAGTTACTGATAGTTAGAGTGAGCAGTGAGCTTGGGGACCGGTACTCTATATTTATAGAGTGAGACCTACCATCAGAGTCTCTGCCACAGATTGAGATATTTTCTCAATCAGTTGGAATATGCAAAATCGGGTAACAAACAAAATCGGATAACAAATAATGTTGACTATTAATTAGAATATTTTGCCAATAAATAAAATATTGACTCTGATATATTAAATCAATTAGTTGTAATAAATTGATTTTATATACCATTTAAATAAATATTCTAACACTAATCCCTCTCTTCCTCTTTTTCTTTTTTGATTAGTCATTAGAGCTTCTACTTTTTTTTTGTTTGCTGGAAATCGAGAGTTGTACTTTTTTTTGTTGTTGAAAAGCTAGACCTGTACCTGATATGGAGTTTATATGAATTTTGAAGATCTCTTTTGGTTGGTTGATAGTGAACTCATTCTTAATTTGCCTCTCGCGCAAAATGTTGAAGATATATAGAGTTATGTGGCACTTTAATAGAATGGGGTACTATATGGTGTTGTTGGGATATCAAGCTATTATGGAATCCTTGAATGATGTCTCTCCACATTATCGTCGAGTGTCTCCCCACATCTTGCTTTAGATGTGGTGTTCGACTAGAGACTCTTGCTCATGTGTTATTCACATGTCCTTTCTCTATGCAGTGTTGGGAAATTACTCCTTGGTGGGAGATGATAGAATGGGGTCAACAACCTCTTAGATTAAACGGTGCTTCCTTGTATGTTTTCCACGTTGTCTATTGATGATATTGAAGCTTGTTTTTATAGTTCTTGTAGTATGAACGTAATAAAACTCATAAGGATATGGGATGTCCCATGTACATGGTGTGCGCTACTACAAAAACATTAATCGTGTCAGTCAAATGCATCGATCAATGGAGTTAATTGACCTTGTTGACCCTATTGGGACAATTGCATCAATTGCACACTAAGGCACTATTTAATAAACAACGTCACAAATAAAAATGACGCTATTTATTGCTAATTTGCGCCAGTTGCACACTAATGCAAATGAGAATAATTCACATGTGTCACACAGACACTAGAGATACTTTTTGTGTTAGTTCTAAACATACCATAAAAGATTTAATTATTCAATTATGTACAATAATATAATTATTTAAAAGGCTTTTTGTGTCAGTTCCAAGGTGATGCGTAAATGTTTTATTTTATTTTTTTAAAAAATAACTAAATAAAAAATATGTGCAGCCCATATTTTTTACATACCCTAATCACTCTTCTCTCTCCCATTTTATTCAACCAATTGCCTCTCCCTCTATCCCTCATGATCTCTCTCTTATCTCTCCATCTCGTTCTCCATTCTCTCTCTCTCTCTCTCTCTCTCTCACTCTTGTTCTCCATTCTCTCATTCCCTCCTTCTCGTTCCCCATTCGCTCCCTCCTTCCCTCTCTTTCTTCTATCTCCTGATCTCTCTCTCTCTCTCTCTCTCTTATCTTTAATGGGCGCACACAAGACAGGAGGCGGAATAGCAGAGGCCTGGAGCAAGCAGAGGGGGCGTCAACACGCAGGTGAAGGGTAAGGTTGTTTCCTTTTTTTTCTTTCTTTTTCTTCTCTTATGATTTTTCTTATTAGTCGTGGGGTTGGGATTTGGATTCTGGTTGTGGGTTGGGATGGGGTTTTGGGTTGTATTGTTGGGGCTATGGTCGTGAGTTTCGGTGGGGCCTTGATATGGGACTTTTTTTGTTTCTCAAATAATAGGCTTTTAATTTCTTGTTTAGTTGTATGTGTTGACTCTTTGTGTAACGCCCTGGGTAGCCAAGACTGTTACACTGTGTGTTTATAAAGGTGCAAGATTTGCTAATCAAGTCATTTAGTTAGAAACGTGTTACTGAAACCATAATTGAACCAGGGTTAAAAGATTTTGGTCATAAAAGATACATTTCATTTAGATAAACATTTCGTACATGGGATCCCAAAAGAAATAGAGTTTAAAACACAGTTTACAAAAATTCCAGGTTATAAACAAGTACTGGCCACTCTAAGGGCAAAACAGACATTTAGGCTTCTCCTGTCCTATACCACTCCTCGGTCGTGGCGACCGATCAATTGACTATGTACATTCAGCCTCAAAGCTCTCCAACTCAGGATTGGTCCACCTTGCTCTTGCCTTTACCTACACCACGAAGCACCTGTGAGCCGAGACCCAGCAAGAAAACTATAATACATAGCATAGACAATTTACGAATAATCAATCAGATATACACTAGTCATACAGCTCACATAAACAGTGATATCAATCTGCAAGCCAACAATCATTTATTCAGATAACAAACTCGTCACACTCGACAGTTTAGACAACAATAAGCATATCACACCAAAGTCCAGGGTTGACGCCCTTAGGCCGCACCCTCTGATTATCCCGCTGACTCTGGCTCGTGTAGGCCGAGCTTAGTGATTATGCATTTAACCTTAGCTACTAGTGGCCGAGTCGCGCCCTGTGCGCAAATGTTGATTCCGGCACTCTTAACCCGTTTATCACATGTCCCCATGGCATAATACCACCTCATGACATAGCATACAAATAAAGGGAGCTCTTAGTCCCAACATATTCACATAACTGGGTATAGTTTCTTACCTTTGATTCTGATAGCTTTGACTAGTGAAATCGACCTTCAAGCACGATCTCGTCCGAGCCCTAGCGTACACCTAGTCACAGCCATAAATTAGAACCATCACTAAACTTCAATTCTGTAACCTAGCCTCGGGACCAATCCCGAGCCCTCGGGAAGCCCTAATTCCACCAAACGGGGTGGTGGAATTAAACCCCTAGCCCCCGGGCAACAACCCTAAGAAATTACCCAAAAATCCACTTCTGAAGGCAGGGTAGTGCTACAGAGCCACAAAGTGGGTGCTACATCGCTACAAGCAGAGCCAAAAGCCCCCCAGAAAGCTAGCATAGCGCTGTAGTGCCCTAAGGCTAGCGCTACAGCGCTACTTACAACACCTTCAGCACTCTGAGTTTTCTCCTTTGAATTTCCTCGAGCCAAAACTCCCTTAAACCCCTCCAAACCTCAAACACATACCAAATTGAGCCCACCATCCCCTACATCTCACCCCACATAGCCCAAAAACATAAAACTTAGCTACATGCACCATGAAACAAAGAATACAAGAATTGAACTCAAGAACTCATCAGAAAACTAGAAACTACCTAGCAATTCAAAATGACGAAACCTAGAAATCCTCACCTTTAATGGAGAGTCCAAACCTAAGTTGCCCTTAGTATCCTTCCAGTCCTTAGCTTCTCAGTTCCCAAAGCTTAATACCTTGAATTCCCATCCAAAGTTCAGATTCAAGGCTCAACACAACAGAGTCCAATAATCCAAGAAAATAAACTAGAAACCTTACCTTAATTGAACTTAATTCCAGCAGAATTTCCTAGCTTCACCAAGGACCCAAGTTCCAAGCCTTAGCCTAAGCCTCCTTTGAATTACAGCTCCAAAAATCCTCAAGAAATGGTGCAGAGAGAAGAAACCGAGTGAGAGAGAAAGGGGGTTAGCTTATATATTCTGTTTTTCCTTCTTTTCTTTCAGCTTCTACTACTCTCTAAACATTCCACAAAGTCTATAAACGCAGAATATCACTTATCCCTTTTTAAATCAAATGACCATTTTTCTCTCCCATTAAAACCTAAGCCTTTAAACATACCAACGACATTTTGGTCATTTGCTCCCACTTCCCGCTAATTCCTCAAGTGTCCCAAATAATTACCGCTTACATCCCGACACCTAACTAATCACCAATTATTTTCCTCAATATCAAATAGCCTCCAATATATTTCCCAGAAATACCCCCAGGCTCCCCCGAGCTGGGTATAAATCCCCACCGTGACTTTTCTGCTAAACCGCTCACTAGGATCGCCTCGAGTCACAAGCTGCAAATATATCCACATAATAATGTGGTCTCAACTATTTATCACAAATAATATATTTATGCCATCAACGGGCCAAAATTACGAATATGCCCTTATAATCTAATCAGGGCCTACAAGCATACTAATACACATAATCATGCAACTCATATATCCAAATAATCATATAAGCATGCTTATCACATAATCATGCATTTAATCATTTAAACCACACTAAATCCAGTTATGCCCTCCCGGCACACTAATCAAGGCCCGTAAGCCCTATTAGTAATTTTGGACCAAAATCCAGTTATGCATTAAGATTGATAAGGAAAAAACCAATACAAATATATATACCCATCCAAAAGCATATTTTGATTGAAATACATATTCATAAATCAAATACCTATATTATATATATTTATCTATGTACTCAGACTCAGATTTTATAATTTAAAATACACGAACATATACCCAAATGTTCAAGTAGATAAACACAAAAATGATGGTCTAGAATGTAGTTATAATAGGCATCCTATCAGTTTTTAAGAAATTTTGAACAATTTACGGTGCCAAAATCACAATTTAAACAGTTAGGTGCACAGCTGCCTATTATTTTTTATACACATGTATAATTGATTGTTTGAACTTTAATTTTAACACTGTAAATTACTCTGAATTTCTTGATCGAAAATTGGTAGAATGTTTGTTATAACTACAATTTGCATCGTCATATAAAAAAATTGTTATTATAATTTCTCAAAATACTAAAAACATTAAAAAAAAAAAAAAACATTACTGGTTAGGGTTAAAATGACACCCTTACTATAGATTTTCCCTCACTCTATATGTCCCCCTAATTAAAATGCAATAACTTTTTCTAATACCAACCAACTATGAGAATTACACTATTTACTCTTTGTTTGCCTTTTTTTTTTTCTTACTCTTAAAAAAAATGTACATGTATTCCAGAATTCATCATCAACAAAAGTAGAATTAAAGGTGGAATGATGTCCATTAGATTTGTAAGAATCAAGGTAGAGTTTATATATATTAATTCTTATATAACAGAATTTTTGGTCACTAGACAGAGAGTAGTGTCTTATAATTATTGATCTGGTATCTCATCTCCTAAAAAGAATTTTTTTTATTGTTTATTTTTAAATATAAAGAAGAATTTTAGGGGTTTTGTTGAGAGCTTTGAACATTGGTAAAACTAGTGTGTACAAATTTTTTAAAGAGATCTATTAAAAAAAAATTAAGACATTCTTCCATTGGTTTTTTTAGAGTGTTTAAGCTAAACTGGAAGAAAATCATTTTTTTTACCGAACTAAAATAAATATTTTTTGTGCTAGAAGTAAATATTTTTGAACCGAGCTAGAATAAACATTTTTGTGTTGATTGTGTTGTTTTAGTGCGCTCTTTGTTTTGGGACTATACATGATTTATGATAATTTATATTCGGATGTGGGGTTGTAAAGTTTGCGTGGATCTTTGGAGCACTCCCAAACGAAAATATACAACTCAAATTTATCGTAAAGTTTTCTCTATCTCTTTCTTAGACAATTCTTTCATCCTATTCCTACCTACCAAACACTCCGTACCCTGTAGTAGTAACCGTGTGGGATCATGTACTTTATGATGACCAATTCTTGTTTTAATATTACAGCAGCTTTTTAGAATGGGCCACTTCCTTTACTTTACATTCTTGGAAGGTAGCTTCTGGAAAAAGAGAGGGAATCAACTTGGAACGTAACTCGATACAAGCTAGCTAGTACAGCTTTTAATTCACAAAGACCAAAGTCAAGAGCTCTTTACTCTCTTGTCTATAAATACACCACTACAACCACGTCATGTTCCACAAAACCAACCGATTCAATCTCCACAACAACACTCTCCCCCTCACGCACTCACTCTTCCAAACAACGAAAGAAGATTTCATCTCTTCTTATAGAACAAAAAAACCATCGTCGTCCTCTTACTCATCATGAAGGTATACATTAAGTTAAAAATATATACTGATTATCAAATAAATTCCAACTTGTTTTGTTAAGATCATGTTTCTGATTTCATCCTTCATGAATTTGTGCAGCTAAAGGTGGTCATCAAGGTCGCACTGGATGACCAGAAGTGCCGCACAAAAGCCATTAAGACTGCAGTTGGAGTTAATGGTAAGAACCAACTTTATAAAACACAAAAATATCAAGTATTTACTAAAAGAAAGAAACTAAAGTAGTGATGAATAATATTGCTCTAATTATTTGATGCGCAGGAGTAACACAAGCATCACTTCAGCAGGAGAAGAGCCAAATAGAGGTTACGGGAGACGACATCGACGTGGTTTTGCTGACCACTCTGCTCCGAAAGAGCTTGAAACACGCAGAAGTGGTGAGCGTGAGTCCCATTGAGAAGAAGGAAGAAGACAACAAAACTGAAGTTGCTCAGCTCCTTTGGCATCCTTACGTGACCACAGAATCTTATTACCAAATGCCAGAGCCTGGATACGTGTCGTACAACCATGCCTACCACTACCAGCAACCCTCCTCTTGCTCCATTATGTAATCTGGCTGTTTGATCTAATCCCTTTTGAAATTCCGTTTTTTATGATTACCAACTTAATTATTTAAATTAAATAATTAATTGTTGAACTGTTACAGAAATGTTTAAATAGATACAAAGACTGTTTGAACAGAAACCAGATATGTTTAAACAGTTTGTGACCAGAAGATAAAAACGAACATAAAGTAAAGAACACACGAATTTTTACGTGGTATCAGCAATCTTTGCAGATTGCTACTAGTCCATGAGGTCACGCCCAGATAATGAAATTTATTAGAAGAATATCTAAATGATTACAAAAACAAATTGACTTATACAAATAAAGACTCTCTCTTGAATTTGTCGCAACTGTTGTAATCTAAACTCCTAATCAAATTTTTGAAGTGCTAAGATCTTGAACTCCCTTCAAATCATAACACTTGCACTTTTCCTCCCGAAAAGTGACTCACGAACAAGACTTCTCCCGAAGCTTGATGACCAATGTCCAAGTGTGTTCAACCTGCACAATTAACACAAAGAAAACAACACAGAAGTACACTGTAATAAACCACTAAGAACTTGCTGAACTCAAGTTCTTCACATAATAAAAAGTCTCTCTAAAACTTGAAAAATATTTGGAAAATAATACACCAAGAGAGATGATCAGAAACCAGCGACCTAAGGATGATTATATTTAGAATCCCTTTAGGTCGTGGAAAACAAATCAGAAATCAAACAGCCAATAAATGGAAAATCTTCCAAAACAGGAAAGTCAGAATCTGTTCAAACAG
Organism: Humulus lupulus; assembly: GCF_963169125.1. Taxonomy (NCBI): domain Eukaryota; kingdom Viridiplantae; phylum Streptophyta; class Magnoliopsida; order Rosales; family Cannabaceae; genus Humulus; species Humulus lupulus. The sequence continues at coordinate 104,761,748 of NC_084794.1, read as the reverse complement.
ACTGACAATCCGTTCAAACAGATTCATTGAACCTGGACAGTTTTTCAACCCAGTTTCCTTAAATAAATAAGGAAACAATATATCATTTATGACTGCAAGCTGTACACGATTTCTGGGCAACCAAATCAGATAAATAAAAATAAATACTAATAATTTCCAATTCAAGAAAAAGATATTCTTTTATAGGAAAATATATATTTATTTTATTAACACATAAATAAAAATCTGAATATAGAAAGACACATTTCAACAAAATAAGAAACTACCCATTTTCGAAATTCACCACAAAATATTACAAAAGAGGAAACTACTAATTTCGAAAATACCCTTTTAATTAATTTTTTCATTATTGTCAAAAATGCCAATAAAGGATTTTACAATCTCTCCCTTTGGCAATTTGATAGACAAAATTAATTCAAAAACCTGCAACACAAATGTTAGTGATAAGTAAAGAGAAAGAACCCCCTCTGCAAACATGCATGAACTTATAACAAACATGTAAATAAACTAGACTTAACTCCCCCTCAAAACAAGAAGGTCCAGAGTTAAACAAAACAACAAACAACCAGGTTTTTGGAAATACTCTCCCCCTTTGTGTCTTTCAAAGAAGCCAAAGAACCATAAAACAAAAAGGAGTATCACTGTTTAATGGACAAAAACTAAAATAAAACTAAACAATTGGATCTTTGGACTGAGATTGAACAACCTCCAACATAGAATGTTGCAGTCCTTCAATTGACATCACTCGAGCAGTCAAAGAATCAACAGAGGCTCGAACAGCAGCTATTTCTGTTGCAACAAGTCCTGAATCTGTGGCAACAGAGGAGGAGGCATGAGGAATGTCATCCGAGGCAATCTTCAGAGATTGGGGCTTGACTTTCTTGGAGGACGGAGCAGCAGTGGCTTCAGTAGGAGGGGCAGAGGCCTTGTAGGAAGCAGCAGTAATGGGTGCCACCAAGTCTTCTTGATCACGTTGGAGATCTTTTTTCTGCATACTCAACACTTTATAAATAACTTGAGGAAAAGGAAGATTCAAGTTTTTCCTGTTACCTTTGCGAAACCCAATGATTTGATCATGAATAACCGAAGCCAAATTTATACCAAGACCGGTCCCCACCTTGTACAAAAATGATGCCATATCGAAAGAGATAGTGGCGGTGTGAGAAGTGAGCTTCCAATTTGTTGTGGCAAACTTATGGAGAACAACATAAGTGTAGGTGAGATTGGAGACCGAGATGACTGTATTAGATGGCCATACCATTTTTTGACCTACCAATTCAGTGATAACCATGTCCTTGTCAAGAGAGGCACCATCAACATCATCCTCGACAGCAAGGGGAAGATGCAAAGCAAGAGCAATGTCTTGAGGAGAAAAAGAGAACCAATGGCCCCTAACAAACACTTTATTATACAGAGGAGATGAAGGTTCAATAATTTCATTAGTAAGATTGGCATAGAATTCCTTAACTATTCTATCCACAAAACCAGAAAATTTAACCAAAGAACCTGTCCATTGTCGATCTTGAAGCATTGTTAGCACACCAAAAGGACGATGATCACTCAAGACATAATTTCTTTCAATGATAAATTTCCTTTGAGCATATAGAACCATATCACGTGCATTATCATTATAGCAAAAAATGGAAGAATAAGGTTTGAATTTACACCTGACCGTTTTGGAGAAGGTGTAGAATCAGAAATAGATTTCTTCCCTTTAGCTTTGGATGTCAAAGGAGATGCAATTTGGTCTGAGTCAGATTCGACTTCTTGTTCAGAGGGGACAATGTCTTCTTTTTCTGGCTCATCAGACTCAGCCTCTGATTCTGCATTGTCAGGAACTGTTTCATCAGACAATGTGGTATCATGGGTTGCTTCAGATTCTGACTTTTCTTCCTCAGGATCAGATTCGGAGGAAGACAGTGAAGGGGGATGAGCCTTCAATTTTTTCTTGGCAGCAGACAAGGGAGAAAGAGACTCGTCCAACCCCAATTTCCTTTTGGGAGTCACATAATTTTTCTTGGACTGACTCGGCTTCAAGGGAAATTTGAGCAACCCAGCAGCAACAGCTTTGGAAGAGGATGAAACAGATTTTGATTTTGCCCTAGCCTCCAAAGACGAATCAAAAGGAAGAGGAGAATGGTCCTTGGCTCGAGAGGGCACCACCACTTCAGATGGTGGTGCAACATTGACAATGTCAGCAGAGATATCTGGAAACACCATAGGGTGTTCATGAGAGAGCGAAAACACCTTCTTGCGTGCCTTGGATTTGCAGGACTTTCCAATAGATGTGGCAGCTGCTGGAACAGAAAGAGGCGTTGTTGATACAGACGGAGGAGGCGAAGGAGATGGCACCTTTCGGGATTGAGAAACAGGGATCTTCTTGGAGGAAGCACCACAAGTTCTTACCATTTTTTTTCTGAAAAACAAATACACTTACAAGAAAATGAGAGAAAGAAAAAAAATTAGAAGGAGAAGAGATAACTGAGTGAAATCGTGGGTGAGAAGAAATAGGGTAATGGCATGTCTTTTTAAATACAATACTTACCCAAAATGAACATCCACGGCAATAAAATGTTTCCCTTTTTAAATTTTTTTTTTTTAATTTAACCAATAAAAGGAAACAACCTTTAATACACACGATCTTCATACAACTTACCTCTTTTTTTTTTATTAAAAATTATGTTTATAAAAATGTAATATGTATAAAAACCCAATCCAAAAAAGGTAACCAGAAACAAATACCCCACACGATCTTCTTATTGACTTTTTCCTTTTTTTTTAAAAAAAAAAACCTAAACAAAGTACAAGACAATAAAGATACAAATCATGATATTCCAAAATGAGAAAGAAGACAAAAATAAATTCCTTGGAGACAAAGAATATATTAAATCGCACAATTAAATGCATAATTTCACATAATCACCACAATGATTCGGTCCACCATGAATTTCCTTGTCAAATATCTTTTTTTTTTATTTATTATCATTCTTTTATTTTATATATATGCACAAAAATAAAAACTCAACCCAAAAAAAAAATCTGCTTTGATCAAAGAGAGTCATCCTGATAAGAATAAAATCAAGCAAATGAAAATAAGTGTTAGTGTAAACCATAGATAAGAACACTTGTGAAAATGAAAAATTAGAAAGAATATTCGAGATAAATAAAGCACAATTCAGTCACAAGCACATATTCTTAAGTGAATCAATCAACATGTATGAGTCTTACACACATTTTTTTTTTTTATAAACTGTGTACAATTTTTATTGCATTGTTTCAAGCATAAGTGTGTGACAGTGTATGCAAGGGAACATTGCCCAATGACAAATAAGTCTTTTTCAAAATTAAAATAATTGTAACCCATGAAGACGCTGTCACACTACACCAGTGGTAGCCCTTTTCTATGGTAGCGTATCCTCTTCATAACTCCGAATTACAAAGTTCCAACTTACTCAAAAGACGGCTTTCACACACTGATGTAGGTAGCTCTATTCTTGCACAGGAGCTTGAAACAATGCTACACAAAAGGAAGCTCAAACATTAAACAATGATTAATTTACTCGAATATGCCTAGGAGGAATAGATTAAATTTCTCTCAAGAATATACAACCAAAGATTCATAAACACAAGACAGATTATCGAGCTTGACACACAACAAAATTTTCAAATTGATTGACAATTTTCTTAACCAAAAATAACACACATTAGATCAAGCGGACAACACCATAACAAGAGAATTTAAAGAGAACAAACCCCCAAAGATTTTCGGAGGAAATAAAAGTGAACCGAATCAAGAGCTTTAGTGAACATATCTGCAATTTGTTTATGTGTTTCAATATATTCCAAGACAAGAACTTTATTTTCAACTAATTCTCTTATGAAATGATGACGAATATCAATATGTTTAGTACGGGAATGATGCATAGGATTTTTTGAAATATTAATTGCACTTGTATTATCACAAAAAATAGTTAAAGTGTCAAGATCAAACCCATAATCCATCATCATTTGCTTTATCCACAAAAGTTGTGCACAACAACTTCCCGCTGCAATGTATTCGGCCTCAGCTGTTGAGAGAGAAATAGAATTCTGTTTCTTGCTGTGCCAAGAAACAAGATTATTTCCCAAGAAGAAACATCCTCCACTAGTGCTTTTTCTGTCATCAGTGTTACCTGCCCAATGAGCATCACTAAAACACACTAGATTAGGGTTAGTTTCTTTTGAATATCAAATACCATAATCAGCAGTCCCATGAACATATCGAATGATTCTTTTGACAGCTGCAACATGAGACTCCATGGGATTTCCTTGGTACCTGGCACACACACCAACACTATAACTCAAATCAAGTCGACTAGCAGTGAGATAAAGAAGACTACCAATCATGTTCCTATACAATGTAGGATCCACTTTGACACCATTTTCATCTTTAGATAGCTTCACAGTCGTTCCCATTGGTGTTTTGGAAATCTTTGAACTTTCAAGTCCAAACTTTTTCACCAAGTTCTTAGCATATTTGCTTTGAGAAATAAATGTGCCTTCATCTAATTGCTTGACTTGCAATCCTAAGAAATAGGTCAATTCTCCCACCATGCTCATTTCAAATTCCTCTTTCATTTGCTTCACAAATACCTGCACCTCATTGTCAGAATTAGAACCAAACACAATATCATCAACATAAATCTGAGCAATAATTATGTTAGATTTAATATTTTTGATAAACAGAGTTTTATCTACTCCACCCCTTTTGTATCCATGAGAAACAAGAAATTGAGAGAGTCTCTCATACCAAGCCCGAGGGGCTTGCTTCAAACCATATAGAGCTTTCTCCAATTTGTAAACATGATCAGGTGCATGGGGATCTTCAAACCCTTGGGGTTGTTCAACATATACCTCTTCATTCAAGATCCCATTGAGAAATGCGGATTTGACATCCATTTGGAACAACCTGAAACCAATCAAGCAAGCAATAGACAATAATAATCTAATTGATTCAAGTCTTGCAACAGGTGCAAATGTTTCATCAAAGTCTATTCATTCCACTTGTGTGTACCATTGTGCCACTAATCTTGCTTTATTTCGCACGATTGTACCAAATTCATCAGATTTATTTTTGAAAATCCATTTTGTGCCAATAATATTAGTATGCAATAATATTAGTATGCAACGGTCTTGGCACAAGGATCCACACTTTGTTTCTAAAAAATTGTTCCAATTCCTCCTGCATAGCTTTAATCCAATTTTCATCAGTTAAAGCTTCTTTCACATTTTTAGGCTCAATTAGAGATAAGAAACAGACAAATTGAACAACATTACTAAACTTTCTTCGTGTTACCATACTGTCTTTTGGATTTCCAAGTATTAAATCTGCTGGATGATTTAACTTAACTCTGGTTGATGGCTCCTTTTGGACTTCATCCAAAATAATATCTGGAAATTTCTTTTCTGTCTGTCCAGAATCTGTTTCATCGGATTCGCGATTTGTTGGAACAGATGGACCAGACGTTGCAACAGTAGTATCACTGACACAAGCCTCTTCGTGTTTTTTAGTAGGTTCATCAATAAACCTTTCAATTTCATCCTCAGTAGAAAACTCAGAAAAATCCCTGGAATCATCAATAACAACGTTAGCCGACTCCATTACAGTTTGGGTTCTCATGTTATACACACGATAGGCCCTACTGTTAGTGGAGTATCCAATAAAAACACCTTCATCACTCTTAGCATCAAATTTACCAAGATTTTCTCTATCTCTCAAAATGTAACAAACACATCCAAAAACATGAAAGTAAGCCACACTTGGTTTCTTACCTTTCCAAATTTCATAAGATATTTTAGATGTACCTGGACGAAGAAAAACACGATTTATGATATAGCAAGCAGTGTTAATTGCTTCTGCCCATAACTGTTTGGTCAATTTTTTGCTGTTTAGCATCACTCTAGCCATTTCTTGAAGAGTGCGGTTTTTCCTCTCTACAACTCCATTCTGTTGAGGAGTTTTGGGAGCTGAAAACTCATGAGAGATACCTGCAGACTTACAAAAATCATCATAGACAGAATTCTCAAATTCTTTACCATGATCACTTCTTATACGAACAATTTTTCCAATGTTGCAATCTTTTTCAACTTTTAATTTCAAGCAAAGAGTTTTAAAGGCATCAAAAGTATCAGATTTTTCTTTCAAGAAATCCACCCAAGTATATCTAGAAGAATCATCCTCACAAACAAAAATATACCTTTTCCCATTTAAACTCTCAATTTGAATTGGACCCATAAGATCCATGTGAAGCAATTCTAAAACTTTCGAAGTGTTTATGTCAGAAACACTTTTATGTGTAATTTTCAATTGCTTACCAAGTTGACAACTCTTGCACTTACCATCAGATTCTTTACCTAGCTTAGGTAAACCACGAACACTCCCTGCATGTGACAATTTTTTCAAGGTTTTGAAATTTATGTGACCAAGTTTAGCATGCCACATATCAGTGTTATTACTCACAACAGATTGACACATAATAGATGGCAGAAGAGTATAGCAATTGTCATTAGATTTATAACCTTCAAGAACATTCTCACCATTCTTGTTTAAAACAAAACAATTCTCTTTATCAAAGTTAACAGTATGACCTTAATCACAAATTTGACTTATGCTTAGAAGATTAGCTTTAAGACCTTCCACAAGTAACACTCTTTTGATTCTAGGTAACCCTTCAAAGTTAAGAGTACCCATACTAAGAACATTACCTTCAATTCCATTGCCAAAAGTAACAGACCCACAATGCATAGGTTTTATGTCTGTAAGAATAGACTTGTCACCTGTCATATGTGTTGAACAACCACTATCAAAATACCAAAAATATGAAAAAGCAGATCTATCATATTCACTAGTAAAACCAGCAAAACAATTATTCTTTTTGATCCATATTTTCTTTGATTGAACATTTTCCTTTTTTACTCTTTTGAAATCATCAAAATAATTGAATTTTTCAAAATATTCATTTTTAGCAAAATTCATAAGAGTAAAACACTCAGGACGAATATGACCCTTCCTACCACAAAAATGGCAGATTGGAATGAATTTTTCGAATTTACCATTGGATTTACCTGGTGACTGTGTCCTTTCTGTTGGAACAATCCGAGTACCTGATACAACAGATTTCAGTGAGGATGACACAGGAACATCAGACGATAACATCCCAGCCGAGATAAAGACATTTTTCTTTGTTTTTTGAGAACTTGAAGCACCCAGTCCCACATGACTTCTTTGACCTGAATTCTGTATATTCTCAAAAATAGTTGAACCGGGGTTAAGCATTCTAACATTTTTCTCAAGAGTATCCAAATATTTAGACAACTTATTAATTTCAACATTTTTTGAAATTATTTCTTTTTCCTAATTTTCATTCAAATCAGTAAGTTGTTTAATTTCAAGGGATAAATCTTTATTTTTGCTTACCAATGACCGATTTTCAGAACACACTTTCACCCATGAACCATACATCTTTTTGTAAGATTCACTCAAAGACTCATCATTCAATTCAGATTCATTACTATCAAAATTTTCTTCATCTTTTGAAACATTATTCAAGCAAACAATTTTTTTCATTTTCAGATTTAGAACCAGGTAAAATAGAAGTGAGAGCGGCATTACCTTCCTCATCTTCACTACTTTCAGAGTCATTATCACTCCAAGTAGCAATCATACCTTTTTTGTTCTTTTTCAAAGTATTTGCACATTCAGACTGGATGTGACCAAATCCCTCACATTCCTTGCACTGAATACCCTTTTTATTAGTTTGAAAAGGTTTAAGAGAATAAGGATTACCTTTTGACATCTTGCCATTGAATTTCTTGTTTCCTGTCTTATTCATATATTTTCGAAAATTCTTTGCAAGCATTGCCATTTCATTATCACCATCTTCATCATCTGAGACTTCCTTTTCAGTGCTCTTGAAAGCTATGGTTTTCTCCTTTTCTTTGGAAGTACTTGGCTTGTCTTTTTGACGAATATTTTGATTTAACTCAAAGGTACGAAGTGATCCCATCAGTTCTTCTACCTTCATAGTACTGAAATTTTTTGCCTCTTCCATAGCAGTGAGCTTAACATTGAACCTGTCAGGAAGAACTCGAACGATTTTTCTAACAAGAACAGAATCATCAAGTTTTTCACTAAGTGCAAAATACTCATTAGAAATATCAGATAATCTCTCATAAAATTCAGATAGTGTTTCAGAATCAGACATTCTAAGGTCATCAAACCTGGTTTGTAACATAATAAATCTAGACCTTTTAACATCTACAGTTCCTTCGAACTGAGTTTGAAGAATTTTCCAAGCATCTTTAGCCGAGACACATGTGGAAACAAGTTTTATAAAACTTTCTCCAACACCATTAAATATGGCGTGAAGAGCTTTATTATTATAGCTGGATAATTTTTCTTCTTCTGTGTCCCAAACAAGTTCAGATTTTACAATTGTGCTTCCATCTTCACCTTTTTCAGTAGGAGGTGACCATCCAGACAAAATTGCTCTCCATGCTTTCTCATCTTGAGCTTTTATGAAAGCTCTCATCCTAACTTTCCAATATGGATAGTTTGAGTCATTTAGCAATGGAGGTCGAGACACCGAACTACCTTCTGCAAAGAAAGACATTTCACACAAAACAAATCAAACGGAAAATAACCACAAGATCTCACTAAGAGTTTAGTGAACCGCTCTGATACCAATTGAAATTCCGTTTTTTATGATTACCAACTTAATTATTTAAATTAAATAATTAATTGTTGAACTGTTACAGAAATGTTTAAACAGATACAAAGACTGTTTGAACAGAAACCAGATATGTTTAAACAGTTTGTGACCAGAAGATAAAAACGAACATAAAGTAAAGAACACACGAATTTTTACGTGGTATCAGCAATCTTTGCAGATTGCTACTAGTCCACGAGGCCACGCCCAGAGAATGAAATTTATTAGAAGAATATCTAAATGATTACAAAACCAAATTGACTTATACAAATAAAGACTCTCTCTTGAATTTGTCGCAACTGTTGTAATCTAAACTCCTAATCAAATTTCTGAAGTGCTAAGATCTTGAACTCCCTTCAAATCATAACACTTGCACTTTTCCTCCCGAAAAGTGACTCACGAACAAGACTTCTCCCGAAGCTTGATGACCAATGTCCAAGTGTGTTCAACCTGCACAATTAACACAAAGAAAACAATACAGAAGTACACTGTAATAAACCACTAAGAACTTGCTGGACTCAAGTTCTTTACATAATAAAAAGTCTCTCTAAAACTTGAAAAATATTTGGAAAATAATACACCAAGAGAGATGATCAGAAACCAGCGACCTAAGGATGATTATATTTAGAATCCCTTTAGGTCGTGGAAAACAAATCAGAAATCAAACAGCCAATAAATGGAAAATCTTCCAAAACATGAGAGTCAGAATCTGTTCAAACAGACTGACAATCCGTTCAAACAGATTCATTGAACCTGGACAGTTTTTCAACCCAGTTTCCTTAAATAAATAAGGAAACAATATATCCTTTATGACTGCAAGCTGTACACGATTTCTGGGCAACCAAATCAGATAAATAAAAATAAATACTAATAATTTCCAATTCAAGAAAAAGATATTCTTTTATAGGAAAATATATATATATTTATTTTATTAACACATTAATAAAAATCTGAATATAGAAAGACACATTTCAACAAAATAAGAAACTACCCATTTTCGAAATTCACCACAAAATATTACAAAAGAGGAAACTACTAATTTCGAAAATACCCTTTTAATTAATTTTGTCATTATTGTCAAAAATGCCAATAAAGGATTTTACACCTCTCTTCTTCTTTTTCTTTTTTAATTAGTCATTAGAGCTTCTACTTTTTCTTTTGTTTTTTTTTGTTTGCTAAAAATCAAGAGTTGTACTTTTTTTTTTTTGAAAAGCAAGAGTTGTACCTGATATGGAGTTTATATGTATTTTGAAGATCTCTTTTGGCTGGTTCATAGTGAGCTCATTCTTAATTTGCCTCTCGCGAAATGTTGAAGATATAGAGGGTAATGTGGCACTTTAATAGAATGGGGTACTGTATGGTGTTGTTGGGATTATTAGAAGTTGCTACACATTTTTTGAATACTCTAGAATGTTCTAGACATTTGTAGAATACTTTACTCTAGAATTTTCTAGATATTTGTTTAACAAGATTACTCTAGAATTTCTTATAAACATTTCTAGAAAACTTAAGTCTAGAATTTTATAATTATGCTTGAGAAACAAGTAAATTTATGTGGTTAATATTCCTATCAGTAAAAGAAGGATCTAGAACAAGTAATTCTAGCCACAAATGTAAAGTGGGCTAACCACTATGAATACCCCAACATGGGTAGCAAAATGATGAACTAGAAACTATAAACCATCAATAAAATTCTACTACTTTCTACTATCATCTACTCTCTAAAACATAAACATTGCTCCTTCAAACCCAAATTTCTTCACTTGTCCACTCAACAACTTCAACTATAATATCATAACCCATCATTACTCTAGCCACTACTACTACTCATCAAATATTATAAACTACAACAAATCATCACTATTTTCTCTACCCCAAAATCACAAACCATCAGTGGTATCATAGCCAGGTTGATTCAAACACTGGGCGTAATACTTTTCGCACATCATGACAGCCGATTCCAACCGCTTTTCTCTACCTCTTCTGTAACGCCCCAACCCCAGGGACCGTTACGGTGTGCCTTGTAAACAGTGCTAAACTCACTAACTGAGTCATTTGGCCAAAATCGTGAACTAAGTATGATTACCGGTTTAGGGATTAAACACTTTGGTTAAGATGTAACGTTTCACTAGAACGTTTAATATATACATTGGGATCCCGAAAAATAAAGTTTAAGAGTTTATTACAGAAAATATATACAACAGGCCGTTCTAAGCGGCAAAACAGGGTTCAACCCTAGTTCCACTTTAAACCTCGGCCGTGGCGGACGAGCAGCTGCATATGTACACATCATCACCTAAGCTCTCCAACTCAAGGATGGTCCAGCTTCCTCTTGCCTTTACCTGCACCACGTAGCACCCGTGAGCCAAAGCCCAGCAAGAAAACACAATAAAGCATGATATAATATCAACAACGATCATAATTACCATTCACGACTATCAGTCCAAGCAAATAGGTGACAATAGCCAAAAGTCACAATAATGAGCATCGCTCCTTCTAGCCATGTGACGATAGGATCACCAGGGCTTAACTGATAAGTGATCCTTTCATAAGTTTGATTAGGACAGGTGCATGGTGAATGGTCACCAACATAACCTTCCTCCCAACTCTAGAGTCGTGCTATGGACAACGTCCCTTGGCCATGTGACAAACAGTCATTGGGGTCATGTACCTTGGCCATAAACATCTGGCCATAGACCAGCCAAGCGCTTATAAGTTCTTCGACCTTAGGGTCGGTCTAGCATTAGTGCCATAAAGCAACTCAATGCATGATTCTCGACTTTAGAGTCGGTCTAGCATTAATGCCATAGAGCCATTCAATGTGTGATTCTCGACCTTAGGGTCGGTCTAGCATTAATGCCATAGAGCCATTCAATGCGTAATCATCGACCTTAGGGTCGGTCTAGCATTAATGCCATAGAGCCATCTAATGCGTGATTCTCGACTTTAGAGTCGGTCCCTGATTAGTCAGTGTCATTCGCAAGTAAGACATGCCACCAATCATATATCTCATGTTCCATATCCATAAACGGGGCATTTAGCATGCTTACTAAACAGGTATTAGTGTTATTAGGGCCATGCATAAACACAGAGGCTCAAGCTCTGAACGATATCATACTCAGTATATAAAGCATGTCCCAATCATATGTTTCTCATGCATCATATGCAATACATCCAGCAATCCAACATGCACCAATAACAGCCATGCATGTCACATTTAATAGTCAACCAACATGCATCAAGAATAACCATGCATGTCATACATAATAATCAACCGACATGCATCAATAATAACCACGCATGTCATATTCAGTAATCAACCAACATGCATCATAATAGCCATGCATGTCACATATACACAGGGTGCAGTTTTCTTACCTCAATGTCGAGCTAGAACGATTTAAAGAACGACCCTTGAGAACGATCAACCTTTAGTCCTTTAGCGGTCACCTAGCCATAACCAAATATAAGATACCATCAATAAAAATGGTCAACATAAGTTTCCAAACCAATATCTAGCCTCCGGGACATCAATCCCCACTTAATCGGGTACTAGGATCAACCCCGAGGCCTTAAGCTAGAATCCCTAGGCCAAAAACCCATTTTTGGCCAAATCTGCCTTGATGGGCAGCGACTCACCATAGCCATTCTGCGGCTCATCCCCCTGACAGAGGCATAAATGCCTCAGAAACCACCGTAGGCCGCGGCACACAAAAGCTAGGCCGCGGCTCATTACCCTGATCAGCCCAAAAACCAGCAACACACCAGCAAACTCCCCTGCGTTTTTCCTCTCAAACCAACCCTTCAAATCAACTCAAAACCTCTTTCAAACACTCATTTAAACCTCCAAACATCACCCATAACTCCCCCTCATCAAAACCCAAGTTTCCAAACTCAAGAACTTCCATTAATTCCAATTAATCACCAAGAATACACAAGCTGAAATCTTAAACTAAAACAGAGTATAAACCAGAAACTAATAGTTGAAACTTACCTTAAATCCGAGTTTGAACCCCCTTCAATGGCTGAACCAAACTCCTAAGCTTCCACCTTTAATTTCCTAGCTTAACTCCTCAATTGGGCTCTCAAAAATCCAAAGGAAAAAGTGAAGGAAACCTTGTACGGGAGAGAAAGGGAGAGATGAGGATAGGCTCTGTTTTGGTTCTGTATTTTCTACAGCCTTTAAGTCATATAAATCCTTAAGGTCAAAAGGCCAAAATACCCTTAAGCCAAATAAATCCCTCTAAAAGCTTCCGAGGGTAAAACCGTCCTTTCCCGCCTATCTCATTAATTATAATTAACGCTCTCCAATTCCCGCTATTCTCAATATTCCCAAATACCAATAAATCATATCCCATTACCCTTTAATTCCCGGTAATGCTCTAATCATTAATTTCACCCCGAGACTCACCCCGAGCCCCGAACTTAAACCCGTTATGACTAGACCGAACACTTACATGTCATGATCGTCTCATGTCGATAGCTCGAACCAATCCACCTTATAATGTCACTATATTAATTAATCACAACCATGCACCCAAAATATACAATTACGCCCACAGTGGCCAAATTACCAAATTACCCTCATAATTAACATATGAGCCCATATGCATCATTCACCATCATATAATAATATAATTCACGTAAACATGCATATAACCAGTAAATACTATAATAAATCAATTATGGCCCTCCCGGCCTCCTAATCAAGGTCCTAAACCTTATTAGGGAATTTGGGGCATTACATCTTCCAATTTTCCATAAAGAAAACTATGATTTTTGGTCCATCAAAATGAGGACCTATTTTCGATCACAAAATTTATGGAAGATTGTTGAGGTAGGATTTACTATTCCATAAGACACTTCGTCTCTCTCGGAAAATCAAAAGAAGGCCCTAGAGGAGAATCAACAAAAATATTCTCAAACGTTATTCTGCATGTAGCAAGCTATGGCAGATGATATATTTCCACAGATTATGGGCGCATCAACTGTGAAAGAAGCATGGGACACGTTGCAGGAGGAGTTCCAAGGAACAGTCAAGGTACACAATGTTAAACTACAGAAGCTCAGAAGAGATTTTGAAAATCTTAAAATGAAGGATAATGAGACCGCAAAAAGATTACTATTCTAGAATTAGAGAAATAGTAAATAAAATAGGAGTCTATGGGGAAATAATTTCTGACAAGAAAATAGTAGTAAAAAATACTAATTTCTTGTACAGAAAAATATGATGCAATAATCTCTGTAATAGAAGAAACAAAATATTTAGATACTCTATCACCAACTGAATTAATGGGCTCTCTTGAAGCATACAAAAGTAGGCGAGAAAGGCATAATGAAAATTCGACTGAAAATGCCTTTCAGTCTAAAATTAATCCGCAGTCTCAAAAATCTAAAGCTGGTGGGAGAAAATCACTAGAAAATTTTAAAAGCAGGAGTTATCAAGAAAAACAAAAAGAAAATAACGACAAGTATTCTCCATGTGACATTTGTAAAAGAAAAAGTCACTTGGAGAAAGACTGTTGGTTTAAAGGGAAACCTCAGTGCCAAAATTGTAAAAAATTTGGCCACACTGAAAAAACTTGTCGTTTTAAGAAATCCCATCAAGCTAATATTTTAGAAGAGAAAAATGATGAAAATAATCTCTCCTATGTCTGCGAAGCTGCATCAGAAGAAAAAGATACTTGGTATCTTGATAGTGGTTGCAGTAATCACATGACAAAAAAGGAAAGCATCTTTTGTAGTCTTGATAAATCCAAGACTAGAGTCAAGATTGGTAATGGTGACTTCATGGAAGCAATTGGAAAAGGCACCATTGGTAATGGTGACTTCATGGAAGCAATTGGAAAAGGCACCATTGCCCTTGACACCAAAAAAGGCAAGAGATACATCAATGATGTACTCTTGGTACCCAACATCGATCAGAACCTACTCAATGTAGGACAAATGATTGAAAAAGGGTACTCTTTGCATTTTGAAGGAGATTCTTGCACAATCTATGACAAGCAAGATAAATCCTTTCAAATTGCAAAGATAAAAACGAAAGAAAATAAATGCTTTCCTTTACAATGGAGATACGCAAGCAATGTCACAATGCAAGCACAAGCAGATAAATCGTGGCTATGGCATAGAAGGTTCGGACATTTCAATTTCCACGGGCTAAAGATCCTCCAGTAGAAGAATATGATCCAAGACCGCCCAGCAATCAAGGAGCTCAACACTGTCTGCGAAGGGTGCATGCTCGAAAAGCAACATCGACAACCTTTTCCATCCAGGAAAGCTTGGAGAGCCAAAGAGCCACTGGAGTTAATCCACACAGACGTTTGCGGGCCTATGCGTACTCCATCAAATGATCAAAACAGGTACTTCATTCTCTTTATCGACGACTTTACTAGAATGACATGGGTTTATTTTTTGCGACAAAAATCGCAAGTTTTCGATATTTTCAAGAAATTCAAAACCCGTGTCGAAAAGAAAAGTGGTCGCAACATCAAGACAATAAGAAGTGGCAGAGGCAAAGAATACATTTATAATGAGTTCAACAAGTTCTGCGAAGAAGAAGGCATGGAGTATCAACTCACAGTTGGATATGCACTAGAACAAAGCGGTGTATCTGAGAGAAAAAATAGAACTGTTATGGAGACAGCAAGAGCTATGCTCATGGAGAAGGGTCTTCCAAAAAGATTTTGGGCAGAGGCAGTAATCACTGCAGTCTACTTGCTCAATAGATGTCCAACCAAAGCTATGCAAGATAAGACGCCGATTGAAGCTTGGAGTGGACGGAAACCATCAACAAAGCATCTCAAGGTCTTCAGCTAAATATGCTACACTCACATTCCAAAAGAAAAAAGAGGCAAGCTAGACAAGAAAACTGAGAAAGGAATTTTCTTAGGCTATAATACTCAATCAAAAGGCTATCGAGTCTATAGCTTAGGAACGAAGTAGCTCATAATTAGCCGAGACGTACAATTCGACGAAGATGCGACATACAATTGGGAGACAGAAGAAGTTGAAAGAAAGATTGTCAACATTCCTCTATTGTCGAGACAAGAACTTGATCAAAATGATGTTCCAACTTAACCAACCACGAAGGAAATGACACAAGTCATAGAATCCTAGCCAGACTCACCACCACTGCGAACGAGATCATTAGCAGAGATCTACGAGACATGCAACTTAGCGCATATGGAGCCAGAAAGCTTCGAAGCTGCTCAAAAGCAAGAAGTATGGAGAAAAGATATGGACAAAGAAATAAAGATGATCTAGAAGAATGAGACTTGGGAGCTTGTAGATCGCCCACAAGACAAAGACACTATTGGATTCAAGTGGGTTTAGAAGACAAAGCTCAACCCAGACGGCTCGATTCAAAAGCATAAAGCAAGGTTAGTCGCTAAAGGATACTCACAACAACATGGAGTAGACTACAATGAGAAATTTGCTCCAGTTGCACGACTGGACACAATAAGGGCCTTAATTTCTCTAGCTGCACAAAAGAAATGGCAAATTTTTCAGCTAGACGTAAAGTTAGCAATCCTTTAAGGCTACCTTAATGAAGAAATATATGTAGAGCAACCTCTAGGGTTCGTGGTGCAAGGACAAGAAGATAAAGTTCTCAAGTTAAAAAACGCTTTATATGGCCTTAAGCAAGCTCCAAGAGCCTAGTACAGCAGGATTGATAGCTACTTCACTAAACAAGGATTCAGAAGGAGCAAAAGTGAGCCAACACTCTACATCAAGACTCAAGGTACAAGTGGCACACTTGTTGTCTCTCTATATGTTGATGATCTCATCTATACATGCAACAATAAGGAGATGATAAAAAAATTCAAGACATGATGAAGAGTTTCGAGATGACTGATTTAGGCTTAATGCACTACTTTCTTGGGATTGAAATAACTTAACAAGAAGATGGGATCTTCATTTCACAAAAGAAGTATACAGAGACACTATTGAAGAAGTTCAAAATGGAGGGATGTAAGACAGTATCAACTCCATTAGACAACAACAAAGCTCTCAAGAAAGAGGATGGCTCACCAAAAGCAGATGAATCGAAGTTTAATTGGCAGCTTACTCTATCTGACAGCTACAAGACCAGGCATTATGTATGTAGTCAGTCTCCTATTAAGATTCATGCACGGTCCAAGTCAAGTTCACTACGGAGCAGCCAAGAGAGTCCTTAGATTCATGTGGTCAATGTTGGGATGGGGTTCTGGGTTGTGTTGTTGGGGCTATGGTCGTGAGTTTCGGTGGGGCCTCGATATGGGACTTTTTTGTTTCTCAAATAATAGGCTTCTAATTTCTTGTTTAGTTGTATGTGTTGACTCTTTGGTTGCATATTCAAATAATGGTTCCCTAATTTCGTTTTTTTTTCTAGGTTTCATTTTTTCAAACAATGGATCAGACTAGTGTTATTACGTTGGGATTATGTTTTCTTTGTTGTGG
Organism: Humulus lupulus; assembly: GCF_963169125.1. Classification (NCBI taxonomy): domain Eukaryota; kingdom Viridiplantae; phylum Streptophyta; class Magnoliopsida; order Rosales; family Cannabaceae; genus Humulus; species Humulus lupulus. The sequence goes on along the minus strand of NC_084794.1, from coordinate 104,744,559 downwards.
GGTTGTTTTTTGCAGGAGGTTTGTGGTGCTGGTGCTTCACGATCTAGCTCGTGGTGGTGGTGGTGATGGCTCAGACAACAGATGACTACAGTCTTGACATTGGTGTCTCGAACTCAATTTTATGTTGTTCTGATTTTTACTATAATTATTTTGTTCCAAGTTGTACAATTTGTATTTTTGTTGAAAAGTTTATAAATTTTCTATTGAAAATTTTGATGATTGTATAAACATTATAGCTTACTTTTATTAATGGCTTTTAAATTGTTATTGATACTGTTGCTGTTGTACCTGAAAATACGAACTGACGTGTCTTAATTTTCGGTACAACTGGCAGGAAATTAATAAAGATTATTCGATCTTAGAACGTTGTATAAGTTCTAAGGTGAGTAGCTCAAGCAAAGCCCAGCTCCAGTAGACGTCAAGGAGATCACCTAGACAAGCTGACTAGATGTCATGGAGATTGCTTAGCATAATCTCGGTGTAGCCTGTAAACCTCCAGCCCGAGGAGTGCAGTCAGCTCGCGGTAAACACTTGGAATGCATATGCTTGAATTCCTAAGGACTCGAAGACATTACACAAATAAATAACATGTTGTAACCCCTACCTGATAAACACATGATATCGGGCAGTTAATGTCTTTATTACATTTATTAGCACGTTTGAGGAGTTACTCAAACTTGTACGTTATTCATATGTAAATGATCACTAAATTCTTTCCACTGAACCACTATAAATAGAGGGGGAATGGTCTGAAAAAGATATCAAACTTTTGTATGTCAAAACTCTGCTGAAATTGTTATAAACAATTTTTCCAAAGATCACAATGCAATAATACAAACTCGTGGACTAGGTGAATTTTAATCACTGAAAAACATTAACTTCCGAGTGATTTTACTTACGGTTCAGATAAAGCCTAGTTCCTTATTTTTGAACTTCTTAGTTCACTATTGGTGAAAAACCACGTCAATAGAATGGTGCTTTCATTGAGAGGTTAATTAGACTTGCAAGTTTTTCTACGACCTTTTAATCCAAAAACTTTCTCCGCAATCATGGTGGTAACCCGAAGCCGAAGGTCTGCTCGTGACAGAGACTCAAAAAGGCCTGGAGACCAGAGAGATGTTCGAGCGGTCTGTCCTGCTGGGGAAGGCACTTCAGTGCCTATGCATCCTGGAAAACAACCTCAGGTTCATCTTGGAAATAACTAGGAAATAGGAAGTTCTTCGTCACAACCATCATGAAAATCCTTATTATATAGGATTGGTTGAGTAAGAGAATGTCGAGCTTAGAGGTCAGCTCGCTCACGCCAACCAGCGTATTGATGAAATATTGTTTCAATTGCCGCCTCTTGCAACCTATCAGAATGTCAAAAGGAGGGCAAGTGGATCTCGAGGGAGTAGATCATGAAGGAATGGTCACCCCATTATGAGTCACTTAGCTTGGACTTTCCCTCCAACCAATGTGTCGTTGAGGCTGATTTATAGAAACGGCCAACTCGTGCACATTCTGAGAAATGAGTAAATTGCTCTTGTGTGTAGAGGATAGCCTGGTCAATCTGGATGGGCTGGAACAAATGTACGACAAGGTGGGATTCCCCTGAATCCACCTGTTCAAGTCCCTAGTAGTAATCGAGGTCAGGAAAAAGGTTTGCCCCTTGTAAGAGACATTGAGGTGGATGATGGGCGACCTAGAAATGTGTGCTCAAAAGGACGACAAGTGGCTTCCTCGATAAGGTATCCACCATAACCGATACACCATCCATTGCCCCAACAAGCTTCGGCACCCCAAAAGCCTAAAGGGAGCGTGTCCCTTTAGAGGAATGACCAAAGAAACTCTGTTCATAGAGAGGTCACCCATATCACTTGATCTTGAGATACCGGGATTCGAGTTCATGTTAACAATCAAGCTCAATGACCTCATCAGTGAATTGTGAGTTTCTTTGAGGATAACTATTGGACAGGGAACCTTCATGAAGAAAGGTCAGAGAGTGTCCATACTACTCACTCTCGAAGGCAAGAGCCTGACTTGAGAGAACATCTTAATTCCACTCATAGTTTCTACGAAAACCGTCAACCCAACCTACGTAAGCGCTTAAACTCACAAAATGAGACAACCAAGTTGGGATAACGAGCTGAGTTATAGTCAGTCTAGGGAAAACCCTCTTGTGAGGCGTGATAATGGGAATGTTCTAGATAACCAAGCTCAAGCTTAGAGGGACGATAACCTAGATAAAACGCAGCACAGTTTGGGAGCTAACCAACAACTCCCAAATAATCCAACAGTGAGGGATCCAACCGTAGGCCGATTTGCAATGAAGGGGGAACAAATGAGGCTCCTTCTATCATAAAGAAACAAGGATGGCTGTGACTTCGATGAGAAGCTCGAGCCTTTTGCTCCTCACATTGCTGCAAATCCGTATCCGCATGGTTTCAAGATGCCCCATATGAAAACCTATGATGGAACTACTGATCTATCTAATCACATTAGGACCTTCAACACTTTAATGAGGGCCCATAATGTAGGCACCGGCCTCCGATGTCTATTATTCCCACCCACCTTGACTAGAGCTTCCAAGTTGTGGTTTGACATGTTCAAGAGGCATACAATCACTTCCTAGAATCAATTGTCTTCAGATTTCAAGAACTGTCAAAGAAATACAGGTTGAGGCCAACCCATTCGCCAACATAAAATATCAACCCAGTGAGTCTCTTAGGCTTACATTAACTGCTTCCCAAATATTCCAACTCAAGCTCGAGCTGCCGATGACAGTGCCAAGCTTATGGAAATGCGGTCTGGGGTCACCATTAGGGATCAGTTATGGAAAGTACTCCAAAGGATAGGAATTAAAAACACTAATGAATATTTAGCTCGGGCTCAAGAGTGGATCAACCTTGAAGAGGTACAATCCACTGTATCAGGAGCTAGTATTGTTCAATTTCAACCCATTGGAGTGGTAGCAAATAATGTAGCATCAACTCTGCCAGTTACCAATAACAACCAGTCGGGTAACAATAATAAAAGGAAATGGAACAATGAAGGTGACCAAGAAGGGTCTAAGAAAAATTAAGATGGGGATAAGTACACCTCAGTTTTCACTATGTATACTAATTTAGCGGATACATGTGAACGCATCTACCTAGCTAACTTTGTTTGCCCTCCATGGAAAAATCTCAAAGCCTTGAGAAATAAGCGCTCCAAGAGAGATCCATCGAAGCTTTATCATTACCATAACGACATTGGTCACACCACAGATGATTGTTGCCAACTAAAGGATGACATCAAAATGCTAATTCGGGTTGGATAGTTAGCACAATATGCCCGAAATCTGGTAGCTCCTAACCAGCAGGCTGCACAAAATCTGCAACCAGCTCCAGAAAATAAGCAAAATCCACCTGCAACTCTTCCAGCTCTAGAAAGTCCTCTCATCCAACCTCCAGTAGAAGGGAGGTACATAGCCACCATTGCAGGCGGGCCACACCTTGCTGGAACTAGTAACGAGCCCATAAGAGGTATATTTAGGAGTTGAAGACTCACGTCGGTGTGATGTACACTCCCGAGCAATACTTGACAAAGTAGTAAAGAACGCATAAATATCCCATCACTTTTACGAAAGATGACACTATCCATGCTCAATTCTCGCATAATGATCTGCTTGTAATAACCATTCAGCTCGCTAAAAGGAGAGTCCAGAGAATTCTAATCGACAATGGGAGCTTAATGAAAGTGTTATTCAAGTCCACATTGGAAAAGATGGGACTTTCAGTCACACACTTAAAAGCCTTCTCAACAACCCTATATGGGTTCTTAGGAGAAGGATTGGCATCAATAGGATCGATTGAGCACATTATGACAATCGAAGATGAAACTTTAGCTATTGCAAAGATGCTCGAGTTTATTGTTATTGATTGTCCATTTGCTTATAACGCCATCCTAGGGCGACCTACCTTAATAGTCTTTAAAGCCATCACCTTGTTATGAAATTCCCCTCGCTAACTAGAATATGTACGGTTAAGGGAGATCAGCTTGCTACTAGAGAATGCAATAACATTTCTATGAAGGGAAGAGCACAACCCAGGCATCAGGCCATGGTGATAATAGAAGAAGCTGAAGAACCTCAAGCAATGGTGATTGTTGAGGAAGTGGAAGAACCTCAAGTGAAGGAGGTCGAGGTCACCATTCTGGAAGAGATTGACCCAAGGATAGGCAAAGATAGGTCAGTGCTCCAAGCTTTGGAGGAACTGGAGGAAGTAATTCTTGTTCAGGAAGCAACTTCCAGGATTGTAAAGATTGAGAAAAACCTCGATGTCGAAGAGAAGACGAGCCTGGTCGAGTATTTGAGAAATATCCTCAATGTCTTTGCTTGGTCACACGCTGATATGGTGGGTATTAGTCTTAGCGTAATCATGTACACGCTAAATTTGGACAAGGAGATACTAGCCAAGCAACAAAAAAGAAGGTTGTTGGGAAAAGAAAGAGAAGAAGCTTTAGAGGAGGAAGTACTTGCCTCTTAAAGTATGGATTCATTAGGGTGGTGAAATATCTGACATGGATAGCAACCCTGTTCTCGTCCCAAAACCTAACAGAAAGTAGAGGACTTACATTGACTTCTCTAATCTCAACAAGGCTTGCCCAAATGACTGCTTTCCTTTGCCAAGAATTGATCATCTCGTATATTCCACGACCGGTCATGAGCACATGTCTTTCATGGACACATATTCTGGATATAACCAGATTGCGATGAACCCTCCAGATTAAGAGCATACAAGTTTCATGACCAAACACAATGTTTAATGCTATAATGTCATGCTTTTCGGGCTGAAGAATTCCAGGGCTACTTACTAGAGACTAATGAACAAAATGTTCGTTGACCAGATCGGAAAAACATGGAAGTGCATGTTAATGACATGCTAGTCAAGTCAAAAAATGCCAGTAAATATATGGCCGATCTAGAAGAATGTTTTGTTGTGCTAAGGAAGTACAATATGAAGTTGAAACTCCAGAAGTGTACCTTCGGGGTCTCAATAAATTCCTAGGCTTCATTGTTAATTCAAGGAGGATTGAAGCCAATTTGGAGAAAATTAGATCCCTGCTAGAAATTCCACCGCATAGGTCGTGAAAGAGGTCTAGGGTCTAACTGGAAGGACCGCTATCCTAAATCATTTCGTATCAAAGTCTACTAAAAAATGTCTCCCTCTCTACAACTTACTAAGAGGGGACAAGAGGTTTAAGTGGATTGATGAATGCACTTGGTGGAACCCTCCAATCTATCATAGCCTATTAATGGAGAGGCTTTGTATCTTTATTTGGTGGTGATAGAAAATGTGGTCAATGTTGCTTTAGTTCGTGTGGAAGATCGAACTCAGAAGTTAGTCTATTATATTAGCAAGAGGCTTCTAGGAGCTGAATCTCGATACCCTTTAATCGAGAAACTCACATTTTGCTTTGTCCTAGTTTCGAGAAAGCTACGCCTTTACTTCTAGTCCCACGCAATACACGTCCTAACTGATCAACCTTTAAGGAAAGTTTTTGCAAAAGCCTAAAGCATCAGAACGTTTACCAAAGTGGGCCATCGGCCTCAGCCAGTTTGAGATTTTGTACAAACTGCGATCAGGTATCAAGGGACAAGCCTTGGCTGATTTTGTGGCATAATGCATTGGCTTTCAAGACAAACCTATAAGGCAGCCTGTACAAGAATTATGGAAACTTTTCATGGATGGATCATCTAACGACCAAGAATCAGGAGCTGGAATCATTCTGATCACTCCTGAAGGACATCGCTTTCACACTGCTCTTAGATTCGGATTCAGCACCTCAAATAATGAGGCTGAATATGAGTCCTTGCTGGCAGGAATTCAGATTGCCAAAATATTGAAAACGAAAGCCATCCAGTGTTTTAGCGATTCACAACTCATGGTAAACTAAGTGTTGGGTGAATACCATACCCGCGGGGTCTAGATGGCTGTGTATTTAGCTAGAGTAAAAAACAAACTATCAGAGTTTGAATTTTATTCAATAGAGTAAGTACCATGTGAACAGAATACAAATGAAGATTCCTTAGCTCATCTGGCCACAACCAAGGGAGCAGATACATTGAACGTGGTACCAGTGGAGTTTCTTGGAAAACTGAGCATAGAAGATGAACCAGAAAAGATCGAGCTAATCCATGAAGGATCGACCTGAATGACTCCCATCAGGGAATACCTCATTTCCAGAAGACTACCTGAGGATCATAAGGAGGCACATAGATTGTTATACCAGATCCCAAGATACGTCTTAGTTGAAGGAATTCTCTATAGGCGAGGTCATTCCATGCCTCTGCTCAGATTTTTCATATTGTTAACTCTATGACTTATTTAGTTTTTGATGTGTTGTTTTTGTTTATTTTATTTCATTTTTAGTTTGTTTAAGTTGTTAAGTGAGCCTGGTTTGTTAATATTGGTCAAATATAATGGTTAAAATGTTTACACGTTGATGTGCAAACACTTAACGATTTTTCACTTAAGTTGAAATGAAAACATGAGATTGTGTAGAAGGCGTCTAAAAGTGACTTTTATGGGTCTAAAGTGATACAATGAAGTACCAAACATTCCCAAAAATTTTTGTATCATTTGGAGCAATTTTAGGGAAATTGGAGGGGTCCAAAGTCAGAGGGAGTGGTGATGGGTCGCCCCCTATGTGGCGTAGCATCGCCAAAATGCGAAGGACTTCAAAAGCCCTAGTAGGCAATGCATTTTCTGCTAGTAGGCGACGTATCGCCTGGGTAGTCTTTTAGGGTCGTACAATTACGTAAAATGCTCTGAATGATGTGTTTTAAATCCTCTAATCCTATTGGTTAGGCTAATGATGATCCCTACACTATAAATATGGGTTATTAAAGTTGTAAAGCCTTGATCACACTTTCCAACTCTTTCTAGCTCTCAAAGACGAAACTCATCAAGCTTTGCCTGACTTGCATTCGTTTAAGGCTTGTTAAATCCCAAATCTTATTCTACTTAGTTGGAGTTTCAAGCAATAAGGGAAGACTTGAAATAGAGATTTTGGACAACTATATTCTTATTGTGTATAAGCCTTAGAAGTTCCCCAAGATTGAAGATTCAAGTTGCTCTAAAACAAAGGCTGTATCTATCTAACCCTAACTTTGTTTTGTGTTACTCTATTGTGTTTTTCATTGTTAGTATTGATGATTAAATGTTTCTAAGTTCATCTTATCATCATTTAATCATTTAGTTTCTTATATTCAAGATTTACATTCATATTATGAACATGTTTATTTGATTATCAAGATTTGTATTCATACTTTGAATAAGGTTCTTGCTTAGTGATTACGGTTTCAAATATTGAACTATTCCCATTATTAATTATTGATTTGCAAAGTTTAAAGCTATATATTCCCAACAATCAAAATCTCTATCCTAATTACTTTAGTTTTGTGTTTTGCATAATCAGCAATGAGAGAAATTTGTTTCTTCTACAACCTTCAAATCTTTGCTTCAAGATTTGGTTTATGTTGAACACATAACCATGAAAGATCAAAGAAAGTTCTATTTGGATATGCTATACATGAATGTCGATATGGATTCAAAATCTTCATCAACAAAGGATGAGAGAACACAATGGGATTACATACTTAAGGAGATTGGTATCATCAAATTCCTTATGTCTAAATGTGTAGATTTCAAGAATTTGAATGAAATGTTTTTGCTGCAATATTTTTGTGAGTTTGAGTTTATTGCTAATATTAAGAGTACGATGGTGAATGCTAATGAATACGTCAAGGGTTATTGTTATACTTGTTTTGTTTGTAAAGTAATTGATCATTATGTGAAATATGGTAATCATAAAGTTAACAATAATGAGATTAGGGTTCATGCAATTGATGATGAGATCTTTGTGACCTTGGAATTTAATGCATTTGATGAGGAATGTATGATAACCCTAAAGAGAATTGACATAGTTTATCCATGGTAGTAAGTTGAGCTCCCAAACGTGGAGTTAGAGCTAAGTCAATTGGTGACTATGGAGAACCTGGTCCGGGTAAGGCTTGTCAAGGACGGGCAGTGTATCAACAACCTAAACTTGACTCGCTTCCAGAACTCCACAAAGTCTCGAGCACAAGCTGCGGTCCACATTATAGGGTGGACGCAGTTGCCTTGGACCATTACAACCAGAGACTGGCGGATGAGCTCCGCGAGAATTCTTGGGCTATCTGAGCAGCCTAAGAAGCTCTCCTATATCTGGAGCTCGAGGAGGAGATCCATGCGAGGATTGAGTCCTCCTCCTTGGATCAAGGTAAATCCCCAATCTTTGTTTATAATGTTAAGCCTGTTGGAGACATCGTAAGCCCAGAGCATATCTGGGTTTCTCCTTCGCTCCTTCGGTGTGGCGTCACCAACGATCGTCACTAGACTTGGGAAGAGTATCAAGATTATCAAGACCTCATCGACTGCTATCTCCACCATCCGAAGAAACATTTTCCTCCTTGGGGGTCTGTGCCTCTTGACGAGGTGACTTTGTTTCGGGTGTTATGGTTTCGCCAGCACTTCACGAATACTTCTCAGGAGATGGGCTAGCTGATGATAATTTTTGCTCACTCGATTCTTCATCTAGAGGAAGCTCTGAGTGTTGGGGCTTCCCAAGAAGCCCGCGTGCTCTTGACAAATTAAATGTTTATATTTTCCATATATTGCTTACCTCATTATTTTTGTAGCTAACATAGCTTCCTTTTTTTTGCAGATCAAATGTGGCTCGAAGATCTTACTCATGCTGCTAGCCAAATTATGATGGGGGTCGTTGGATTCGAAGCTGGAAGAACCTAGCGTGCCTAAAATGGGGTGGACCCTCCCCCTCCTCCTCCCCCTAAGAGGTAGCGATTGGAGTAGAATTTCGTAGGGGAGTCCAAGAAGGAGAAGCCTTCCATCAGTCGGGCTCAGCTAAAGAACCTATTCGCCGAGAAGCTCAGTAATTTTGTTGCACCACTCGCCGCAGAGCTTCTCCAGGGGGTAAGTTCCACCATGTGTGAGCTTATTTTCTCACAAGTTCACCCAGCTCAGGGACGATAATGAGACTTCACTCATCTTCTCGTGCCAACAGGCCACTGTCAAGGTAAACTTTTCTTCATTGTTCAAGATGTTTTGTTTCATGAATTGAACTAACTTTGCCTTTGCTTTTTAGTCTCCATTAATATGTCAACGCCTGGGCAACATTATGATGGAAAAATAATATGATCCTTAATAGCCTGCAACTGAGTGGCCACACTAAAGGCAAAGGTCGGGATGATAGCTAAGAAGGTGACCAGGCCATGGGTGGACCTCGAGACGAAGAAGGCTTGTTCTCGGGAGCTGGGGGAGACTTCCACGGCGGCGGAAGAGAAAGTCGGGGCAGCTCAAGAGGAGGCCACATTGGCTAAGGGAAAAGCTGAAAAAGCTCCAGAGGAGACCTCCAAAGTTTGGGAGGAATGGCTAGAGCCCAAGATGAAGCAAGGCTGGCCAAAGAGGAGGCCATGGCAGTCAAGGATGCAACTTCTCGAGCTGTGAAGGAGGTTGGGGCTCTTCACAAGGTACATCAGGTAGCAGAGGATCGCAACATGGATTCATACTTCAAGGTTGAATCCCTCAAGAAGGAGATAGATGGTATAGCTGAGAACACCTTTTATTTTATCAGCTTTCATAACCGGAAAATTGATCTCAGCTTTATCGGTGAAGTTGATGTCACCCGGGCGCCCTTCAAAGATGGCATTCAGGCGAAAACTGTTGCTACTGCTACCACCACTACTGGTTAGGTTCTTGAAGCCAACCCCAAAGTGGATTTCATCGAGGAGGTTCCTCAGTAGCAGGACTAGGCTGATCTCCATTTTTTTTTGTTTATTTACTATTTTTTGTATAGTAGGCCTTCGAGCCACACTTTTGGGGTACAAACAACTTAGTGCTCGAGCCCCCGAGTAATGTTGTACATATTTACTCTTTTTGAATGGCTTTTATGATCTACTTTACTTGCCTTCTTTGTATTTTTACTTTCTTACACTTATACACAACTTTTAGTAATAATGAAAATTGGACATAAAATATATAAGGTTTTATCAATCTCCTTACGTAATGTAATATCATGAAGAAATCGACTTAAGTTAACCTTTGTTTTTATCCACAATGTTAGTGGGCCTAAGTTTTAGGCAACTCGGGACTTGTTTGCCCAAGTTTTAGACAACTCGCGGCTTGAGAGCCCTTCTTTCAGACCTAAGAAACTTAGCTTTATTTCTCGGGCGCTTGGTCCTCGAGAAGTAAGCCGAGCTCTCGGATTTACTTTTACAATATGGGACTTTAGACTTTTTGGCACTAGATTTACTCTAAGGTACCTTGTATAGGTTCTTTTTGATAAGTTCTTTAGGCATGTCATTTCTCGTAAGCTTTATGACACTAGGTTTACTCTAAGGTACCCCACATAGGTTCCCCTTATTGAGTTCCCTAGGTCTTACTTCTCGTTGGAACTCTCGCAAGCTTTGTGACACTAAGTTTTCTCAAAAGTACCCTGTATAGGTTCCTCTTATTGAGTTCCCTAGGTCTTACTTCGGGAGCAGCTATTTTCGTAGGATGACTTAACTCCTTGCTCATGCCTCCCAAGTGATTGAAGAATGAGGTCTACATTCACTTGTCTGGGTCTGTGAACGAGTACATCCTCGAGTAGTAAAATTTAAATAAAACATAAATACAAGCATATTTTCTGAATTTCATCTATCGTGTTTTGTGCACACGATTTTCATTAATTGCCTGTAGGCTACATGAGTAATAAAATACAAAAATACATAGAACTGCTTGCATTACTAGTAATACCAGCAAAGGTGCTCAGTTTTCCAGGTGTGAGGGATTAACTCCCCATTCAGTCGAGCTAGTTTGAATGTCCCAGGACATATGATGCTCTTGACTTGGTAAGAGCATTCCCAGTTTGGGTCCAACACTGCTGCACTTGGATCTCAGGTTGCCAGGAAAACTCGTCGCAACACCAAGTCCCCGACCTCAAACTTTCTATCATTTGCTTTAGAATTGAAGAACTTGGCATCCTTTTGTTGGTAAAAAGCTAATCGAAGCTGGGAAACTTCTCAGAGATCTTCAAGTAGGCCCAATGATTCTTGAAGTAAAGTGTGATTGGTAGTTGGGTCATACGTTGTCCGTTAGTGCATGGAGATGGCAGCCTCAAATGGGAGCATGGCTTCATACCCATAGGCCATGGAGAATGGTGAATGGCTAGTGGATGTCCTAGCAGTGGTACGATAACTCCATAGTACCCTAGGTAGTTCCTCTGGCCAAGCATCTTTTTCCTCCTCCAGCCTTTTCTTTAAAGTGGTTTTAAGCGTCTTGTTGACAACTTCCACTTGTCCGTTTGCCTGAGGATGAGCTACGGAGAAGAAGCTCTTGATGACTCCGTGTCTTTTGCAAAAATCAATGCACATATCACTGTCGAATTGTAGGCCATTGTCGAAGACTATCTTCCTTGGGAGCCCGTAGCAGCAAATGATGATTTTAATGACGAAGTCCAGTGCCTTCTTGGTGATAGTAGTGAGAGGCTCGGCTTCAACCCACTTCGTTAAGTAGTCAACTGCCATAATCGTGTACTTTACTCCTCCCTTTCCCTTGGGCAATGAGTCTATTATGTCAATGCCCCAAATTTCAAAGGGTCACAGACTTATCATCTAAGTGAGCTCATTTGGAGGAGCTCGGGGGATGTTAGCATATCACTGGCATTTGTCGCATCTCTTGACATAATATAACGAATCATTGTTCATCATGGGCCAGAAATATCCTTGTCGCAAAATCATTTTGGCAAGACTTTTCCCCCTAATGTGGTCCCTGAAGAAGCATTCATGCACTTCTCGTAGGAAGAGTTTGGCTTTCTGCTCGGACACACACCGAATTAATGGCAGTGACCATCCTTATCAGTATAATCTGTTGTCCATGATCATGTACCGAGGAGCTTAATAGATTAGTTTCCGAGAAACTTTTTGTCCTGCGGTAGTTCTTCGAACACAAGATACTTCATTATCATCACCATTCAACCGTCCTCAGGTTTTTCTGTTTCCACTTCCTCAGGCTCTATGATGCTTGGAGACCCAAGTAGTCAATTGGGATCGCATTGGGCATTTTCACATCCTTAGTAGTGGCTAGCTTGGCTAGAGTATCAACGTTGGAGTTTTGTTCCCATGAAACTTGTTGAATGGTAAATTTCTTGAAGCTATGTAGCATTTCATGGGCCTTGTCCAGGTAGGCAGCCATCTTGGTTCCTCGATCTTGATACTCTCCGAGTACTTAGTTCAAAACCAGCTGGGAATCGTTGTAGATCTTGAGTCCCTCAGCTTTAAGCTCTCGAAAAACTCACAATTCGGTTAAGAGGGCTCATATTCAGCTTCATTGTTTGAGGCATCGAATCCAAATTGAATCCTATGCCCATCAGAAGATACCAAGATTAGCTCTGCTTGACCCAATTTTCATTGGACGACTCGTCCACATACAACTTCCATATAGGCCCAATGGGTGGTGCCTTCTCGGGCCTTTAATTTATCCCTGTGCATTCCGCGATGAAGTCTACCAACGCTTGCCCCTTGACGGCGGTCCTCGTGTGGTATGTTATGTTGAATTGACTAAGTTCAACTGCCCATTTGAGGAGTCTCCCAGAGGACTTTGGCTTCTGGAGGACTTTCCTAAGGAGCTGGTTGGTGAGCACTTTGATGGGATGTGCCTGGAAATAGGGCCTGAGCTTCCGTGAATCTATCATCATGTAGAAAGTTAGCTTCTCCATGAGCAAATTTATGGAATCTGCTCCGAGGAGTCTCTTGCAGACATAGTAGACTGGGTACGGGGAGTGACCTTCCTTGCGTACTAGTGATGCATTGATGGAATGCTTTGTGATGGCCATGTAGAGAAGTAATGGCTCTCCGTCTACAGGCATTGATAGTATCAGAGGATTTGTCATATATGCCTTAAGTTGTTGGAAATCTTGCTCACATTTGGAGGGTACTAAAGAAGGAAATGCACTTGTCAGTTTCGTTCGATACGAAGCGGCTGAAAGCTGCTATCCAACCAGTAAGACTTTGCACATCTTTGTGCTTCCTGAGAGACGACATCTTGATTAGTGCTTTGATCTTCTCAGGATTCACTTCTATTCCTCAGACGCTCACGATGAATCCCAGGAATATGGCGGCGGCCACTCCAAACGTGCATTATTTGGGATTTAACTTCATCCTGAATTTGCGAAGAAATAAGAATGCTTCCACCAAGTCTTTCACATGCTCCGGAGATGTTTTTCTATTTGACCAACATGTCATTCACATAAAATTCCATGTTCCAACCAAGTTGGTTGTTGAAGATCTTGTTCATCAGTCTTTGATATGTGGCCTCTGCATTTTTGAGGCCAAATTGCATCACCTTGTAGCAATAGACTCCTTTGTCTGTTCGGAAACCGATGTGTTTTTTATTTGCGATGTGCATGGAAATATAGTTGTACCCAGAGTATGCATCTAGGAATTTCAAAAGCTCATACCTGGAAGTAGCATCTACCATCTGGTCAATCCTTGGCAAAGGGAAGTAGTCTTTGGGGCAGGCCTTATTAAGGCTAGTGAAATCGATACACATCCTTCAGGTCTCGTTAGGCTTTTGGACCAGCACCGAATTTGCTAACCACTTGGGATATTGAGCTTCCCATATGAACCCATTCCCAAGAAGCTCATCAACCTCCGCTTTCAGCGCCTCCACCCTTGTCGGGTCGAGTATCCTTCTTTCTTGTTGCGCTGGGGCAATATTAGGGTCTATATTCAAGGCGTGGCAAATGATGCTGGGGTCAATACCCGTCATGTCTGCATAAGACCAAGAAAACACATAGTGATTCTCGCGGAGAAAGCTCACAACTATTTCTTTTATAGGTTGGCTTCATCGAGGAAAACCTCTTCGATTCCTACGAAGGCTTTATTTCCCTATCATCTCCAACTCGGGGGTCCAGTTCATTGGGCTTCGCCCGCTCCTCAAGGAATTCCTGGACCTCCATCTCTTCTAGATGAGTTTTCTTTGGAGTTTTCGCCTCAATAACCAATATCGTGCGTTTGAGGGACACATTGTACCACTGGCGGGTTCTTTCTAGTCCCCACGAATTGCACCAATCCCAGATTCTGTGGGGAACTTCATGCATAAGTGTCTAATGGAAGTTTCTGGTCCAAACTCCACCAAGGTTGGTCGGCCCATGATGGTGTTGTAAGTGGAGGAGCAGTCCAACACTCCAAAAGTGCAGTACTTGAAGGCCTATTGTAACGACCCAAAATTACTAATAAGGCTTAAGGGCCGACATTAGTGTGCTGGGAGGGCATAACTGAATTATGTGTGATTTAAATGATTAAATGTATGATTATTTGATAAGCATGCTCATATGATTATTTGGATATATGAGATGCGTGATTATGAGTAATATTATGCATGTAGGCCCTAATTAGGTTATAAGGGCATATTCGTAATTTTGGCCTGTTGAGGGCATAAATGTAAACATTTGTGATAAATTGCTGACACCACATTATGATGTGGATATATCTGCAGCTTGTGACTCAAGGCGATCCTAGTGAGCGGTTTAGCGGAAAAGTCACGGTGGGGATTTATACCCGGCTCGGGGGAGCCTAGGGGTATTTCTGGGAATTTAGGAAATATGTTGGAGACTATTCGACATTGAGGAAAAATAATTGATGATTATTTAGGTGTTGGGGTTTAAGAGTTAATTATTAGAGACACTCGAGGAATTAGCGTGAATTGGGAACAAATGACCAAAATGCCCTTGGAAGGATTAAAGGCTTAGGATTTAAGTGGGAGGGCAAAATGCTCATTTGATTTAATAAGGGGTAAGGGTCATTCTGCCTTTATGGATTTAGTGGATTTTGTAGAAGGGTATAGAAGCTGAAAGAAAAGAGAAGAAGAGGAAAAAGGAAAGAAGGAAAAAAAAAGTATAAGGTATATCTCTTTCTCTCTCTCGGTTTGGTCATTTCTTCACCTCTCCTTGAAGGTTTTTGAGGCTATAACTCAGGGGAAACCTTAGGCTGGAGCTTGGGGCTAGGATCTTTGATAGAGCTTGAGGAGTTAGCAGGAGTTGGTCACCCAATTAACGTAAAGTTTAAAGGTTGTTCTTGAGTTTTTCTTAACTTTGTTGAGGTGATTTCTAAACATGAGTTTTGGATTGAAGTTGAGGGAATTAAGCTTGAAGAATTGAGGAGATTAAAGCTGGAAGGATTCTAAGGGCAACCTAGGGTCGAATTCCCAATCAAAGGTAAGAAAATTCTGAGCTTAATCATCTAAGTTTCTGTGTTAGTTCTGAGGTTCTTCCTGAGTTCTTGAGTTTTGGGTTCAAATCTTGTTTTCCTTGTTTGATGGTGCATGTGGCTAAGTTTTGTGTTGTTGGGTTATGTGGGATGAGATGTAGATGATGGTAGGCTCAATTTGGTGTATGGTTAAGGTTTGGAGGGGTTTTATGGAGGTTTGGCTCGGGGAAAATCTAAGGAAGAAACTCAGAGTACTGAGTTTGCTGCAAGTAGCGTTGTAGCCCTAGCCTTAGGGTGCTACAACGCTAGGCTTGTGTTTCATGGGGGATTTTGGCTCTGCTTGTAGCGTTGTAGCGCCCACTTTGTGGTGCTGTAGTGCTACCCTGTCTCCAGAAGGGGTTTTTTGGGTTATTTCTTAAGGTTTTTTCCCGAGGGCTCAGGGTTTGATTCCACCACCCCGTTTGGTGGAATTAGGGATTCACGAGGGCTCGGGATTGGTCCTGAGGGTAGGTTTTGGAATTGAAGTTTAGTGATGGTTCTAATTTATGGCTATGACTAGGTGTACGCTAGGGCTTGGACGGGATCGTGCTTGAAGGTCGATTTCACTAATCAAAGCTATCGGAGTCAAAGGTAAGAAACTGCACCCTGTTATGTGATTATGTCGGGACTAAGAGCTCCCTATATTTGTATGAAATGTCATGAGATGGTATTATGCCATGGGGAAATGTGATAAACGACCTAAGAGTGCCGGATTCAATATTTACACACAAGGCGCGGCTCGGGCAATAGTAGTTGAGGTTAAATATATAATCAGTGAGCTCGGCCTAAGTGAGTCGGAGCCAGTGGGATAATCAGAGGGTGTGGCCTAAGGGCACCGACCCTGTATGTAACGTCCTGGATGGACAAGACCGTTACACTGTGTGTTTATAAAGGTGTTAGACTTGCTAATCAAGTCATTTAATTAAAACGTGTTACTAAAACTATAGTGGAACTAGGGTTAAAAGATTTTGGTCTCAAAAGTCGCAACTCTCTTAAATAAATATTTTCTGTTTACACGGGATCCCATAAATAACAAGACTAGAACCATTTACAAAGATTCAAGATTTAAATACAATAATTAGCCACTCTAAGGCAAAACAGACTTATAGGCATTCCTTGTCTTGATCCACACCTCGGCCATGGGGGCCAAACAGCTGACTATGTACATTCAGCCCCACAGCTCTCCATCTCAAGATTGGTCCAACTTGCCTTTGCCTTTACCTGCACCACGTAGCACCTGTGAGCCAAGGCCCAGCAAGAAAACACAAAACAGAGCATAAACAATCAACAGACAATCCAATATCTCGTATCACATAAACGTGATCTCATCAGTCTAAGCATCCATGATAATCAAGCATTCAGCATACCAAACATATCATTTCATATCAATAATCAATTCAAAAATGAAAACTAGGGTTAGCACCCTTAGGCCGCACCCTCTGTTTATCCCACTGACTCCGGTCTGCTTAAACCGAGCTTAGTGAATATTAAGCTGTCCTTGGCTACCAGTGGCCAAACTGCGCCCTGTGCGCAAATATTGTATACGACACCCTTAGGTCGTTTATCACATGTCCCATGGCATAATACCATCTTTGACATTATACAAATATAGGGAGCACTTAGTCCCATCACAAACACATAACCGGGTGCAGTTTTCTTACCTTGAAATTTGCTAGCTTCGTTCACTTTGATCATCAGCAACCTCAAGTCTAAAACCTAACCTCGGGTCCAGTCCCAAGCCCTCAGGAAGCTCCAATTCCACCAAACGGGGTGGTGGAATCGAACCCCCGGGCGAAAGCCCTTGAAAATAACTCAAAAACCCCTTTTTGGAAATAGGGTACGCTACAGCGCTATAAGGAGGGTGCTACAGCACTACAAATAGAGCCCAAAATTATCCCAGGGTATATGGCCTAGCGCTACAGCGCCCAAAGGCTAGCGCTATAGCACTAGTCATAGAACAACAAATGTTGTTTTTCCCTCCTTCGATTTTCCCCGAGCCAAACCTTACTAAAACTTCTCCAAACTTCCACCAAACTTAGAATCAAGCTTACTAACATTTCTAACTCATCCCAAGCATCCCAACCATATAAAACTTAAACACATGCACCCTTAATCCAACATTTCACCATAACTGAACCTAGAGTTCAAAAACTCAGCAAAACAACCACTGAAACCACAAATTTCAAACTAGAATCCCTTACCTTTGCTGGATAAATTTAGCCTAGGTTGTCCTCCTCACAAGCTTGGCCTTCACCTCCTCAAAGCTCAGCTCCAATTTTCCTAGAATTCCCCACCAAATTCAGCTTAGAAATCTTAGTTCAACATCAAAACCAGAAACCAAAGAAAACCTCAAAGTCTTACCTCAACTGGATGGATTGCTCTACCAATTCCTCAAGCTAGTACAGGGAGCCTAGCCTCTAGCTCCTACCCAAAATCCTCCTGAGTTTTTTCTCCAAAGGAACCCAAGAAATGGTGAAGAAATCCCAAATCGACCTTGGAAATGCCCTGTTTTTCTTTCCCTTCTTTTTCTTTCTTTTCTTTCCTTCAGCATTCCAGCCCCTTCTACAAATTCCACTAAGTATAAAACCTGATAATACTTACCCCTTATAAGCCAAATGACCATAATACCCTCCCCTTTAATTCTAAATCTTTTAATCCACCTAGGGGAATTTTGGTCATTTCATCCAATTCCAGCTAATTCATCGAGTGTCTCTATTATTTTCCGCTTACTTCCCGATACCTAATTATTCACCAATTATATTCCTCAATGTCAAAATTGACCCCAATATATTCTCTAAATTCCCATTTATACCCCAGGCTCACCCCGAGCCGGGTATAAATCCCCGCCATGACTTTTTCGCTAACTCGCTCACTATGATCGTCTCAAACCATAGATCACCGATATATCCACATAATAATGTAGTCTCGACAATTTATCACATATATATACAGTTATGCCCTCAGCGGGCCAAAATTATGATTATGCCATTCTAACCTAATCAGGGCCTACATGCATACTAACACACATAGTCATGCATCTCAGATATTCAAATAGTCATATAACATGTGTAAATGTGGAATTTTTTCCTTGTGAATTCTATTCACGAGTGAAGCTCTATACTACGAGACATCCTGAAAGGGCATCACACGATGGTGAGGGAGTTGGGGTAAGAGAGTCACCCTCACTAGGTGAGGGACTTCAGCCACTTGCCAATCCAAACTTCACCCTCGCTATGCGAGGGTCCCCAGCTGGTCATCCACGTGCGCCCCATTCCAGCAGGCATCAAGCCTCGTCTACACTCAGGAGAAGAAGGTCAGCCTCGCTACACGAGGCACCCTCGTTATGCGAGGGTGAGGCTTCGTGGTGGCATCCATGCCCCTAGCCTCGCGACGCTGCACCCGGGGGAAGGAAAGGCAGCCTCGCTATGCGAGGGTGCTGCCTTGTTACGATGCCCGTGTCCTGAGCCATGCCTACGCCTGGAGGAAAAGGACCAGCCTCGCTACGCGAGGTACCCTCGCTATGCGAGGGTGTGGCCTTGCCACGGCGTCCATGCTGCGAGTCTCGTGTCCATGTGACCCGCATAAGCCGGCCCTGACCCTTGACACCTTGACCTCTCAGGACATGCATAGGTTGAAGCCTCCTTGGCATAGGCACGAGATCACTTGGGGGAATCTTGTTGACATGTCTAACGAACATGGAGCATTGAACGAGAATTGATGAGGACAACCGAGTACGGAACACGTGCGCTGACACGGGGTGTACGATTATGGAAAGAACAGAGGCACGACCCTATGATCTGCGTCTGAGGAGTAGTGGCGGTACGGACCTGTACGAAGCGTAGTGGTACCACTTGGACACCCCCGACCATACGCCAGAGCCGACAGTACTTTGTCCTGGGCCACGACTCTGACACCATCAGGGTAGACACCACTACGCCCTGGGCCACTACACTATCAAAATACCTGTGTACATCCCTGTGGTCTGGGACCTGTTTGTATCCTGGGCCAATAGAGCCCCTCCCCCCTATAAATAGGCTCCAACCCCTCAGGCTAAGGGGTTGGAAAACTGAATGTAAAAAGGAGACTTATAAAATATATGCTTCTGGTTCTCATGCTTGCCTGATTTTTCTCCTGTTGTTTAGAGTTCTTTCCATCTAACTCATAGCTTCTTAGAGTATAGAGACTGAAGTTTTCTAACCATCAATCGTTGACGAGTTCTTACCGTCAACAACATGCTTTTAATCATTAAATCACATATATTCCAATTATGCTCTCCCGACACACTAATCAAGGCCCTTAAGCCTTATTAGTAAATTTGGGTCGTTACACTATATTTTGGGGTGATATGTTTAATGTTGTTTGATTAATGACTGTGATGAGTTTATCTGAATAGCTGATTATCGGTTGAAGATTGATGCCACTGCTTGTGTAAGCTGTATGACTTGTTGTATATCTAATTTTTGTTTATTGTTTATACACTGTATTATGGTTTCTTGTTGGGCCTCTGCTCACGGGTGCTTCGTGGTGCAGGTAAAGGCAAGAGTAAGGTGGACCAATCCTGAGTTGGAGAGCTTCGGGGGCTGAATGTACATAGTCAGCTGATCAACCACCATGGGCGAGGAGTGATACAGGACAGGAGAAGCATAAATGTCTGTTTTGCCCTTAGAGTGGCCAGTACATGTTTATAACCTGGAGTTTTTGTGAACTGTCTTTTAAACTCTATTTCTTTTGGGATCCCATGTACAAAATGTTAAATTATGTGAAATGTAACTTTTGTAACCAAAATCTTTTAACCCTAGTTCAATTATAGTTTCAGTAACACGTTTCCAACTAAATGACTTGCTTAGCAAGTCTTGCACCTTTATAAATACACAGTGTAACGGTCTTGGCTATCCAGGGCGTTACAACTTGGTATAAAGGTTCTAGGTTTAATGGTTCATGAAGACTAGCTGGACATGTACATTCGCCGCTAAAGACATGCTTAACTTAGGGTATGGTGATTATGTATACATGTTTATATGCTTAAATGATTAGAAAGGAATATGAATGTTGATATCTTTGTGATTAATAGGAAGCATGAGATACTGATAGGGCCTAGCCCTTGACTTTTGTGTGATGATATTGAGGCATGCTTATTAGCATTGATCTTGTATGTGAGTGAATATTTGAATAAATTGTTATGTCTGGATTGCTTGTGATTGATTGTGTTCCATTGGGGAATTTTGGAAAGGCTATTACCCTGTCATCATAGTCTGATTGTCGAGTCATTGATTGCAGATTAACTTGGATAACTATGCGTCCAAGGAAATCTACGCGACTAGCTGACACTAGGTCTGAGATTAGAGATGATGACCAGGGTCAGACCCTTCCGCAAGTCCTTGAGAACTGGCAGCAACTTATGGCAGACATGCAAGCACGGCTACAGAGCCAAAATGGGCAGATCCGACTTCTGCGACAGCAGGCTCCATCAGGGAGTGCTGCCCCTATTGTGCCACCTACAGTGGTACCAGTCGTACTACCTGAGCATAGGTAGAGACTTCATGCACTGGGGCAACTCTGATGCCCCGAGCTATTCCAGGATTCAATCCTTGAACAAATCTTTCCTTCCGAGCCACATCTGTGGGTACTATGTCTAAAGCAAACTTGGCCAACCCATTAAATTTATTAACATACTCGGATACTGATGCCTTTCCCTGAACGAGATTCAGAAACTCATTCATCTTGGCAGTCTTAGCCACATCACAATAATACTTTTCATTAAACAGCTGCCTAAATTCTTTCCAATCCATCACAGCCGTATCTCGTGTCTGGGATATCACTCCCCACCATGTCTGAGCATCATCTCGCAATACATATGTCGCACAGATCACCCTATCGTGACCTACCAGCCCCATACTATCAAGAATGGAACTGACCATGCCCATCCATTGCTCAGCTCTGAATGGATCTAGGCCTCCCTCAAAGACTGGAGGGTAATATTCCTGGAATCTTCCACAAAGAAATTCCCATCTGCTCTCAACCCTAGGCTGAGCCAAACCTGGTGCCATTCCTGACACAACATAGGAAGAGGTGCTTCCCAACAGATTCTGCTGTTGCCTCAGACACCTAATCTCTTCCTCATGCCTCTGTAATCTTGATTGCAAATCTGTGACTATCTGTTGAAAACTCTGAGGGGTAGATGAGGAACTCAACCCCTGGCTGAAACTCCCAGCCTCTGAATAACCACCACCAGGCCTCATATCCGCCTTGGCTATAAACCTGTTCTGCAGTCAATAACTTGACCCATTAGCCACAATGAGCATATCATGAGTTTTTCCCCCACGGGATCAATCTTACCACACCACATTCACAAATCACCGCAGTGCTATAAACATTCCCATGGCATTCATACATCAATCAAAAATCCCTGCTTTTCCAACATCCACACCATGCCTCAACTCAAGCATGCATTTATCACAATTATGTAATCATGGAGCAGGTAATCAAATGATCATGTTCATAAACATATTCATGGAGCATGTAGTCAAATAGTCAAGAGCCAAGCTCTATCAGAAATCTCATGCTCCCTAATGCAATGTGCAGGTAAAGCATTCACAATCTATTTAAGCAGCTAAGCACATAACTACAAAAATAGTTACCATTCCTTGAGTGAAGCTATCTTCAGTGATGAGTGTACATGCCCAGCTTGTCTTCAGGAACACATAAACCATGGCATGCTCTGATACCAAAATTGTAACGCCCCAACTCCAGGGACCGCTACAGTGCACATTGCAAACAGTGCTAAACTAGCTAATCGAGTCGTTTGGCCATAAACGTGTAACTAAATGTGATTAGCGGTTTAGGGGTTAAAAACTTTGGTTAAGATATAACGTTTCACTAGAACGTTTACTGTATACATTGGGATCCCAAAAATATAACTTCAGAGTCCGTTACAAAAGAATATTTACAACAGGCCGTTCTAAGCGGCAAAACAGGGTTCAGCCCTAGTTCCACTTTCAAACCTCGCCCAAGTATTGGTCGAGCAGCTGCATATGTACACATCATCACCTAAGCTCTCCAACTCAAGGATGGTCCAGCTTCCTTTTGCCTTTACCTGCACCACAAAGCACCCGTGAGCCGAAGCCCAGCAAGAAAACTCATATGCTCATAAACAGTCATATCACGATATCAAATCATATCTGGCATGCCTAGCAATCATAGCTCTATTCAGCATGCAAATGAATTCAACCAGATGCTGGGGTATCCAGGATAAGAAATCCTGGCCTTCTGATTGGAGGACTACCAAGTCAATCCTGATCAGATGAGTGTCGTAACACTAGAGGTTCTGGTAAGCCATACTGAGTGACTGACAAGCACGTCACTAATTCAAGTGGAAGGTTGGCTGTTGGGTAAGCCTCTAACCTTCAACAGGTTCTGGTAAACCATTCTGAGTGACTGACAAGCAAGTCACTAATTCAAATGGAAGGGTGGCTGTTGGGTAAGCCTCTAACCTTCAATAGGTTCTGGTAAACCATTCTGAGTGACTGACAAGCACGTCACTGATTCAAATGGGAGAGTGGCTGCTGAGTAAGCCACTAGCCTCCAAGCGCTTATTTCATTCATCGACCCTCGGGGTCGGTCTGGCATTAATGCTCTTTGAGTCATTCAATGCTGATAGTCAAATAGACCTCATCTTTGATGGCTTGCGTGATACACGCTAAGACCATTCTGACTAATTAGTCAGTACCATGCACAGGTAAGCAATGCTATCAATGTGTATCATATGCCAATTATCCAAGAATAGGGCATTCAGCATGCTTACTAAGCAGTTGCTAGCATAATTATGATCATGCACAAACTCAGAGACTCAAGCTCTGACCAATCTCATACTCATCATTCATGGCATGCCCTAATCACATGTTTCTCGTGCATCACATGCATCACATTTAATCATCCTGCATGCCTCAACAATAATCATATGCAAATGGCAAGATTGCCAAGCATTCATTATGCTATCAATGTTTACATTTAAACATCCAACATGCATCAATCATAACCATGCATGTCACATATGGGGTGCAGTTTTCTTACCTTTGGTCCAAGCAGAGGTTACCAACAAATGAGCCACAAGCACGATCCTGATCCAAGCCTCTAGTGTTAAACTAGTCACAACCACAAATGATGATCCAATGAGTTCAAGTTCTAAAACCAACCCTTGAACTAAAACTTAGCCTCCAAGACATCAATCCTCACTAATCCGGGTAGTAGGAATGATCCCGAGGCTTAAAACCATGTTTCCGGGGTCAAAACGAGCAAACGGGGTGAAAACAGGGCAAGGGCTGCGGCCCTAGCACCGTGGGCCGCGGCCCCCAGGGTTCTCTGAGGCTAGGGCCGCGGCGCCCTCCATCAAGGGCCGCGGCGCCCAGCAAGGCCAAATCCTGACACCTGCTTCTTCGAGCAAGGGCCGCGGCGCCCAAGAACAGGGTCGCGGCCCAACTTCGGGGCAGCCATTTTTCCTTCGTTTTAACCTTTTAAAACCTCCCAAAAACATGTCTAAACATTCCCAAATCATCAAATCAAAGTTCCCAAACTCCCCAATGGTCCAAAACCACCAAAACCAGAGGTTCAAACAAACTAAAAACCCAACGATTCACAAAGTCCAATTCAAGCTTAAAAACTTTTAAAAACTTAAAACTTAAACTTGAATTACCTCCGATTGAGTTGTTTCCAACTAAATCCTCCGGCTAATAAGCTTCTAATTCTCCTTAGGATTGCTATGCCTCGATCCTCGCTTTATTTCGAGTCCTAGAACTCAAGATACCTTCGAAAATGCGATCGGGAACGAAAAGGGAACTTTAGGGAGAGAGAGAACGTACAGAATGTTTCTTTTTATTTCTTAAAACGTTACTTCAAGCTTAAGTAGCTTCCAATAAAACCTAATGCTCGGGGTCCCGAAAACACCCCCGGGGACATTATAGTCAAAACTTCTAGAATTTCCCCCTGGTCTTACTAACTCCCAATTTATCACCAAATATTAATTCCCATTACCCAATAACCCGGTAATGCTCTAAATACCCCTTGACTTACTCCAAGTCAAGCTTAAATCCCGTTGTGACTTTCCCACTAGCTTACCGCCTAGGATCGTCTTGTGCTGGGTAACCCTGGCATACCCAGATAATAACAAAGCACCACGCGCCATTTCACATATATGCCAAAAATGCCCGAAATGGCCAAAATATGAAAATCACCCAATTAATCACAAATGGGTTCACATGCATATTTAATACACCTAAACATGCATATTATCATTAAATAGCATAATAAAGCAATTATGGCCCTCCCGGCCTCCTAATCAAGGTCCTAAACCTTATTAGGGAATTTGGGGCATTACAGAAACGCTAATGGATTCAATGCTCGACGGATATTACTACTATTAAGTCTTCTGTTTTGAAATTAATATGTGAAATTATGTTTGGTTTCTGGGAATAGAAAATAAGAACATGGATGTTGCGAACTCCACAATTTTCCTGCTATTTGTGTATTGTAGCTTGTGATTGGCGACCAAAATGATGTGTTGAGTAGAAGATATACTCATATGTAAACTTGTTCAGCTATGAAGTGTGTTGGGTAAAGAAGAAAACCATGATTTATGATTTAAAACTAATGTGAATTGAACTCTAACCTTGAGAACCAAGTTGAAAAGTTTGTTGATGGGTGTTGTTTTTAGGAGGAACAACCAAGGAAAATGGAGAATGAACAGCAGGACTAGTATGGCACAACGGGAAGATAGAATTCGAAAAATTGTTTATGTTTCTGACATTGATCAATAGGTAAGCCATTTGCAACATATTTTTAGTGATTCCATTAGGCCCATTATTAACCTCTTCTTTGGTGTATGCATGACTAATTCATTGGTAACTGGGACATAGGTCACTGAAGAACAACTTGCAGCTCTTTTTGTCACTTGTGGACAGGTAATTGCTCTAATCTTATGGTATCTGAACTGTTTACAATTCTGTGTTTTCACTATTTCTCTTACTCTTTGATTGCTCTTTCCCCTTTAATTGCTGAAAAAAATGATGAATGTCGTAGTAGAAGCTCTGTGATAGTGCGATTTTAATTTATATTTGGAATAGTTTTTCTTATCTGCTTTTATTTCCATTGTGAAGGTTGTTGATTGCCGAATTTGTGGTGATCCAAACTCAGTACTTCATTTTGCCTTCATTGAGTTCACTGATGAAGGTAATTTTGATCTTATAACATCATTACTGGTCTGTCATTATGAAAGGGTCTTTAGATCGGTTATGAATGATAGGACATTTTGATCAATTTTAGTTTTATATCTGATTAACAGAAGGCGCAAGGGCTGCTTTGAGTCTCGTAGGGACAATGCTTGGATTTTACCCTGCCAGAGTACTGCCCTCCAAAACAGCTATTGCACCAGTTAACCCAACATTTTTGCCAAGGGTATAGAGCCTTGATTTTATGACTATTGCCTTTATTTTTAACTCTGGAATGCATTAGTCATTTCCATTTTATAATCTATCAATTGAGTATTGTTTTTCATTGCAGACTGACGATGAACCATTCATTGTACAAATATTGACAAAAAGGTGATTTTCTTGTAGTCTGTAGTTGAAAATGACCCAGAGCAATTATTTGTGGAACTTCTTACACGTTTATTCGGTTTGTCTTGTTGAGGTTGCTCAAGCTGATGTTAAACTCTTTTTTGAATCAGTCTGTGGAGAGGTTAGTGCTTTTGCTAACATTTTCTCTTTCTTTTATAATTCTAAAATCCTTCATACCGTTTGTGAGGGGCTGCATTTATAAACATTTATTCTAATGCAGGTTTATCGCCTAAGGCTGCTTGGGGACTATCATCATTCTACTCGTATTGCCTTTGTTGAGTTTGTAATGATATCTATCTGTTTCAATATTCCTACATTCAATATTATGTGTTTGTGTATTATATGCTTTCTTTTCCACCATTTTTAACTGTTATATTTAATGTAGAAATTAAGGAAGGTCTATTCACTACACCAATCAATGTTTTCCTTGATACATCACTATAACTTTACTAAAAATGTATTATAAAAAATCCTTAAAGTGAAATAAGGGCGGGCCTAAAAGAAAGATCAAGCGGGAAAGTGAAAAACTAAATTGAAGTATTAAAACCAAATACCCCATTTCTCTCTCTCTCACTCATTGTTATGCTCTCTCCCCCAAATAGCTCATTCGTATGATAGCTCCATATCTGTTAGCTCCACCCTCATGCCTCTGACGTTCACACTCACTTACATTTGGATCTTAATAGGAGTAGTTAAGGTAAAGGTTTTAGAATTTTTATTACTATTTTTAATTTTTTTTGAAAGAAATCTAGAACTTTTTGAATGGTTTGAGAAAGCTCTTTTTGCAAGCATAGCTTTGATTTCTGAGATTTTTGGGAGGTGTTTGAAATAGTAGGTGTGGAGAGGTATGGGTATTTAAAAGTTTTAGTTATTAAAGTTTTAGCTTCAAAATACTTAGAGAGTAATAAAATTGGAATGGAATTTTACCTCTGTTTTGATTCGTGATTAGTAGTAGTTTGGTGAAATATTTATTGTATCTCATACTCTCTTTTCCTTTCTCTAACATGATATCTAAATGATTGTTCTTCTTTGGTAGCTATTTCTTTCTTTGCATCTGGAAAGTATTGTAGGAAATACTCGTGTAGATGCCAAAAGTGCAATAATGCGACTCATTATAAATAGTGTGAGGAAGTCTGTTCACATTTTAGAGCTACAGACTTTTATGGTAATCCCTCTAATAATTTTATTTTATTATTTTTCATGTACTTATTTCTTTATTTCCTTGGCTTTGTGGGTCTTAATAAACTTCTAAGGAAAACTAAAAAATAGAATGAAAGAAAATTTTAATTATATAAAAGTTTTGTTTAAGTTTTCTCTTCGTGCTAACGAAAGGATTATGCAATTAATTTTTGTTTAAATTTATTTTTATGATGTGCTATGGTTTAACTAAGGACTTACAAAGATCTTGGGCTCTACTATATAAAGTCATATTGAATAAGAAAATGACATAATTAGGCTGGATTATATTCATTTGTCACTATATTAGAATGGTCAAAATAGAAAAGAAATAGTTTTCATATTAGTTTAGCTTGAAATACTTATATAACACCACACGGGAGTCTCTCTCTTGTTTTCCCTATCTATATATTTGTTGTAATTGGTTATAATGCGAAATTTAGGCAAATCTGTCGTAGTACCTCTAATATAAGCAAAACACTTTCATGTCTTGTTTTCATGAAGATTTTATTCAGGCATATTAATTGTTTAAAAATCATCAGCCAGATTTAGAGGTTGAGAAAGATAGGATTTTGGAAGTTGGAGGACACATTCAAGTTGGATGGATCAATGGAAGTTTGAACTTGACAAGAACCATTGGTAAGTTACGTTCATGAAAATGAGTGAGTAATTTAACACATCCCATAAACATAATTAGGCAATGACTGTATTGAGTGTGTAATTCTGTTTTGATTACTTGTGAAGTGCTCAAGATGATTCACAAACTGGATGTGTATAAACTACTAAGGTCGCACCAATATAAATTTATGGTTTTTATATTTATATAAATATATATGATCTTGCTCATACTTGAAGTTCTGTTTTCTAATTTCTACTTGAAGTTTGATGTGTTTGAATAAGTTTTGATTGTCATATTACCTGTCTTGGAGAGGTGTTTCAAATATTTTTCTTTGTCTATTCATTTAGAAAACAAATATGAACTATGCAGATTTATAAATTGAATAGTGCACCCATTCTTAAATACTGTATTCTCATATTTATATAACAGTAATATTAAGTGCAGAAATCTTTCTATTTAATTTATTTTCTATTCCCTTTCTTTAAAATAGTAAAAAAAAATAAGGAGCAAAACATAACAAGTAATATGTGAGATGTCACTTAGATATAAACCAAATTGAAGTCATTGGAAAAGAGTAATAAGTTAGCAAAATGGATTGCTTCTGTTTTGGTCTCGTTGCCACTTTTGTCAAATCTATTAGTTTTATATTATTAGTAGCATTAAAATATTTAGGTGGCTAGCTAGTATGAGTAAGATTTATATATATTTGTATACGATGTAGTGGAATGAACGAAGCCAAGCAAGCAATGACACTCCACAATTTAAGTGCAGGTACTATTAATTGTTCTAGTATTGTTTTTCACCCTTTTTGCTGACTCTTTTTATTAACATATTTATTAATTTTCTAAGTGCAATATCTCTGTTTCTATAAGTTTTCCACTTTCATTTTTCGCTTTAAGGGGAAATGAGTTGTTTTCCTTAAGCAACTCTCATATTGGCTTCTTCACGTTATTGGTGAGCTTTTGACATTTTTCTTATCTCATAATTTTTAAACATTTTTGTTTTTGGACTTGCATTTTTGAGTAGTTAGATATTTAAATGATAAGAAGACATAATTTTGTAAGTGTGTATTTTTTATTTGTCTTGGCTTATTTTTATTTTTTTTGGATTTGAAATGGGAAAGAACTAAAATTGTTTAATGGCCAAAGAGAGAATAATCTATATATACATACATATACTATATATATACATACATACATATAGTATATATATACTATATTACTCTCTTGCATATCCTCAAAGTTGGTCAGCCATAGATTTTGATGGCTAGAATTTGCCACTGATATGAATTGCTGTGTTTTTTGACTTTGGATTGAAGTTTAAGTGTCATATTGTGGATACGTTCCTCTGTTTTCATGTGATTTATTTTTCAATTCTATTACTATTGATCCTAAATTAAGTTTATGATTTCATGGGTTGTGTTGAAATGCCTATTCTCAAGTGTTCCCTCATTTGCTTCTGCCTTATTTTTGTGCATGCATATTTAATGCTTATTTCTCTTCCTGCTTGTTAATTTATTGGAACATATATAATACAGTACTAATTGAATATATATATTTATATATATTGTTCTGAGAACACTCCTTGCACTCATGTCCATGGTATATATAGTTTCTCATTGTTTTAAACATTGATTTATGTTTTTGCTTGTGTATTTCTCTCTTGTTTTGGACATTTAGCATTAGCTAGTTAGATTAAGTTTATTTTTCATTAAATATATTGATTTATAATAGAAAAACTTGTTTTAAATAATTGGGTGAATCTTTTATAATTTTATCTAATGATGATCATATTTTATTTTCTCTGTTTATGACATTTTAAATATGTTTTTTTCTTCTTCTATTTGTTTAGTGTACATTATTCTATATTAAAAATATCCCCTTTCCATTTTCTTTATTGTGATTTTAAAATAAATTGTAGAAGTTATGGAAGGATTGGTGTCAATTACCATTTAGCTTTCATTCATACTTGGGCTTGCAGCAATATGGAAATAACAACCACATGGATTCATTTATATGGGTATTTTGGCTAACAGTAAGCAATATTGAAGAAACTGGGCTAAAACCTTTAACTGATTAAAATGCTAAAGAAATTTTTCAAGTGCATTTTTTTTTATTATTGTTTTTCTATATGATTATGTTGGATAATAAGCAAGTGTACATAATTCTCTTATCTTGTTGGTACATATTGATAGAGTTTCAAGTTCTGCAATCAATTCTTCTAAACATGCATTTTGACCATTGAGCATACAAACACGTTTTAAGTGGCATATTTTGGTTCCTTAGTAGTTGGTCTATATGGTAGTACATCATGTACCCCACTTTTTCTATGCTTTTTCCCTAAAAGTTTAGGAGTTATTTTAATTTCAACTTAATGGAAAGTGGCTTGCTAAGCGAGACTTTGATAATATTGACAATGTGCAGGTATTTTTGCTTAGTCACCTTTGGCTCCATTTTCCTAACATTGTCCATATCACACGTGTAACCCAGCCTTTGAATTTGTCAAAGTTGATAAGCTAGATTAACTATCATTAATATTATGATATTATCTTATAAGTTATATCTTACCTTCATGTGATTCTATGTGCAACAACCGTTGCAACTTTGACAGACCTTGGCTTCCTATGGTTTAGAGAATTTTATTTGGAATCATCTCGTGTTATTCAGGTTTAAACAACTTTATAGCATTAGAATTGGAGTCTTCTTAAACTTTAAGTAGTATATGTAGCTGAAACATGCATATAGAGGGATGTTGGTGTACTCACTTGATTTGTTATTTTGAAATTGTGAAATGTGTAACAATTTAGTACTGGTTGTGGTTGGAAACTTGGGAGTGATGACTGAAAATGGATGATAGCAATTTTCTTTTGGCTTTACATGTGCATAGGCCTTTAGCCACATTGTCTCTATCTGTGAATATCACACGCTCCCACAATAATTAAAGGGAACTTGAAAATGACTACTC
Source organism: Humulus lupulus (assembly GCF_963169125.1). Taxonomy (NCBI): domain Eukaryota; kingdom Viridiplantae; phylum Streptophyta; class Magnoliopsida; order Rosales; family Cannabaceae; genus Humulus; species Humulus lupulus. The sequence continues at coordinate 104,713,883 of NC_084794.1, read as the reverse complement.
TTTTTGGTCCACTTAATATATATATATATACAAGAGCTTTCTTAAAATTTCAAGGAGTACAAATTTCACTACGAGGGTGTTAAGAATGTTACTATGGAATGAGAGTCTTCACACCAAGAATTACAAATAATTACAGATAAATATAATTTGGATGAGTCATAACACTAGCGAAAAGCATCAAGAATAATCAGATCTTTTGATATGCGAATCTTAAATATAATTTGGATGAGTTATAACTTAAATTCTCTGCTTCCTAAATTGATATGCGAATCTTGGTTTTATTTTTATAGTTCATTTAAAATATTGAAGTGTCTTCCAATTGCAGATCTTTTATACAAGGCAAATATGAATACTGGAAGTGTGCTTGAGCTTTTCGATTTTTCACATCAAGTCCTCAATGTCGTAGAAGTAAAGACTCTGTCATCTACACAATCACCCAGGAATCCTCACTTTTCCCAGGTATGCAAGATTGCCTTCTATTTCTTTTAAAAAATCCATCCATCTATTTTAAGCTTATACTATAAAGATTTCAAAATCAATAATCAGGATCATTCATGTATGTTAGTATTATCTACATTTAAATTGTTGTTCTGATTTTTATATTGAATGAGTTTTCTATATAATTGATTTCTTACTATTAATTAATCAAGCTTTGTGTGCATACAGTAGAGAAAAATAGTACTTGTGAAACAATTATATTATCAATGTTGCTTAGTTTATTCTTTATAAAAGGGATTTGATTTCTGTTTTCAATTAAATTGGGTCCTTGAATTTTTTTTTAGTTTGGAAATACATTATAAAGTTTGATGAAAATTTTTCTTTTTCTGGAAAACAGAAATCAAAGGGAATTTCCATTGCTTTTGTATTCGCATTTTTATTGTCCTTGGCTTCGCATTTGTGATTGTCTTTTGTATGTGGTGTCCTCTCTTGGAAATAATTTCCATAGCATTTTTCTTGTAGTAATTTGTGATGCTAGATAATAACAATAAAATATTTCTTTGTTTATTTTGCAGATGTGACAAGCGAAATAGAAAAGGATACTTAATTTTGAAGGCTTTGTGTTGGGCAGCTGTAGAATATTTTGTGCTGAAAGTAGTAACTTTTCAATATGTTGAATATTTAGGACTACTTGAATACTTAAAGAACATTTTGTTGTTGATGACAGTATTGAATGTTTTAAATTAATTTGTGGATTGTTAATACAATGTTGAATGTTTTTACTTTTTGTTATTTGAAAATCAAGTTCATTTGATGATGCTAGTATATATTAGAAAGCTAATTTTAATTATATAAATAAAAATATAATAGAATAAATTAGTGTTATATAAATGAATATATAATGAGAATTTAAACTTATCTAAATATTAAAATAATACGAAAAATGTGTTATAATATCTATTACAATAACACTTTTTATAAGTAAAGAATTTTGTTATGCAAACTTTATTATATAGCACAAAAAATGTGTTATACTAAAGTGTAGTATAACACAAATTTATAAGTATTGAAATGTGTTATATAATCGATTATAAATAATATAATTAAACACTTATCTATTTATTAAAATAACACAGAAAGCGTGTTATCGTTGACAATATAATAACACATCTGTATAACAATGATAAAGCGTTATGTATAGTAGCCTAACCTACAATAACATAGTCGGTCTTAACACGTCAAAAAGTGTTATTGAATGTTTTGATAACACATTTTTGGTCTTATTAAAAGCATTTTTTCTTGTAGTGTTGGGAACAGATGGGAGCCGTTGTCTGAGCGGTTCAGGAAACAACATCCTCCAACTTTTGAGGGAGGACCTGATCCACTAAAGGCTGAACAGTGGATTAGTATGGTCACTACTATTTTGGATTTCATGATGATAGAGGGTCATGACAGAGTGGCTTGTGCTACGTATATGTTGAGAGAGGATGCCCGCATTTGGTGGGAAGTGGCATCACAGACCATGGATGTTACTACATTGATTTGGGAAGGGTTCAAGGATTTATTCAGTCAAAAGTATTACAATGTTGCCACCAGGGCAGCAAAGGTTAATGGATTTGTGGGGTTGGTTCAGGATAACATGACAGTTACAGAATATGCCCTAAAATTCGACAGACTTGTGAAGTTCACACCGGATCTTGTGCCTACTGAAGCAGCGAGACATGATAGATTTATCAGAGGGCTTAATGCTATGATAGCCCGAGATGTGAGGATTACAACAATTCCTAGGGGGACAACTTATGCTCAGGTTGTTGAGAAGGCTCTTACCGTTGAGGAAGAAGAGAACAAGATTTGGAAAGAGAGTGCAACGAGATGGGAGGGCCACAAGGCGATGCCTCCATACTCTAGGTGTGGTAGGGGCGGAGGCCCCAGTGATCTAAAGAGGAAGACCCCTGATGCTTCGACCACTCCTGGTCCTGATAGGAGAGGTCGGGGTACTCAGGGTGGCCGTCAGGGAGGCGGTGATTCATGGAGGAGTCATCTTGAGGGCACGAGGTGCAGAAGATGCCATCTGGGTGAATATCGGGCTAAGGCCTGTTATGTGCGCGGGGTGGTAGGACACCTCAAGAAAGGGGAAGAAGAGAAGGTGGACAGCTTGACTCCAGCTCGAGTGTTCACCCTGACGCAGGCAGAGGCCGAGGCTAGTCCCTCGGTAATGACAGGTCAGCTTTCTAGTACTGGCTTTCCTTTTACTGTATTGATTGACTCTGGTGCTACACATTCATTTGTTTCTAGTAAGGTAATTGATAGACTGTGTCGACCTAGTGAGTATTATACTGCGGGGTTCGGGACGATACTGCCTATATGAGAACTGGTAGTTTCTAGGAGGAGGATTAGAGCACTGCCAGTGATGGTTGATGGTAGGGAATTGTCAGTGGACTTAATTGAGTTGGATACGGAGGAATTTGACATGATTTTGGGAATTGATTGGTTTGTTAGATACAGAGCTACTATTGATTGCAGGAAGAAGATGGTGACCTTTAAGCCGGAGGGCGAGGATCCCTTTGTCTTTGTGGGAGCGGTATATGGACCCCCCGTACCTATGATATTAGCGCTAAGAGCCAGAGATTTATTACAGGGAGGATGTATGGGCTTTCAGGATAGTGTAGTGGATACCACTAGGGTGTTTCCAGCAGGGCCAGAGGAGACTAGATTGGTTTGTGAGTTCTTGGATGTATTCCCTGGAGATTTACCAGGACTTCCGCCACACAGGGAGATTCAGTTTGTTATCGAGTTAGCGCCAGGGGCAGAGCTGGTGTCAAGGGCACCATATAGAATGGCACCGGCGAAATTGAAGGAATTGAAGATATAGTTACAGGAGCTTCTGGATTTGGGGTTCATCAGGCCTGGCTACTCACCATGGGGTGCTCCAGTGTTGTTTGTGAAGAAGAAGGATGGGACTCTGAGAATGTGTATAGACTACAGGGAATTGAACAAGTTGACTATTAAGAATAAATAACCCCTACCAAGGATCGATGACTTGTTCGATCAGCTGCAGCATAAGACGATGTTCTCAAAGATTGATCTTCGATCTGGTTATCACTTGTTGAGGATCAAGGACGAGGATATACCGAAGACAGCCTTTCAAACGAGGTATGGGCACTATGAGTTTCTGATCATGTCGTTTAGTTTGACCAACGCCCCAGCAGCCTTCATAGACTTAATGAACAGAGTGTTCAAGGACTTCTTGGATCATTTCATCATCATCTTCATTGACGACATCTTAGTGTACTCTAGATCAAAGACAGAGCACGAGATTCATCTCTGACAGGTTCTACAGAGATTGAGAGAGCACCAGCTGTATGCCAAGTTTAAGAAATGTGAGTTTTTTCTACCAGAAGTGACATTCCTTGGTCATATTGTTGGTGCAAATGGGATTAAGGTGGATCCATCTAAGGTGGAGGCAGTTAGGAATCGCCCGAGGCCAAGGAACGCCTTGGAGGTTCGGAGTTTTCTCAGTTTGGCAGGTTACTATAGGCGGTTTGTGGAATGCTTCTCGAAGATTGCAGCACCGATGACAGAATTGAGATGGAAGAATTTGAAGTTTGTCTGGTCAGACAAGTGTGAGATCAGCTTTCAAGAATTAAAGCAGTGACTTATTACTACACATGTGCTGAGTCTTCCTTCAGAAGAATGGAAGTTTGCTGTCTACTATGATGCGTCAAGGTTGGGTTTGGGCTATGTGTTGATGCAGAACGAGAAGGTTATAGCTTATGCGTCATGACAGCTAAAGGAGTATGAGCAGCAGTATCCAACCCATGATTTGGAGTTAGCAGTGTTGGTATTTGCACTGAAATTTTGGCGGCACTATCTGCATGGGGAGAAGTGCGATATATACACCGATCACAAGAGTTTCAAGTACTTCTACACATAGAAGGATCTGAACATGAAGCAGAGGCGTTGGCTAGAATTGGTAAAAGACTATGACTGTTATATTCTTTATCATCCAGGGAAGGCCAACGTAGTAGCAGATGCATTGAGCCAGAGGGGCCAGGTCAGTTGTATAGTTCCACCCAGATTTCAAGAGAGTTAGCTAATGAGATGGCCAGAGCGAGGATAGAACTGTTGGTGGGCCGATTGGCCAACATTACTCTGCAATGGACTCTGATATAGCAGATTAAGGAAGGACAGTTGGTAGATGCTCAGTTACAGAAGGTTAGAGAGAATGTAAGCGGGAGTAGCTAAGGACTACTCTATTTCTGAGGCTTGTTTGTTACAGTATCAGGGGCAGATTTGTGTCCTAGCTGATGTGGGGATCAGACGAGAAATACTAGATGAGTCGCATACTACGTTGTACTCACTTCATCCGGGTACCATGAAGATGTATCAGGATCTACGGGTATTATATTGGTGGCTTAGGATGAAGAAGGATGTGGTGGAGTACGTAGCCAGATGTTTAACCTATCAGCAGGTGAAAGCTGAGCATCAGCAACCAGCAGGGTTGCTTCAGCCTTTGGGTATTCCTGAGTGGAAATGGGAGGATATTATGATGGACTTTGTGGGAGGTTTACCGAGGACTGTAGGGCTTCATGACTCGGTGTGGGTGATAGTGGACAGATACACCAAGTCAGCCCATTTTCTTCCAGTGAGGACGGCGTATACAATGGATTAGTATACAGAGTTATATGTGAGGGAGATTGTACGTCTCCATGGGGTTTCTAAGTCCATAGTATCAGATCGAGATCCTATCTTTACCTCCAAGTTTTGGGGAAGTTTTCAAAAGGCTATGGGAACACAGTTGAAGTTCAGCACAATGTTTCATCCACAGTCTCAGAGGACGATTCAAGTGTTGGAGGATATGCTTCGGGCATGCATGATTGATTTTGAGGGGTCGTGGAATAAGTATCTCTCGTTGATTGAGTTTTCATACAACAATAGTTACCAATCAACGATTGTAGTGGCTCCTTATGAGATGTTATATGGGAGGAGATGTTGATCACCCATTCATTGGGATGAGATGGGTGAGAGGAGGTATTTGGGGCCGGACATGGTTCAGAAGACAAATGAATATATTGAGAAGATTCGAGCTAGGATGCTCGGCTCACAGAGCAGACAAAAAAGCTATGCTGATCCCAAGCATAGGGACGTGGGGTTCCAGGTTGGGGACCACGTGTTTCTTCGAGTTTCACCACTGCGAGGGGTGAGGAGATTTGGGAAGAAGGGCAAGCGAAGCCCTAGATTCATTGGACCTTTTGAGATCCTGGAAATGATCGGTCAGGTGACTTACAGGTTAGCTTTGCCATCGTCGTTGTCGGGAGTTAATGACATATTCCATGTTTCTATGCTCCAGAAGTACGTCTCAGATACGACACATGTGCTGAAGTATGAAGACTTGGAATTGCAGACAGACTTATCCTAAGGAATGACCGGTTTAGATTTTGGATCGGAAGGATAAAGTACTACGGAATAAGACGATTCCTCTGGTTAAAGTGTTATGGAGGAATAATAGGGTCGAGGAGGCGACCTAGGAGCTTGAGTCAGCGATGCGGGATCAGTATCCCGAGTTATTCAGGTAAATTTGAGTTATTCAGGTAAATTTCGAGGACGAAATTCTCATTAGGAGGGGATAGTTGTAACGACCCAAAATTACTAGTAAGGCTTAAGGGCCTTGATTAGTGTGTCGGGAGGGCATAACTAGATAATGTGTGATTTAAATGATTAAATGCATGATTATGTGATAAGCATGCTTATATGATTATTTGGATATATGAGATGCATGATTATGAGTAATAGTATGCATGTAAGCCCTGATTAGGTTATAAGGGCATATTCGTAATTTTGGCCTGTTGAGGGCATAAATGTAAACATTTGTGATAAATTGCTGACACCACATTATGATGTGGATATATCTGCAGCTTGTGACTCAAGGCGATCCTAGTGAGCGGTTTAGCGGAAAAGTCACGGTGGGGATTTATACCCGGCTCGGGGGAGCCAAGGGGTATTTATGGGAATTTGGGAAATATGTTGGAGACTATTCAACATTGAGGAAAAATAATTGATGATTAGTTAGGTGTCGGGGTTTAAGCAGTAATTATTAGAGACACTCGAGGAATTAGCGAGAATTGGGAACAAACGACCAAAATGCCCTTGGAAGGATTAAAGGCTTAGGATTTAAGTGGGGGGGGGGGGGGGGGGGATGGTCATTTGGTTTAATAAGGGGTAAGTGTCATTCTGCCTTTATGGGTTTAGTGGATTTTGTAGAAGGGTATAGAAGCTGAAAGAAAAGAGAAGAAGAGGAAAAAGGAAAGAAGGAAAACAAAGTATATGGTATATCTCTTTCTCTCTCTCGGTTTGGTCATTTCTTCACCTCTCCTTGAAGGTTTTTGAGGCTGTAACTCAGGGGAAACCTTAGGTTGGAGCTTGGGACTAGGATCTTTGATAAATCTTGAGGAGTTAGCAGGAGTTGGTCACCTAATTAAGGTAAAGTTTAAAGGTTGTTCTTGAGTTTTTTTTAACTTTGTTGAGGTGATTTCTAAACTTGAGTATTGGATGGAAGTTGAGGGAATTAAGCTTGAAGAATTGAGGAGCTTAAACTAGAAGGATACTAAGGACAACCTAGGGTCAAATTCCCAATCAAAGGTAAGAAAATTCTGAGCTTAATCATCTAAGTTGCTGGGTTAGGTCTGAGTTTCTGGTTAAGTACTTGAGTTTTGGGTTCAAATCTTGTTTTCCTTGTTTGATGGTGCATGTGGCAAGGTTTTGTGTTGTTGGGTTATGTGGGATGAGATGTAGATGATGGTAGGCTCTATTTGGTGTATGGTTGAGGTTTGGAGGGGTTTTATGGAGGTTTGGCTCGGGGAAAATCGAAGGAAGAAACTCATAGTACTGAGTTTGCTTCAAGTAGCGCTGTATCGCTAGCTTTAGGGTGCTACAATGCTAGGCTTGGGTTTCCTGGGGGATTTTTGGCTCTGCCTGTAGTGTTGTAGCGCCCACTTTGTGGCGCTGTAGCGCTACCCTGTTTCCAGAAGGGAGTTTTTGGGTTATTTCTGAAGGTTTTTTCCCAGGTGCTCGGGGTTTGATTCCACCACCCCGTTTGGTGGAATTAGGGCTTCGCGAGGGCTCAGGATTGGTCCTGAGGGTAAGTTTTGGAATTTAAGTTTAGTGATGGTTCTAATTTATGGCTGTGTCTAGGTGTACGCTAGGGCTCGGACGGAATCGTCCTTGAAGGTCGATTTTACTAATCAAAGCTATCAGAATCAAATGTAAGAAATTGCACCCGGTTATGTGATTATGTTTTGACTAAGAGCTCCCTATATTTGTATGAAATGTCATGAGATGGTATTATGCCTTGGGGAAATGTGATAAACGACCTAACAGTGCCAGAATCAATATTTGCACATAGGGCGCGGCTCAGCCACTAGTAGGTGAGGTTAAATATATAATCACTGAGCTCGACCTAAGTGAGTCGGAGTCAGTGGGATAATTAGAGGGTGCGGCCTAAGGGTGCCAACCCTGTATTTTGGCGTGATAGGTTTAATGTTGTTTGATTAATGACTGTGATGAGTTTGTTATCTGAATAGCTGATTATCGGTTGAAGATTGATGCCACTGCTTGTGTAAGCTGTATGACTTTTTGTATATCTAATTGTTGTTTATTATTTATACACTGTATTATGGTTTCTTGCTGGGCCTCGGCTCACGGGTGCTTCGTGGTGTAGGTAAAGGCAAGAGCAAGGTGGACCAGTCCTGAGTTAGAGAGCTTCGAGGGCTGAATGTACATAGTCAGCTGATCGGCCACCACGGCCGAGGAGTGATACAGGACAGAAGAAGCCTAAATGTCTGTTTTGCCCTTAGAGTGGCCAGTACATGTTTATAACCTGGAGTTTTTGTGAACTGTCTTTTAAACTCTATTTCTTTTGGGATCCCATGTACAAAATGTTAAATTATGTGAAATGTAACTTTTGTAACCAAAATGTTTTAACCCTAGTTCAATTATAGTTTCAGTAACACGTTTCTTACTAAATGACTTGCTTAGCAAGTCTTGCTCCTTTATAAACACACAGTGTAACGGTCTTGGCTATCCAGAGCGTTACACCTATCTAGGCACTTCTCCAAGTGTTTCTGGAAGCTTCATTGCCCGATTGGGATTAATCCTTCACCTTAGAAGCCATAGAGTGTTGAAATTCACGGGGCGAGATCACATGTTGTCAGTCCTATTCTTTCGAAGGCTTGCTTGAATAGGATGTTCACCGAGCTCCCATTGTCTAGCAAGATGCGTGTAACCATTTTTTGGCAATCTGGTTCTCGATTACCAAAGGATTGTGGTGTGGGAAGTACACTCTTCTACAAGCATCTTCCTTGGTGAATGTGGTGACTTGGTCCGCCATTCAAGGCATCTATGTCTGAAGTTAAACTAGTGCAAAAACTTCACATCATGGTTGTAGGTTCGCACATATTTTTTTTGCATACCCCTCAATGTTCCCCCCAGATGGGGTCCTCTTGAGATGGTCCTTACTCATCCGTTGACCGGAGGAGGTCCTTGGGCCATGGGCTACGAAGTAGCAGACACTTGGCCTTGGTTTTGGGGAGGTACCCCCAACTGATTATGGGTTAGAGCTCCTAAAGGAGCATATGTATGGTGTGTTCGACCCCTGGTGTACTAGTGTAGATGCCCTAATTTGATGAGGTTCTCTATCTCATCACACAGCTGCCTGCACTCATTGGTATTGTGACCAATGTCGTTGTGGTATTTGCAAAATTTGTCTACATATTTTTTCTCCCTTTCTCTCCGGATGGGCTGAGGTCTCCAGTAATGGACTTGCTACTCCGTGGACAAGTATATGTTTTCCCGAGTATCTACTAAGTCAGTGTACTCGGAATACTAGGCGGAGTATTTTTCTTCAGAAGCCTTCTTTGCTTTCTTGCTCCCTTTACCTTTTGCTCCAGGCTTGCTCCCACTGAGGCCTTCACTAAGCAATGTAGACTGGGCTGGAGGAGCTATTCCAGGACTAAATTCAGACTGATAAGCACTGAATCCAGTGGGAGCAGCTCTGTACCCAGTGGGCATGGCGTTGAAGCCGACTTGTGGAGCAGTATGATGGTACTGCGGAGCACTCATCACACTAGTTTGTGTGGGAGTATATGGCGAGAAATGAGATTTGGGAATTGTAGCTGCTGGGATAGTAGGAGCTGGAACGAAGAATTGTCCTCCAAAAGCTCCAATCTGGGCATCTTCCCAGTGTATGTACTCTTAAGCCCGACGAATGAAACCATCCAGCTTGTGGCATCTGCGTCTCTACAGGTCATCCCATAGTGGAGAACCTGGTCAGATACTAGCTTGTATGGCCATGAGCTGCTGACCATCATCGACCCTCTTGGTCCTCGCAACTTCCTCCTTAAAGTGCTTAATGTACTCCTTGAGGGTCTTGAATGATCCTTTCTTAATGTTAGCTAAGACATTAACCTCAAAGCTAACCTTCAAGGGTGCAATGAACTATCTCCAAAACTCAAAGGAAATTTGGGACGAGGAATGAATGGAACCTAGTCATTGTTTCTTGAACCATTCGTCAGTTGCTCCTGTCAATGTTAAAAACAAGCAGAGACATCTTGCATATTCAAAGTCGTGGTTCACGGACATCGACCAATTGAACTTGGAAAGGTGGTCAGATGGGTCTATCATCCCTCTGTATGGGGTGATGTCTGACATTTTGAAGTTTCTGGACAGTGGAGCTTCAACAATGTGCATAGCACATGGCTCTCCGTCTTCGTCCTCGAAGTCTGAGTCATGGCCCTACTTCATAGCCATATTTAACATTATTTTTTTCAAATTCCTTAACTGTTCCCAATGACGATCATTGTTGGCACTGAGTGTTGGGTATGCCCCTTGGTCAGGCATTGTTTCTTTTATCCGAGCATTCAGGTTATCTCGGAGGTCCGACCTTCTTCTTGCGAGCATTGTGATTGTCTCGCAAGTCAGGTTGTGTGTGCCTGTTGAAACCATCCTTTGAGAATTCTACTTCTGTTTCTCCATCAAACTCGATATAATTGTTATTTACCAAGATGTTTATGCGATTTCCTTGGTCCATGGAGACCACTCTCTTGTTGGCACACAACCCTAGATTTCCCCAAGGCTGCTGAGGCACGAATGGCTCACTTTCCCAAGGCTTGACACAATCCGTTGCAGTGCGCCTAGGTAGAATGCCCCTGGGTTCCTTGGGCGTTGTGGACTTGGGGGTCTCCTTAGACTCCATGGACTTCCTCGGGGTCATGCACCCTCCTCGGAATGTCAAAGGGCCCAGATGCCCGTCGAGTTCTCTTCCATTTGTGGGCAGCCTTAGCTTTTTCTTCCATGCGAGCTGGGCACACTAGGGGGTAAACCAGCTGGGTGTACAAGTGGCATGCCAGCTGGTTGTTCTTGCAGCACGTTAGCAGATCATGCAAGTGGCACACCAGCTGGTTGCACATGTGATATTTCAACTTGGGGGTCCACCTGTAGCCTTTGGGCTGCTAGCGTGGCCCTCATGGCATTCACCACCTCTTGCAAGGCAGCGATATTTCTTTTTTGTGCCTCCATTTCTCATTATAGGGAGGAAATTTGATCCTTCAACGTCGCCACTTTTGGTGGCTCTTCAGACTAAGACGACTGTGAGTAGTCACTATCACTATCGTCTTCGTCGTATCCTTCATTGTCGGCCACCTCTGGAATGGCTGCGGGTGGTGGGGAACTTGCTCTCCTCCCACAGCGATAGGGAGGTCGTCTTCAAGAAGTGTCCTGTGAGTGTTCACGATTGCTGAAACTTTTGCTTTCTTCAACCTCTAATGAAAGCACCAAAATGTTGACTAACTTTTTTGCTAACTAATCAATGGAAAAGCTTAGAAGAAATGAAAGAGGAAAATATATTTTTTTGTGGTTCATGTTATTAATTAACCTTAGTCCATAAGTCACTTGTATTAGCATGAAGAACTTGCACGGTTCAAGCTCTCTCTGAAAATTGGGAAAATGATCTTTTACAATGTGTGCCCTAGCCCTATTTATAGACACCTGGCAAAATTAAGCTCATTAATGGGAGCTAATTACAATTATCTTCTCTTAATGGAGGTTACACTACTACAAAAACACCATTTTAGGACACTTTTTTAGGACACTCACCTAGATGTGACTCCTAAAAATAGCTCCTGGACTTTTAAGGACTCGCATAAAGAATTTCTTTTAGGGCTAGTGGAGCGAGTCCTAAAAACTATGTGTGTCCTAAAAGTTTGATTTTTTTTTAACAAACACCTCCTGGACTTTTCAGGACACTCATTGCGAGTCCTAAATACTGATGCGTGTCCTAAAAGTTTGATTTTTTTTAACAAAAGTTCCTGGACTTTTTAGGACACTCATTGAGAGCCCTTAAAGAATTTCTTTTAGGACCCGCGATGCGGGCCCTAAAAACTTATGTGTGTCTTAAAAGATTGAATTTTTTTTAACTAAAGTTTGATTATATTAAATCTTAATGAAAAAAAAAACAGCCCATTCTCTCTCTCTCTCTCTCTCTCTCTCTCTCTCTCCTTGCTCTCTTCTTCCTTCTCTCTATCTCTCTCTCTCTCTCTCTCTCTCTCTCTCACGAAACCCCACTGCCAGCCACGAATGGCAGCGCTTCGCCACCCCCCGCCTACGCGCACTAGCCCACGGCATTCCCTGGCCCCCGAAACCCCCAGCCCCGCGAGCCCATGGCCTCACGTGCCACCTAGCTTAGTCGACAGAGCCTCCAAACTTCAAAAAATTTTGTGGGTTTCTCTCATGAAACCCCACTGCCCAGCCACGTACAGCGGCTCTCCGACCACCCACTGCCTACACACGCTGGCCCACAGTGTTCCCCGGCCCCCAAACCCTCAGCCCCGCAAGCCCTAAGCCTCACACGCTCCCTAGCCTAGTTGAGGAGACCCCAAAGTTCGGTGACCATGTGGGTTTCCGAAATGTTTTGAGCAATTTCCGACCACCTCAAGCCACCTCGAGCCAAATGACCACCACCACTGCATTTCTTGTGCTTTATGCTTCAAAACCCACTAAAGGATCGGACAGAACCACCACCGTGGGGTGGTGGCGCCGTCGTCATCGTCGGAGCTCCGGCAGGAGCTTTGGCTACCATTTAATTTTTTAAATATTAAAAATAAAAGTTTTTAAGGCTCTCAAATAGAGGACTCGCGCGGCACGAGTCCTAGAAACTTTTTTAGGGCTCCCTGTGAGCCCTAAAAAGCTTTTTTTGTAGTAGTGTTAGCTATGAAATAAATACACATTCTGTTATTTAATAAGTTGGTGGGCCCCAACGTATCTTGGTGGGCCCAATGCGTAAAATTTCAACCCACTACTTTATTGGGAAAATGCCTCTAAGAGTGTCAGGGTGGTAGTTGGACGTTTTCCCATGTCAGGCGGTGTCATGGGACATCATTCTTCCTACTTGTAATGAGTCGACACAACGATCCATGTAACGGTTGGTGCCAGAAGACTGTCTGTCACTACTACAAAAAAGGCTTTTTAGGACTTGCATTGAGAGTCCTAAAAAAGTTTTTAGGACTTGTATTGCGAGTCCTAAAGAAGTTTTTAGGACTCATGTCTATTTGAGAGCCTCAACGTGAGTCCTAAAAAATCTCGTTGAGTGCCTTTAAGTAAGTTTTTAGGACTAGCAATGCATGTCCTAAAAGATCCCGTTGAGTGTCTTTAAATTAAGATTTTAGGACTCGCTTTGCATGGCCTTAAAAGTAATTTTTTTTTTTTTAAAATGCAGCTACAATTTTCATTTTAATTTAAAAAAATATATCCCTTTGAATGTCCAAAACGTATTAAAAGAAATTTAAAAAGAAAATACTGAAAAAATGCCAATTTTTTTAAAAGAAATTTAAATTTATCAACATGAACGACAACATGATTCAATATAAAATAGAATAAATTCCTACTTATTAGTACAATAAAAAAGAGCATATATAACTCAATTGAATAAATTAATCAATGACTAGCAACCTTTCTCTCAATCTCTTTCTTTGAATGAACACTTCTTGTCCACTTTAAACATTGGAATAATCAACTATGGCAGCATTATGAAAATTTTTTTGTTATACCTTTCCCAATGATAGAGCTATTTGCAACCCTGCATAATAAAATTAGATCAATATCATACATAATAAAGATGAGTAAAAAGTGAAACACAAAACCCATTCTTAAGTTGCACTCTCAAGAATGAAACAAGCATTCATAAACCCAACGCATAAACTAAAGTGGTTCCACTATATCAATCAAAGATGACAACAATTCTATCAATTAAAGAACACAAAATTTAGTCAATTCCAAAATCTTAGCATATAAATAAGATAAATATATATCTAATTTCTTAACTAGTAGAAAGAAAAAAAATCAATTCCTAAAAATTATTTTTAACTAGCATGTTATTCTTTTTCAGTTCATTCTAAGAAATACTTGTAACTTGAAATGTTCAAGAAATACATGCAAGATTAGAAATTAAATAATTTTTTAGTTCTTTGAAAAAAGCATTCATTCGCTATTTAATTTAATTTCAAGTTATTTCTTGTGATTATCAAGTTATTTCTTGTAGACTATTTATGTCACTATTGTTTAATATGTGATTATTTGAGACAATTTCAATTCTTGTAAAATATTATAGAGATATCAAAACTTTTGGTCAAACCAAATTTAGAAAAAGCCAGGAAAACAACAAGAAGAAATCTCTAACCTTATACCAAAGAGATAAATAATGATCTCGGTAGTGAAAATCAGAGACAAACCAAAATAGTCTTTTGCTACAATCTCTCACTCCCAAACAACCATAAGCCACTCAAGAATAAAAAAAACTCACACTATCCTTACCAGGAAGACCAAACACTATGGATAAAAAAAAAACAAGTCTTTCCCAACCTAAACTCAGAGTAAAAAATAAAAGAAGTTACCATATGAAACATCAAAATCAATCACTAAAAGCAACAAGAGATACATAGAAACATCAACAACACCACAAAAATATTGAAGAAACCATGAGGAGAGAGGATTATAAAAATAGTTACAAATAGATACAATTAATATTTGACACTTAATTACTTCGGATTCATAAACTCATTATAAGAAACCTCTTATAAAAAGAGACAATTTATCAAACACTTAGCAAGCAATATTCAAACAAGAAACTGGAATATAATTTTTATGAGTTAAACAGTATATTATAAACCAAATATACTATGTGTAAACTACCCATATATATAAACAGTATATTTAACATCGAAAAAAAAAGAAGATAAAGCCCATATATATATATGAACATGATATTCAACTACTCAGAGTGTGATAAATGAAGAGTGTGAAAACAAAACTATATAGTGGCATTTTATTCACTGTATGTTTGTTGTGTTGGGTACAATTTCTTCAAGTATTCCTAACTCAATCAATATTCACTCAGATAAATATCAAAACTCTCAATACATCAACAAATTGCACACAAATTTTAGATTTCACAGTAAAAAATAAACTTATGAGAATGGCAAAGGGCATATTTCAGATTTCTCAATTCATAAATTTCAAGTTTCTCAATATATGACGAAGAGTAAATCAATAAATTTCAACGTATTTATATTTAACACAACAGGCAACCCAATGTTTTAGTCTTCCCAAACATCTACCATGTCCAATGATATAGTATATGTTTTGTTGGTTAAGTTGGTTCAGTCAACAAACCGTTTTCTTTACATCTTTCTTTTCATTGGTTGTATTCATGTCCTACGTCATATTTAAAATATATGATGATCATCACCGAATGACATCTTTCCACCAATAAAAAAACATATCATAAAATCTTTCTTAGTATCACCCCAAAAAGAAATAAAAAATAAGCATGCCTTTTCCATATTGTGTCTATTTTGCTTTAATAAAAAATACAAATTAAGAAAATAAAATAAACATACAAAACAAAACAAAACTAAGTATAAAAAATCTACAGAAAATCGGACAACATATCCCCTAATTTACTAGCCTAGTCATCTGTCATAATCAACACCAACAAATCAAACAGCACACATGTTTTCATCCATATATCATCGCATCACACAAAATGCTCAGAACCTACTTCACTAAGACATGCAATTTTTCAACCTTCCGTTATCACCGCAGCACACAGAATTCTAAGAACCTACTTCACTACGGATGAATATCTAAGATATTCAAACTCCTCTAAAGTTATACAATTATATAGAGTAAATAGAAAAAAAAAAGCTAATGACTATTAAGAAATTTATATTGAACCATAAAACAAACACAAAGACTAAAGCTAAATTAATGATAATCATGAGCACTTGACTCTGTAAACAAAAATAGAAAGAACATATAAAAATTATATATATATATAGTGAGAGAGAGAGAGACGAGCAAAACGACAAAACCAGAATTGGTAAAAAATAAAAAATTAGATTGAAAATATAAACCTTACATTTCCTTCATCTCCTGTCAACTATATAAACAATTATGTATACAGTTCTACAGAGTACATAGAATAAAAAGGCTAATGACTATTAAGAAATTTATATTGAACCATAAAACAAACACAAAGACTAAAGCTAAATTAATGATAATCATGAGCACTTGACTATGTAAACAAAAATAGAAAGAACATATAAAAATTATATATAGAGAGAGAGAGAGAGGGAGAGGAGCAAAACAACAAAACCAGAATTGGTAAAAATAAAAAATTAGATTGAAAATATAAACCTTACATTTCCTTCATCTCCTGTCAACTATATAAACAATTATGTATGTTATATGGATAAGCTAACCACAGAAATGACCAAGAGCATGTTATTATGCAATCAAAATAATGGCACCATGATATAATTGCTGTGATCTATAAATTACAAAGTTGCTATATAATTTATAATGAACATGCTTTCTTCAGAATTTGATTATCATTAGCAACTACAGCTACTAATTGCTTGTTGGAAGTATGTAATACATAATATCATAATTTAAAAAGTTTAGTAATCTCTTAAGTAAATTATTTGCACAAGTTAGAAAAGTTGGGACCTGAAACGCTTCTCGTGGCTACCTCTTGTGCGCATCATTCACGTTTTCAACATTAGACACTCCAACAATGGACCCAAGAATAGCTCCACCTGCCTACATTCTACAAGTTTAATAATTTCCATACCAAGCACATCTAATTAACATTAAAAAATAAAAAAAATAAAGTCTATTGTTAGGAAAATTGTAAGCTCTGTACAACTAAGTCTTAATCCAAACTAATTAGTACTTGGAACACTCTATGAACATCTTTAGTCATATTAACAGTAAGATTTTATCAAAAATAAAATTCAGACCCAAACATGGAAACGAACTTAGATTTCATCATATATCTAGATAGCACCAAAACAAAAAAAGACAAGATAGTTGTAACCCAAACCTCTTGCATTAGAAAACAGTCTCAGTTATGTTTATAGCCCATGCCTCTTGAAAAAACTTCTTAAAGGAATGAGAGAAATCCTTCTATCTAGTTTAAAGAGGGACACCCTATAAGATTTAAATGCCATCACGAGCGCATTTTCCTCTTGAGATCTATTTATCAAACTCCCATATAACACCTCCATCCTCTGCAATACCAAATGCAACAGAAAATTGGGAAAGAATGTTATAAGCTCCAGTTTCAAACCGAAGAAACAAATGGTTAACGAAGAAAGGAGTCAAGAAAATTCATGCATAAGTTCTAACAAATGAGAAATGGTTGAAACAACCTAGTATTTCTTGTATTTCAGCCAATTGGGAAAAACTTTTTAGTAGATAGGATCACCTCAAAATAACACACTTCCATCAAGAATTATCGTAAGGAAATTCATCTTCCATTTCAACATTCTCCTGGAAATACTTCTGGATATTTACCAACAATGACCATGAATTCAGTCTAACCATATATTTGTTCCTTTTATTTTACTTGGCCACAATCTCCCCTAAAAAAAATGTCAGAGCTTCTGCTTAATGTAGGGCAGTATAGGATATATAGGTTAAGTGTGTTTAGTAGGATAGGAGGGAAAAGTAAATTAAATGAGAAGGGTTGAAAATCATTCGTTAATTTTCGGGTAGGATAGGGTTATTTGGTAGGAAGCATTTTAAAATAAACTAAGCAACGTATTTGTAAACCTTCAATTTAATCAATTTAAAATTCTTAGAAATTAGAGACATCTTAGAAGAGAAAGTTCACAGTTCACTCAAGTAGTAGAGTAGTCATCTTAGAAATAAAACCACTTTCATTCACTCGGAGATGATTTTGATTCTCTTCTTCATTTCACAGTTGACACACCAAAAGAAAAACCGACTCTTTTCAGACTCCTTTCCTTAATTTGCCTCTCCTTTCCTATATTCTTTCTCTCCTTCTACACATAGCCTAAGCTAACAAAATGAATAAACATTTGTCTAGGACAAATACAAGTAAAATATGTTCAATTTTCTACACACTTATGAAAAAAAGTTCAATTTTCTACTAAGAATTTTCTACACACTTATTAAAGAAATTGTTTGATTGAATCTAGCTAGATTCAATCAAACAATTTCTTCACCATATAAATTTATGAAAGACTCAATTGTGCTAGAGAGACAGTACCGCCATCGGAGCCAAGACCCTAGTGCCGCTGCCGGAGCTGAGAAGCCCAAGTGCCACCGCTGGAGAAGAGAAACCCAAGGGTGCTGAGAACCCTCCAAATGCCTCAAACCCAGCATGTTGTCGTCGCCGCCGTCGACGTCCTCAAACCCCAGCCACCGATGTTGCCTTCACTACCATCAAATCCATCGCGCCGTCGCCATCGCCTTCACCAATGTAATGCCCCAAATTTCCTAATAATGTTTAGGACCTTGATTAGGAGGTCGAGAGGGCCATAATTGGTTTATTATGTGATTAAATGATAATATGCATGTTTAGGTATATTAAATATTCATGTGAACCCATTTCTGATAAATTTGGTGATTTTCATATTTTGGTCATTTCAGGTATATTTGGCATATATGTGATATGTGTGTAGTGCATTATTATTATTTGGTTACGCCAGGGTTACTCAGCACAAGACGATCCTAGGAGGTAAGCTAGTGGGAAAGTCACAGCGAGATTTATGCTTGACTTGGAGTAAGTCAAGGGGTATTTAGAGCATTACCGGGTTATTGGGTAATGGGAATAAATATTTGGTGATAAATTGGGAGTTAGTAAGATCAGGGGGAAATTCTGGAGGTTTTGACTATTTTGTCCCTGGGGGTGTTTTCGGGACTCCGAGCATTAGGATTTGTTTGAAGCTACTTAAGCTTGAAGTAACCTTTTAAGAAATAAAAAAATGTTCAGGAAGTTCTCTCTCCCTCTAAATTCCATTTTCGTCTCCCGATCATATTTTCAAATGAAACTTGAGTTCT
Source organism: Humulus lupulus (assembly GCF_963169125.1). Classification (NCBI taxonomy): domain Eukaryota; kingdom Viridiplantae; phylum Streptophyta; class Magnoliopsida; order Rosales; family Cannabaceae; genus Humulus; species Humulus lupulus. The sequence goes on along the minus strand of NC_084794.1, from coordinate 104,695,028 downwards.
AGGACTCAGATTCAAGTGAGGATTGTGGCATAGCGATCCTAGGGAAGATTAGAAGCTTATTAGCCGGAGGATTTAGTTGGAAACAACTCAATCAGAGGTAATCCAAGTTTTAAATTCTAAGTTTTTATAGTTTTTGAGCTTGAATTGGACTTTGTGTTTTGATGAGTTTTTGATTGGTTTGAGACTTGGGTTTTGTTGGTTTTGGATGATGGGGATGTTTGGGAGCTTTATTTTTTGAGTTTAGAGATGTTTGGATAAGTTTTTGGAAGGTTTTAAAATGGAGAAATCGGGGAAAAATGGCTGGTCTAAGGTTTGGCCGCGGCCCTATTCTTGGGCGTCGCGGCCCAGGCTCGATGAAGCAGGTGGAAGGTTTTGTGAGCTCTGGGGGCCGCGGCACTGAGTATGGTGCGCCGCGGCGCTTGCCCCTAGTGATTCTGTTTTGGCTGGGGGCCGCGACGCTTGAGGGTTTTTATGGCCAAAGTGATGTTTTAAGCTTGGGAACTCAAACCTTAGGCCTCAGGGTCATTCCTACTACCCGATTTAGTGGGATTTGATGTCTCGGAGGCTAGGTCTTGGTACCGGGATTGGTTTTAGAACTTGAACTCATTGGATCACCGTTTATGGTTGGGACTAAATTATCACTAGAGGCTTGGAATCGGGATCGTGCTTGTGGCTCATTTATTGGTAACCTGTGCTTGGACCAAAGGTAAGAAAACTGCACCCTGTGTATATGACATGCATGATTATTCTTGACGCATGTTGGATGTTTAAATGTGAAGCATGTGATGCACGAGAAACATGTGATTAGGACATGCCGTGAATGTTGAATATGCAATTGATCAGAGCTTGAGTCTCTGTGTTTATGCATGATCCTAATTATGCTATCAATTGTTAAGTAATCATGCTGAATGCCCTATATTCGGATATTTGACATATGATATATGTTTGGTAGCATTGCTTACTTGTGCGTGGCCCTGATCATTCAAGTTTGGCATTGGTCGCGTGTTATCGACCTAAGAGCCAGAAACGACATAAGCGTCATGAACGCAGACCCGATAAAAGATTAGATCTAATCGACATATGCATTGGATGACTCAACATGAGCATTAATGCCGGACCGACCTCAAGATCGATGAATATTAAAAGCGCTTGTCTAGTCAAAGGCTAGTCATTTAGAGCCAGGGTCAGCGAGCCCAGTGACTGTTTAGTCACATGGCTATGGGTGTCGAGCCCCGTGTGACTTACCCATCAGTCACTCATCTGTTTAAGCTAGTGACTTACCCATCAGTCACTCATCTGTTTAAGCTAGTAACTTACCCATCAGTCACTCATCTGATTAGAGCCATGGCAGGAAAGCTCAGGTGACGGTTCCATCACACGGCTATGGGTGCTGAGCCCCGTAGTGACTTGCTTGTCAGTCACTTATTTTGGTTTAACAGAACCTCAAAGTGATATTCACTCATCTGTTTAGGGCTATAAGCTCTGTATGATCATTTTGATCATCATTTGCATGGTTTTGGGTGTTGAGCCCCATGGTGACTTGCTTGTTAGTCACTCAATATGGTTTTCCAAAACCTCAAGTGTTAAATCACTCATCTGATTAGGATTGACTTGATAGTCATCCAATCAGGAGGGCAGGAATTCTTATCATCGATTCCCCAGCATTATCTGAGATTATTTTCCTGCTTGAATTGAGCTATATTTGCTAGGCATGCCAGATATGATTTGATATCATGATATGATTGTTCTTGAGCATATTGAGTTTTATTGCTAGGCTTCGGCTCACGAGTGCTATGTGGTGCAGGTAAAGGCAAAATGAAAGTTGGACCATCCTTGAGTTGGAGAGCTTAGGTGACGATGTGTACATATGCAGCTGCTCGACCACCACGACCAAGGTTTGAAAGAGGAACTAGGTTTAAACCCTGTTTTCCCGCTTAGATCGGCTGGTTGTAATTATTTTGTTGTAATAAACCTTTAAATTATATTTTTGGGATCCCAATGTATATTTTATTGAAACGTTATATCTTAACCAAATTTTTTAATCCCTAACCCGCTAATCATACTTAGTTACACGTTTATGGCCAAATGACTCAATTAGTGAGTTAAGCACTGTTTATAATGCTCACCATAACGGTCCCTGGAGTTTAGGGCGTTACAACCAGCCCTAAGCCGCCGTTGAAAACACTAAGCCCCAATTCGAAGGGTTCTTTTTTTTTTTCTCTTATTTGTTGAGAAAATGGTATAAGCAGCCCCCAATTCGACCCACTAATAGTTTTTTCACCTAATTTTACTTAAAAAAAAATAGGGCTCCCCTTGGGTGTCCTGAAAGAGTTTTTAGGACATCCAAAGTGAGCCCTTAAAAGTCCCCACTATTAAATTTTCTATTCAGGTTTTTTAGGACTCACATATGTTTTTAGGACACTCATTGCGAGTCATAAAATGTGTTTTTTAAGGATTCTCAATGAGAGTCCTAAAATCTCCAGAAACACTTTTTTAGGACTTACATTTAGGTGTGTCCTAAAAATGTGACTTGTAAAGAGTATTTTGTAGTAGTGTGTGGTCTAGGGTCGCTGTGCTAAACACTTGGCAACTATCATCCAGGTCCAGAGAAGGGCTCACACATGCCTGGAGGAGGGAATAATAGAGTTGGCGATCATGTTCTGAGGCTTGGAGAATGATTCATTGACAAGGTCCTCGGGAGGTAATGCATTATGGGGGTCTTACTCCTTCGGTGGTGGTGAACCGTGATGAGGACTGGTATTAACTCTCGTGGAACTTTAAACAGGTTTCTGGGAGCATTAACGGACTTCTGTGAAGCCTTAATCACTTTTAATTTGTGCCATGTGTCATCTGGTGCACACACAACACCAACATATCCAAGTTGTTGTAGATTAATCAAAGAACCACCTCAAAGTAATAGAAAATATTTATGTATATTTCCACCATAAAATATTTGTATATATGAGTAAACAAATACTCAAATAAGTTATTAGGCAATAAACCCAAACATAAGATATCTATATACCTAAAATCTATGTGGAGAATTAATGTAGTTAAATGAAAAACTACTCTAGATTCTAGGTCTAGTGAGTAGAATGTCAAGTTTTCGAGATCAAGAGGACATGTGAAATAAATGTGTGAAAGACCCTTTCAATTCGATAGTAGAACATGCGACGTACTCAGTACTGGAATAAGATATTCCGGCATAAATAGAGTTGTAGGAAAGAGCTAGAAGCACAAATGTAGTTCCAAAATCACCCGACGACGACAAGCAGGCACAACTCAAGGGAAGTATATCACTACTCTAGCGTGAGCTTGACCGACCACAATATAAATTACATATTTGCACAATTAGAGTAAGATTCGCACAAAATATGGAATGCTTTAGTCAACTACACAAATAGGAAAGTGGACATTTTCCCACTAGTTTTGTTACCTAAACTTTACTAATCAGGATGAATGTTGCAATTAAAAAATTATACTATTATTTCGTCTTTTAATAGGTTACATCCAGTTAGTGAATCATCTTGATCACTTCACTCGAAATCAAAATAGAGTTACACTCCAATAAAGTGAAAGATCAATCTCACAAGCTCACAATAGAAAAACTCTTCATAAAGTATGAGAGCATCCTAAAACAAATTCTCAATATGATCTCACGCACAAGAACTCTTCTCACAACTTGATCCTCTTTCTGGTATGTAATCTCCTAAAGACTTGTAAAATGAGTAAATTCGAATGTTATAAATTGGATGAGACTTACATAAAATAGTAAGCTCTCTAAATAGTCAACTTAACTACTATCCAATAAAGGAAAGTTCTTGAACTTAAGAGAATAAATCAAGATTGGCTCGGTTTGCTGACATGGATCTGGTTTGGGGAATTAATCTCCACATATTAATTTATAAAAGATTCATTTATGGATTTCTTTTGTACCTTTTTTCAATAGAAAAGAGGCTTCATTATACAAGGCTTATAGCCAAAACAGTTGAGCCGAATTTCTTTTGTATTTAATAACCTCTTTAGAAATATCATGTCTCTTAAAAATAACAACCAAATCATATCATGTCAGAATATGCGGTAATTACCATTTGATCTCCAAATTTATAAAAACTCCATATGAAATACAACTCTTGCTACAAACACTAAAATACCTGTTCCCTTTAAAAGAAGAAGAGGAGGAGGAGAGGAACATAGTTCAAAAAGCATAATTAGCCTGTGTTAATTTTAACAAGTCCATCTTCAGTCTCCAGAGGTATAGATACATTATATAATAACTAAGCAAGCACGACCCTTTTCACCCTTCTCTCTTTGGATCGCTCTCAGAGGAAAAAATTACAGAATTAAAAAAAGAGTAGAAGCTCTAATGACTGATTAAAAAAGAAAAAGAAGAAGAGAGGGATTAGATCAAACAGCGAGAGAAGTTTTCTCTTTAGATTATCTGTCAGAAAAAAATTACATAATGGAGCAAGAGGAGGGTTGCTGGTAGTGGTAGGCATGGTTGTACGACACGTATCCAGGCTCTGGCATTTGGTAATAAGATTCTGTGGTCACGTAAGGATGCCAAAGGAGCTGAGCAACTTCAGTTTTGTTGTCTTCTTCCTTCTTCTCAATGGGACTCACGCTCACCACTTCTGCGTGCTTCAAGCTCTTTCGGAGCAGAGTGGTCAGCAAAACCACGTCGATGTCGTCTCCCGTAACCTCTATTTGGCTCTTCTCCTGCTGAAGTGATGCTTGTGTTACTCCTGCGCATCAAATAATTAGAGCAATATTATTCATCACTACTTTAGTTTCTTTCTTTTAGTAAATACTTGATATTTTTGTGTTTTATAAAGTTGGTTCTTACCATTAACTCCAACTGCAGTCTTAATGGCTTTTGTGCGGCACTTCTGGTCATCCAGTGCGACCTTGATGACCACCTTTAGCTGCACAAATTAATGAAGGATGAAATCAGAAACATGATCTTAACAAAACAAGTTGGAATTTATTTGATAATCAGTATATATTTTTAACTTAATCTATACCTTCATGATGAGTAAGAGGACGACGATGATTTTTTTGTTCTATAAGAAGAGATGAAATCTTCTTTCGTTGTTTGGAAGAGTGAGTGCGTGAGGGGGAGAGTGTTGTTGTGGAGATTGAATCGGTTGGTTTTGTGGAACATGACGTGGTTGTAGTGGTGTATTTATAGACAAGAGAGTAAAGAGCTCTTGACTTTGGTCTTTGTGAATTAAAAGCTGTACTAGCTAGCTTGTATCGAGTTACGTTCCAAGTTGATTCCCTCTCTTTTTCCAGAAGCTACCTTCCAAGAATGTAAAGTAAAGGAAGTGGCCCATTCTAAAAAGCTGCTGTAATATTAAAACAAGAATTGGTCAATCATAAAGTACATGATCCCACACGGTTACTACTACAGGGTACGGATGAAAGAATTGTCTAAGAAAGAGATAGAGAAAACTTTACGATAAATTTGAGTTGTATATTTTCGTTTGGGAGTGCTCCAAAGATCCACGCAAACTTTACAACCCCACATCCGAATATAAATTATCATAACTCATGTATAGTCCCAAAACAAAGAGCGCACTAAAACAACACAATCAACACAAAAATGTTTATTCTAGCTCAGTTCAAAAATGATTTACTTCTAACACAAAAAAAAATTATTTTAGTTCGGTAAAGAAAAATGATTTTCTTCCAGTTTAGCTTAAATACTCTAAAAAAACCTATGGAAGAATGTCTTAATTTTTTTTAATAGATCTCTTTAAAGAATTTGTACACGCTAGTTTTACCAATGTTCAAAGCTCTCAACAAAACCCCTAAAATTCTTCTTTATATTTAAAAATAAACAATAAAAAAAATTCTTCTTAGGAGATGAGATACCAGATCAATAATTATAAGACACTACTCTCTGTCTAGTGACCAAAAATTCTGTTATATAGGAATTAATATATATATATATAAATATATATAAACTCTACCTTGATTCTTACAAATCTAATGGACATCATTCCACCTTTAATTCTACTTTTGTTGATGATGAATTCTGGAATACATGTACATTTTTTTGAGAGTAAGAAAAAAAAAAGGCAAACAAAGAGTAAATAGTGTAATTCTCATAGTTGGTTGGTATTAGAAAAAGTTATTGCATTTTAATTAGGGGGACATATAGAGTGAGGGCAAATCTATAGTAAGGGTGTCATTTTAACCCTAACTAGTAAGGTTTTTTCTATGTTTTTACTACTTTGAGAAATTATAATCTCAATTTTTTTATATGATGATGCAAATTGTAGTTATAACAAACATTCTACCAGTTTTTGATCAAGAAATTCAGAATAATTTACAGTGCTAAAATTAAAGTTCAAACAATCTATTATATATGCGTATAAAAAAAATAGGTAGTCGTGCACCTAATTGTTTGAATTGTGATTTTGGCACCGGAAATTGTTCAAAATTTCTTGAAAACTTGTGGGATGCCTATTATAACTACATTCTAGACCATCATTTTTGTGTTTATCTACTTGAACATTTGGGTATGTAAAAACCCTTATTGGCTAATTTGTTTTAGACAAAATATTTTAATTTGAGAAAAATCAGCAACATAACTTTAAATAATTATCACATAATTCAGCTGGTTTTTAGTGTGAAAAATCTTATTTAGTGTGAATACAATTTTTACATTATTTATCACAATCAATCTTTATTGGTAAAATATTGTATTTAAATTATCTTGTGAGAATATTTTCAGGGATTATGTTCATTCAGGAATAAGGAGGTTTTCGAAAATGAACATGGTCAAAAGAAATGACCATGTTCGTTTTGTCAAATAAGTCCGATGTCGCTGCTGACTCAACACTTTCCTTTTCTGTCGACATAGAATTAATCTGGCTGGCAGATTTTCTAAATCAAAGAAATTGGAAAATATTCTTGTATTGATTACAAGATCTCAGATAGAGCTGGCCCTGGACGATTTCTTTACCTACAAATACCTTGCCAAGGCCTTTGGAAATTTCACCTCTTCCATGTGGAAATTTGTAAACATAATGTTATTTTGAAAAGTGTTTTCTTTGTAGAGATTAAGTTTGTTTACCTTAATCTTTGTGAGAATGTTGAGTGTACTTGTGGATATCTATCTAGTCTCTTGTAAATTGGTAGTGTCTATTGTGAAAGTGTTCATAAGGATCTTCAGAAGATGATTCTGTCTAAGTCTCACTTCGGGAGGAAGTGAGCACTTGCTATTCTTTGAAGGGATTTCAAGAGAATCAGCATTTCATCAAAACCAGATTCGTAGAGAAGAGTACAACAAGATTGCGACAATAGTTTAAGAAGGAGTCTTACATTGTTTAAGTCAATGCTTTTGTACACATTATTTCTTTACTAATTGGTTTATTTTCTGGGCTTGGCCCCGTGGATGTAGGTTATCTGAAAGGATTTCTGAACCATGTAAAAATTATCGTGTGTTGAATTTTTTACCTGTTTGTTCTGTTTCTGTTTAAACATTTGCATAGTAGCGTTAACAAAACTAGAATCTGTCTAAACAACTTAATTAGTATTATGCATTTAATTAAGTTGTTTATTTTAAATCACTTGGTAATATTAAAATATAGAATTTCAATTGGTATCAGAGCGAGTCACTAAACTCTTAGTACAATCTTGTATTTTTTTTCCGTTTGTTTAGTGCCTTGTGAAATGTCTTTCTTTGCAGAAGGTGGTTCAATAATACGCCCTCCCTTGTTGAATGACTCTAACTATCCTTATTGGAAAGTTAGAATGAAAGCGTTCATCAAATCATTGGATGAAAATGCATGGAGATCAATCTTAACAGGTTGGACACCACCTACTGAATCTGATGTTCTCATAAAGGTAAAATCTGAAATCAATTGGACTGATACTAAAGACAAATTGTCTAGTTATAATAACAAAGCCTTGCATGTTATCTTTAATGGTGTTGGTGAAGGATATATAAAAAGAATTTCTTCATGTGAGTTCGCCAAAGAGGCTTGGAAAATTCTTCAAACTCAATTTGAAGGAACTACTGATGTTAAGCGCTCTAGGCTTGTAATGTTAACTACAAAATTTGAAAATCTTAGAATGACTGAAACTGGGTTGCTCACCGAATTCTATGAAAGATTATTTGATATTGCTAATGAATATTTTTCCTTAGGTTAAAATTTAGAAAATAGTGTGTTAGTTCGAAAAATTGTTCGAGTTCTTCTTGACAAGTTTCAAACTAAGCTCATGGCTATTAAGGAGGCAAAAAATCTTGAGACAATGAAAGTAGAGGGGTTGATGGGTTCACTACGAACTTTTGAATTAAATCAAAAAATCTATCAAAAGGAAAAACCGAATGCTCACAAAGAAAAATCAGTTGCTCTCAAATCATCAAAGAAGAAAGACTCAGATGAAAATGATGGAAAAGATGAGATGGCCTTGTTGACCAAAAAAATTCAAAAGTACATTAAAAAATTTGGAAACAAGAAACCTACATTCAAATCTTCCAAAGGTAACCACTTCTCTAAACATTTTGATAATAGCAATAAAAGAGGTGTGCAATGTAGGGAATGCGAAGGATTTGGTCATATCCAATCTGAATGTGCCAATACACTGAAGAAGAATAAAAAAGTAATGGCAGCTACTTGGAGTGATCAGGACTCTAAAAGTAGCGATGAAGCAAATAACTCAATTGTTGCCTTAAGTTCTGTTGTTTCTGGATTAACTTTAAATTTCCAGGTTAAAAAAAGGTTTGTTTTTCTGAACAACACTATTCAAGAAGAAAATTCTGAATGTGAATCCAGTGAATCCGATTTGGATGAGGATTCTTTGAAAGAGCCATACAAATACATGTATGATTAGTGGTTCAAAGTATGTTCTGATAATCGCTTAATGGCAAGCAATAACAAATCTTTACAAATAAGAAATGATGAACTTGCAAATATTGTAAAGAATCTTGAGAATAAAGTTATTGCTAAAGACTGTGAAATTAAGCGATTATCAAGTGAAATTAATCACATGGCTAAAGGTGTAAAAATGATTAATCCAAATTCTAGGATTTTGGATGATGTAATTGTTGCAAGTCAAAAAGCAGGTAATTTTAGGGATTAGGATCTAATGGGTCCAAATCAAAAGGCAAAATCATTTTTGTAAAATCTGGAATTGGTTTTGGCTCAACCAGTAACGTTTCTACAGGAACATCTATGTTGACTGATGCTACAAAAGTACAGTCTGTTCCAACAAATGTTACACAGACCAAGGTTCTTAGAAGCAATAAAAGTGGGCATTTTGTTCCCATTTGTCATTATTTTTGGAGTGAAAGGGCACATCCGGCCTAGATGTTTTACTATGATGAATTTTTTTCAAAAATAATTGTCTCAATTGTTATAGTAGAAAAAAAAACAGATTGTGAAAAAACCATCCAAAAAGGTTTGGATAGAGAAAAAGATAAATTGTCATGTTGCATTTACTTGTCATAAAACTCGAGCATCTAATTCTTGGTATTTTGATAGTGGATGCTCCAGACACATGATAGGTGATATAAGTATACTCACTAATTTCAAATCTTTGAAATGTGGTGCTGTAACTTTTGGTGATGGTATGGTAGGAAATATTGTTGGAAAAGATACCCTAAATCTTGATGGGTTACCAAAATTGAGAAATGTTTTTCTTGTAGAAGAATTTAAGGCTAATTTGATTGGCATAAGTCAAATCTGTGACCAAGGCTTCATAGTAAATTTTTCTCATGATGATTGCAATGTTGTTGATCAAAATGGTATGAGTGTTTTGAAAGGATATAGATCCATTGATAATTGTTATACACTCTCACCAACACTCACATGTCATTCGGCTATAGGTAATACAACATATTTATGGCACGAAAAACTGGGACATATACATTTCAAAAGTTTGAAAAAGATTGCTAGTGCAGGTTTAGTTCATGGGTTACCCAAATTGGGTAAAGAATCTGCAGGTAAATGTGAACCTTGCCAGTTGGGGAAACAATTGAAAAATTCTCACAAACGTGTCACAGGAATTAATACTTCAAAAGTTCTTGAACTTTTGCATGTGGATCGTATGGGTCCTATTCAAGTTGAAAGTATTAATGGAAAAAAGGTACATTTTTGTTTGTGTTGATGATTTTTCTCGCTTTACTTGGGTTGATTTCTTGAGAGAAAAACCAGATACTTTTGATGCCTTTAACACTCTTTGCATTAAATTAAGAGTTGAAAAGGATTGCAATACAGGCAAGATTGTAAGAATCAGAAGTGATTGTGGTAAAGAATTTGAGAATACTGTTTATGATGATTTTTGTAAATCTCTAGGTATTTCTCATGAGTTCTCAGCGCCTAAAACTCATGAACAAAATGGAGTTGTTGAAAGAAAAAAATCGAACCCTTCAAAATGGCTAGGGTAATGTTGAATAGAAAAAAACTTTCAAAAAGAGTGTGGGCTGAGGCAATTAACACTGCTTGTTACATAATCAACCGTGTATTCTTATGATCAGGTACTAGCAAAACTCCATATCGAATTTGGAAAGGTAAAAAACCTAACTTAAGTTATTTTATTGTGTTTGGTTGTGTGTGTTACATCCTTATGGATAGACAAAATATTGGAAAATTTGATGCCAAAAGTGATGTTGGTGTTTTTCTTGGCTACTCCATTAATAGTAGAGTTTATCGTGTTTATAACATGAGAACTCAAACTGTGATGGAATCTTCAAATGTTGTTATTGATGATTTGAAATATTTTTCTGAATATTCCAGTGAAGAAGAAGTTGACAGGTTAATCGATGGAAATACTCAAAGAGAACCATATGATATTCTGGAAGTGATTCCGTGCCCACAGTTTCAGAAACAGTCATAACGGAACCTGAATCTGTTGCAACAACCTCTGGACAAAGAGTGAAAGCGGGTCCAGAAATTGTCATTGATTCAATTCAGAGAGAATCTTTTACTGGAGTTAAAAAGAATCACCCTACTGACCTCATTCTTGGTAACATTGAGGATAGTATGGTCACAAGAAGAAGGTGTGTGAATCTTGTTCAATTTGTTTGTTTTACTTCATCTTTTGAGCCTAAAAATGTGAAAGAGGCTTTGTGTGATGAATCCTGGATAAAAGAAATGCAAGAAGAGTTGGAACAATTTTCTATAAATGATGTTTGGACTCTTGTACCCAGCCTAATAACACCAACGTTATTGGGACTAAATGGATTTTTAAAAATAAAACAGATGAATTTGGTACAATAATTAGAAATAAGACTAGGTTGGTCGTACAAGGTTACATGCAAGTAAAAGGGGTAGACTTTGATGAAACCTTTGCCCCTGTTACTAGAATTGAGTCTATTAGGCTATTTCTTGCATTGTTGGTTTTAAATTATACCAAATGGATGTCAAAGCTGCGCTTTTGAATGGTATATTAAAGGAAGGGGCATTTGTTGAACAACCAAAGGGTTTCGAGGATCCACATTTTCCAGATCATGTTTTATAACTCAAAAAGGCTCTCTATGGTTTGAAACAAGCTCCCAGAGCCTAGTATGAAAGGTTAACTCAATTTCTTGTTTTAAATGGTTATAGGAGAGGTGGAGTTGATAAAACCTTGTTCATTAAAAATGTTGATTCTGACATTATTATTGCTCAAATTTATGTCGATGATATTGTTTTTGGTTCCACTTCTAACACTCAAGTGCAGGAATTTATCAAGCAAATGAAAGATGAGTTTGAGATGAGCATGGTAGGGGAGTTAAATTACTTCGTACGATTACAAGTCAAATAGATAGAAGAAGGAACCTTCATCTCTCAAAGTAAGTATGCCAAAAATTTGATCAAGAAATTTGGGATGGAATCTGCTAAACATGCCAAAACACCAATGGTAACGATGGTCAAACTGACCAAGGATGAAAATGGTGTAAAGGTAGATTCAACACTATTCAGAAGCATGATTGGAAGTCTTCTGTTTCTCACAGCTAGTCGTCCTGACATTAGCTATAGTGTTGGAGTATGTGCTCGGTATCAAGGGAATCCCATGTGACAGTTATAAAGCGAATCATTCGCTATGTGAATGGTACTCAGGAGTATAGAATTTGGTACTCAAAGAAAACAAACTCTAACCTTGTTTGTTTTAATGATGCTGATTGGGCAAGCAATGCAGATGACAGAAACTAGATTGTTTCTACCTAGGAAACAATCTGGTTTCCTGGCACAGCAAGAAAAAAAATTCAATCTCCTTGTCAACTATTGAGGCTGAATACATAGTTTCAGGAGGTTGTTATGCCTAATTATTATGGATGAAAGAAATGATGACAGATTATGGGTTTGAACTTTACACTTTGACTATTTTTTGTGATAATACTAGTGCAATTAATATCTCAAAAAATTATGTTCAACACTCTCGCACTAAACACATTGATATTCGTCATCATTTTATCAGTGAACTTGTTGAGAATAAGACTTTGGTCTTAGAATATATTGAGACTGACAAACAAATTACAGATATTTTTACAAAATCCCTTGATACAGTCAGGTTTGATTTCCTAAGGAAATCATTGGGGGTTTGTACTAATTAAATATTATTTGTATTGTGCCATATCCTTGTGCTAGAAAATGTTGCGTGATGTCTTCTTGTTCTTGTCCAAAGAGAAAGTCTCAATCATTATGACAAAATGTATTTTTACTTCATGTTAGAGTTTATAGTTAATAGATATCATGCATATTTTTCAAAAAATAAAATCAAAATAAATAGTCCCTCCAATTAATATTCTTCCAAATCAATATGTGTTTATAGCGTATGAGTATTTAATCCTTAAAAAGTATATTCAGGCTCCATTTTAGAATAGAGCTACTTGTACTGTTGTGTAATTGCTATCTTTGAGTAAGTTGGAACTATGTAACAAAGATTATGTAGAAGATACTCTACCACTGATAAAGGCTACCTTCAATGTAGTGTGAAAGCGTCTAATTTGGGTACTCTTTGAGAAAAAGGCTAAAAATTGCCACATAGTGTAATGTCCTTGAAAAAGACTAAAATTGCCATACAGGGTAATGATCTCTGCTTTCACAATCACACACAAATGCTTATGATATACTGTTGGAAAAATTTGTAAGACTTATACGCACTTATTGATTTTGATAAAATATTTTTTGTGACGGAAGTATATATTTTGTGATATTTAAATAAAACATGATATATATTAAATATATTCTCTAACCTTATAGTAAAAATTTGTTATGAATTAATGTTTGTTACTTCTCCAAGGACAGAGCACGAAGACATTGGGCACAAATCAGAATGGGATATTTTTTTATACTTTTGGTCATCTACTATATATATATATAAAATGAAAATAAAAAATAAATAAAAAGAGAACCCTATCCATGTGTATCAAAAGGGCATGTTGTATAAATTTTGTTTTGTCTTTATCATATTTTGTTAAGATCAAAGGTTTCCTTTTATGGCTTATTTCCCAATTTTGTTTTTTGTGTTAATATTTACAATTAATTTTTTGGGATATTATCGTGCACCTTACAAAAGTGTATATTCAAATTAATTCTAAAAAAAAAGGAATAAAGATCAAATCCCTATCTCTCTCATTCTTTATATTCGGACAACTAGGGTCCCATTCTTATAATCGTCACCATCCTTCTTCTTCTTTTTTCTTTTTCGGTTTATCTTTTCCTTGTGGCAGTTTTTGGTCTTGTAGCCATGGTGAAGACTAGGGGAAGTGGGTCACGATCTCTTAAGGATTTGAAGGATGGGTCTTTGTCTGCATCACCTTCACTAACCAAGAAAAAGGCTCAAAAGAGTACTTTATCTTAGCCTTGCCTCATTGACGCAACCACCACCACGAGGAAAGTCGTGGTCATTCCGGACCTCGAAGCCCGCAAAGTTCCACTTGGACCTCCTTCAACGACAGCTCTGCTTGCCTCTATATAATGCCCGACTAATTAGGGTACGTTACCAAGGGAGGTCCCATCCTCCTAATATCCCTCCTGGCCGCGTTTTTGCGCCAGATCTTATTCTCAGCACCCTTTGCAGTAAAGGCTCTCTCCACTACTTGAGCATATGTTGTCACTCCAGGTACTATGGTAATTCTGACATCCTGGGCTATCATAGGTTGTAGCCCCTGAAGGAATATTTCCTCTCTTGTCCCATCAATGGGAACCAAGTCTGCAGCAAACTTGGCTAGTTTGTCGAATTTCAGGGCATATTCGGTCACTGACATATTCCCTTGCAAGAGTTTACTGAACTCCTCAGCTTTTGCAGCTTTAATGGCCTCATTGTAATACTTCTCATTGAAGAGGGTTCTGAAATCTTCCCAATTCATTGTGGTTACATCCCTAGTCTGGGACACCACCTCCCACCAGATTCGGGCATCCTCCCGAAACATGTATGTGGCACATGCCACTCTTTCATTACCCACCACCCTCATGAAATCCAGGATGGATGTAATCATGGCCATCCACTGGTTCGCCTTAAGTGGATTTGCGCTGCCCTAAAAAATCGAAGGGTGTTGCTTCCTGAACCGTTCATATACCAACTCCCAACGGTTCTCTAATTCTGTCTACTATTGTACGGCCAGTATTGGAACAGCAGATGGGACCCCTGATGCAGCATTCCCTGCCGGAACCTATTGTTGCCTCAACTGGCGAATTTCTTCATCTTGTCTCGGTAGTCTAGCTTGCAGGTCTACAAGCCTCTGTTGCCAGTTCTCAGGGGCTCGCGGAGGGTTCTGACCCTGGCTACCACTTTCAACCTGATTCTCAACGCTTGCTAGCTCATTAGATTACCCTGGAAGCATACTTCCAAGTCTATCTGCAATCAATGACTCGACTTATCAGGCGGTAATAACAATATTTCACATCAACCCACGGTTCAAAACCGATCGAATAAGCATTCACATGCATTGACAGTGCTAATAAGCATCCCAATAATTTACACATAACAATCATGCTAATAAGCAGAGGAATTCATGATATTACTTAAACAAGATGCTAATAGGCACATTCTTGGCATGCATACACATAACATAATGCTATTAAACATTTTCCAACACTCAAAAGAAAACAGAATGCTAATAAGCATTTCCCTCTAGCATGCAGTAGTGCTGATAAGCATCCTCTATCTAGTGTATACATACAGCAGCGCTAATAAGTGTTTCTTTCATTCATCAATTATAATGACGCTAATAAATGATCCTACATCATTTACAAATATCTATCGTGCTAATAAACACATCCTCAACCCACACACAGCAGTCAAGGGCCAGGCCCTATCAGAATACCTCATGCTTCTTATTCAAACTAGCAGGTAAAGCATATATAATTCATTTAAGCAAATATACACATAACTATATTAATAGTTATCCAACCCCGAGTCATGCTTGTCTTTAGCAATGAATGTACATGCCCAGTCCAACATCAGGAACCCTTAAACCTTGGCAGCTAATACCAAGCTGTAACGCCCTACTAATTAGGGTCCGTAATCAAGTGTGTTTAAAAGTAGTGCTGGACTTGCTAAACAAGTAATTTGGACTAAACATGTGATTAAGCTACAAAAGAAATAGGTATTTAAAATTTTGATCAAGTCATAACCATTTCATTAAACCCAAAAACATATTCTTTACACGGGATCCCAAAAACATTAGTTTAAAAACCGATTACAACATCCAAATTACATAGTAGGCCGACCTAGGCGGCAAAAGGTTGGTACAACCCTAGATTTCTTAAGAATCTCGGCCGTGGTGGTCGAGCGGACTGCATATGTACATGTCACTGCTATCGCCCTCTGACTCATGGCTGGTTGAGCTTCTCTTTACTTTTACCTGCACCACAAAGCACCCGTGAGCCAAAAGACTCAGTAAGAAAACATATTAAACAATTCACAGAGTAATATATCTGTCAAACAGTAATAACTGAATCTGGTGTAATCATTATACAAATCAGCAACCATAGGGTCACACAAGTACGTGTCGCACTTCCTTTCAATTTGTTGGCATCTGAGCCAGTCAAGTGCGTGTTGCACTCCCAGGGTGGCCCAACCATGGTGGCCCGCACTCCATGTGCATAATGCCAATCTCAGCTCATTTGCTGAGTCTTACTGATCCTCGACTCATAAGTCAAGCCTCACAAGTCCCTGACTTATAAGTCCAACTTTAAGACCCTCAGTTTATAAAGACGAGTCTCTCAGAATTCAATGAACCTTCGACTAATAAGTCAATATCCAACTAGCATCCTAATAATCCCCCGGTTTATAAACCGAGCTTTCTAGTCACAACAGACAATCACATATTTCATTTGACATACATACCTACCGATACAATGCATTATAATACACTCAAACATCAATCATAGGCATAATCATAATTGTGCACATTCCAATGTACTTAACCAAATATTCACAAACATAATTATAATCAAGTTCAATAACAGGCCAAAGCCTTAATCATGTTTATAGTTAACCATTGGGCTAAGCCCTAACCACACATTCACATACTGGGTGTAGTTTTCTTACCTTCGGTCCAAATGCAAGTTGCTATCGATGCCCCTTTAGTACGATCCCTGATTCGAGCCCTTATCATTGACCTAGTCACAACCATGACAAAGAATTCCATCATCAACAAGTGAATAAAAGCTTCTAGACCGAGTCCTAGCCTCAAGGAAGTCGAATTCCACCCAACATGGAAGTAGAATCGATCTCGAGCACAAAAGGTTAGGTTCCTGAACTCAAAACCTTCTCAAGGCCAAAAATCCCCTTAAGGGTCGCGGCCCCATGGTCCCATGCCGCGGCCCACCTCTAATCAGAGGCTCAGCCTCCCCAGACTCCTGACACGCGCCGCGGCCCAGTCCTTGTGGCACCGCGGCCCACCCTTGCTTCTGAGCCAACCTGGCTCCCAATTTTTCTCTAGAGGGCCACGACACACCAAGAACAGAGTTGCGGCCCAGCCCTTCGAACCCAGAATTTATGGGTTTTTCCTTAGCCGAACCCAACTATAAACAATCTAATTATACCCCAAATCTCTCAACTTAATTCCCATAATTAACATAACCCTTTCCAGCAACAAAACCTACCTAATTAATAGATCAAAACTCATCAACACACCCAAAATTCAGCCTCCCAACTATCAAGCATGCAAATACTTAAACCTCAACCGTAACCAAAAAAATATCATAACAAATTTTGAATTTAAGCCCTTACCTCTAGTGTGATAATTCCCTTGAGCTAATCTCCAAACTTCCAAAGCTCAATACCTCAATTTCCTAGGCTTTGTTCTTCAAATTTCCCCAAAATTCTTCCCAAGCTTCATGAGATAGAGAGAAAACGAGGGAGAGAGAAAGAGTGAGCTGCTGAGACTTCTTTTCTTTTGTTCCTAAGTCATCTAAGAGGTTCCCAACCAATCAAGTCCTAAACTTGGACAGAAATGACCAAATTGCCCCTTCGCCCTAAGCCTACTCATCACATGCTCCCAAGGGCCCCGCTACCCCCAATTTACCCCTTATAATTCCCGTTACTTTCAAAATTCTCACAAGATCACTAAGTAATTTCCCATTACCCGCTAAATCCCGGTAATGTACTAAACTACTAAAAATACCCCTAAGCTCACCTTGAGCCGAGAATTAAACCCCGTTGTGACTTTTCTGCTAACTTGCTCATTAGGATGGCCTCGTGTTGAGTAACCCAAATATATCCACATAATAATGTGGTGTCAATCACACAGACTGAAATTAACAATTATACCCCCAGCGGGTCAAATTACTAAAATGCCCCTCTTATAAGATACAGGCCCACGTACGCACATTTAACATTTCTAACAGGCATTGTAATGACCCAACTATTTCTAAGACCTTGGACCATTAAAACTACTAGACATAGCTACTACTTTGATGAGAACATACGTAAGAAATATTCATAACTTTATTTGTAATGACCCAACTAATTCTAAGACTTTAGACCATTAAAACTACTATACATAGACACTATTTTCAAGAAAACGTACATAAGAAACATTCACAAACTTTGTTAAAAACTCTAAAATAAATGTTCAAATACTTAAATTCGGGGTATGGGATCCCATTGTTTGAAAAATAAAACATAACTTTAACTTAATTAAAATTGTTTACAAAACCAAGTGTGGAAAATACGTAGAAACATAATTAAAAAGACTGAAAATAACGTCGTCCTCGAATCGTTCACGCAGTCCATCAAATCCATTCTTCCTCAATACACAACCACAAGCTTCCAAGAATCCTTCCGTCGCCATAAATATTTTCCTGCATACATAAAAATAAAGGAACGAGCCTAATGCCCAGCAAGGAAAATCTACTAAAAACATAAAACATACAAAAAAAAAACTATATCATGAACATATACTATAAACATATGTAATATACTACTACAATGGCCATTATACTACTTGGGGCTTGTTAACTAAGCAAGTCATATGTCCAATAGATTTGTGGGGCTTGCTAGCCAAGCAAGTCATATGCCCATAAATTATTGGGGCTTGCTAGCTAGACAATTCATATGCCCAAGGTCTATAAACATATTGTACATAATGTAACATACAATAACATAACATAACATAACATAGCATAACATATCATATAAGCATAAAAAATTCTATCATATTTTCCTTACCAATACCAGGATATGTGAACAAGGACGGGATTTGGAACACTCCTAAAACCAACAATAAGAATGTGAGTTTCTAAAGAAAGAGATGATAAAGGAATGAACTAAACGACCAAGATGAAACTTACCGAAAAGAAACCTTAAGTTCAAAGAACTTAAATACCTAACCAAGAATAGAAAACAACGAGTTAGGATTTGAGTAAAGAAAACTAAAAGAAACTAGAGAGACATACAGAAATGAACTAGGAATAGGAATATATTTGGATGTACTAGAACTGAACTACTCCTCGATATAGAAAAACACATTATTATCTTACTTCCCAAGTGTTTATAAAGCTTAAGATGATAAAGCTTATACCCCAACCCAAGTGTTTAATACTCTATAGTAATCCTAGTAGCTTGAGGGCTCTGAACACAGCTTGAAGAATGAGAGAAATGGCTGGGTACTAGGTCCTATTTATAGAGTTCAAGGTGTGGAAAGATCTTCTTTTAGCTTGAATAAAATAATGAATATTAATTGAAAAATATTTGAATCTTAAGACTCGGTCAAAACGTTAAGAGGCTTATCAAGAGGTTGAGTGTTGAATTGAACTCTGTTTCAAAATCATTTGAAAATGTAACCCTAGAGCTGATATAGCGCCCATTGTAGGCGATATATCGCCTGGGCTTATATCCCGAGGGCTCGTCAATGCATTTGTGCGAAGTTCACGTGTTTTTCGTATTCCCCGTGTGGCGATATATCGGCTCCTAGGCTACGATATATCGGCATACGTGAATATTTTAAACGCATAATTGCACATTATCAGCTTAATTTGAAATGATAAAACATGTTTGACTGAGTAATACGAGATTCCAGCAAGTTCTGGAAGGGTCTAGAGCTTCTAGAAACCTCTATTTATGAATTATCCACTTAAATCCTCAAATAAACAAGGTTGTGACAAATGTCATGCTCTTATTGGTCTTGGAAGATTCTAGAGCTTTCTTGAACTTTCTTTCAATTTAAACTATAGTTAAATCCTTAAATAAACATGCACACGACAAGTGTCATGTTCTTATTAATCCTATCTAAACCTTATAGTATAATAAATGACATCTTTATAACCAGCTATATTAATCAAACCTTATGTTATAATTAATATTCTTAAACTATAGGTTAAACTTATAAAATCTATAAGAGTTGCTACGAGTGTTCAACTAAGTCCCGGCTTGAACCAAAATCCACAGTAATAAACATACTATGACTACTACTAACTATCTAGCTAGCTAAGTAAACATTCTGGGACTCTACAATTCTCCCCTACTACAAATAATTTCATCCCCGAAATTTACTTACAAAACAAATCCGGATACCGAGCTTGCATGTCCTCCTACAACTCCCACGTTGCCTCCTATTCAGAACTATTACTCCATAGGACTTTGACTATCGGAATACTCTTGGACCGTAACTACTTCATCCCTCTACTTAGGATGCTAACCTGTCATTCCTCGTAACTCAAGTCTTTCTAAAGCGCTAACGTATCATACTTGAGGACATGAGATGAGTTTGACACATACTTACGCAGCATCGAGATGTGGAACACATTGTGGCCATCTACTAGAGCTGGCAGTAGGGCTAATCTATATGCAACTGCACCCACTTTGTCCAATATTTCAAAAGGCTCTATAAATCGGGGACTAAGCTTGCCTTTCTTCCCAAACCACGTCACACCTTTCATAGGAGATATCTTTAGGAAGACTTAATCTCCAACTTTGAATTCCACATCCTGCCGCTTGGCATCCGCATAACTTTTCTGACGGCTTTGAGCAGCGAGCATGCACTTTCTAATCAACGATACTGCTTCCTGAGCTTTTCTAACAGCTTCGGGACCAAGAAGCTAGCTTTCTCCTACCTCATCCCAATGTAACGGCGATCGGCACCTTCTTCCATAAAGTAACTCATAAGGCGCCATCCCGATCGTTGACTGGTAGCTATTGTTGTAGGAGAATTCTATCAGCGACAAATACTTATTCCATGATCCTTCGAAATCAAGTACACAAGCGCGCAACATATCTTCTAAAATCTGTATAGTACGCTCAGACTGACCGTCTATTTAAGGATGAAAAGCTGTACTAAGACTTAACTTAGTACCCATGGCTTGGTGTAAGTTTCCCCAAAATCTCGATGTAAACACCATTCCTCTATCGGACACTATTGTCTTAGGGATTCCATGCAGTCGTACTATCTCTTGGACATAAATGTCTGCGTATTGATCCGATGTGTATGAAGTCTTAACAGGCAGGAAATGAGCTGACTTGGTTAGTCTATCTATTACTACCCAAGCCGAATCATGCTGCTTACTTGTTCGTGGCAAACCTGTCACGAAATCCATTGATATGTCGTCCCATTTCCATTCTGGAATGCTAAGTGGTTGCAATAAGCCTGCAAGCCGCTAATGTTCTGCTTTCACTTGTTGGCATACTAAACATTTAGACACAAATTCCGCTATATCCTTCTTCGTTCCTGGCCACCAATACATCGCCTTAACGTCGTGAGACATCTTGGTCGACCCTGGGTGAACTGAGTATGGGGTACTGTGCGCTTCTTCTAAAATCTTCATCTTAATCCTTTGATCATTTGGCACACATACTCGATCCTTATATCTTAATAACCCTTGACTAGATATTGAGAAATCCGTGGCCTTACCTTCTCTAACTGTATCCATATGTGCTATTAATGTGTCATCGTGCCCTTGCCCAATCCGTATATCTTCTAACATACTTGACTAGATAGACAAGTTAGCTAGCTTACCAATGACTACTTCTATTCCGGCACTGATCAGCTCCTACTATAGTAGCTTTTCTATTCCAGCTAGTGATGCTATACTTCCATAACTCTTCCTACTTAGCGCATCAACAACTACATTTGCCTTTCCCGAGTGGTATAGGATTTCGCAGTCATAATCCTTCACTAGCTCTAACCACCTGCGCTATCTCATGTTGAGCTCCTTCTGAGTGAAGAAGTACTTTAAAATTTTGTGGTCTATATAAATCTCACACCGTTCTCCGTAAAGATAATGGCACCAGATTTTTAACGCAAAGACCACCGCTACCAACTCCATATCGTGTGTTGGATAGCGTTGCTCATACTCCTTCAGCTACCTTGAGGCGTAGGTTATCACCTTGTCATTCTACATCAGCACGCAACCCAACCCTTTCTTCGACGCATCGCAATAGACTACAAACTTGTCGTTGGGTGTCGGTACACAAAGTACTGGTGCTGAGCACAACTTATCTTTAAGCAACTGGAAGCTCTCTTCATACTTATCAATCCAGTAGAACCTTTGTTGTTTCCGGGTCAGGTTGGTGAGCGGAGTTGCTATCTTAGAAAAGCCCTCTACAAACCTTCGATAATAACCTGCTAATCCCAGAAAGGTCCTTACTTCGGATGCATTCTTTGGTCTTGGCCAATTCTTTACAGCCTTTACCTTAGATGGATCTACGGCAACTTCGTCTTTGGATACAATGTGCCCGAGGAATGCTACTTGCGAAAGCCAAAATTCGCACATCTTAAACTTGGCGTAAAGTTGATACTCCTTTAGTCGTAACAAGACCAACCTTAAATGCTCATCGTTCTCATTTGCATCATTTGAGTACACCAACATATCGTCGATGAATACTACTACGAATTTATCCAAGTAGTCCTTAAATACCTTATTCATGAAATCCATAAACGTGGTTGGAGCATTGGTAAGATCAAAAGACATAACTAATAACTCGTAATGCCCATAACGAGTTCTAAAGGCTATCTTGGGAATAGCCTCTTCCCGTACCTTGAGCTGATGATACCCAAACCTCGATCTATGAAAACACCTGTTGCTCCTCGGAGTTGATCAAACAAGTCATCAATCTGGGGTAGTGGGTACTTATTCTTAATCGTCACCTTGTTCAGCTCGTAGTAATCTATGCACATCTGCATGCTTCCGTCCTTCTTCTTCACAAATAGATCCGGTGCTCCCCATGGCGAATGGCTTGGTCTAATGAAACCCAAGTCTAGGAGTTCTTGTAGCTACGTCTTTAACTCCTTGAGTTCGGTAGGTGCCATTCGATATGATGCCTTGGAGATAGGCTCGGTGCCCAGTACTAATTCGATTGTGAAGACAATTTCCCCAATCGGCAGCAATCCTGGTAAGTCGTGGGGAAATACTTCTGGGAATTCATTCACAATGCGGACGTCTCCAACCTTAAGTGGTGTTTCCTTTACCACATCTGTGACGCTGGCTAAGCATGCTTCACATCCTTTTTCTATTATCCTCTGAGATTTGAGATATAATATAAGCGGTGTGCGTAATCCTGAAACTTGTCCCATGAAGCAAAATCCTTGGCCGTCAGGAGTCTCAAACGTCACTTTCTTACATTTGCAGTCGATGGTTGCGCCATGCCTTCTAGCCAGTCCATGCCTAGTATCACGTTGAAGTCTTAGATCTCTAGTTTTATCAGGTCTCCTTCTAATTTTACATCCTCAATCTTTATCGGTATGCCTCGTACTATCCGTGATGATAGAACTACTTTGCCCGAAGCCAACTCTGTTACAAACCTAGTTCTAAATCTTTCACAAGGTTTGTCTAGTTTTTCTATCATTCCTAACGAGATATACGAATGAGTGGCTCCCGAATCGAATAATACAGAACATACATTATTAAGGATAGAAACTTGACCTGTGACCATTTTATTGCTAGCATCAACTTCTCCTTGGGTTAAGGCAAATACCCTGGCAGGAACCATCTTGTCTTCCCTTTTCCCTTCTGACTTGAGCTGGGGACATTCTCTCTTCCGGTGTCCTTCCTGACCACAGTTGTAGCATCCCTTGGTGTTTTCCCAACATTCACCAGGATGTTTCCTTTGGCACTTAGCACGTTGCGGGTATTCTACATAACCCAATCTACTACCTCCATTGTTCGTCTATGCCCTTTTATTGCTGTCGGACTGCTTATTGTCAGGATGCCTTCTTTTCTGACCGTTACTGTTATTGGACGGATTGCTATTGTTGTTGTGGTTTTTCCGACCATTCTGAGGTTGACTTGGCTATTTAGGCTCAGGCTTACTGGCCTCATCTTTACTAACATTCACCTGTAGCCTTTCTACTTCTATTGTTGTTTCTAAAACATCGGCATAGGTAGTATTTCCTGGGTTTGCTAGCTTCACCCCTAGCTCTATCTTCGGTCGAAGTCCTCTAACGAACTTGGTCACCCTCAGAAAATCAGTTGGAACCATTTCTGGTGCAAACTTGGCTAATTGGTTGAACTTCCGAGCATATTCCACCACTGATAAACTCCCTTGCTTCAGACTAGCGAACTCCTCGACTCTTGAAGCGATGACTGTTGAATTGTAGCACTTTTTGTGGAACAGCTCCACAAATCTGGTCCACGTCCTGATGGCAACATCGTGAGTCTGCTGAACTAAATCCCACCATATTCTAGCATCTTTCTTGAGCAGAGGCGAAATCCAGGATATGCGGTCCGTGTTGCCGAGATTCATGTGCGTTAGGATCGACTCCACATTTCTGAGCCATTCTTCTGCCTCGAAAGGGTTCGTTGTCCCTTCAATGTTCGGAGCGTGTCGCTTACGAAACCGCTCATAAACTGGCTCCAGGTGCTGAGTTGGGTATGGCGCATAGTTTGCCATTGGCCATCCCCCATATGGACCAACTTGTTTGGGTGTTGGGGCGGAGGCAGAGGCTGATTCTGAGGTTGAGCCTGTTGTCGCTGTTGCTACAATAATTCCTCAACTTGCTGTCGCAGTCTGGTAATTTCCGCAGTGTTGTCAACCGGCGGTGATAGCGGTGCATTTCGGTTGGCAGTAGCACGCACTCCCCTTCTGCGAACCGAAGGGGCTTCATTGCTCTCAGGAGCAGTGTTGGAGGCATTGGCATTGGTGCGAGCAGACCTTCTGAGCGACATCTTCGACGGAGTTCTAATAGTTGAGAAAGACATGTTAGAACATACCCTAATAGGCTCTAAGGAAAAAACTTAATCTAAGCAAACATAACTCAGACCTATTAATTATGATTTCTTATGAAAAGAATTATATAAGCCTTCCTTTAATTATTAGAGTATGTTTCTACACTTAGAAAAATAAGCCATCTTTATAATTTTCTAAGTCTGTTTCTAATCATCCTATATGACTTAATTCTCAAGCTCGAAACTTGTCGTTGTTCCAAAGTTAACCATATTGAGGGAGGGTTGGGATCAGTAATATCGTTCCCACTAATATGGCCGCCTAACTCTCAATATGGAACCCGATCCATTGACTCGTATCCACCCTCACCGAACTTAGTCATTATTAATTAAATTTATTATTTATTATGATTGCAAAAGAAAGATCAAACTCATACATGTCATCAAATAAAAATGATATTAATTTGGAAAAACAGTATTCACTAAGTATAATCATACAAGAAAACAAATAATAAATAAAATAAATAAAGAAACTAATCTATTCTAAAAATCAATATCTTCTACATCTGATCCTTCATCTAACATATCGTCGTCTATTTCTTCATAGTCATCATTATCTTGAGCCTCAAAATGCCCTCGAGGAAGATTCGTAAAAATTCTATGTTTTTGGTCATTTATGAATTGGAATTCCATCTTAGAAGTGAACCTAAGTATGAGGAAATAATATCTCATAGCTATCGGTAATTCATCTTCATTATCTATCGCCTCTCATATGTCTTCTAAGGCTCCAATTACAGTAGGATAATCTTTAAAATGTCTAATCACTAAAACATATTGCTCCGTAGCTCTCATCATGATTTGCTTAGTTTCTTGGAGGTGACCTATCTCCCTATGGAATAAGAGTAGTCTTCGAGTGATTCTTTCTAGCACTCCTACGGTGTTTCTTGGTTCTCTAATTCTTTTTAAGGCCTTAATGGCTCGGATATCCTCATAAGTTAATGCTCCATTCATTCTTAACTGAAAACATAAAGGCTAAAACGTTAGCTATACATATAAACATAATAACTAAAACATAAACACTTACTTGGCGGTTAGATTCAGAGCTTGAGCGTGTGTATCAATGAGAACTTCATGCGAATGAACCGTTGCTCTGATACCAACTATAATGACCCAACTAATTCTAAGACTTTGGACCATTAAAACTACTATACATAGACACAATTTTTGAGAAAACATACATAAGAAACATTCACAAACTTTATTAAAAAATCTAAAGTAAATTTTGAAATGCATAAATTCGGGGTATGGGATCCCATTGTTTGAAAAATAAAACATAACTTTAACTTAATTAAAATTGATTACAAAACCAAGTGCGAAAAATACATAGAAACATAATTAAAAAGACTGAAAATAACGTCGTCCTCGAATCATTCAAGTAGTCCATCGAATCCATTCTTCCTCAATACACAACCCCAAGCTGCCAAGAATCCTTCCGCCGCCATAACTATTTTCTTGTATACATAAAAATAAAGGAATGAGCCTAATGCCCAGCAAAGAAAATCTACTAAAAACATAAAACATACACATAAACTATATCAAGAACATATACTATAAACATATGTCATATACTACTACAATGGCCATTATACTACTTGGGGCTTGTTAACTAAGCAAGTCATATGCCCAATAGATTCGTGGGGCTTGCTAGCCAAGCAAGTCATATGCCCATAAATTATTGGGGCTTGCTAGCTAGACAAGTCATATGCCCAAGGTCTATAAACATACTATACATAATGTAACATACAATAACATATGATAACATAACATAAGATAGCATAACATATCATATAAGCATACAAAATTCTATCCTATTTTCCTTACCTATACCGGGATATGTGAACAAGGACGAGATTTGGAACACTCCTAAAACCAACAATAAGAATGTGAGTTTCTAAAGAAAGAGATGATAAAGGAATGAACTAAACCATCAAGATGAAACTTACCGAAAAGAAACCTTAAGTTCAAAGAACTTAAATACCTAACCAAGAATAGAACACAACGATAAACTAAAAAAAACTAAAGAGACATACAGAAATGAACTAGGAATAGGAATACCTTTGGATGTACTAGAACCAAAGTACTCCTCGATATAGAAAAACACACTATTATCTTACTTCCCAAGTGTTTATAAAGCTTAAGATGATAAAGCTTATACCCCAACCCAAGTGTTTAACATTCTATAGTAATCTTAGCAGCTTAAGGGCTCTGAACACAGCTTGAAGAATGAGAGAAATGGCTGGTACTAGGTCCTATTTATAGAGTTCAAGGTGTGGAAATATCTTCTTTTAGCTTGAATAAAATAATTAATATTAATTGAAAAATATTTGAATATTCGTTCAACATAGGCTTAAGACTCGGTCAAAACGTTCAGAGGCTTATCAACAGGTTGAGTGTTGAATTGAGCTCGGTTTCAAAATCATTTGAAAATGTAACCCTAGAGTCGATATAGCGCCCATTGTAGGCGATATATCGCCTGGGCTTATATCCCGAGGGCTCGTCGATGCGTTTGTGCAAAGTTCACGTGTTTTCGTATTCCCCGTGTGGCGATATATTGGCTCCTAGGCTACGATATATCGGCATACGTGAATATTTTATACACGTAATTGCACATTATCAGCTTAATTTGAAATGATAAAATAGGTTTGACTGAGTAATACGAGATTCCAACAGGTTCTGGAAGGGTCTAGAGCTTCTAGAAACCTCTATTTCTGAATTGTCCACTTAAATCCTCAAATAAACAAGGTTGTGACAAATGTCATGCTCTTATTGGTCTTGGAAGATTCTAGAACTTTCTTGAACTTTCTTTCAATTTAAACTATAGTTAAATCCTTAAATAAACATGCACACGACAAGTGTCATGTTCTTATTAATCCTATCTAAACCTTATAGTATAATAAATGACATCTTTATAATCGGCTATGTCAAGAACGAGCTGACGACTACAGGGAAAGCGGCTGACTGCAGTCCCTGAGCCCACAAGAAAATAGTGTTACTTGAACCTACTTTGCTAAGTGTGTCCACCTTTTTTTTTTTTTTTTAGAAAGGGGTTTAATTGATCACCAACCATTGGATAAGAGAAAAAATAGGGATGGTTGACTTCGCACAACCGGCACAGGGTATTCAATGCTGCTGGCCTCGACCGGTCCACTAGAACGGTTGTGTCTGTCCATCTTCCAATTTCTTCCCTTCTTGCTCCTTGCTCGCGGAGCGACATACCGAAAAAAAGAAGGCTCGAGAGACCAGCCCATAGGCAAAGGGCTGGCTTGCTCTCATCTAAGAGAAAAGGTAGCCCTTTGGGACCCTCTTTCTCTTAGATGAGAGTATTAAGCTTCAAAAACAAGAGTCACGCTCTTTAAACGCCCTAAGAAATAGGCTTAAGTCATCGATTCCAATCCTTTTCCTTTTTTTGGTATGCCGTTTCGCGAGAAGAGAGAATGAAAGAAAAAACCTAATAGCATGAATATCCTTCGCCCGTTATCTCCTCATCTTCCTATTTATAAGCCACAGCTCACTTCGACGTTTCCAATTTCCCATAGAATCTCCGGGGCTTTGCTAGCCACTATAGTTTTCTTTTTTTATCTTCTTTGTCTTAAAATAGGGTGTATTTGCTTCACCTATGAGAATTTCTACCAATTCTTCTTTTATTCATCAAAGCTCATCCCAATCTCCGTCGAAATTACTGCCTTAGCCATGTCCTATCATCTGTATCATGGGGTTCGTCATTTATTGACGGATTTTTGGGTCTTAGAATTGGAAGAAAAAGATTGAAATGACTGTTCACCTGAGATTAAAAAAAATGGATTTTCTTATGAAATGTTTCTTATTCTAATTGAGAAAGGGAACACCCCCTAGAGCCAAAACACAGGCGCCGACCTCTCCACCAACAACACAAGTGAATAAGAGAAGAACACGTCTCCAAAGGTGGCGGTATCACCGATCAAACCTTTGTTATAATTAATATTCTTAAACTATAGGTTAAACTTATAAAATCTATAAGTGTTGCTACAAGTGTTCAACTAAGTCCGGGCTTGAACCAAAATACACAGTAATAAACATTCTATGACTACTACTAACTATCTAGCTAGCTAAGTAAACATTCTGGGACTCTTCATTATTAAAAAAAACTCCAAAGTAAATATTCGAAATACATAAATGTGCGATATGGGATCCCATTGTTTTAAAATAAAACCTAACTTTAATTTAAAAGAAGCTGTTTACAAAACTAAATGCAGAAAATACATAAAAACATAATTTAAAGAGACTAAAAATAACGTCGTCCTCGAATCGACACGCAGCCCATCCATTCCATTCATCCTCAACACACAAGTCAAGCCACCAAGAATCCTTCCTCCTCCGTATCTAAC
The DNA here is from genome assembly GCF_963169125.1 of Humulus lupulus. NCBI lineage: Eukaryota > Viridiplantae > Streptophyta > Magnoliopsida > Rosales > Cannabaceae > Humulus > Humulus lupulus. The sequence continues at coordinate 104,666,059 of NC_084794.1, read as the reverse complement.
TTCCTGCATCACACTAAAAATGAAGGAGTGAGCCTAATGCCCAGCAAGGAAAATCTACCAATCAAACATATAACATAAAACATAAACATAAGAATATATCAAAACACATACTATATCAAAACATATGACTATAAAACATAAACATAAGACTATATCAAAACATATGACTATAAAACATCTATTACAACTCTGAACCATGTACATGGTAAACATTAGGGTTTGCTAGCTAAGCAAATATGAGCCTCAAAATAGATTGAGGTTTTCTAGCTAAGCAACTATGAGCCCTATATAACATAAAAACATTTGGGGTTTGCTAGCTAACAAAAATGAGCCTAACAATGTATTGAGGTTTGCTAGCTAAGCAACAATGATCCCCTAAGCAACATAAAAATATTTGGGGTTTGCTAGCTAAGAAACAATGAGCCTCAAAATACATTGAGGTTTGCTAGCTAACAACAATGAGCCCCTAAGCAACTTAAAACATAATCATATATCATAACATAACATATTATAACATAAACATATCATAACATATCATATTAGAACATAAACATATCATAACATAGAAGCATATAAAAACTATCCTATTTTCCTTACCAACATCGGGATAATTGAGAACAAGGACGGGACTTGGAACACTCCTAAAACCAAGATAAAAACATATGAGTATCTATAGAAAAGAAGACGAAAGAAAACTAAACCATCAAAGAGGGAAACTTACCGAGAACCTTAATGTTTAAAAACTTAAACACCTAACCACGAAACCATAAACAGAAGTTAGGATCTGAAAGAGACTTAAGGAAAACTAAGGAATCATAAAGAATAGAACTTATGAATAATATTACCTTGGATGAACTAGAATCAATCTAAACTTCAATATCGAAAACACACTTTATCTCACTACCCAAGTGTTTATAAAGCTTAAGATGATAAAGTTTTTATTCCTCAAAACCCAAGTGTATCACTCTATAGAAATCCTAGCAGCTTGAAAGCTCTGAACACAGCTTAAAGAATGAAGAAAATGGCTGAGCACTAGGTCCTATTTATAGAGTTTGAGGAGTGAAACTATCCTATTAAAAAAAATACTTAAATTCTTAAATAAACATGATTATGACAAGTGTCATGCTCTTAGTAGTTCTGGAAGATTCTAGAGTTTCTAGAACTTTATTTTATAATTAAATCCTTAAATAAACATGATTATGACAAGTGTCATGCTCTTAGTGGTTCTGGAAGGTTCTAGAGTTTCTAGATTTTTCTTTTATTTAAAAAAAATACTTAATTTCATTCTAACTATAATCCAAATTTAAACTCAAATAAAATAGAATCCTAACTTCTAACTTCCTAAATCTCGTAACTCTAAACTCACCTGTAGTAAAATCAACATAACTGGAGTTGTAGAATTCCGATTTAGACCATCTTTATACTGTTAGAAAACTAATTCAATTATCTACAACTTTCTAGAAATACTATTGTTCTAAATTCATAACATAACTGGGTCAAAAATAGGTCGGAAGTGATAGTACCCTAAAGTTACGGAAAATCTATTTAATTATCTAAATAACAACATAATACACAAATATCTTAACTAACCATAAAAAAACAAACTCTAATTTCCTAGGCTGATTTCGAATTACTAAGCCCAAAATCTTATTGGGCTTTATGTAGACTCGATCCATAACACTTTTTAATTATATCATAGTTAATTTATTCTTATGAAATCACCCCCTTTTCCACAAACAAGACTACTAATATCATAAACCTATACTATACTATAATAATCATAACTACTAAAAAAATTAAACCTTATGTTAAAATTAAGATTTCTAAACTATAGGTTAAACTTATAAAATCCATAACTATTGCTACGAGTGTCCTACTAAGTCTCGACTTGAACCAAAATCCACAGAATCTAACATACTACAAACTATTACTAACTACTACTACTACTACTATCTAGCTAGTTAAGTAAGTATTATGGGACTCTACAGGCATGCATAATTATACTATTATATAATTCACATAATAGCATGCCCATACCATATTAACACATAATTAACACGCTTATTGCCTCCCGGCCCCCTAATCCAGGCACTAAGCCATATTAGGGAATTAAGGATGTTACACTCTATCCCTGGGTCTTCCAAAAAGGCCCGAGCATCTCTCTCTGACGATGCCTCTGATCATGAAGTTGCATCGGCCAAAACCCATTCTGGCTCCACCATATCTCCTGATGTTCTTGCACCCAAGATGAAAAAAAAAATGTGGTTTCAGGTTTCCTCTTCTCGAAAATCCCCTAGGACCAAAGGTCCTCGCCCTTCGGATTCCACTCCAAAAGCATCGCCTCCTATGGGTTCCACTCCTCTCTCAAAGTTTCAGAAAAAGGTGAAGAAAATTCCTCCACCATGTTCCTCCTCTGAATTTGACCCATCTGAAGTATTTGTACCCTCTAATGTTGATCCACTTGAAGATGATGCATCAATTGATGATGATGTTGCATCCAAAGCTGAATCTGACCCATCAGAGGACCCTTCTGTTTCTCCAAAGGGCAAGAAAGCTATGAAAATTCCTAAGATTCGCACAAAATCGCTCGTGGTTCCTAAAGCCACATCAAGTTCTTCTTTTAAAGCTCACTCTTTGAATTTCTGTTTCAATGACAATGAGAAAAATATGAAGCATTATGTGCATAAGATGTTATTTGTGAGAAATTTTTTTCTTTTTCTGCCCATAGAGTTTTTGGGGTCATTAAGAATATTGAGGATAGAGGATGGTTGGGATCTTTAACTGGGTTTGTCCCTCGGGTTGTTAAGGAATTCTATCTCAATCTTAATGATGAATTGTTTGATAGCAAGTCTTTTATTTTTGGTCAAGTTTATGTTTGGGGCCATTGGTATTTGTTTAGTGCTGCTGAAATTGCCAAGATTCTCAATGTGTCTTCTGTTGTTACCAATGATGCGGTGGATTTCAACAAAGATAAGGTTTTATCTGAATTGGTGGGACAGAATATGGTTTGGGAACAAAAGTCGGTTCTCAAAGTGACCGATCTTACTCATTACTATGTCATGCTTCACAAATTTGCCATCAACAACTGGATTCCCACCACTCATTCATCCACCATTACCTTTGACACGACTTTCTTTTTGTTCAAAGTTGGGACTGGTCTCCAAGTTCATCTTGTTGCTCTCATTTTTCATTAGATCACTGCCTTAGGAAATGCCAAAAAGAAAGGCCAATATTTGGTGTTTCCTCATTTGATTTACAAGTTGCTTGATTCTCAAAAGCCTCTCTGATTGGAATATGAAATCGTGACACCTCCACTACTGGTCTAGATTACAAACTCAAGAAGGAGTCCTCATCTGCCAAGAAGACTAAAGGGATTGCTCTCAAGTCTGACGATGTTGATTATGTCTTCACTGAACTCGCTAGTGTCAAGACCACTCTGGAAACTATTCAGACAGAAGTTCACAGTCTCCATAATTGTCTGTCGACCATAGAGAAACTTCAGTGCACAATGATGTCTCAATTTGCTGTAGGACCTTCCAAATGATGCCATTTGTCCCTGTTTATGTTTTGGTTGCACCATTTTCAGTTTCAATAAATTGTAAAAGAACGCTTTTGTGTCTTTTTCGTTTAGCTTCTTTTGTTTGTGTTTATTTTCCTCCTTTGGCTTATTGATAGACAACAAGGGGAGAAATTGATTATCTTTTTTCTGTTAATTGTTATTGTTGTTATTGAATTAACCATCGCAGGGGGGTGATTACATTACTATCGCAGGGGGAGAAATTACATTACTATTTTGCTCTAACCTCTTTGTCTTTGCAAGGTTTTCAGAATAAAAACTTAAAATATTTTGTCTATCAAGTTGCCAAATGGGGAGATTGTAAAAACCCTTATTGGCTAACTTTTTTAGACAATATTTTAATTTAAGAAAAATCAGCAGCATATATTTAAATAATTTTCACATAATTCAGCTGGTTTTTAGTGTGAAAGTCTCATTTAGTGTGAATATTATTTTTACCTTATTTATCACAATCAATCTTTATTGATAAAATATTGTATTTAAATTATCTTGTGAGAATATTTTCAGGGATTATGTTCTTTTAGGAAGGTGGAGGTTTTCGAAAATGAACATGGTCAAAAGAAATGACCATTTTCGTTCTGCCAGATAATTCTAATGTCGTTGCTGACTCAACATTTTCCTTTTCTGTCGACACTGAATTAATCTTGCTGGAAGATTTTCTAAATCAAAGAAATTTGCAAATATTCTTGTATTGATTATAAGATCTCAGAGAGAGCTGGCCTTGGACGATTTCTTTACCTATAAATACATTGCCAAGGCATTTGGAAATTTCACCTCTTCCATGTGGAAATTTGTAAACATAATGTTATTTTGAAGAGTATTTTCTTTGTAGAGATTAAGTTTGTTCACCTTAATCTTTGTGAGAGTGATGAGTGTACTTGTGGATATCTATCTAGTCTCTTGTACACATGTAGTGTCTATTATGAATGTGTTCATAAGGATCTTCTGGAGAGGATTTTATCTAAGTCTCACTTCAGGAGGAAGTGAGCACTCACTATTCTTTGAAGGGATTTCAAGAGAATCAGCGTTTCATCAAAACCAGATTCGTAGAGAAGAGTACAACAAGATTGCGACAATAGTTTAAGAGGGAGTCTTACATTGTTTAAGTCAATGTTTTTGTACACATTATTTCTTTACTAATTAGTTTATTCTCTAGGCGTGGCCCCATGGATGTAGGTTATCTAAAAGGATTTCTAAACCACTTAAAAATTCGTGTGTGTTGAATTTTTTTCCTGTTTTTTTTGTTTATGTTTAAACAGTTGCATAAGTAGTGTTAACAAAAATGGAATCTGTCTAAACAACTTAATCTGTATTCCACATTCAATTAAGTTATTTATTTTAAATCACTTGGTAATATTAAAATACGAAATTTCAGGGTATATGTTTGTGTTTTTTAAATTATAAAATCTGAGTATGAATACATAGATAAATATATATAATATAGGTATTTGATTTATGAATATGGATTTCAATCAAAATATGTTTTTGGCTGGGTATATATATTTGTATTGGTTTTTTCCTTATCAATCTTAATGCATATATGTATATGTATAAGATTCTATGAGTTTACTGTAACTTTATGTATCTCACTAGGGTCCAATTTCTATTTTCTTCTCTTATATATTAAGTTATTGTAATTTTATGTATCTTATTAGGGTCCAATATCTATTTTCTTCTCTTATATATTGGGCTCGCTAATTGTTTTCGTTTGCTTCAGTCACCCAATTTTTCCTTTAAATTTATGTGTGTCTCATCCTTTGGTATCGCATTGTTATTATTAGGAAAAATACTAATTTGTTCTATATTTGATCGGTTCTGTGTTTTGTTAAATGACAATTCGGACCATGTGTTTTGCAAAACAAATCAAAATAATACTCTGGACACAATTTCGGTTAAAATATTTTCAAATATGACCAAAATACTCTTAATTTTATTAATTACTTAATTAAATAAAAATAAGAATAATTAAAACCTATTTAAAATATATTAATTTATTAAAATTAAAATATAATTAATTAGAAAAAACATATTTTTTATTTTTTATGTTCTCTCTCCTCTATCTTCTTTTTCCCTCGTCAAAATTAAAATAAAAAACAAAAATTAAGCTAGAAAACCAAAACCAAAACAAAATCAAAATTAAAATTACAACTATACTCTCTATTCTAAAACCTAAAACACAAATATCATCCATACAAAATAAGATTGCTTCTACTTTCTTTACTCATCTTCCTCATCACTATTAAACTCAAATATCATCAATACAAAATTAAATCTCACATCCAAAATTCAAATTTCATCAAAACCCCAATCCCATCCAAAATTCAAATCAAAATAAGATATAACCAGAGTTGAGGAAGTCATTGAAGCATTAGTCAAAGTTTTGTAATTTTGCAGCTATAGATGTTGAGTGAAACCATTGAAGCTTCAGTTGAAGCTTTACAGTTCGGCAACTATGAAAGTCAAGTGAAGCCATTGAAGCTTCAGCCGAAGCTCTGCAGTCATCGAAACTCAGATCCACCATTAACTCCCTCGCTCAATTATGTTAGTCGAACTCTTCGGCCCCTCCTCCGCCAAGCTCAAATTTGCCCACATCAAGCTGCCCGTCGCATCAATTCTGGCCACGTGAAGAGCCCATCACACTAGATTAATCTCTGTTGCACCAGATTTTTGCTGTCCTCTGCCCAAGAGGTCGCCATATTTGTTCGTCTGTAAGGTCTTCTTGCAATTCGAGTTTCCCAGTCTGTCCATGAGGTCGCCTACATCGGAGGAGAACCAAATGAGTGGAAGAGCTGGTGGAGGGCTGTTCTTGGTTGGGGTGTTTGATGGGGAGAGGATGAGGAAGTCCAGGAAGGGAAAAGAGAGGGAGTGGGAGGAGAGAGAAGTCTATATTGAATTTTGGTTTTTATTTGTTATAATTATTTTAAAGTTGTTAATAATTAATAAAATGTTATTTCTTAGTAATTTTTAAATTTTATACTCTTTTTTAATTTAATAATATTAATAAAGTATAATTTAATTCATTAATGAAAAAAATTCAAAGGTATTTTGGTCATATTTAAAAATATTTTGACCGAAATTGTGCCTAGGGTACTGTTTTGATATGTTTTGAAAAATACATAGTCTGAATTATCAATTAACAAAACATAGGAGTTGAAGGAGCATTTGGGCAAACTACAGGGACTAAATTAATATATTCCTTTATTATTATCAAGTCAGGTAACCACTTCAATTTCCTATTATTCTTTTGAAATCAAATTTTGGAGAATAGTTTTAGATTTATTATTCTTTCTTATTATTTAACATAGGAAGCATTTGTTTTCATTGCTTATGTGGAAGATGTTGGGAATTTCATGTAGATTCTGCCTTTTGGCTTGTCTTGTACTTTTTTTTTTTTTGTGTTTTATGATTTTTTTGGCCCTTCTTGTGCCATGTTTCAACTAGTCTTATGACCATTTAGGATTTTTTTTTTGTCTTCCCAGACTTGTATATTCCTTTTTAAGCTAATTTAATGCTTTCTTACTATTGTTTTGTGTCATTAATTGTTTAGGTACTTTTTTAGGCTTATCTTTTATTATGTTTAATCAGTTTTGTGTTTTCTCGGGCTAATATTGCTCTTTTAACTTGTATTTTGAAAATTTCTTATATATTTTCGTTGGTTTAGGGTACAAGTGTTTTATTGGCATTTCATGCATAGACATTTGCTCTTTTGACAGGACTAAAGTAGGCTCAAGCTAGTAATCTTCCAATCTAATTTTTTTTCATATTCACTTAGAGATTAAGAAAGGTTAGGATCATAAATCATAATATAGGTTGCTCCTTACGTAGGGGCATTACTTTTGCCCCTACCGTAGGGGCGTTTTTATTTTTGGTACTTAGAGAATTTATAACCAATTTTTTTTGTATGACATCGTATGTGATAGTTATAGTAGGCAACCCTCCAATCAGGCACTCGTGAAACTTACTATTTGAACTCTGATTATGATACCGTAAATTATTCTGAATTTTCTAAAAAATTGACAGGATGTCTATTATGACTAATGTATGTCATCATACAAAAAAATGGGTTATGTTTACCGAGTTTTTCAGAAACTAGAATTATAAAAGATAAGAGAGCTTAAAAAGAAAGGATTTAGAATATGCAAGCAAGATTTTTATGTGGTTGGGGCGTTAACGAGCCTTAATCCACGAGTCAGTTGTATTAAAGCTTAGAGAGCTTTTGACAATGGAGTTTTCTACAAGTTTGAGCAGAGTAATTGCTTACAAGAGAGGATCTGATCATTTCCACAGTTCACAACTGTTCATATTTATAGGCAATTGAGTTCTCTGGGTTTGGGCCGAACTAATCCGGGCCCAATAAGGGTATAAACACTATTTGCTCGCTGATGGAGACTTCATACAAAGGATTTTATTAAATAAAATACACTAATCAGGGCCCATTGGGCCGGCTTGAGCATAACCACATTGTAAGACTACCAACAGTATGCAGCTTCAGTCTGGTTTCGTGGGCTTCTAAGGAGATCCGGGGGACAGGATCCGTCAGAGTAGTGGCAGTACTGATCTGAATAACGGCGTAAATTCTGTATGTAACCTCTTCTGCGGGTTAGGTGAGGAGACAAAACTCCGTGTTTCTCGGGGTGATGTCAGTATCGGGGACAGTTTATTACGCCCAACCCGGTCACCTGATCTGAGTTTGTTTGCCAACATCCCGATCCATTTACCAGGACCCTGGTTCGTTTACCAGAGCTCGGTTTCATCCCCTATCGTCCTAGTTCATTTTAGACTTGGAAACGTCAACCTTAACGTCATCTCGGACGACACCTTACACTGGGTCCAGGAGGACTAAACGTGCCAACTTCATGGTCCTGACTTGTACTCTGGGATAATGTTGGGCTTACTGATATTTGGGGCACAAGGATGTACTCCTTCCTTGTCTATTGGGCTCGGTCTGGGCCTCGAGTCCCTTCAGGATAGCCCATGGGCTTAGTGTACGGGGCCACGTGTGCGGGGAGGAAACAAGGATAACAGGTTGTAATTTCTCTAAGTACCAAAAATAAAAAATTCACCTACAGTAGGGGCAAAATTGATACCCCTAGGTAAGGGAAAAATTGATGCGCAAAGAAAATTCTTCATAATATACATGGAAAATTTATATTATTTTTAGTTTTATACTTTATGATCATTAATTGATACCATTTGATGAGTTTTCTTATTATTTTTAGACCTCATATTATTATTGTTGACGCGGTTCTTCGGCAATAGGTAATTAATAGAATAAAGAGTGAGATTAGTGTTAAATAATGAACCGTAATAGATGAATGATCTCAAAGTAAAATGATAACACAAATACTTTTTTAGGTGGTTCAAAGGTTAAAATCCTTCTAGTCCACCAGCCAATAGTATTGCTATCTTTCTGATATTCTTTACAGGGTATTTCTTTACAAAATAGAATCCAACCCTTTGCAACTCCTAGGGTCTCCATATTTATAGGGAGAGGACACCTGGGGGTTGGCAAGGGGGGTCATCCCGTGACCTTCTTATCCATCATGTCACTTCTGTGACATTCATGATTAATTCCTAAAACCTGACACTGAAGTGTGGTCTAATCAATAAGTAAGGGGGATAATGGGCCGCATGACCCAACCCAGTCGTGGGTGCCTGAACACGCACGTTTATGCTGCGTGTCCGAGAATTCAGGGATGGATCAGACACGTGATGCTTGATATATGCACATTTACATTGCGTGGTTGACTTTATAAGGGGTCAAAGGTGCCAACTTAAGCTCGCACCTCGAGCTTGATGTACTCTCAGCTCGTGGTGTCCATACTCCTGACCTGACTCCTTAGTAATCTCATTAAGCCTTTCATTACCTCGAGCTAAAGAGGTAGGACCTGGTAACAACAGCTCTGGGTACATGGCATCCACGTGGCTGATATAATTATGCCATTTCTCAGCTCACTAATAGCTCGTGGATATATAGGGCATACATTTGCCCCCCAAGCCCCTGCTCGTGGCATATGACGTCACCTGGGGCCACAGTGGGGGCTTTTAGGCTTCTGTGTGGACTCTTCACATTCTGCCCATTACGCTTGCATCGAATATGTGGAGCATCGTGGTTGGTGACGGTACGTCTTCCGAGAACCGCATTAAATGGCCTAGCCTACATTCGGTCGTCGTTTCGTCTTTCGAGTAGTGATCCTCGTATCCTACATCAAGGCGATCCAACGGCCCTCCTCCTTTGGATTTTTACGTATATAAAAGGGTTGGCCACCTTTTGCATGGGCTACCCGTTCATTTGAAAATTTTCTCATTTTCTCATCTTCTTCTTTCTTCTCAGTCTCAAAACCCTCTCTTTCTTCCGGTCACTGTTCCCAGTGTTCCAGGAATTCAGGCATGAGAGCTCCTTCGAGACTTCAGCACCAGCAATCCCAGCAGGATTCCAACCCAGACGACCCTTTCAGTCTCATCACAGCAAAACATTTCGGTAAGTCCTCCATTTGTGCATGTTTCAAATGTTTCCCTTTACTGTTGCTTAGGTAAACTGTCTCTGTAATAGCATGAAGTATGTTGCTGGTTTTTTGTTGGTATGTTGTGCGTAGGTTTTTATCCTAGGGGCATCGGCCGTAGGAAAAACCATTTAGGAGCATGACTCATAGGGTACACTTTATGGGGAGATTTTCTGGGTAAAATTTTTGTATGCTTGTTTGGAATAACCAGTTCTTAGGGTGCAAAAACCGGGTAGCTTAGGGGACACGCTTCACAGGCGGTTTTGCACTATTTGCCTACGGAAACTTTCCTTCCAAGGAAAACTTTTACTCTGACCCTCCTGACACACGGATTCCGAGTAATCGGGGACCCATTGGGAGCACAGGCGCATGTTCATAGAACCGCATGGTCTCACTCTCCACGGGCTGCGATTACCTCAGCCCGTGTAAAGGAAACACTTCGCGCTAGATTCTTTCTTATGCTTAGGTCGCCCTTTCTAAATTTTCTTCTTTTGTTCGCTAGGCGGCCAGATGGGACCAAAGAAGAGCGCACCCAAGAAGAGTGCTGGCAGTTCGTCTTCCCAGCAAGCCAACAAGGGAAAGGAGGTGGCCATGGATTCCCCGATCCCCGCCTTCGGTCCAGCTGTGGAGAAGGAGGTCGAGGTGGGGCCTGACGCTTTCTTCGAGGCCGAGAAGATAGCCTCGAAGGTCACCACCCAGGGGAAAGTGAATAAAATCTTCCTTTCCCATAACATTGAGATAGGGAGGGGCGCCCTAGATGCCCGACCTCCCCTTGAAGGCAAGCGGAGCTGCGGGCCGCTCGACGAGGAGTACGCCGCTTGGAACGACGAGCACCTCAAGGTTGGGGCCTTCCTTTCGCTGGACCAGTACTTCGCGGATTTTTTAAATTATGTGAAGCTGGCTCCCTTCCAGCTCCCCCCTAACTCATATCGTCTATTAGCAGGGTTGAAGTATCTATTCCTGAAGCAGGAATGGGAGGAGCCCACGCCGGCGGACATCCTCTACTTCTTCTGCCTCAAGGCCAGCCCGGATCAGCGGGGGCGAGGCAATGGGTTCTATTACGTGACCCGTTTTCCAAATTCGGCTGCGGTCATCGAGCTGCCCAGCCACCCCAACGACTTTAAGGACCAGTTTTTTATGTCCAAGGGGTTTCGCAACTGCGAACACCATTACTTCAACCGTCCTCGTAAGTACCTTCTACTCTCAGCTCGTAAGTTTATTGCTGATTAGCTTCTTTTATTCGTTCCTGACTTAGAAACTATCATGGAGCCATTTTCGCAAGGACGGACAAGTCAGTGACCCTTGGGGGTCAATATGAGACCTTGACGGGGCTCCCCCCAAGTGAAAAGGATTATCGCCAGCTCATGTCCAACGAGACGATGCTGGCGTGTAAGTTAATTTCTCCAAGCCAGACTCTGGCCCTGAGGAGATCGCAGACCATCCCCGCTGCTTGCGAGATGGCGTCCATCCCCGAGGAGGAGGCCACGGGCGAGGATGAGGAAGAGGAGGATGAGGTGCCCCTCGTGTGGCGGAGACGGGCTCTGGAGGTCGCCCAAGAAGTAACTGTGGAGAGGGCCCAGTCCAGGGTAGCAGCCGGCCCCTCCAACCAAGGCAATCCTTATTTATTTAGGGATTTAGATAGGGCCACTGCAGACTTAAGGCTTGCTAGGTTTAATCCCATCCAAATCGTTCACCGCCACGGAAAGTTCCCAGACCGCAACATCACTTTACTCTAGTGTGTTGACCAGCTCGTGCTGCGTAATGAAATGGGTCGCCCTAGGGGAACAGTAGTAGTAGACAACACCCTAGCCTTTAGGTCGGCCTTCTTTGAGGAGTATGGGACCAATCTTAGGTCGTGGCCCTCCCTCCTGGAGGGTGTAGTAGCTCCGGGTCTTAGGCAGTACGTAGAAGAGTCCAGTCCCGAGGCAGATTCGGACCCAGAGCCTCTTCTAGCTCGCGAAGTCGTTATCTTAGACTCCCCTGTTGAAGCTCCGGGGGCGAAGGTCGTGACCATAGATTCCTCCTTTGGCTCGGAGGGTAGGGCCCCTTTCAATACATACTTGAGCTCTATTTTCTTTTCTTTTTTTTTTTTTGCACAAATATTTTTACATGTATATTAATCCCTTGTCTTTGTTTCAACAGAGATGTCATAGGCCGGGGATGAAAACTTGTGGGCCATGTTCCAGGGGGGAAATCCTCCCTCCGGGCCTTTGGTGAATAGGCTCCGATTGACGAAGAAGGTTGTTGGGACATCCTCTAAGTCCCCGGTTAAGGGGAAAAACCCAGGCCTTTCTGCCACTGAAAAGGTGCCTCCACCCCCTCCTGCCGCAGAGAAGATGGCTCCACCTCCACCGCAACCTCCCATCCCTGCTCGGGAAAAGGAGGCGGCCACTAGGGCCTTGTCAACTACGCCCCCCGAGGTGCGCGTCCCGGTCAACCCCCGGGCCTTGGAGAAAATCCTCGATGTCTTTCGGGGGACGGTCTATGAGACTGCGAGCTACACCGTGGACCACTATTACAATGCCACCCCGAGGGACCTGCAGGAGATCGAGATGAGGAGTCCTGAGAACGTGATGGATTCTTCATTGGGGATGACCCTCACGGTAAGTAAGCTCTACCATTTGTTTCTTTTCATTTGCTTTATTTCTAAGGCATCTGCCTTACACATTTTTTCTTTCTCGCATGCGTCTTTGGCTCTTCACCGGAGCATATCCCGATCTAGGGCTAGGCTCGAGGAGATGAGGAGCAAGCATCAGGCTGCCCTAGCCGCCCTTGCGACTGCCCAAAAATAGGAACAGGACGCCAAAGACGCCCTGACAATCGTGCAGGTTGAGTTGGACGCATCTCGACCTAAGCTGCTGGAGGTCGAGTCCACCAAGGTCGCCCTGGATGCCGCGAGGGTGGAACTTGAAGAAGCTAAGGCTACCCATGCGGTGGAGAAGGCGACCTCCACCACCTCCATGGAGAACATGCTGTACCATTGCTGGGCCTTCAACCCAGATGGTGACTATTCCTTCTTGGGGACGGAAGCGTGGGAGTCCTTCGTGGGGAAGTTCAAAGCTCGCCTCCAACAAGAGGCGCCCTCCGAGAATAGATAATAACGGTATGTTTACTTATCTTATCAACTGTCAATATCGGTCCAGTCCGATGTAACAAATACATCCGATCTTATCTACTTTGCTAATCTTCTAGAAAAAACATAGCACTGTAATGTGTAAGTATATCATATCGTAGATTGGCAAGTCAATGTAAATCCTGTGCACTGACTAATCTTAGGACTAACTTATTTTGAACATATAATCATATTTATATTCCACTGTGATTACGTCACTATAAATAAGATTAGCTATATGCTCGGGATTTAATAGAAGTTTATATTAAACAAATAATCATGAAAATAAAATATGTGAGCAAAGTGATTGACCAAGTCAACAAATGATTTCTATTCTTTTATTGATAATAAAATGAGATTACAAATAATTTGGGTTTTAATTAGGGCATAAAACCCCAACAAACACCCACTTGCACTAATTGACACTAATGCCTTAATTCTACTAATCCCATTGCCTTGATATGCTTATCAAATGTAGCTTCTGGTAGTGTCTTTGTAAACGGATCCGCAAGATTGTCTTCAGTTGCAATCTTCATAACGTTCACATCTCCCTTGGTCACATATTATCGAATAATGTGACACTTCATTTCTATATGCTTACTCCTCTTGTGACTTCGAGGTTCTTTCGAGTTGGCTATCGCTCTTGTATTGTCACAAAACAACACAAGCGGTTTATCCATTTATGGAATAACACCAAGATCCAAATAGAACTTCTTTAGCCAGACTATTTCCTTAGCTGCTTCTAACGCGGCTATGTACTCAGCCTCCATGGTGGAATCTGAGATTGCAGACTACTTTACGCTTCTCCAAATCACAGCTCCACCCCTAAGAGTAAACACCATTCCAGAAGTAGACTTCCTGTCATCGACATCAGTCTGAAAATCTGAATCGGTGTAGCCTACAGGGTTCAGAACACCACCCTTTTAGACTAACATATAATCCCTAGTCCGTCTCAAATACTCCAAGATATGCTTAACTGCTATCCAATGTTTCGGTCCTGGGTTTGACTAATACCTGCTCACTACTCCCACTGCATAGCAGATGTCTGGTCTAGTACACAACGGCATAAATCAGACTTCCAACTGCAGATGCGTAAGGAACTTTTCTCATTGCATCATCCTCTTCATGAGTCTGGGGAGACTGCTTCTTTGAAAGATGAATTCCATGGCGGGACGGTAGACGCCATTTCATGGAATTTGTCATTGAGAAACGTTGAAGCACTTTATCTATGTAAGCTGCTTGAGATAGAGCTAAGAATCTATTCTTTCTATCCCTAATGATCTGGATACCTAGAACATAACTTGCTTCACCCAAATCCTTCATCTGGAAGTGAGTGCTCAACCAATTCTTCACATCTGATAATTTCTTAACATTGTTTCCAATGAGTAAGATATCATCTACATAAAGAACCAGGAATACCACTATTTGATTTTCCTTCAGTTGGTAAACACAGGGCTCATCAATATTTTGTTCAAAGCCATAGGTTTTGATTATTTCATCAAACCTAAGATTCCAGGAACGAGAAGCTTGCTTAAGTCCATAGATGGACCTATTAAACTTGCAAACTTTTCCTTCTTTTCTAGATACTTTAAATTCTTCTGGCTGATCCATATAAAAGACTTCGTCAAGCTTTCCATTAAGAAAAGTTGTCTTGACATCCATTTGCCAGATCTCGTAGTCGAGAGCGGCTGTTATGGATAGGAGGATGCGAATGGATTTGAACATGGCTACCGGACTAAAAGTTTCCTCATAGTCCACGCCTTCTCTTTGGGTATAACCCTTTGACACTAATCGAGCATTATAAGTCTCAATATTTCCATCAACACCTCGTTTCTTCTTGTAGATCCACTTGCACCCAATGGCCCTAAAGTCACTAGGTGCTTCCACAAGATCCTAGACGGAATTTGAGTGCATGAACTCCATTTCCTGTTTCATGGATTCGAGCCACAGTTCCTTTTTAGAGCTAGCCATTTCCTGTTTGAAAGACAACGGGTCATCATCACTAGTGTCACCAACAACCATATTGGTTTCACCATCCAAACCATAGCGAACTGGGTTCCTAGAAACCCTCCCACTATGACGAGTCTTCGTGACTATTTGCTCAGGAACAGTGGTCTTTTCTTCATTTAAATCGACTTGCGTCGGTTGTACATGAAGAGTTTGAATTTCATCATCAACTCGCGTTGATGACGATGGAACATTGGTTGGAGTCAATTCTTTAACCATCTCCTCTAAAATTACTTTGCTGCGAGGTTTAAAGTTCTGGACATAGTCATTTTCCAGAAAAGTAGCATTTGTAGATGTAAACACTTTCTTTTCTGAATGACTATAGAAAAGTCCACCCCGAGTACCTTTAGGATAGCCAACAAACATGCAAACTTCAATTCGCGGTTCTAGCTCTCCCTCCTTTTTCCTCAGGACGCGAGCGGGACACCCCCAGATTCTATAATGGCGTAAACTAGGTTCACGACCATTCCAGTGTTCTAAAGGTGTTTTGGGGATTGATTTAGATGGCACGACATTGATAATGTCATTTGTGATTTCAATTGCATGTCCCCGGAACGAAGTTGGTAGAGTTGAGTAACTAAGCATGCATCTAACCATTTCCAATAAAGTTATGTTCCAGCGTTCCGCTACACCATTTTGTTGCGGAGTACCTGGGGTAGTAAGTTGTGATAAAATCCCAAGTTCAGTTAAATGATCTTGGAACTGCATATCCAAATATTCTCCACCCCTATCAGATCGCAAGATCTTTAACGTTTTACCTAATTGGTTCTGAGCCATTGCTAGGAATTCCTGAAACTTTGAAAATGTTTCTGATTTCCTATGCATTAGGTAAAGACATGAGTATCTAGAGTAATCATCAATGAAAGTGACGAAATACTCAAAACCACCCCTGGCTTGTACATTCAAAGGTCCACAAACATCTTAATGCACAAGACCAAGTGCTTCTTTGGCCCTATCACCCTTTGTAGAGAATGGACGCTTGGTCAGTTTGCCTTCTAGACAAGATTCACAGATAGGTAATTCACCTAAGGTGAGTTCCCTCAAAGGTCCGTCCTTTTTAAGTCTTTGAATCCTATCATAGCCAATGTGACCTAGTCTCAAGTGCCATAAATACATCATATTATTGTTATCTTTCTTTTGACGTTTATTGGTCCTAGGTTTAGCTACTTTGAAGAAATCATTATTAAGAGCGAGGGGTTCATTAGGTCGCAGAATATACAGCATGTTTTCCAAACATGCAATACATAATTGTGATCCATTGAAAGAAATAGTTATATTAAAACTTGTGAAAGTCGTAACAAATCGTTCTAATTGCAACATGGAAACTGAAATTAAATTTCTACTAAAATCCGGAATAAAAAATACATCTTTTAAAATTAAAAAATTATTTTTGAACTTCAGACGAGCTCTTCCTCTAGCTTGGACCGTAACGAACGCTCCGTTCCCAACTCTAATCTTTAAGTCACCTTCGTTCACTTCCTCCCACTATTCAAGAAAGAGTTACAAACATGGTTAGTAGATCCAGAATCAATAATCCAAACAGAGCTATCATTCTCTAAAACACATGTTTCCAAGATAAATGGACTATAATCATTACCTTTGTTTTTATCTGCTAGAAACTTGGGGCAATCCTGTTTCCAATGCCACTTCTCTTTGCAGTGAAAACATTTACCTTTACCTTTCTTGTTTTTCTTGTTTTTCTTGTTTTTCCCTTTAGGCATCTGTGCACTCGCCTTTGCAGCCTTTGCATGCTTGGGGTTGTTGTTTTGTCCGCCTTTCCTCTTGTTTCTAGCTTTTGAAGATGAAGTTGGGTTAGCTTTAGCCTTATCTAGATCAACAGCAACATCATTAGTCTTATTTTCTCCTCCTTTACTAGGTCCACCCATGATAGGCTCAAAATTCTGAAGCTTATTCATGAGCTGCATCAGACCATTGTTGAGTTGATCACGAATGTGCAGACACGGTGCCACCCGAGAATTCACGGTGCCATCACGTATGTGTGGAGACGGTGTTATCCAAGCATTTATGGTGCTATCAAGAACGTATGGAGACGATGCTCGTTCTGGGGATTCCTCAATCAGGATGAACTCGGAGTTGTCACCTATCAACTCTATGTTGATATTCTGCTTCCAATTATGGAAGTTTTCTCCAGTGAGTTTCTCCATCGAAAGTTGAGAAAGGATGGGAGTAGACACAGCCTTAATTAAACTAAAAATTACCAATAAAATAGAAATCAATCACATTTGCTCAATAAAACATCTATTCACACAAATTTCAAGAAATAGCACAGCATATACCAAAAATATGTAAGATATGTGAAAAAATACCAAAAACAATCATATCTCTATTTCTTTAGGTTTCTAACTAATCTATGATATCCTTGTCCCGGTTGGCGAGAATAAAAAATACAACTAGTTAAATAGAGTTGTAAACTCATTTAATAATGGACACCACTATTAACAACCTACTATTCGATCAAAATAAGAAAACAAAATCTCTTATTTTATGAGCTAGACCCACAGTTTCAATAATCATAGATTTAGTCCTAGTAGTCACCGTAGGGGTGAGTCTAGTAGAATTTGACCTATAATTATCTTTCTTTCGAAATCTAACCTTGTCAAAATAACTAATGAACATCTTCCGTAGGGGGACGAATCAAAGTGCCTTGAGGCCCCATTAAGCTATTGACTATGTTAAACGAACGGTGGAGATCAAATAAAATTCTTAAAATAAGCTCATTATAAAATTAAAAATAGTATTTTTATTATTTATTTTTTGAAAATTAATGACTATGGTTTTCCCAAAAAAAAAATTAAACTGATTAAAAATTTTAAAACCAAAGTCGTATAATTTCTTATTAATTCTAAAGTGCCACATTGAAACAAATTCAATTAATTTGTTGCTAATCAATATTTAGGTTTAACTAATATAATGAACCTATACAATTAAATCCAACTCAGGTAAATGGGCCTTAACAATTGGGCTTGTATGGAGGAGGGCTGAGTCCAGTATGCCATTCCCACTACAAAGGCCCTTATCTTCCATACAAGGTCCAAAAGATAGGAATTTAAACATTCGTTTTATTAATTGTTATTAATTGATTAGGCCCACTATAGTCATACAAAGCAAATGGGCCTTCACAAGTGAAATCACCCACAAGAGAGGAATTTAAACTTTACATTTTGTAATGGGCCCAAATAAAACCTATCATTTTATGAATATTTTATTTGGCAAAATATCATATATCTAACACACATATGGATCACTATATGCATCTAAGCCCAATTGCAAAAATGACACATATAGTGCAAACAGACAGGTTATAATTTGATGGGCCTAATCATGTTACTATATGAGTAATTCTATGAATTTATGCAAAAATACCACAATTAATTATCTAGCATTTTTCAAAAAATTCAAATTAATTAAATTTTTACAAAAAATAAGTCAATTTAAATGAAATTTATCATCAATTAACAATAGTTAATTTAAATTTCATTTATCAACAATCAACTTGGTTTTAGGTTATTTTGAAAAAAAATATTAATTTAATTTAAATAGGATTTATCAACAATTAACCAAAGTTAATATAAATCTCATTTATTAAAAAAATATTTTATTAATTGGCTGAAAAAAATTGATATTTTTCAAAATTTAACCAATTTTAAATTTTAAAATCAATATCTTAACTATTTTCCAAAAATATCTTGTGTTGTTACAACTATTAGCTAATATTTTAACCATTTAAAAAAATATAAATAGTTATAACAACCCTAAAATATCTCAAAATAGTTAAACAAATTCAAATATCCATAAAAATATCTAACTAACAATATTCAAATTTCAAATAATTTAAATATTAAAATCTATACAATAAAAAAGATATTTATATTTTTAAATAAAGATTTAATAAAAAAAATCAAGAATTTAAATACCAAAGTCAAACGCTTGATGTGATAGAAAGTATTGAATAAGATCTAATGGAAAGAAAAATAAACGACACAACAATTTATAGTGGTTTGGCCCCAATAATTGGTAATGATCTACGTCTACTTAAGCTGTTATTGATCTTGATTCTCAAAGGAGTGATCAATGAACTAGAGTTCTTCGAGTTTCACAAGCCTACCCAAAGATAATAGCCAAAATTCTCTTCTAAAGTATAAACAAAAATCAGCCAAAAGTCCCTCCCTTGAGTTATTTCTCTCTATTTATAGGCTTAAGAAGGGTTACATGAATTAGTCAAAGATATTTTCCCCTAACTAATCGGATAATCAGGTATAAATGGAAATAATCTTGGATATGATTACAATTTTACAAGATTACTCATAAAGATACGAGTTATACGAGCAATTTGGTCGTATATAAAACTCAAATGACGTGTCAGGGGAACATCCCTGATCGATAGTCGAACAGAACCTTTGCCAGGTATTAGCCACGCGTTGAAAATATTTGCCACGTCATCCATACCTGCTTTTTGGATAACATTTGCCCCCAAGTTTATTTATTACGACCAGCAATAAATAAACTTTAGGAAAATGACCCTTCGATTACCCCACCAAATCTGTCAGAGTAGTTCGTGCCTCCTTGGAAAAAGTGACCTACCCACGTCCAATCATGCCTTTTTGGTTCCCAGGCAAACCTTTGACGGCTATCACTCTTCCCTATGCTTCGAAAAATGAGAACTTATGATTGCCTCTTTTTAACATATCTTAGACAATATATATAGCTTTCAGAATTTCCTTTTCAATTTTTACAAGCTATCTTTTTGTCAAGAATACTCCAAGAACTCCCAAGACAGGGCCCAGAAATTTCTTCGAAGTTCATCCTTCATTGCTCCAGGAATCTGCTGTTCGCACACCTAGAATCGAAATTTCTCCAGGACTTCACAATCTTCGTATAGGTAAATTTCATAACTTTTGTACCCTTTATTGTGTTGTGCATGTCTGTTTATGCTAGCTTTTTAGGCTCTGAAACAGTATCGTGTTCTTGAGTAAAAATATAAGAAAATTGGGCGTTTGCTTGCTGATGTTAGATATGGTAGAGCATCCTTGTTTTATAGGGGTTATGAATTAGTTTGATAGTCGAGATCATAGATTTAGGACGGAAAATCGAAGTAAAAATTTGATTTTTAGGTTAGCTGAAAAACTGGGTTTTTCCAGCCCTTACTGGAGTTGAAAAAGCTTTTTTAGAAAAAACTTTTTACTTTCACTTTTTGATCTGTTTTTCAAACTGTTCGTATCAAAATTTCAATTTTTTCGTTAGAATTCTGATGTATAAAAGTTATACTTTTGTACACGAACATCGTTATTCTAACCGACTTCTTAGGCTCTTGTTCCTCACCTCCCCCTTTTTCTGTTCGCAGCTTTTAATGCCAGATTTGTGGGGAGATGAAAGGCCGATACACGACGACCTGCTCACACAGCTGCTCGAGGGCGAAGAGCAACCAGCTCAGTGAATCCAAGAAATTCCCTTTTCGCGAATTTCTCCTCCAAGACCCCAACCAACTTCTGCCAGCATGGGTCGTGCCAAGTCTACCGCTAAGAAGAAAAACCCTTCAAATCCACCAGCCCAGCCTGGCCCGCAGGCTGGGGTTCCCTCGACCAGTGGTCGAGACAATAAGGCTCCCGACCCTCACATCCTAGTCAGGGCCCGTCCTCGGTATTCAGTTCTTCCCGACGTCGAGTGGTATCTTTCCCCACTCAGTCATGTAACCCCTAGGATGTTAGCCAACTACTTCCGAAAATACGTCCTTTCTGGAGTAATCCTCATACTCCCCACTGCAGACGAGCGGGTGAATTTTCCTGGAGGCGTTTATAGAGCCTGGTCGAGATATCACATAGAGGCTGGGGCTACCCTTCCTCTCCATCCATTCTTCCAGGGGGTGGCGAACTATTTTGGAGTCGCCCCCTTTCAAATCACACCAAATGGATATAGAATGCTTGCTGCACTCTATATCCTTTATAACCACAAGAAATGGCCAGAGCCTACCCCTCATGAGGTCAATTACCTTTTTGACCTTAAGCCCAACCCCCAACAATCTGGTACGGGGTTCTTCCACTTTTGTCACCAGGAGACCAACCGAACCTTCCTGAGTGACACAACCCATATTTCAAACGTGGGGAAATACAATCAGGAGTATTTCCTCACGCCTGACATGATTGCGAATAACCTAGCCTTCACTCAAGGAGGTAAAAGTCTTTTCCCATTGGTCATTGTTTTTACTTAGCATTTTTCCTTGCATTTTTCTGAAACTTCTTGTGTTTTTCAGGCCCATGGTTGCGACCAGACCCAACACCAAACACGGTGTTGAGGTCTGCCATGTTGGCCAGCATAACGAACGTTGAGAAGAGCATCAAATCTCTGGTCACCGAGGCCAGCTTGAGGCTAGTTGGCCTCCTAGCCCCTCACCAAGGTGTGAGGGAACCCGCGGCAGGAAATGCCACTGCCGAGGAAAATCCCGAGTAGTAACCACCAACGTCTCCTCCTCGACAGAGACCGACTGGGGTTACAATCAGGGAACCCGTTGGCACCCCCCCAGCAGAAAGGTCTTCTGCCCCTAAAGGAAAGGGAAAACAAAAGGCGACCGAGCCCGTCATAGACTTAGACGAGTCCTCTGACGAAAATGGTACAGTTATTTTATTCCTAGATAGCTTGCCAATTCCCTGTCACTTATTTGACGGGGACGACAATTTTACATATACTCCAAACCTAGGGCCAGACTTCTTCATGCCAGAGAGTAAGTGTATGACTAGTAGAGTCAATAGTATAGCGACCAATAGTAATATCTCGGGTATTAGACTTTACTTCTTTATTTATTTTCTGATGCAACATAACTTATTACCCATTTTTTGCTCATTGTTTGCATGTTAACTTCTTTTGCAGAAATGGCCTCTGCCAATGTCTTCGACATCTAGAGCACTCAGGAGGAGGAAGAAGTCCCCCTGGTTCGCAAGAGGAAGTCATCCAGGCGACATGATGGGGAGTCCAGCCAAATGCCCTCGGCTAAGAAGAACCGAGCCTCGGGCCCTCCAGCGGAGGGGCCTCCTACCCAAGATACCGAACAACATCCTCTCGAGCAGGAGGTTCCATCTTCAAATGCTCCGGCTGCCAAAACTCCATCACCCACAGCCCCTACCGAACAAACACAATAAGCTGGGGTGGATTCTACTGGGACGGAACTGTCACATCGTGCCCTGAGATTTGCCAAAGACCGCCTGGCCAAAATCCACAAACATGACTGCTGCAAAGAGGCCATGGCAGGGACAGAGGAAATGGGGGTCGATCAGATCATCAACAGAGCCCTGGACGAAACTGACAGTGTAAGCATCTTACTTCTCTTTGCATAAAATCCGACTTTCCTGAAATCTGTCTAACACTTATATTTTGCGTAGGCCATGCTGACTTTAACGGCTGCCCGCCTGCGTTCGGGTGCCAGCATCGAGCAGTCCCGTGCTCAGGAGTTGAAGTTGATAGAAGAACTTCAAGCCGCGGAGGCAAGGCATGCGGGGGAGCTGGAAGAGGTGACCCAGCAGAAGGACTCTTTGGCTGCGGATCTGGTGGAGAAACAGGCCTCTCTGGAAAGTGCTAGAAAACAGAGAGAGGAATACCAGGAGGCCAGCCGAATCCACTGGGGCGAAGTCAAAAGGCTCCAGGAGGAAAATCTTGCGAAAGACAAGAGCACTGCCAGCCTAAAGAGCCAAGTGGAGCAACTCAAGCTCACGAACGCCAAGGACCTGGAAAGGTACAAGAATGCGACACTTCAATGTTTTTATGATTTCTGGAAGCATAACCAAAGTGCCAACTTTGGCTACCTTCCAGAGGATGCTAGGAAAGCTGAGTTGGCTCGCTGCGCTGCTCGACTGGCTGCCGAAGAAAGGGCCAGAGTTCCTGCCTCCCCCGAGATTTCACTGGCCACGGGGATGGATGGAGGGGAAGCTACAGAAGACACAGTTAACCAAGATGCTCCCCAAGATCCTCCTGCTGCTCCTTAGCTTGTTTTATACATATTTTCTTTTTCTTACATGATCCACAAGTCATGATGTTAAGACAATATTTATTTGCTTTTATTGCTGCATGGGTAGCTTTTTCTTTTAAACTTTATATTTACATCCGAGCAGTACTGCTCGCGGTGTAAAATAATTCTTTTGATATTATAATATTTTTATTTTATTATAACATCTGTTTGCATGACTGAACTTAGCATAGTACTTTGGTTTGACTTAACAAAATATATAAAATTTTGAAAAATACTTTAAGTACCGTAGCATGCTTTCACTTATTTTTCTCATGTGTTTACATACCTTTTGGTATGCTTTGCTTCCTATGTACCTTATATGCCCCCCAAGTGATCGAGGAGCTCTAGGTCCTTGGTCACTTGCCTTGACCAAAACCTGTACGAACATTACTGCTCGGTATAGAACATGAAATTTGTAATACAGCAAAACAACACACGTAATGAGCAAATACTTGTAAAAAATTACAAAGTTTGGCAAGAATGACTGGCTGCGCACAGTCCCTTATAATTCTCGTATTAAATGGACTAAACATGTCGTTACGAGTGATCTTAAAAAAGATCTTACACTTATAAGCGAATAGCCATATCTCATGACTAACCCTTTTTCAAAAACTTGTAAAAAGTAAAAATAAATACAAGCCAGTCTTTTAAGAAAAACTGTTTACTAATAATACTTGCACAGGTGTTCTCCATTCCAATAACGTGGAACGAGATCTCCATTCAAGCGTGCAAGTTTGTAAGTGCCTGGATGACGGACTTCTTCAATCTTGTAAGGTCCTTCCCAGTTTGGTCCGAGTACTCCAGCAGCTTGGTCGCGGGTGTTTAAGAAAACTCTTCGAAGTACCAAGTCCCCGACGCTGAACTTTCTTTCTCTTACTTTGGAGTTAAAATACCGAGTGACTTTTTGCTAGTACACAGTTACTCGGAGCTGGGCTTTTTCTCGTCTCTCCTCGACTAGGTCTAGGGACTCCATCAACAATTGGCTATTTTGGTCTTGGTCGTATGTCATTCTACGGTGCGAGGGCGAATCTAAGTCGACATGCAACATGGCTTCGTACCCGTATTCTAAGGAAAATAGGGTATGACCTGTTGCTGCGGTAGGATGTTCTATACGACCAGAGGACTTCAGGCAATTGTTCTGGCCATGCTCCTTTAGCTTCCTCAAGCCTTTTCTTCAGGGTATCTTTCAATGTTTTATTAACTGCTTCAACTTGCCCATTTGCTTGGGGGTGAGCAACTGAAGAAAAGCTCTTGATGATGCCATGTCTTTCGAAGAAGTCTGTGAACACGTCACTATGAAACTGGGTGCCATTGTCCGAGACAATCTTTCTCGGCAATCCATATCGACAAACAATGTTTTTGATAACAAAATCAAGTACTTTCTTTGTCATTATGGTTGCTAGTGGTTCAGCCTCGACCCATTTTGTGAAGTATTCGACATCTACCACTGCATATTTCACACCACCTTTCCTTGTTGGCAAGGACCCGATTAAGTCTATACCCCATGCTGCGAAGGGCCATGGACTTTGCATTTGCTTTAACTCGTTGGGAGCCGCTCGTGGGATCTTGGAAAACCGCTAACACTTATCACACTTTCGCACGAACTCCATCGAGTCCTCATTCATCGTTGGCCAGAAATATCCCTGCCTTAGGATCTTTTTTGATAGGCTTTGCCCCCCAGCGTGGTCTCCGCAGAAGCCTTCATGCACCTCCTTCATTAGCTCTTTAGCCTTCTCTGGCGTAACACATCTGAGCAGTGGCATCGAGTATCCTCTTCGGTACAAAATACCATCGACCAGGATATACCTTGCAGACTGTCTCTGAAGGGTCCTGGCTTTGTTTCTATCTACTGGTAGTGTGCCGTTCGTGAGATACTCTAAGTATGGTGCCATCCAAGTATCTGCTAACTGGATCACCATATTGGTTTCATCTGCTCGTATGCTTGGTGTGCATAGTCTCTCAACTGGCACTATATTCAAAGTGTCAGCATCTTTTGCACTCACGAGTTTGGCTAGGGCATCTGCGTTTGAATTCTGATATCGAGGTATTTGCTGGAGGGTATATTTTTCAAATTGTGCCAATAGATCCTTTGTTTTATTCAGATAAGCCACCATTTTTAGGCCTCGTGCTTGGTACTCCTCTGAGACCTGATTCACTACCAGCTATGAATCACTGTAGATATCCAGCACTTTTATGTTCATGTCTTTGGCTAACCTTAATCCAGCGAGTAGGGCTTCATATTCAGCTTTATTGTTTGAAGTGGTGAAATCAAACCTAATAGCACAGTGAAATCGATGCCCTTCTGGCGTTATCAATATCACTCCTGCTCCTACGTGGGATTCGTTGGATGATCCGTCTGTGA
Source organism: Humulus lupulus (assembly GCF_963169125.1). Lineage (NCBI taxonomy): Eukaryota > Viridiplantae > Streptophyta > Magnoliopsida > Rosales > Cannabaceae > Humulus > Humulus lupulus. The sequence goes on along the minus strand of NC_084794.1, from coordinate 104,640,484 downwards.
ATAGTTTCCACGAAGGAACTTCAACTTGAGGATCAGGCGCACTAGGCTTTTCACCCTGCTCGTTATCTGGGAGTTCAATGAATTCAGCGATGAAGTCAGCCAAGACTTGTCCTTTTATTGCTGCTTGTGGCGAGTATGTTATATCGAACTGCCCAAGTTCGACTGCCCATTTCAACAAACGACCAGCAGCCTCTGGCTTTTGCAAAACTTGCCGAAGGGGCTAGTCAGTCAAGACTGTGATTGGATGGGCTTGGAAGTAAGGACGTAACTTCCTTGAGGCCAAAATTAGACAGTAGGCTAATCTTTCAATGGGAGGATATCTCAATTCGGCTCTGATTAACCTCTTGCTCACATAATACACTGCCTTGTGTACGCCTTCTTCTTCTCTTACTAACACCGCACTAACAGCATATTCGGTGATCGTCAGGTATATGAACAAAGTTTCCCCATCTACAGGCTTTGATAAGACGGGAGGCTGCGCCATGTGGGCTTTTAAAGCTTGGAAAGCCTGTTCGCAGTCTTCAATCCACTCGAACTTCTTGTTGCCTCTAAGTAGATTAAAGAAAGGAACGCACTTATCTGTTGATTTTGAAATGAATCTACTGAGCGCAGCAATCCTTCCAGTCAAACTTTGCACATCTTTGATCTTCATTGGCGATTTCATATCGATCAGAGCCTTGATCTTCTCGGGATTAGCCTCGATTCCTCTCGAGTTGATAATGAACCCCAAGAATTTCCCTGATCCTACTCCGAAGGAACATTTGAGAGGATTTAGCTTCATCTGATATTTGTTCAGAACATTGAAACATTCTTGTAAATCTTTCACATGTCCTTCTGCCTTTTTTGACTTCACCATCATGTCATCAACGTACACCTCCATGTTTATCCCGATCAACTCCTTAAACATGTGGTTAACTAGTCGCTGGTAAGTCGCACCAGCGTTTTTCAATTCGAAGGGCATTACTTTGTAACAGTATAGCCTTGTATCGGTCCGAAAGCAAGTGTGATCCTCATCAGGGGGATGCATACTAATCTGATTGTATCCTAAATATGCATCCATAAAGGAGAGGATCTCATGACCTGCAGTTGCATCGACCAGCTGGTCGATCCTTTGGAGTGGGAAACAATCTTTAGGGCAGGCTTTGTTAAGCTCTGTGAAATCCACGTAGGTCCGCCATTTGCCATTCGGTTTGGGGACCAGCACTGGATTAGAGACCCATGACGGATAAAACGCCACCCTGATGAACCCATTCTCCTTTAGTTTTTCAACTTCCTCCTTCAAGGCTTTTGATCTGTCTTTATCGAGCAGCCTTCTTTTCTGTTGCACGGGTGGAAAGCTTTTGTCGACGTTCAGGACATGGCTGATGACTGCAGGATCTATCCCAACCATGTCTTTATGTGACCAAGCAAAAACTTCCTAGTTCTTCCTCAAAAATTCCACCAGTGCGTATTTGGTTGTTGTTTCTAAATTTTTGCCGACCTTTACAACTCTGGTCGAAAACTCTTCATCAAGCTGGACCTCCTCAAGGTCCTTGACAGGTCCTATATCTTCTTCAAAATCCCCAAAGCGAGGATCTAAGTCTCTATCCTCACTTTGGGCAACACGCTATTTGGTGACTCCATCACCTGATTGGGCTTGTACATCAATGGCCATCTACAACTTTTCTGGGGGAGCACTCCTCGACATACCCTTCTTGGCCTTAGTGATTAAGGCATTGTAGCACTCCCTTACTTCCCTCTGGTTACCCAATACACGTCCTACCCCTACATCTGTTGGGAATTTCATGGCTAAGTGCCATATAGAGGTAACGGCCCGAAGGTCGACCAGTATTGGCCTTCCTATTACTGCATTGTAGGCCGAAGGACAATCAACTACTATAAAAGTAGTGAGTAATGTCTTGATGGTGGGTGCAGTACCTGCTGTTACTGGAAGCCTGATTGGCCCTGTTGGAGCGAGTCCCTCACCAGAGAAACCATAAATGGTTTGGTTGCAAGACTCCAAGTCCTTTGTGGACAACTTCATTCGTTCCAGCGAAGATTTATACAGGATGTTAACTGAACTTCCTGTATCGACCAATACTCTTTTCACCATCATATTGGCAATCTGAACATCCAAGACCAGCGGATCGGAATGTGGGAACCGGACATGCTGGGCATCATTATCAGAGAAAGTTATTGCATCGTCCTCTGTTCGGGCCTTCTTCGTTGCCCGATCCTCCACAGTCATCATCTCGATGTCCTGGTCATGGCGTAAGGTCCGAGCGTATCGTTCCCTTGCCTTTTCGTTGTTTCCCGCAAGGTGCGGGCCTCCGTAGATGGTGAGTAAAGTGCCTGCCACGGGATCAGGCTGTAAAGGTGGCGAGCACTGGCGTGCAAGCGCCTGCTCGTTGCCACCCGGAGCCTCTCGTTGGGTAACTCCCACGGCTCGCACGTATTTCCTCAAGTGTCCTTGTCTAATAAGGAACTCAATTTCGTCCTTCAGCTTGTTTCATTCATTCGTATCGTGTCCGTAGTCATTATGAAAACGACAAAACTTAGTTGTATCTCTTTTTCGAAATATCCTTTTGAATGGGAGCGGGTCTTTTGTAGGGTACATTGAAACTTGTGGCTTGATACACCTCTGCTCGAGATTCAACAAGGGCGGTATAGTTACAGTTGCCCTTAGAGCGCTTACTCTCGGAGGTAGAGGGCTCGTTATGGGACCTCTTCCCCCCATTCTTGTCGTTGCCTTTCTCGTTGCTGTTGGGCTTTGACCCATTGGCGGCTTTGGCTGGGTCCTCAGTCCCTTTATCCTTATTTGGGGTCTTTCCCTCGCTGGCAATTGCATCGATCAACTCGATCCGAAAATTCTTGGGTAGTTTTAACCCCATGCTTCTTGAGGCTACTCCAAAGAGGCGTACGTCGCCTAACTCCTACAGTTAGGGCCATCATTTTGCCTTCGTCTCCCACTATTTTGGCCCCAGCTGCTGCTCGCATGAAACTCTGGACATAATCTTTCAGTGGTTCTCCTTCTTGCTGGCGTATCTCGACCAGCTGGTTTGCCTCAATTGGGTGCACACGACACGCATAGAATTGTCCGTAAAACTCCTTTTTGAACATCTCCCAAGATACAATACTTGCAGAAGGGAACTTAAAGAACCACTCCTGTGCAGCATCATAAAGTGTTGTAGGGAAGATCCTGCATCGAGCGTCTTCGGACACCTTCTGAATGTCCATTTGTATCTTAAACTTGTTGACATGAGATACCAGGTCACCATACCCGTCAAAGTTTGAAAGTGTGGGCATTTTAAACTTACTGGGGGTTTCATCCATGGCGATCCTTTGTATGAAAGGAGTGCCCCTTCTCCTGTTGTACTCGATATGAGACGTTCTTCCCCCGACCAACTGTTGCACTGCTTGGTTCAGGGAATCTATTTCGGCCTGAACGGTCTCAGGAATTGATGGGGCCTCTGGTGCCGGGGGAATGTACTCGTCGTGCCATTCTCGGCGGTCGTTGAGTACATCCCTTAGATCGTCATCTCTTCGCCGCTGCTAGCTGGCTCCGAGCTGGCTAAAGACGTTTTTTCTGGGCTGCCCCCTAGCATTATGTCCTGCATGTCGATCTTCTCTAGGTGGGGGGCTTCTGCCTTCATCTCTCTCCTCATTTCTCCGACCAGCATTCCCTCTGCCTGAGTCAGCCTCATTGTAGCCGTGGCCATCTCTGAACCTCGATTGGCTATGGTAGGACCGACTGTTTCCTCGGTTGCCTCCTTGGGCTGGAACTTCCCGAGCGTTAGGGGGAGGCCTGCCCTGGTTGGTGGGTCCCTGTGCATTATCATGCCGTGGAGGGCTCCTGATTGCAGAGTCTGTCTCTGAGTTCCTTCTGTTGCCAGAAGGACGCTGCCCCCTGCTCGGTGGGTTCGGCTCTTCACCCCCCAGGCGTCTAGGGCTGCGGGGTTGCTGCCCAACCTTATTATGCCTTGGAGGTGGGGGATTTCCTCGACCAGCCTAGGATGGAGGCCGCGTCTCAGGGTCCCTAGGTGGGACATCATCCTGAGGCATTGGTGGCTGCTCCAGCCTTTGAGGGCTTGTTGGCTGGAGCGGAGGGCTAGAATTGGGACCTCTTTGAGGTGGCCCATTTGGGGGTTGGTCAGGCTGCGAGGCAGGTGCAGCCTGATTCCTAGCCAATTGAAGGGTTGCTTCGAGGGCTGCCATGGCATCCCTCTGACGACGGTCCATCTCTGCCTGTCTTTCACTCAGCTCTTGGCGCTGGCGCTCTATTTCCCTCTGCTGTGACGCCATTATCTCGGCGACACTCTCTTGATTGGCCCTCTGAGCGGCCAGTTCCTCTTGCAACACCCCCAGTGTTGTCTTCAGGGCCTCAGAGTCTACTTCCTCCTCATCAAACTCTAAATGAGGTTCGTCTTCAGCCATGTTTGGTGGAGGAGGCTGGGTTGGAGCGACAACAGCCTGTCCAGTTTTCTTGGATGTCTTTTCCATTAGTACCTTCAACAATTTCTTCTCAAGTTCTCAATGAAAGCACAAGAATGTTGACCCTCATTTTGGTCAACTAACACGTAGTCAAACGCTTGATGTGATAGAAAGTATTGAATAAGATCTAATGGAAAGAAAAATAAACGACACAACAATTTATAGTGGTTCGGCCCCAAGAATTGGTAATGACCTACGTCTACTTAAGCTGTTATTGATCTTGATTCTCAAAGGAGTGATCAAAGAACTAGAGTTCTTCGAGTTTCACAAGCCTTAGAGGGATGAGTAATACCACCCAAAGATCATAGCCAAAATTCTCTTCTAAAGTATAAACAAAAATCAGCCAAAAGTTCCTCCCTTGAGCTATTTCTCTCTATTTATAGGCTCAAGGAGGGTTACATGAATTAGTCAAAGACATTTTCCCCTATCTAATCGAATAATCAGGTATAAATGGAAATAATCTCGGATATGATTACAATTTTACAAGATTACTCATAAAGATACGGGTTATACGAGTAGTCTGGTCGTATATAAAACTCAAATGACGTGTCAGGGGAACATCCCTGATCGATGGTCGAACAGAATCTCTGCCAGGTGTCAGCCACGTGTTGAAAATATTTGCCACGTCATCCATACCTGCTTTTTGGATAACAATCTTAAATATCTGATATCATAATTCTAATATTTTAATATATTTAAAGATTTAAAATTAAGTTGTAAGTCTATTTTTAAATTTGAATTTGAATCTTTGTAGAAAATATATAATTATTTAAATCTCAACTAACAAAAATATCTTATTTTTGAAAAACAATTTTAAATACATAACAAATCTGATATTTTTGGCTTTGATTATAAATAATAAATATCCACAATTTTGATTTTCTATAATTTTCTACAATTTTAATATACACCGTGGCTGGTGCACGTGGGCGCGCGCGAGTGGCTCATGGGCGTGCGCACGGGCGTAGGCGTGCTCGCGGGTGCACGCGGGCGTGCACACACACATGGGGAGCCAAGCCAATTTTTTTCCAAAAAAATTTTTGAGCAATTTTTCAAACCAAAACCATTTTCTACTTAATTTTTAACATGTTTTACACAAAATAAAACATATATAAAAATTAATAGCATAGAAAACACAACAAAATAACCTATAAATTACTAAAATTCACATAAAATCAATATGCTTCCTAAAAACATGAAAACCATCCAATTATTCAAACATATCAAATAATCCAATTTTAAACATGTTCATGCATGAAAATAAAGATTACCAAAGGCTCTGAGGCCAGTTGTTGGATTAGCTTATACAGGATCTTTATTTATTTTCATGTATATCTAATATTAAACAAATTAATACGAGATAGCCTAAAACATGTTTCTAAAATTAAATTCAAAGAGAAACAAAGAATAGAGTACTTACAGTATACGCATCGGAATGAAAGAGTCCTTCCTTCAGTTTCTCTAACTCTTGTCTCCTCTCTGTTGCAGAGTATTATCAAGAAACTGAACCGATCTATTTTCTTCACGGCCTTCCAATGTATTCTTAGAATCACCTAGACTAGTGTGGGCAATTCTCAACACATGAGATAGATATAAAGAGAAGAAGAGAAAATAACAAAGACGCTTAGAAAAAGACTTGTGTTTAGAGAGAATCTAAAACTATCTGAAAACCAGTGATTAAACATATCTGTCGTCTCAGAAATCTCAACTTGTGACTTCTCTCTAAGCACTCCTTTTATAGACTCAATTAGGCCATTTAATTTAATTAAAAAATCAATAAAATAATAACCATTTTAAAGCCCTAGGTCGAAATTATCATGGGCTTTAGGCCTGTGAAATTTCCCATTGGATTATAAGCCCATTGGACTTAAAATCAAGGCCTGTATTATTTTCTATTGATTTAATTAAATAAATAACTATTTAAATCCTTTATCAAATTAATTATTTATAATTTGAATCTTGATTTAAACTTATTTATTAATTTAGATACCAATTTATCTTAATTAATAAATCTGCCATAATTTCTCTTTTCTTCTCAAAATTATATAACTCTGTGAAACTATCCAAAATTGACCTGGTCAACTTTGATAATTCTAATTGATAGTTAAATCAATTAATTGAGACTATCTAGATGATTTTATCCAAGGTACAATGGGGACCATGGGCCTATGAAATCAAGCTCCAATAAGTTATCATAAATCTAACAAATAAATTTACTAACTTATTAATTCCTCGTGACTCCACTATAGACTTGAAATTGCACTCTTGAATTCATAGAATGCTCTATAACAAATATAGATACGCTATTAATTATCCATTGTTACAACCATAATTGCCACTAAATCCTCTATAGACAGTCTATAATGAGATAGGACTAAAATACCGTTTTACCCCTCATTGTATTTTATCCTTAAAACACTTTGTTCCTTGTAAATGATATTTCAGTAAACTAATTTAATTACTGAAATGAGATCTCTATCATTTAACACCTTGAACCAAACTAAAAGGAAACTATCATTTCACTTCTTCATGAGAAGCTATTGATGTTCATATCTATGATTAACATTCCCACTCAATTATACTACCGAGTTCCCAAGATGTAAGTATGGGCTAGTCCGTAGAGTAAGCTGGTAACAAACAAGTCAATGAACTCAAATAATACAATCAGTTAGAATACTAACCATTCAGAATTGAGATTGAATTGACCTATGGTCAACTATATGATATGACTAGAATAGATAATAACGGTATGTTTACTTATCTTATCAACTGTCAATATCGGTCCAGTCCGATGTAACAAATACATCTGATCTTATCTACTTTGCTGATGTTCTGGACATAACATAACACTGTAATGTGTAAGTAGATCATATCGTAGATTGGCAAATCAGTGTAAATCCCGTGCACTGACTAATCTTAGGACTAACTTATTTTGAACATATAATCATATTTATATTCCACTGTGATTACGTCACTATAAATAAGATTAGCTATATGCTCGGGATTTAATAGAAGTTTATATTATACAAATAATCATGAAAATAAAACATGTGAGCAATGTGATTGACCAGGTCAACAAATGATTTCTATTCTTTTATTGATAATAAAATGAGATTACAAAGAATTTGGGTTTTAATTAGGGCATAAAACCCCAACAATTTCTACCTACCCTCAGGCGGTAGGGAAGGTCCTTGCTATAGGGGACGCATGAGGTGAGATATTGGGCAAGGGTATCGTGGAATAGAAAATTTAGGCAGCAGTACCCCCATTTGCGGGAGCAGGTAGGGGCAGAGGCCCTAGTAGTCAGAAAAGAAAGACCCCTGATAGTTCTACCACTTTTTGCCCTAACAGGAGGGGTCATAATATTCAGGATAGCCGCAAGGGCGACAATGAGGTCTGGAGAATTTATCCAGTGTCCATTAGGTGCAGGAGAGGCCATTTGGGAAAATGTTGAGCGAAGGCATGTTTTCTATGTGGAATAGTTTGGCACATCATGAAGTATTGTCTAGAATCGAAGACAGAAGAATTAAGAAGTATAGATAGCTCGACCTCGGCTCGAGAGTCCACCTGAAGGCAGCCAGAGCTCGAAGCTGGACCCTCGAAAATGATAGGTTGGCCTTCTAGTTCTTGTTCATTATATTGTACTCACTGAGTTTAGTGCTACGTACTTGTAATGACCCAAATTTCCTAATAAGGCTTAGGACCTTAATTAGGAGGCCGGGGGGGCCATAATTGATTTATTATGCCATTAAATGATTATATGCATGATTATGTGAGTAATATTATTATATGATGATAAATGCATGCATATGGGTCCACTTTTCATTATAAGGGCATTTTGGTAATTTGGCCTGTTGAGGGCGTATTTGTATATTTTCATGCATGTTGGTGAATTATGAATGAGGCCACATTATAATGTGGATTTATTCGAGCTATTCGGCATGAGACGATCTTTGAATGCAAGTTAGCGGTTTGGTCATAACGGGGTTATTTACTGGGCTCGGGGTGAGTCTCGGGGTAATTTGATGATTAGTACATTACCGGGAATTATAGGGTAATGGGATATGATTTATTAATATTGAGAATAACGAGAATTGGAGGACGTTAATTATAATTAGCGAGATAAGTGGCAAATGACTATTTTGCCCTTGTGTGGCTTAAAAGGGATTAAATGAACATAGGGGCATTTTGGTCATTTGACCTTAGGATATATTTAAACTAAATAGATAGTTGTAGAAGAATAAGGCTGAAGCAAAAAATAGAGTGGTCTTCTTCCTCTTCCTCGATCCTTCCTTTTCTCTTTTTTCCTTTGGATTTTGAAGCTTGGATTGAGGGTTCAAGCTTGGGAATTAAGGCTGGAGGTTCAAGACTTTTGTTTAGCCATTGAAGGGGATGCAAACCTGGGTTTTAGGTAAGAATTCAGCCATTAATTTGCTAGTTTTTGCTCTGTTTTAAATTAGTTTTTGAGTTAGAAGTTTTGATTATAGAAGTGGTTGTTTGAGGTGATTTTAATTGGTTTAAAGCTTGGGTTTTGTGGTTAAAATAGTGGACATGATGTGTTGATGGTTGGTTTTGATTTTGGGTTGGTTTAATGGAAGATCGATTGAGGTTCTTGGCTAGTTTTAATGGAGAAAATGGCAAGGGGGCTCTATTCGTGGGGTTAAGTCGCTACTTGGCCAGGCAAGTTGCGACCCGCCCTAGTGCCCAAGCTGAATGTGCTCTCTGACTTGGGGGCGTGCCGCGACTTTCCCCTTCCTTTTGTGTCAGGGAGGAGTTTTCAAGGGCTTAGGCTTGGGGGTTCAACTCCTAAGGCTCGAGATCGAATCTACTAACCATTTTAGTACGATTCGAGGTCTCGGGAGTGAGGTTTTAGATCATGAACCTTTTATTGATTTATTTATTGATGGAATTCCATATTTGGTTATGACTAGGTGACCGCTAAGGGACCAAAAGATTGATCTTTCTCAAAGGTTGTTCTTTTATTACTTCACACTCGAACCAGAGGAAAGAAAACTGCACCCAGTATGTGATGCATAAGATACATGAGATTAGGGCATGGCATGAATGTTGAATATGAGATTGATCAGAGCTTGAGTCTCTGTATTTGTGCATGATTATAATTATGCTTATAATTATTGATTAAGCATGCTAAATGCCTTATATCTGAATATTTGACATATGATATGTGTCTGTTTGCATTACCTCATTGAGGAAGCACTGACTTATTAGTCAGGGATCAGTATTGGTGTCAATATTGATTGTGAAGTTGTGACTTATCGGTCAAGATCAGCAGTAGTATTGAGTACTGGTCGTATGGTATTGGCTTTTGAGTCAAGAATGGTATTAGCGTGTTTCACGCAAGCCGAAAAGATTAGATTTAATCGACATAAGAATTATCATCATAAGCATGAAATGCTTGACCGATCTTAAGTTCGATGAAAACAAAAGCACTTGTCTAGTCTAAAGGCTAGTTACTTAAAGCCAGGGCCAAAAGGCTCAGGTGACTGCAATGTCCCATGGCTGTGGGTGCTGAGCCTAAGTTCGTGAGTCATTCATTAGTCACTTATCTGATTAGGGTGCATAGCCCAGAGTGTGACTCATTAGTCACCTATACAGAGTGTGACTGATTAGTCACCTATTCAGAGTGTGACTCATTAGTCACCTATATCAGAGAGTGACTTATTAGTCAACTATTCAGAGATAGACTTACGAGTCATCTACATAGAGATAGACTTATCAGTCATCTAAAAAGAGATAGACTTATCAGTCATCTAAATAGAGATAGACTTATCAGTCATCTATACGGAGATAGGCTTATTAGTTATCTAAACAGAGGTAGACTTATTAGTCATCTATACAAAGATAGATTTATCAGTCATCTACATAAGGAAAGACTTATTAGTCATCTATACAGAGTATGACTTATTAGTCATCTATTCAAAGAAAGACTTATTAGTCGTCTACCTCAGAGAGACTTATTAGTCATCTACCTCAGAGCGAGAGACTTATAAGTCATCTACTCAGAGCACGGGACTCCACAAACATTTATTTGGAGTTGTTTGCATGCATGAGTAGGGTTATTACTGCTAGGCATGCCTATTATGATTTAGTAACATGTTATTACTTGTTCATGAGCATATTGAGTTTTCTTATTGAGCTTCGGCTCACGGGTGCTATGTGGTGCAAGTAAAGGCAAAAGAAAGCTGGACCATCCTTGAGTTGGAGAGCTTAGGTGACGATGTGTACATATGTGGCTACTCGACCACCAAGACCGCTTAGGTCGGTTGGTTGTAAATATTTTATTGAAATTAACCTTTAAAATATATTTTCAGGATCCCAATGTATATGGTAAACGTTTTAGTGAAACGTTGTATCTTAACCAAAAAATTTAACCCTAAACTGTTATCATACTTAGTTACACGATTATGGCCAAATGACTCGATTAGCGAGTATAGCACTGTTTAAAATTCACACCGTAACGGTCCTTGGGAAGTAAGGCGTTACAGTACCTCTTAGTAGAGATATATACATGGGATACCTACCGTATGAATAGTATGTTGTGGGGCTTTAGATTTTACGTTTGATAGGAAAGTTGGTAATTTCCAGGGAATGGAACAGAGTATTACACGTAGAAAATTTGTAGTAAGAATTGGTTGGGATTTTTATATGATGGCCTTGGTATAGTCCTAAGTATGGAGTAGTTTTCTAGTAAAGGACAACCATGGACTGTGAGAGAGAGTGATGACTTTTGAGTGTAAGAGGAGAGGACTCGATTGTGATTGCGGGATGTCTAGTCGTGGTGGTAGGTACCACTAGGGCTATGTCAGGTAGGCCGGAGGGAAACTGGATTGGTCACTGGGATTTCAGATGGGTGTATAAGGATTTGTCAAGATTGTTGTCGTGACTAGGAAATGGAGCATCCTACGGGAATATGGCAAGAATAGAACTAGCATAAAAAACACCATGAAGAATTATGCTAGTTGAGCAGCCAAAATTAAGGGTTCAATCAAAGGAGTTACTTGACTTAAAGGTGATCCAACAGAGCATTTTACCATGGGACATATCACGTCGTGGGTTAAGGAGGAGGTCGAACCTACGAGAGCACGTACGATATATGACAGCCAAATAAGGTAATTATTAAGAACGGATATACACTACTAAGTATGAAGGATTTATTTGGGTAACTTATATTTAGCTTGATCAAGAATGATTTGGACTACTTCCAGTTAAGAACAGAATATAAGCAATACCCGAAGTGATACTACTGAGTCTGAGGAAGCGAGGATCATAGGTAAGACTTGAATCAGCTAAGATTGAGACCACAAGGCAACTGTTAAGGGAACGCCTTAGGGAATTAGAAACACAATGAGACTAGTGAGACACCTTGACTTCTACCTTAAGCATCTTCAGGGATTGTTATACCCTTGATTAAAGTAATATAGAAATCTAAATTTTTTCTGAATGGATAGTTGTGTGTCGGATCCTCATAGATTGGAATAAAGGGTTGATTCACAAGCCATGGTACTGGGATATGCACAGAATGGACTCATACAGGAGGACGGTGTAGTGGACCCTATCCTTGCTAAGAACATGAGCTATTAGTGTGGTACGTCAAGGATTAGGGTGTGTCCGTATATATACTAGAAGAATGATCGATTGTACCCCGCAATGGTTGAAAGGATAAGGACTTAGATGTTATACATGGGATGTCAAGTTGACAGTAGTACCGATTATCCACTTTTAGGATAGGGTAATGACCGAGATTGGCCCAGAACCTGTAATTGAAGGGTAATAGATATGCCTCTATGAATAAACAGTGAAACACTAGAAGAAGATCTTGTAGGAATGGTTAAGAATTCTACTGCCTTACTATATATGGGTTAAGATATGTGAATTAGATGAGTGATCCGATGGGTGCTGACTTTGAGGGAAAGATATGGGACGAGCCTTAGGTTACCTACGTTTATTGTATCCAAAAAGTTGAATACGACTTAATCTTTTGGTAAGTGAGAAATGATATTAAGGAGCCAAGAGGGCTATTATGACTCTAGGATATCCTAAAGTTAGTATGAAGGAATATAGTTATGAACCCTAAAGGTGGATCACCTCAGATTGCAGATGAGGTGAGTGGATGCGAAACGTTGTGACTTGACCTACTAGGTTAATACACTGTGGTTGGCGTGAGTGAGTTATCAAAAGAGGGAGTGTGTACGAAAGGAGATCCTACATCCCCACTGGACACCAAAGTTGACAATGTTACATTGAGACCCTTAGGTTCCCAAGTTTGGGAAGAGGGTCATAGAGGGTGATGAGTATAAGGCTGGAATATGGAATTGACGGTTACCGTTAGACATGGATAATTTGAAAGAGTAACTCAGGCTTTAAGTGTTTTACTTCGAATATGTGAATTTTGGGACCTTGAGGTAAATACATTCCCTGGAATTGATTGTCCCAATGATGAAAGTTGAGAGACGGCTGAAGTGGCTCTAAGTAAGATATTATGAGATAGGAAACAAGAAATACATATTCCGCGAAAAGAAAAAAATAAGAATGAAACCAGGAATAGGAAGTATTCTGGTTCAGAGAGGGTTTAAAGGATCAACAAAATTATTAAGGATTGTTAGGGCAGGGTGTGTACTTTATTGAAAGATATAAAAGTTCGCAAACTTGAGTATAGGAACATAGGATTCCAAGATTGGAGATTTTGTGCCTCTTCGAATATGGTGGACTAAGAAGGGTAAAGAAGTTTGGGAAAGAAAGAAAGAATTTTGACCCTAGATTTGAATAGATCTAAAAGATCCTAATAAGGACTAGGTCGGGGACTTACAATTTAGCCTTACCCCAGCATGGGTAGAGGCTCATGAGATATTACTGGTGCCAATATTAAGGGGAAAAGTGTGAGTACTACCCTGATCGAATGAAGAGGTCCCAGAAGTTCAGAGGAACTTATTGTACAAGGGATAGCTAGTGAAACTCTGGACACAAGAGATAAAGACATACAGATTCCGACCATCCTTCTTGTGAAAGTATTGCAAGTAGTGGAAAAGTAAAGAACCTGATTCTAGGGTTATATTCAGCATTACTGAATTGGTATCCTGAGATGTTTGAATAAATTTCGAGGATGAAATTTCTATAAGGAGGGGATAGTTGTAGTGTCCCAAATTTGCTAATAGGGCTTGGCCTTGATTAGCGTGTCGAGAGGGCAATAATTGATTTAATTATGTTAATATATTAATTAAATGATTATGTGATTAGAAATGCATGTGTTATGTGAATTAAATATGCATGTGGGTCCCATTTAGATATTAGGGGCATATTTATAATCTTATCCCGTGGAGGGCATAAATGCAATATATTTGTATTTTGTGATTGATACCGCGAGTGTGTGGTGATATATTTGTGATGTGCGATCCGAGACAGTCCTAGGGAGCGGAATAGCTAAATAGTCATAACGTGGTCGAATACTCGGCTTGGGAGGAGCCTAGGGTATTTTGGGGATATATATTATGTGATTGGGATTATCGGGTAACGGGTAGAGATTTAATGTTGCTTAAGTGTGTCAGGGATTAAATGGGGAATTATAGGAACACTCGAGGATTTAGAAGGATGTGGAAAACGACGGGATTGCCTTGATGGCACTAAAGGATTAGATTAGACTTGGGGGTATTTTGGACTTTTAGCTAGGGGATAAACTTAGACTTATCTCAAATTCTAGAACCTAGTTAGAAGGAAAATAGAAGAAAGAAACACTGAAATCTCAGCTCATGCTCTCTCTCTCTCTCTCTCTCTCTCTCTCTCTCTCTCTCTCTCTTCTATTGGGGACTTAGCTAATTTTTGAAGATTGGGGTAGTGAAACTCAGAATTGAAAGATGGGAACTTGGGGACGATAAGCTAAAGGTGTTGGAAAGTGAGTCTAAGCTTGAAATCTTCGCTTAGGTAAGGTTACTTTCATGTTTTGCTGGTAAATTCGGTTGAGAATTAAGCTTAGTTAAGTTCTAGACTTAACCTGAATTTGGTATGAATTGGGGTAATTTTACTAGCTTTCTAAAGTGCTAGCACTACCTAAAGTGTAGTAGAGTGATTGAGGGGCTCAACTCTGGCTTTGGGGTATGTTTAGATTGAATTTCAAGGAGGATAGCTCGTAAAATGCATGTGAAATTTTGGGTTTAGGGGCTCGCGTTGCTGCCCTGTTTATCAAGCATCGCAGCCCATTTCAACATTGAGGCCTCGGGGCTTCAGAAATTTTCCCAGGCACCGCAGCGCAAGGTATAGCGCGTCGCGGCCTGTGTCCTTGAGCAGAGAGGGCTTGCCCTCTGACTCACAGTGCGTTGCGGCCCTAGGGGGCGGGCCGCGACTCAAAATAGGAAAAAGGAGAAAATAAAGGTTTTAAGCTCGGGAACCTAAATGTTAAGGCTTGGGAAGGATTCCACTACCTGGTTTAGTAGAATTCGAGGTCCCAGAGGCTAGATTAATATTCTAAAGTTCTTATTAGGTTTAGGGCTTGATTGATGGTTATTATGAATGCGTTGTGACTAGGTTTACGTCAAAGGTCAGGTTAGAGGACTGTGCTCGCGATCGCAGTAATAAATCCGCTCGGGACACAAGTAAGATTACTGTTTGTGCCCATAGAGCTACGTGGTGTGTTGTGTTATATGCATTTTTTATAGTTGTTATGTCAAACATGTGGTTGTGACTGATTGGCAAGAGCCAGGAGTTGCAAGAGTCAAAAGCGGCAAGGGGTCGGGATCGGCGTTAAGCATGTTGAATGCAGGCTGCTAGGGCGAGACCATCTAAGGGTGTTGTACACACCCGTTCGGTTAAGACCGTGGAACTGGTGCTTGAAGGCGCACCCCGAGCGGAGGAGACCATTGTTGTGCTACTATACTGTTGCGTTGATTATGTTGCTATGATGTTGTGTTGTTGTGGTTACGTGTTGTTATACTGCTATGATGTTATGTTGTTGTGTTTATGTGTTGTTATACTGCTTTTATGTGATGATGTTGTGTTGTTGTGCCATAGTGTATCCCAATAACAGTTTGCAGATTGTGTTATTGCCTTTGATTAAGTATTTATTTGTTGAGATAAACTATCACATGTTGCTCTTTGAGGTTCTCTTGCTGGGCCTCAACTCACGGGTGTTCTTTTGTACAGGTAAGGGCAAGGAAAAGGTCAATCAACCATGAGTTGGAGGGCATGGAACGGTGTGTACATGTTCATCCTACCTGGCTGCCATAGCAAGGGTTATTCTAAGGAATATGTTGTAAAAGTTAGTTTTGTCGCCTAGGTCGACAGTATTTCCCCTTCTGAGTTGTAAATATGTTTCTAAAAAGTATTTTGGGAGCCCAATGCAATACTTTTATAATTTAAATGAATTTCCAACCCCTTTTATACCAAAATCTTATTTAATTGAATCTTCATTATAATTAACCACATTTTTTGGTCAAATACCTCGATTAGAGAGCTAATGACACATTTAAATTAACATGGTAACGACTCTAGGATAGTATGGTGTTACAAGGAAGTCACATGTTGAGATCACAAACAACCAGATCAAGAGGGCTGGTAGAGGATCCGCTTCGTAACCATCGAGCATCTTAACCAGAAAGAAATGTTAGTTTCATGAGTGGGAGTTTGGACCTCACTAGGTCCGTAACTATATATATGTCGAACCCAGGAATAATGGGAATTATGACAATAATCATGTTCTTCGAGATCATCTGAACCGAAATCGGAGGCAAGCTAACCCCTCAAATCCCAATTTACGGGCACATCTGAATAGCCGAAAAGAGCATGTGCAGCTAGTATATGGGAACAAGTATAACTCTATATCAGGGCAGGGAGCTAGAGTTTTTACAAAAAATTACCAGCTACCTCAAGCACAAGCTCAACCTCCGGTTGATTTGGTCCAGGAGAGAATTAATCAGATCGAAAGAGCATTCAGGCTCCTTCAAGATGAAAGGAACAAGGACAAGGCCGACGACTTCGATGAGGAGTTAGAGCCTTTCGCTCCAAATATATCAAACACACCATTCCCTTACAGGTTCAAGATACCACATGTAGCTCTTTTTGATGGGAACTCAGACCCGTACATCCATTTGAGCATATTTAACACAATCATGTGTGCCAGCAACGTTGACTACGAGCTCAGATGCATGCTATTTCCAACAACTTTGACGGGACCAGCAAAATACTGATTCGATAAATTCAGAAGACATTCGATCTCTTCATGGGATCAACTGGCAAAATAATTTAAGAAACAATTCAAGGCCATGGTAGGCGTCAAGCTTGAAGCCTCATCCTTGAGCAATGTTAGACAATAGCAGGGAGAGTCATTAAAAAACTACTTGGAAAGGTTTAACATCGAGGTGGCACGAGCCCGTAATGTTGATGACAGTGGTCATCTTATAGCCGTATGAGCTGGTATATTGCCAGGAAGTCCCCTTTGGGATGATATGTAGAGAAAACTGATAAAAACAATAACTGAGTTCAACAAAAGGGCTTAGAGATTCATCAATGTAGAAAAGGCGATGTCAACATTAAAACTAACCCATCAGCCCATTATAACTACAACAAAAAATGTTAACTCGGCCTCGACCTCATCTACCCCCTCAACGTCTTGACCCTCAAGAGACAACCCTTCAAAAAGAAAGAAAAATGAAGGGAATAACTAAGAGGCAGACGGGGGGAAAAGAAGAAAGGAGACAAGTGTTTCTCCGTTTATATGGTTTACATCGAGCTTACTAAAATTCGGCAGAATATTTTTGTCGTGAATGAAAATCAGGTCTCATTTAGGCGACCTGACCCATTGCAAAATCACAAATAAAAAAGAGACACCAACAAGTACTGCAGGTTCCACAGAGACATTGGACATACCACTGATGATTGCCGACAGCTAAATGACGAGATCGAAGGCCTGATCTCGAGAGGGTATTTTGGACAATACGTAAGAAACCGAAATCTGACTCAGGCGCCAGCTGGGTAGAAAGCAGCTCCTGCACAATCTACCCAGCAGAAAACCACCTCACGAGCAAGGGAGGATGATCGACCTCCCCCAATAGATGGGGAGGATGTGGTAACCATCTCCGGAGGACCACACCTTGCTAGATTGGGCAGAAATGCCCAAAAGAGATATGTGAACGAGCTCAAGACAGAAGACGCGTCTCCCTACGAACCTGAACCGCGAGCTCCAAAGCAACAAAGGGTTGAATCTCAACCCATTAATTTTACAAAAGAGGGTCCATCGCATGTGTAATTTCACCACAAGGACCCTCTGGTCATCACACTTCAGCTCGCCAATAAAAGGGTGCGCAGAGTCTTGATAAATAACGGGAGCTTATTTAATATCCTTTATAAGGCCACTCTAGAAAATATGGGACTCACGCTTCAAGATTTGAAAGCATGTGCAACGACGTTGTATGGATTTTCAGGAGAAGGGATTGCTAGCACAGGATCCATCGAGCTCCTGGTAACCTTGGGAGACTATCCAGTCTCTGTGACCAAGAAGATGGAGTTCATAGTGGTGGACACTTCGTCTGCCTACAACATACTGCTCGGGAGACCAGCCCTAATTGGTCTGGGGTCAGTGTCATATGTTAGGAATTTTTCCATCAAGTTTCCGACGTCTAGTGGCATTGGGATGCTAAAGGGAGACCAGCTTGATGTACAGGAATGCTATAGCATTTCCATGAGGGAGAAGAACCGAACAAGTGCACAAGCACTTGTTGTTATTCAGAAAATGAGCAGATCCATCTTCAAAATCGAAGAAGAGATCGACCCTAGATTAGAATAAGAAAGGGCCGATCTCGGACCAAAAGAGGAGCTTGAAGAAGTAAAGCTCGATGAGAAAGATACCACGAGGGTGGTGAAAATAGGAAAGAACCTTTCCGAGGATGTGAAATAGCAATTAACTCGCTTCGTGAGAGAAAACCAAGATGTGTTTGCATGGTCGCACTCAGATATGGTAGGGATCAGTCTGAGCGTTATAAGCCATGCACTCAACATAGATAAGAACTTCCCTCCTAAGCAACAAAAAAGGAGGCTCTTGGACGATGACAGGAAGAAATCCCTGAAAGAGGAAGTCAAAAGGCTAAAGGCAAATCGGTTTATCCGAGATTCTTTCTACCTTGATTGGATAGCCAATCCCGTACAGGTTCTGAAGCCCAATGTCAAGTGGCGTACTTGCATTGATTATTCGAAGCTCAACAAGGCATGTCCCAAGGATTGCTTTCCCCTGCCTCGAATTGATCAGCTTGTAGAAGCTACTGCAGGTCATGGCATCATGTCATTCATGCATGCTTACTCTGAATATAATTAGATAGCCATGCATGCGCCGCACCAGGAACACACGAGCTTCATGACCGATAAAGGCTTGTATTGTTACAATGTAATGCCTTTCGGGCTCAAGAACGCAGGAGGCACATACCAAAGACTGGTGTGTTTACCCAAAAAAGGACTACCTGATGACGTGGTGGAATTAGCCTACACGTGGGATACGTGTGACTGTTTAAGTGAGTATGATTTGTTCGACCATCGACCAGAAGAGAATTCACTCATTAGACAACATATTTATGGGCAATCAATCTGGTTGCAACATTTCATATATTTCCTTCAGATATGTAATTTTGCATTTATGTAATAATTGCAATTTCCATTATTATTTAGACACACCTGTATTAAATGTACTTAAGGCCCATCGGCCCATGTAAAAACTCTTTGAGCCTTTAAATAAGAGTCAATGGGCTCAAGAGGGGGGACTTTTTTCTGGGAGGACTTTTTGAACTTCGAAATTCTAAGAGAGAAATAAAGTGTCTTTATCCACCATACTTGTATTCATCCCGAGGCTTGTGAAACTCGTGAACCGAAGTTCATTGATCACAGTTCTTGGAATTTTACATTAATAAGAACACAAAGTGGACGTAGGTTATTACCATCTGTTGGGGCCGAACCACTATAAATCTTTTGTGTTGTTTATCTTTTTGTCTTGATTTCATCTCATTTATATCGTTTTACTTGACTCCGTGTTGTTGACCAAATCGAGGGTCAACATTTTGGTGCTTTCATTGAGATTTGAACTCAAGACCTCCAAGAAAATCGAATGGCGAAAACAACTAGAAAGACTAGACAAACTTCTGGTGCTGCGCCAACCCAGCCGCCTCCACAAAATGTGGCTGAAGATGAGCCACAAGTGGATTTGGAGGAGGAGGAAATGGATTCTGAGACCTTGAGGTTGACTCTGATTGTGTTGCAGGAGGAGTTAGCCAATCTGAGGGCTAATCAAGAAAATCTGGCTGAAGCGATGGCATTGCAGCAGTGTAACGACCCAAATTCGCTAACAAGGCTTAAGGGCCTTGATTAGTGTGCCTGGAGGGCATAATGAGATTTTGTGTGTGACTTTAATGAGTTAAATGCATGATTATGATTTAATGCATGTTATATGACTATTTGACTATTTGAGATGCATGACTATGTGTATTAGTATGCATGTAGACCTGATTGTCTTAGAAAGAGCATAATTGTAATTTGGCCATTTTGGGCATGACTGTGTTGATACCTGTGATCTGTGACTCAAGACGATCCTAGAATGAGCGGGTTAGCGGAAAAGTCAAAGCGGGAATTTATACCCGGCTTGGGTTAAGCCTGGGGAGTTAAATGGGAATTTGGAAAATATATTGAGGTTAATCTTGATGATGAGGGATATATTTAGTGATTAATCAGGTATTGGGTAGTAAGCGGGAAATTATTAGAGACACTCGAGAAATTAATAGGAATTGGGTAAAATGACTAAAAGGGCCCTACATGGACAAAAAGGTTTAGAATTAATAGAGAGAGGCATTTTGGTCTTTAGGCTTTTTAGAGATAAGTTAAATGAAGCTTTATATTAAGTGGGATTGGTGGAGTAGAGTTATAAGGCTGAAAAAGAAAGAAAGAAAGAAAGAAAGAAAGAAGGAAGAAAAAGGAAAAGAGAGAAAAACAGAGGGGTTTTGTTTCAAAGGAATGGTTTGTGGTTCTCCCACCATTTCCCTTCATTTTTTCTTGGAGCTAAGCTCAGTGGTGAGCTAGGGTAAGCTGAGCATCAAGGATCCTAAGCTAGACTTGAAGATTGGCAAGGGATTAGCAAGAACACATCAAACATTGAGGTAAGTTTTAGAAATTTCAGTTTTAGGGTTTGACTGGTTTGAGCTGCGTATTTAAGCTAAATAGATGGGGATTTTTGGGGAAATCAGGCCAAGGTTGTGAAGGTGCAAGCTAAGGAGGTCTAGGGTTCAACTCAAGGTCGAATTTCCATCCACGGTATGATTTCTAAGTCCTTAACTTTGATGTTTGACTGAATTTCTGGGTTTAGGGTTCATTATGGTAGATCTTGAGTTTTGGGTTGCTTGAGCTTGGGTTATGAGTTCTTGGGATGCTTGGGATGAGTGTGAGGTGTTGATAAGTTTGTTTTTGGGTTTGGGAAAGATTTGGACAA
The DNA here is from genome assembly GCF_963169125.1 of Humulus lupulus. Lineage (NCBI taxonomy): Eukaryota > Viridiplantae > Streptophyta > Magnoliopsida > Rosales > Cannabaceae > Humulus > Humulus lupulus. Next base: position 104,619,549 of record NC_084794.1, on the reverse strand, counting down.
GTTTGGGGTTGAAATGGTTGAAAGAAATCGCAGTAAACGATTTTGGGTGTTGCCTGTCTGCAACTAGCGCTACAGCGCTAGTCTTTGGGCGCTGTAGCGCTAGGCCCTGTTTCTGGGGATGTGTGGTTCTGCTTGTAGCGCTATAGCGCCCTCTTAAGAGTGCTGTAGCGCTGCACTGTTCACAGAAAGGGGTTTTTTGGCTTTTGTTTAGGGATTTTGACCTAGGGTTCGGGGCTCAATTCCACCACCTTGTTTTGTGGATCTAGGACTTCCCGAGGGCTCGGGATTGGTCCCAAGGCTAGGTTTTGGACTTGAGGTTTGGTAATGACTTTGACTTATGGATTTTGTTTAGGTGAGAGCTAGGGCTCGAGTAGGATCGTGCTCGAGGATTCAGGTGATCAAAGCTATCGAATTGAAAGGTAAGAAAACCATAACACCCGAGAACAGGGCATGGGCCCTCAGTGTTATTGCAGGGCATGGCCCTAGATTGTATTACGTGCGGATGTATAACCTTAAATGAATTATTATATGTTTGAATGATTATTTCGAAATGTACTATATGTGTGATTATATTGAAATGAACGGCTAAGGCCGAGAGCGGCGAAGGCTGAGAACGGCCTTGGGGCTGGAGGTAACACTTAGCACATGGAGTGCTTATAGCCAGGGTGGGACCCAATGGATACATGAGTTATCCTTACGCTAAGGACCGAGACCCCAGGCTTCGGTAAGGCCTCTGGGGCGGCATGGCCGTGCTTGTTCAGTCTGATGGTTTTCCTATTTTATCAGTGGATTATATGTCAGCTATATTCTATGCATATGTTATATACCGTATGAGTTTTCTTGCTGGGCTTCGGCTCACGGGTGCTCTGTGTGGCAGGTAAGAGCAAGGAGTCAGTCAACCGGCCATGAGTATGGAGAGCGTGGGGGCAGCGCATACATGTTCGGCCTGCCCGACTGCTTTGGTTGGGGGCATTTTGTATATGGCTGTATTAACTTATTCTTTTGATAGTTAACCAGGTGTAAATCTATTTTTGAGTTGTAAATATTTTGTAAACCTTATTTTTGGGATCCCAAATGTTTGACACTTAATGTTTTCAATGAAACTAAGCATTTTCAAAGACTACAGCCTTAACTTCTGATCAAGTCACACTTTTGGTTTTAGAAACCTCGTAGAGTCAGTTAAATGCACAATTTCCGTTTTAAACTCACTTAGTAACGGCTCTAAGGTAGTAGGGCGTTACAAGCAGGGAGAGATTGATGGGCAACGTAAAGAATTGAATGAGCGGCAGGATGACATGGACTGCCGACAGAGGGACGTCACTGCCACTTTGGAGGCAACCATTCAGTTGGCTCGAGGACAGCCTACACCGACTTCCCGAATAGATTAGCCACCTAATACGCCACAGCCGCAAGGTCCACATTCAGGTCATCCTCAACATCACCACACTCCACGTCAACCGGCGAACCCTCTGAGGCCGGAGCAACCCCCTGCTACTCAACATGATAGGCCATTTCAAGATCATGAGCAACAACCACCTTCTCACGCTGGCCGAGATAATCCATAGCAGCAAAGGCAGCATAGTGCCGGGCAGCCTCCCTGAATTCCTCAGCGCCAAACTCCTGAGGAGCCAAACCCACCGAGCAGGGGACAGCGTCCTTCTCTGAGTAGAAGGCATGTTGAATCAGGCTCTACGGTCAGGGGTCCCCCACGACATAATAATGCCCAGGGATCTGCCGACCAACATAGGCCTCCACTTGATGGACAGGACATGCCAGCCAGAGGAGGGGAAAACAATGCGATCAACAAGTCGCACCATAGTCGGTCACATTTTAGGGATTTCCATGACTATAATGAGGTGGATTCCGGTAGAGGAAACGCTGATTGGTGGCAAGAAGAGAGGGGTGGAGAACAGAACCCTCCACCAAGAGATAACCGGCCAGCAAACTAGAATGCTAGGGGCACCCTAGGCAACCTAACATCTTTGATCGACTAGGTGCGAGTGATAAAAGGCGAAGGGATGAGGATTTGAGGGATGTTCTCAACGACAGACGAGAAAGACACGACGAGTATGCCCATCCAGCACCGGTCGCTCCAATAATACCAGACGTTGTACAAGCCCAGCTCGATGCATTGAATCAGGCCGTCCACCAGCTAGTGGGGAGCCAAACATCCCATATTGAATACGACCGGAGAAGAGACACTCCATTTGTACAAAGAATAGCAATGGCCGAGACCCCAAACAAATTTAAGATGTCAATCTTGCCCAACTTCACTAGATTAGAAGACCAAGTATCTCACGTAAATAAATTTGAGATACAAATGGATATTCAGAAGGTGTCAGATGACGCTCGATGCAAAATCTTTCCAGCCGCCTTGTCCAATACTGCTGAGGAGTGGTTTTTCAAATTCCCTCCTGCCAACATAGTGTCTTAGGAAATGTTCATGAAGGAGTTCTACGGACAAGTTTACGCTGGTCGTGTACATCCTACCGAGGCTAACCAACTGGTCAAGATACGCCAGAAGAGGGGAGAAACCTTGAAGTGGTATGTCCAGCGTTTTATGCGAGCCACTGTTGGAGCAACGACAGTTGGTGATGAATGAAAAATGATGGAACTTATTGCTGGACTACAGCGCCATTCATCCCTCTAGAACAGCTTGCGAAAGAATGGAATAAAAAGCACCCAAGAATTTCTGGAACATCAAGCTAGAAGAGGCCATTTCCAACGAAGAGAAGGCGCCCACAGACGACCAGGGTTCGAAAGAAGATCCCACCAAAGCCGTTAATGGGTCTGCGAAGCATAATGGCAACGGCAAAAATAATGGGAAAAATGGAGGAAAAAGGGTGAACCACAAGTCGTCAACGTTTGAGAACAAGCGCCCTAAAAGTAGCAGATACGAGCCGAGATTCACCAATTACACGACCCTAGTTGATAGCAGAGCAGAGGTGTACCAGGCCACTAACACCATTGTTCCCTTCAGGCAACCTGCCCCAATAAGGAAAGATATCTCCAAGAGAGATACAACCAAAAAATTTCATTTCCATAATGACTATGGTCATGACACCAACGAGTGCAACCAGCTTAAAGAAGAGATTGGGTTCCTTATCAGATAAGGACACTTGAGAAGATATGTACGGGTCCCTAGAGGTTCTTAGCGAGAGGCTCAAGGAGGCAACGATCAGGCACCTGAACGCCAACGCTCACCCACTTTACAGCCAGCTCCAGTTGTTGGTACATTGCTGACCATCTGTGGCAGTCCACACCTGGCGGGTGATTGTGGGAAGGAAAGGGAAAGGTACGCCCGAACCTTACATCACAACTAGGACATTGAAATGCTGAACATAGAGGAGCGAACTCCCAAAAATGCTCGAACAGAGGAAGAACCGATAACTTTCTCTGAGCTTGAAGCTTAACATGTCCGATTTCCCATTCGGATCCTCTGGTCGTAGATGTCCAGATCGCTAATATGATGGTTAAATGAGTATTGGTGGATACAGGGAGCTCAGTGAACATTCTGTACAAATCTTCCATGGAAAGAATGAAGTTATCAGTGCAAAATATGGAGCCATGCAACCAAACCATTTATGGTTTTTTCGGCAAAGGGCTCACGCCAACAGGTTCGATCAGGCTTCCAGTCACAGCAGGAACTGCACCAGCGAATAGGACATTCCTCACTACTTTTATAGTAGTTTATTGTCCTTCTGCGTATAATGTTGTGATTGGAAGGCCTATTCTAGTCGACCTGCGACCCGTGACCTAGGTCTGGCACCTGGCCATGATGTTTCCAACTAACGAATGGGTAGGATGTCTGTTGGGAAACCAACGAGAAGCGTGGAAATGTTATAATTCCTCGATCACCAAGGCAAAAAAGGGTGGATCGGGGGAAAAAGCGCGGAAAAGCTTTAGCTGACTTTATCGCAGAATTCACTGGAATCCAAGATACCGAGCCGATAGTTGAGCCTGAACTCTAAAGTCAAACTCCTGTCTGGAAGCTGTTTGTAGATGGCTCTTCAAATGAGCACAGTGCTAGAGTAGGTTTGATTTTAGTCACGCCCGACGGACATCGATTCCATTGTGCAATCAGATTTGACTTCACACCATACTTGTATTCATCCTTAGGCTTGTGAAACTCGTGAACCCTAGTTCATTGATCACAGATCTTGGAATTCTACATTAATAAGAACACAAAGTTGACGTATGTTAATACCATCTGCTGGGGCCGAACCACTACAAATCTTTTGTGTCATTTATCTTTTTGTCTTGATTTCATCTCATTTCTATCGTTTTACTTGACTCTGTGTCGTTGACCAAATCGAGGGTCAAAATGGTGAATAGGATGTTTGCTAAGAAAATAGGGAATAACATTGAAGTTTATGTGGACATAGTGCTAGTCAAATTCAAGCATAACCATAACCATGTGGATGATCTCGCTGAGTGCTTCGTTGTATTTCAAAAGTACAATATGAGACTTAACCAACATAAATGTTCATTTGGAGTATCCTCGGGAAAGTTTCTCAAATTCATAGTGAATGCTCGGGGTATAGAAGCAAATCCCAACAAGATTAAGGCTTTGATTGACATGCCCTAACCTTGAAAACATAAAGATGTCCAGAGCCTAACTGGACGAATGGCGACTTTAAGTAGGTTCATCTCGAAATCTACATATCGGTGCCTTCCATTTTTTAATCTTTTGAGAGGGGGCAAGAAATTTGAGTGGTCGCATGAGTGTGAACTCGCATTTCAGAACCTTAAGAAACATCTCGCTAAGCCACCAATCATTTCTAAACCAATCACAGGGGAAGTTTTGTACCTATACCTCACCACAACCGAGCATGTGATCAATGCAGTACTTGTTCAGGAGGATAAGAAATTGCAAAAACTCATTTATTATGTTAGCAAAAGGTTACGGGGGAAGAATCGAGATATGCATTAATGGAAAAACTAGATTTGAGCCTAATACATGCATCTCGAAACTTCGATCGTATTTCCAAGCACATCCTATACTTCTATTAACTGATCAGTCGTTAAGGCAAGTATTATCCAAGCCTGAAGGATCTGGGAGATTGTTAAAATGGGTCATCGAACTCAGATAGTTCGAGATCACCTATCATCCTAAAATGACGATCAAAGGGCAGGTCTTGGCAAATTTTATTGTTGAATGTACAGGAATCTCCAACGAAGAAGTCGTGACCCCAGCCCGCAAGTTATGGAGACTTTACGTCGATGGGTCCTCTAATGAAAATGGGTCGGGGGCAGGAATCATTTTGATCACCTCGATGGAAAATTGCTTTCACTCGGTGTTAAGGTTTGTCTTTAAAGCATTGAATAACGAGGCATAGTAGGAGGCGTTATTAGCAGGTCTTTGAATAACCTCCGAGCATAAAGCAAAGGCCATCCACTGTTATAGTGATTCTTAATTAGTCATTAACCAGGTCCTAGGTGAATATCAGGCTTGTGGCATAAAAATGGCAGCCTATCTGGAGAAAGTTAAGGCATCATTTGAGGAATTTGGGTTCTATGCTATAGAACAAGTTCCACGGGAGCAAAATTCAAATGCGGACGCATTGGATAGGTGACACACTCAATGTGGTTCCAGTCGAGTTCCTCTGAGTCCTGAGCATAGCTGAGCCCGAGGAAGAAGAAGTCAACATGATTGACTCGCAACCCACCTGGATGACCCCAATAGTTGACTAACTCGAAACCGCAAGTCTCCCAGCAGACCAGAACAAGGCTAGAAAACTTATGTACGAAATACCAAGATATACCATTTTGGAAGGAAAGTTGTACAGAAGGGGGTACTTCATGCCACTACTTAGGTGTGTAACTCCCCCCGATGCAAAGAGAATTTTAGAAGAAATCCACGAAGGGTTTTGCGGAGACCACACTAGGGGGCACAGTCTGTCAAAAAAGGTGATTGGGTAAGGATATTTCTGGGCTACAGTCAAGGCAGACTCGTTCGAGTACGTTAAACGTTGTGATAAGTGTCAACGGTTCGCTTCAATACCACGAGCCCCACCCACCGAGCTTACCATGATGAGCTCCCCATGGCCATTCTCGGTATGGGGAATCGACCTCATAGGCTCATTGCCGACTGTAAAAGGTGGATTAAAATACGCGGTAGTCGCCATAAATTATTTTACGAAGTGGACCAAAGATGAGCCCTTAGCTACTATCACCTCGAAGAAAGTCCTAGATTTCATAGTAAAAAATATAATTTGTAGATACGGGATGCCCATGAAGAGTGTGTCGGATAATGGGACCCAATTCGATAGTGATTTGTTCACACATTTCTGCGAAAAAAAATGGAATAATTAAGAGCTTTTCCTCCGTGTCCCATCCACAAGTAAATTGCTAGGTCAAAGTAGTAAACAAGACTCTAAAGAGTTCTATGAAGAAAAGGTTAGAAGAAACTAAGGGAAGATGGTTGGAGGAACTACCACAAGTCCTGTGGGCATGCAGAACAATGGCAAGAGCCTCAACTGGGCATACCCCTTTCTCCCTGGCTTATGGATGTGAGGCCATGTTGCCTATCGAGGTCGAGATCCAAACTATAAGGTGTGACGCATACGATCAAACCTCGAACCAATTTCAGATCGAAGAAAGTTTAGACCTTATTGAAGAAAGATGAGATGAAGCCCAGCAGAAAAATGTTACGTACCAGTAGAGGGCTACGAGATATTTTAACAAAAGGGTCCGAGACAGAAAATTTAGATTGGTAGAGTTGGTGTTGAGGCGCGTGTTTCTGGCCACACGATACCCATTTGCTAGGGTGCTCGGGCCTAATTGGGAGGGACCCTACCAGATTAAGTCCATCATTCGACCTGGAGTTTATAAACTAGTGAGGTTAAATGGAGGATTGGTTCCATGATCTTGGAATGGTGAACATCTACGACCTTATTATCAGTAATGTAGGAATGATGTTTATTCATTTTAACCAAGCTTGTATTTAATTTTTGCTTTTCGTCAATAAAGCACTAAATTTCATTCAAATATTGTATTTTTATTGTTTTTTTTTTTGCAAGCCCCCAAAATTCGATAACCTAAGATCACAATCATAGGATATTAAGGGGGCATAAGTGGTATACAATCATACCATAAGCTCGAAAAAATATAACATAAATAAAAATAAACTCTAATAGCAATGTATGGATTGTTAACCTAATATGAAGAAAACAATAAGTGTATTGATCATTACTCAAACACAAACTAACGAAGTATGGAACAAACCAGCGAGACCTAATCGACACAGTCAAAAGTTGGAATTCTAGATAAACCAACAAAAATCATAAGTCAAGACTAGGGCTGGAAATTTTTGCAAACGAGTTTCGACCTCGCAACCTCGAGATCATACTCAAGGATGAGGGAAAGTAACTGGAAAAACAAAATATAACTAGACTAACGAGGTTACACGCCATTAAGTATTTTTTTTTAAATGCATGGCAAAAGTAAAGTTCGACCTTCACAACGACAAAGTCGAATATGGGCATTTCTAATAAACTATGCATGAATGTATCAAAATTTGAACTTAAACCCAACGTGTATTTGTACAGATACATAAGTGTAAAAGCAGGTCCTTAGTAACATGCTAGAAATTTTTTGATCCAGAAATGTCATATATAATATTAAGGCAAAAAGTTAAAAGTAGATGATGTGCAAAGAGGTTTTCAGGCTAGAAAGTTAAAAGCATAAAAACTACTATTAAAGTATAACATTCACAAGATAATAAAAATAGCTCAAACTCGAGCTATAAATTTTCTATGCCCCAAGGGCATAAAAAATATAGCGTAATTACAAAAATTATAAGGGACAAAACCCTACTCAAGAAAGTTCATTGTTGGTCAACTGAACCAGACTCGGCCTCCTCGCCTTTCTCATCCCCATTCCTGCCGTCTTGGGTAGTGGCTGTGACCTCCTCCTCAGCCAACTGAGCCTTCCACTTGGAGATGAACTCCTCTTCTTTGTCCTGGAGGAACAAAGTGTCGACGTCGAGGTTCAGAGGCCACATCAAGTACATGGCTCGGTCTGTAGCCCAATCCTTCTTGGTCATAAACTCCTCGAGCATGCACTTCTTCTCATCCTCAAGAATTTCAAATTCGAAATTGTTTTCCTCCTTCAAGCATTCAGCCTCGACCTTGGCAGCATTTGTCTCTGCCTTCAGGTGATCGATCTCAGCCCTGGCAGCGTCGAAATCCCCTGTCTTGGTATCAAGTTCCGCCTTTAGGCTGTTGACAGTAGCCTCGGAGTAGTCAAGTTTGGCTTGGAGAGGCTTGAGGGCAGCCTCGGCTTTGGCTTGGGCCTCCTCAGCTCTAACCTGGGCTCCCTTGGCCTCCTTCATAACATCCTTAGCTTGAATGTAGGCCTGGTTTATTTCATAAACCAGGGTTTCAACCGCTGCCATCTTTGAAGAGAATACAAAACTCTGGGGAAGGACACCAAGAAGGGCCTGAAACAAAAGGTTCTTTCAATGGTTAGAAAATAAAAAAGTGAGCAAAGAAAGTATAAGACACGAGAAACAGACTTATTGAAACCTCGACCTCCATTGTTTGGTCGGTGAGGCATGTGGGATTGTCCCCCCTCAAAAACTACTACACATCGGCGTCAAGGTTGCTGTAGGACTAGCCTGTTCGGGACAGCAGGTCCGAGCATAGGTCGGCTCCCAGGGACCCTGCCACATTCTTCAAAGTGTATTCCCGCATGTGGGATGATGCCACAAACTTATATGGACCACGGTTGGAGCACCCGTAGGCTTGGGGACCGAAGGAGGCACGACTTATTTGCCTTTGTCTTCAGCAGGGATCAGGCAGGGAGGAGATTTCTTCTCTTGAGGAAGTGGCATAGTCTCCGAAGGCTCAGTGGTGGTGGTCATTGAGGTTGTGAGAGATGTGTCAGAGACCACGTCCATGGAGTCCAGAGCCTGGGCCTTGGGCTCGGTAGAGGTGAGCTTCAAGGGAGAGGAGCTCTCTACAATCTTTGCCAACTTCTAGGCGACCCCTTTCTTCGAGGTTGCACGACCTTGTTTGGTACCTCAGGCTTAGGGGGCTGTCCCAAAAGGTTGTCAAGATCTGACTCCATGTCACCTGAAAAGAGCATGAAGATCAATTAAGCCGAGAAAGAAAAAAGTCACACATTTTTATAGTGAACAAAACTAAGTGTCAAGAACCTAACAGGAGGACTCACCAGAGCTCGAACTTGGGGACCAGGAAATTCCCCTGACTTCTGACGAGGCCACGAGAGTCCCCTCCCTGAAGGTGGGGGACATCCTCGAAAGGTCCCTATAGTCATGTATGTCGTATTGCACTGCTACCTCGTCCCAAACCTCATTTAGACTATACATGGTTTGGTATTTCCCTAGCCAACTATCGAACCTACAAACTCTAAGGTCTACCCTCGGCCATGCTAGGAAGTTATCCCTGAGGTCCTCAAAGAGAATCATTACATCGGGTTCGTACTTAAGCAATGAAGGAGATCACATGGATGAGTCGAGCATGACTTTACCTCCTGACGAGCTCGCTGAGGCCTCATCCTGTGCTTCATTTCCCGAGCCTGAGGGTTCGAATGGGCGGGGTCTATGGGCTCGAGAGCTTTGACCCGCATGTTTTCCTCTTGTGGGGAGCTTGGTGGTAGGCATGGGCACATCCTCCCATCTCGCATATTTTTGGTTGCTTGAGTCGTCAGTGGTCTCGCCCTCTTGTAGAAGGTTGCAAAGCCAAAGCTTGTCCTCGTGGAAAAGGTAAGAGAGGGATCGCTGACCATATGGAAGCTTGAGGATAGCTTCCCTATGTTCCATCATGGCATCTGTGGGCTGGGGACGATGGTAGGTGGCTATATAAAAGATTTGAGTAAGTCAGTTGGGTTCGAAAGTTAAAGTGGAAATTTAATCAGATAAGACAAGCAAGGAACTTATGAATTCTCTTAAAGGAGTAGAAACGAGAGGGAGTGAGACTTTCCGTCCAGAAGAAGGCGGTCTTGAAGTTAGGAGGATGGTTTAGAGTATCCTCGAACAATTGTTTCTCCTTGGGGTAGCTTGACAAATAATAGAACCCATCCCCACCATGAGCTCGGGAGGGGTTCCTTTTAAGGCAGAAGTGGTACAGGATCTCGTATGTCGTAGGCTCCTCCCATTTCATCTATTTGTACAACGACTTTAACGCGGATAGAACTCTGTACGAGTTCTTTTGGAGTTGGAATGGAGCTATGCTTGTGTAGTTTAGAAAGCTTCAGAAATAATCCTTCAGGGGCAGTAAAGCCCCAGCTCGTAAATGCTCAAGGCTCCAGCTGCGAGCTTGACCTTTATATCCGGATTTTCTTCTCTAGGAGCAAACCAACTCCTCTCGTTGGAGCTGGCAGGGCGACAGACTAACTTGCCAGAGAGCTTCAACCCATGATAGGAGAGGAACTCAGAAATTTGTCGAGTTGAGGTTATGGAACTTTTGTAGTGTTTGGCCTCGAAGAAAGAAGTCTCCGAGTCTGAGATGGAAAGTGATTTGGGAGGTTTGGGCGGCTGGTTAGAAAGACCCTCCATAAGGCTGAATGCGAGCTCGTTGAATGAGAAGGCTATGGTAACTTTGAGTTTGGGGTCTAACGGAATAGGTTGGATCTTGGGATCTGGGTCGGGATAGGCCACAACTCGGAGTCTCTTCCTTTTTATCTCTTCAACCTCGTTGATCTGACATCGAAAGTGGTCTCGTATATCCTCTTGCTTGGACCATTCGTGCTCGCGGATGAGTCGCTAATTTTTGGTGAAAGGTGATTCAGGGTTGTGAGTTGATGGGTGGTAAGGGATGGCAAGCTTGGGCCCCCACCGATTCTCAGAATACTACGACATCTATCAAGGAAGAAAAATGTGAGGGCCCATTGTATAAGAAAAAGAGGAAAAGGTTAAAATCTTGATAACTTGAGCTCGAAAGCTTAAGATGACAAGATCACCCACAAGCCTGAAGGCTAGAAAGGGTGAGATTGACTCGTATGTTTATCTCGAACTATTGTACCGTTCGGGCATCGAGAGTGCACCCATGCAAGGGTGGGACGGTTATTATCAGTTTAAAAAGAGAATCCTGGATTTCTAGGGAAAAAGTTGGCAATTACCCGAAAAGGTGATATTTTCGGGATACGTGCATTAAAACCCTAATCCAAAACCCTATTTCTTAAGCTAGACGAAATCTATGACCAAAATACCCCATTACTTGAAAATCTCCATTTTTACATGTTTCTACCATAAATTTTTTGGTCGAAACCATGATCCTAATCATGCCAAATCTACTCAAATTAAAAAACTTTCCTAATGCAAGAATGAATTCTTAAAAATATGGTAAAAACTAGAAAGGACATCTTTACAGATAGAAGAAACGTGAAAAAAAGAAAAAATACATATATAACGACAAGAAATTAGAGCACTTACACAAATTGGATCGAGGATACAATGAGATCATCGACTGAAGAAGCGAAAGCAAGAATGATTTCATGTAGCCAAATGTGTTGGAATGGCTTGGCTTCTTTGGTTTAGAGAACATGCAAAGAAAACCCTAGTTTTTTCTTTCCTTTCTCTCTGGTTCGTGCTTTCTGGGGAGTAAAAATGGGTGAAGAAGATGGAAAAAGGGGTATATATATATATGTACCAATCAGGATATCAAAAGTCGAATTGTCTAGACCATTGATTCATATTAAAAGATGATCCAAAGGATCATATTCAATTATGGAAATATGGCGAAAAAAAGAATAGGAAAGGATGTGCGCAAAAAAAAAAGAGTACTCGAGTATTCTGGGTGTGCAATCCCCAGGTGACGTGTAACGCCCTGCTAATTAGGGTATGTTACCATGTATGTTTAAAATTATTGTTGGACTCGCTAAACGAGTCATTTGGACTAAAACATGTGATTAAGCAACTAATGGTTCAAGTGTTAAATTTTGGTCAAGAAGTAAATGTTTTCATGAAAAGAAAACTTCAGCCTTTACGTGGGATCCCAAGATAGAAGTTTAAAAGTTTGTTATAGTCCAGAGATTACAAAATAAGCTGACCTAAGCGGCAAAATAGGGCCCGACCCTAGCTCCCCTGTGATATCTCAACCGTGGCGGTTGAGAGGACTGCATATGTACACATCACTGCTATCGCTCCCTAACTCATGGCTGGTCAAGCTTCTCTTTACCCTTACCTGCACCACAAAGCACCCATGAGCCAAAAGACTCAACAAGAAAACATATTCAAATAATTCAGAGAGTATAACAACGTGCTTAGCAGTAATAACTGGAATCAAGCATAAACATTGTATGGACAAGTGGCCATAGGCTCACACAAGTGCGTGTCGCACTCCCACTTATCCATATGGCATCCGAGCCAGTCAAGTGCATAGGGCACTTCCGGGGTGGCCTATCCATAGCAACCTGCGCTCAACGCGCATATTGCCGATCACGGCTTATAAGCCGAACCTTGTGGATCCCCAACTTATAAGTCAACCCTTGGGAACCCTCGACATATAAGTCGAGCCCCTTTTTAACAAAATATACCCTTGACTAATAGGTCAAACTTTAATCAAATGCAATAGGCAGATTCTTGGCTCATAAACCGAGCTTCCTAGCCAGAACAAACATCCACATAATACATTCATTATACATGCAAGGACAACGCCTTACAATGCACTAAAGTAGATACACATCGGCATAATTATAATCATGCTCACTAGTTGGGCCCGAGCCCTAATCACGTTTACATTTAGGAAATGGGTCAAGCTCCAATCATATTACATTATTAACTGGGCCAAGCCCCCAAACATGCATCTCACATATCGAGGGCAGTTTTCTTACCTTTGGTCCAAGTACAAGCTACCAATGAATGAACCTCGAGCACGATCTCTGTTCTGAGCCCTTAGCGAAAACCTAGTCACAACCACAATATAGGATCCCATCAATTACGAGTGAATAAAGGCTTCTGGACAGAGTCTTAGCCTCCGGTACGTCGAATTCCATTAACCGGGTAGTATGATCGATCTCGAGCCCTTAGGGTTGAGTTCCCACACTGAAAAACCCTCTCAGGGCTCAAAACTCCTTATGCGCTGCGGCCCAAGCCCCTATACCGCGTCCCGCTCAAGTCAGAGGCTTCAGCCTCCTTTTCACTGAACACACACCGCGGCACTTCCTAACAGGTGCCGTGGCACGCCCTCGCGTCAGAGCCCTTCTCTGGCCCCTGGGTTCAAGAGGATCGCGACACCCCAAGAACAAGGTTGCGGCCCGACCCTACAAACCCATAATTCTTGGGTTTTCCTTCAGCCAAACCCAATCAAAATTACCCCAAATCAAACCTAGAACCTTAATTCAATTCCCATAACAAATTCAACATTTTCCCAGCAACAAAACCCAACTCAAAACTTGATGGAAAACTCACCAAAACCCAAAATCCAACAAAGCCTAAAATTTTAGAAAAGCTTCAACCACATGAAATTAAACTCAAAACCAGAACAAATTCTTACTTCCAGTTGCTGGATTATGGTCCCAAGTTGCTCCTAGCTCAATCCTAGACACCAAACCTTCAATTCCCAAGCTTTGCTTCCTCAAAATCTCAAAATTCTCAAGTCACCAAGGAGAGAGAGAGAGCTTCCTTTGTTTTCTAAGTGTTTCTTTTCTTTTCTTTATAGCTTCCCAAGCTGGCTAAGTTAAGCCAAAGCCTACCAAAAGACATAAGTGCCCTTAAACCCAATTTTCATTTCCAATGCTCACAAGGGCACTTTGGTCAATTACCACCATTCCCTCTAGTTCCTAATAAACTCCACATATCCAAATAAATCTCAACTATCTCCAAATAATAACCATTTAATCTCCCATTACCCGATAAACCCCAGCTATGTGCTCAATTGCCAAAATACCCCTAGGCTCACCCCGAATTGGGTATTTGACCTCATTGTGCCTTTTCTGCTAATTTGCTCACTAGGATCGCCTTGTGCTGACTAACCCAAATATATCCAAATAATAATGTGTTCTTAATCATACACACAAATATTAACAATTATACCATCAACGGGTCAAAATTGCGAAAATGCCCTTCTAATATGAAACGGGCCCACATGCATATTTAAAATTCCTAAACATGCAAGCATAATTATATTATAATATAATTCACATAAGCACACAATTAATACAATTATCGCCTCCTAGCCCCCTAATCCAGGCACTAAGCCTCATTAAGAAATTTAGGGCGTTACATGACGCATGTCCGCACTTAAGTGTAGTAGCTGACACGTTTTTTGAAAGTGGAGTTCAAAAGTTTCCTTCTCAAAGGGTTCGAACCAACACTTTTGAGGGGGTAAAATGTTACACCGAAATTTCGAGGGTGAATAAATGAGCCTCGAAATTTAGGCTCGTAAAGTGTAAGCTCGAAAATAACTAGCATTGGCTGAACACTTGTATAAATATGCATGATTCCTGACCTGTTGTTGTTGGCAATCGAGCACAAGTTGAAAGGCTCGCGCTTAAGTTTGAAGCTCGAAAGAAAGAATCTTCTCCGAAGCATATGGGTATTATTCAAGCCTTAGTTGCAGGCTCGAGGGCATTGGTCTCCAAAGACTGAGTTCAATGAAACCACTAGCTGAGGAGGAGGCTGACGAGAATAACAAGCTCGAAATTATGTTGATCTCAAAAGTGTGTTAACCTTGCATTCGAGATCAACAACGCGTTTTGCACACAACAGCTGTTAGGAAATCTCTATTCCTTAGGGATTTGTTGTTATCTAATATTAAATCTCAATTATCATGGGATATTATGTATTTAATGTATTTATTTACATTTATTTAAAATTTGAATAATTGGTTGTAACTTCCCTAAATCAAGGGAAGATATTCTCATAATCAGGCGTATAAATAGCTTGGTAATTTTTATTTGTAGTGACACACAAAATTGTACTAAGAATACTCTGTCGAATTACTCTAAGAAAGTTTTGAGAGATTATTAAGATCAATAGTATTGACTCGTGGACTAGGTAGATTTTAACTACTGAACCACGTAAAAGTTCTTCTGTTCTTTTATTCTTTCTGAAATATTGTTTAGTGCTCTTCAAATTTAAGTTGATGAAAAAGAACGTCAACAACATACACACCAATTTTTTTTTCTGTGGCAAAAATATCAAATCTTTATTAATAGTTTCACTTAACTACAAATTTTTTATTTTATTTTGGCGGCAATAATATCAAATCTTTATTAATAGTTGCACTTAAGTACCAATTTTTTTTTTTTTTTTGTCATGGCAATAATACCTGTTGACGCCGTTTTTCGTCAACTTAAAATGTACAGCACGTAAACAGTAAAAACTATGGCAAGAATAACACAATAAAACAAGGAGAGTTTTTTATGTGGTTCAGCAGTTAACTCTGCCTAGTCCACGAGTCTTTGTTATTAGAACTTAGGAAATTTCTGGAAATTCTTCAGGGATGAATTCTCCAGAGGTTCTCTCAAGATCACAAAATTTCGGTCCTTTACAATGGTACATGAATTCTCTATTTATAGAGGAGATCTCAGAATACTATCCCACACGTTTCGGGAAGTTATTTTGTATATTAATAAATTTAATGGCTTTAAAGCCTGTAACTCCTATATACAAGGAAACGTCCCCTGAAGACCAGGGGCGTATAACCGACTAGTTAATATCCTTTTATTATAGGGAAGTTACAACAATAAATATCTCTTGAAGGCATGGACTGTGTCTCCTCAGGTGACCTATTAAGCCGTTCAAGATCAGCAATCAGCATCATGCCAGTCTAAGTCTCTGAGTAAATTACGAGTTACATTATTTTCCCAAGATCAGCTCGGAGTGGGAAAATACCACCGAGGCCGCCTTACTCCGAGCTCACACTCATGCCAAGCTCGGTCCACTTGATCCGAGGCTGCCCGACAATGGATATACTCCGATGTTCTATTTTTCAAGCTTATAAGGACTTCGAGGCTACCTATCTTCGAGGTTGCCACCTGCTTTGAAGATTCGGCGTCTAGATTATGAACATGTATTTTAGCTATCGCGAGCTTACATCTGATGAATCCAGCTTTCGAGGTCACAACCTCAAGGCTCGAAATCTGGGTGTAACATTTTGCCCCCTCAAAAGTATTAGTTCGAATACTATGAGAAGGAAACTTTTTAACTACTTTCTTTGGGAACCGCACTGTCACACATACTCGAGTATGGACACGCGTCAGTTGGGTATTGCTCACTCGATGTACTTGAGTACCTTGGAAACCTGCCCACGATCGTTCGCCTGCCACCTTTACAGCACCATCATTTTACTTATCCCTGGCCGTCGAATTTGATACGGAATCTGACCAATGGCTTAGATTAATCCCTCTTTTACAATCTCTGACAGTCTATATATAAGACTCCAGTCGTCTTCCTCCTTTCATTTTTACGTTTATTAGAGGAAAAAAGGAGAGAAAACCAGAGGCAAGCCCAGAAAGAATTTGCTTTTACGTGTTCTCTCAGCCAAAGAAACAAAGAACCATCAGCTTGTTTGAGACCATGAGACTATAACTGCAGCCTCTTCTTCAATCATCTATTTCTTTGCTGTAGTGATGTGGTTCAAACACTTGACAAGTCAGCCTCATTTAAGATGATCTGTAAATATAATTGACAGCAGTTAAAAAAAAAAAACCATTCATTGTATCTCACTAACTTATATATATATATAGATACACATTTCATTTTTAGGAGAGTGTGTAAAGATAAGAAGAGATCTGTTCCAAGAAGTAGAGAGAAGAAGAGTTTAAGTTCTTGTAATCCTGATACTCAAGAACTCTTTTTTGTTGTAAAGGATTTGTAGCTGCTATCATTTTTGTAATCTCCTTTGATCAATAAAGATAGTACAAAGCCTATAAGGTTGTTCCCGTGGATGTAGACTCAGAAATGAGTTGAACCACGGATATCCCTGTGCAAAGCTAAGTTTTATTACTTTGTTGTTGTTTGTTAAGATTCTGCCATTTTTTAGCTGTGAAGTTTTCTGTTTAGTTATTGTTCTTGTTTTGTGATAGATTGATCACAACAATTGGTATCAAGAGCTCAGGTCTGATTGTGGTTTAAGAACACTAGTGTTACATCAAGAAACTTCAAGAAAATGGCTTCAGCAAAGTTTGAGGTGGATAAGTTTACAGGGACAAATGACTTTAGTCTATGGAGGATTAAAATGAAGGCCTTACTAGTTCATCAAGGGGTTGCCGAGGCCATTGACAGCAAAGCTCTGATTGAGCTGGGTGATGATACGAAGAAACAATAAGAGATTCAAACAAAGGCTCATAGTATAATCCTACTGAGTTTGGGAGATGAAGTTCTACGTGAAGTGTCGAATGAAGAGACAGCCATTGAGCTGTGGAATAAGTTGGCATCAATCTACTTGAAGAAATCATTGGAAAACAAACTATACTTGAAGAAGAAGCTCTACACGTTAAAGATGGATGATGCAAAAGAGTTAAGAAAACATTTGGATGTCTTCAATAAATTGTTCTTAACTTGAACAATATTGGAGTTAAGATAGATGAAGAAGATCAAGCAATTCTCTTGCTGAGTTCCCTGCCTAAAATGTATGAACATTTTGTTGATACAATCCTATATGGCAAAGATACTTTGACCATGTCCGAAGTAAAGGCGGCATTGAATTCAAAAGATATTCAGAAGAAATCTGATGATAAAGTTGACTCAAGTGGTGAAGGGCTGTTTGAAAGAGGCAGAAGTGAGAAGAGAGACTCTAAGACTCATAAGAATCATCATGGCAGAGGAGGTCATAGATCAAGATCCAAGTCTAGAAATGCTACTGGAAAGAAGTGTTATTATTGCAAGAAGGAAGGGCATTTCAGAGATGAATGTTATGCATTAAAGGCCAAGCTAAACCAAGATAAGAAGCTTGATAAAGGAGAGGCAAGTGTTGCATCTGATGGATATGATTCAGTAGATGTTTTGGTAGTCTCAAGCACTAAATCAGACCAAGAAAGGATATTGGACTTGGATTGCTCATTCCATATGTGTCTAAACAGAGAACTATTCAGTAGTTTTGAAGAAAAAGATGGAGGGATTGTGTTGCTTGGAGATAATAAAGCTTGTTCAGTGCAAGGTTCAAGTTCTGTGGTGCTGAAACTACATGATGGAATTCAAAGTACTATACAGAATGTAAGGTACATTCCTGAATTGAAAAGAAACTTGTAATCCATTGGAACTCTTGCTGCTAATGGCTGCTCTGTTAAAATTGATGAAAAATCATTAAAAGTAATTAAAGGCTCTCTAGTTGTAATGAAAGGAATTTTTAGAAATGGTCTTTATTTTCTAGTTGGAAAGACAGTAGTGTTGTTTCAAATGTTTCATGTAATGCTGATGCAAACACAACCAAACTATTGCATCTTCGACTCGGCCATGTGAGTGAAAGAGGACTGTGTGAACTGGAAAAACAAGGCATTTTGAAAGGAAAACTCTCAGGATATTTGGGTTTTTGCGAAGAATGTGTATATGGCAAGAGCTGTAGAGTGAAGTTCAGCTCAGGAATTCACACAACAAAAAATCCACTTGGGTATATACATTCGGACCTATGGGGGGCTGCTAAAGAATCAACTATGGGTGGTGCAAATTATTTCTTGAGCATCATTGATGACTACTCATGGAAGGTCTGGATTTTCTTGTTGAAGACCAAAGATGAAGCTTTTGGTACCTTTGTCAAATGGAAGAAGCTGATTGAAAATCAAACAGGAAAGAAAATTAAGAAGCTTCGAACTGACAATGGCCTAGAATTTTGTTCAGCTGAGTTCAATGAATTCTGTAGTAGGGAAGGTATAGCAAGACATCTTACTGTTCATGGTACACCCCAACAGAATGGGCTTGCTGAAAGAATGAACAGAACAATCCTTGAAAGAGTGAGATGCTTATTAAAAGATGCTGGTTTAGGAAGAAAGTTTTGGGGTGAGGCAGCAACTACTGCTTGTTACTTGATCAATAGATGTCCTTCAGCTGCCATTGGCTTTATGACACCCCAAGAAAAATGGACAGGCCAAGCTCCAAGTTTTGATCATCTAAAAGTGTTTGGTTGTTTGGCCTATGCACACATAAGACAAGATAAACTTGAACCTCGGGCAGTTAAGTGCATGTTTCTTGGGTATGCTGAAGGTGTTAAAGGTTACAAGTTATGGTGTTTAGAACCAGGCTTTAAGAAGTGCATAATCAGTAGAGATGTAGTGTTTAAAGAAGATGAAATGGCAATGAAGACAAATTCAGATACAAGAATCAGCAAGGGTACAAGTAGTAATCAGATTGAGGTGGAAATCAACCAAAACAGAAGCAACTTGCCTCAAAATCAGAAAGTTACAGCTGGAAACAATAAAGATGATGATGAGAGGAGCTTAGAATAATATCAACTAGCAAGGGACAGAACTAAAAGAGACATTAAAGCCCCTGAACGATTTGGTTTTGCAGATTTTACTGCTTTTGCATTGACAACAGCAAGTGAAATTGAGAATTCAGAACCGACAACCTACCAAGAGGCAATAAGCAGCAGGGAAAGTGCATCATGGATTCAGGCCATTCAGGAAGAAATGCAATCACTACAGAAGAACAAAACATGGATTCTTGTTGACAAACCAGCAGGTCAGAGATTGGTTGATTTCAAGTGGATTTTTAGAAAGAAGGAAGGTATTCCTAGAATTGAGAATACTCGCTACAAAGCCAGACTTGTAGCAAAAGGATTCACTCAAAAAGAAGGAGTTGACTTCAATGAAATTTTCTCTCCAGTTGTAAAACAAGCTTCTATTAGAGTTATAATGTCAAAAGCAGCCAAGCTCGATCTTGAGGTGGACCAAATGGATGTTAGGACTGCTTTCCTTCATGGAAAACTTGATGAGGCAATCTATATGAAGCAGCCCGAAGGATTTGAGTGCAGTGACCAAAACAAGGTATGTCTCTTACAAAAATCTCTTAATGGACTAAGACAAGCACCTAGACAATGGAACTTAAGATTTGATGAGTTTATGACAAAAATAGATTTTGTTAAAAGCTGCTATGATCCATGTGTATACTTCGGTAATAAAATCTATTTGTTGCTTTATGTTGATAACATCTTAATTGTTGGAAAGAACAAAGAAGACATAAACAAACTCAAGTATCAGCTGAGATCTGAGTTTGACATGAAAGATTTAGGTGCTGCTAAAAGAATTCTGGGCATTGACATTAGAAGAAGAAGACCGAACTCTATTTTCTTGTCTCAAGGAAGATACTTGCAGAAGGTACTTGAAAAGTTTAGTATGGACAAAGCCAAACCAATTAACACTCCATTGGCCACACATTTTAAACTCACCAAAGATCAATCTCCCATAACAGAAGAAGAAAGGAGTTACATGGACATTGTCCCATATGCTAGTGGAGTTGGCAGCTTGATGTATGCCATGTTGTGCACCAGGCTAGATTTGGCCTATGCAATGAGCATAGTAAGTCATTTTATTGTAGACCTCGGTGAGCAACATTGGAGTGCTCTTAAATGGATTCTAAGGTATATAAAAGGATCCCTAAATGTTGGACTAATCTTTAACTCAGAACCATTGTTTGAAAGCGAAGTAGTTGGGTATGTAAAGTCAGATTATGATGGCTGTATAGACACAAGAAGATCTCTAACTGGGTATGTATTTACAGTTCAAGGAGGGTGTGTTAGTTGGAAGGATAACTTGCAGAAAGTAGTTGCATTATCATCAACTGAAGCTGAATATATGGCAGCCACAGAAGCTATTAAATAAGCAATATGGCTAAAGGGACTTACTAAAGAGCTGGGATTTAATTCAGAAAACATCACGGTTCACTGTGACAATCAGAGTGCTCTACACTTGATGAAGAATCCCATGTTCCATGAGAGATCCAAACATATTGATATTAAACTGCACTTTATTAGAGAGGTGATTGCTAATAGAGAAGTTCAAGTTAAGAAGATAAACACAGCTAATAATCCAGCTGATATGTTCACAAAAGGGGTCACTCAAGACAAGTTTAGGCACTGCCTGAACTTGTTAAATATAGGAGAATATGGTTAGACCTCTTGCGAGGTTTTGAACAGCCTGTACTATCTTGAAGGAGACATTCAAGTGCTTTTGAACCAAGGTGGATTTGTAGTGATGTGGTTCAAACACTTGACAAGTCAGCCTCATTTAGGATGATCAGTAAATATAATTGACAACAGTTAAAAAAAAACCATTCATCGTATCTCACTGACTTATATATATAGATACACATTTCATTTTTAGGAGAGTGTGTAAAGATAAGAAGAGATCTATTCCAAGAAGTAGAGAGAAGAAGAGTTTAAGTTCTTGCAATCCTGATACTCAAGAACTCTTTTTTGTTGTAAAGGATTTGTAGCTGCTGTCATTTTTGTAATCTCCTTTGATCAATAAAGATAGTTCAAAGCCTATAAGGCTGTTCCCGTGGATGTAGACTCAGAAATGAGTTGAACCACGTATATCCCTGTGCAAAGCTAAGTTTTATTACTTTGTTGTTGTTTGTTAAGATTCTGTCATTTTTTAGCTGTGAAGTTTTCTGTTTAGTTATTGTTCTTGTTTTATGATAGATTGATCACAACATCTGCAACCACCATCTTCAGTGTGTAAGTATCCGTTCTTGGCTGCATATATATTTTCTTTTTTCTTTACGTCAGTTTCTGCCTCTGTTGCTTTTTAGTTTCTGGGACTATGCTGGTTCATTCTTCAGTATAATGCACTAGGATGTTTCGATTAATTAGTATTAAATTTAGGTTTCAACACTTACTGGTTCTAAACCCAGTTCATGTGTAGGAAGACCCAATTTTAATCCTTTTTTTTTTTGGGTTTCCCAACTCTTGGAGGACATATCTTGTATACCAAGATATCGGGTACAAAATCTTGGTTTTAAAGAATGCACGATTCTCAAAAATACCACTCTTGAATAATCGCCACCTTTTTTCCCTGATATTTCAGGATTTTCAAAAATTAAATCCACTTCCCTCCCTTTTTCGTGAAATACACGTCGTGACACTAATCGGATCCCCATGATCGATCTCATCTCGTATCCAAGCCTTTTCGATCTTGAACCACTAAGATCGCCATTCTTGATTCCTTGCATGCATGGCCCTCACCATTTTTTCTTTCTTGCTAGATGTCACAGAATCTGGAAAGACGGTGGGGGTCGTTGCTTGCCATCCCGTATTCACCAAAAACTCCGAGCCCGGAGTCGTTGTCTACCCGGAATCAGTGTTTGATTCGTGAACATGAGCTGAGGCGTGAGCAAGAGGACACTCGAGATCACTTCTGACGTCAGATAGACGAGGTCGAGGAAGGGAAAAGGAAGAGACTAAGGATCACCCTTCATCCAGACCCTGACACCGAGCCTAGACCGATTCCCCTCGACCCTAAGCTTAAAGTGACAGTTGCCTTCAAACCAGGTGATCTGCAGTTTTCACTGATGGGGAAGCCCTCTACCTCACAGCCGAGGAGGGAGTCTTTCGAGGCTGAGCATTATTGGAGCTCGATTACATCATTGGGCCAGATAACTGACATCCTGGCCCTTCATGGTACAGGATTATCAGGCTCGCTAAGGTGTCGAGCCCTGGCCTCCCACGAGCGAAGCTACCACGCTCCAGGAGATGGAAATCTTGACAACAAGCTGAGATACGCGGCTTGGAGCCAGGAGCACATGAAGGCAGGAGTGGTACTGCCTTTGAAGTCTTTCTTCAAAGACTTCACAGACTTTGTTGGGTTGGCCCCCTTCCAGCTCAACACCAATTCTTACAGGGTTTTGTCTGCCCTGAGGTCGCTATACCATGAACTGAAGTGGGAAGGGCCATCGCCAGAGGAGATCCTGTATCTCTTTTGTTTGAAAAGCAATCCCTCCCGAGCTCGGGGAGGAGATGGCTTCTATTATCTCTCGAGCTACCCCAAGGAGAAGAAGATGTTCGAGGATCTTCCCAATCATCCTCTTGACTTCAAGAAGGCCTTCTTCTGGAAAGATGGTCTAGCTCCGTCTCGATACTACTCGTTCAGACGAATTTGTAAGTACCTCAACCTCCTTCTTTTCTGTGCTCGAACCCTATTTTTAGGCCCGTACTTAGTTGAAATGTGTTTGATTTTCCAGCCAACTATCATTGCCCTGCTCCCACTGATGAGATGAAGGAGCATAGAGAGACTCTGCTCCAACTCCCTTACGGCAGGAGATCCCTCTCATATCTTTTGCACGAAGACAAGCTCCGAGCTTGTGGGCTCTTGGGAAAGGATCAGTCCACCTCGGATTGGTCCAATAAAAAATACAACCCTGGGAGCTCGTGCCTCTGCCAACGGGCATCCTCCCCCCAAGGAGAGAGGTGAGGCCTCCGCCTCCAGTTCGCCAAAGGAGTCCGCAATTAGGGAACGAGGCCAATGACGAGGCCTCAAGCTCGGGCTCGGATGAGAAAGGTATAGTCATCCTAAGCTCGAATATGTGGTCCCCCTCCCTATTAAAGCATAAACCAAATAGGTTAGTATTGTGTGAGGATGATAGAAACCATTTTTATGTATGGTCTTGGGTAGATGAATGGGTTCATAGGTTCGATAGCTGGCTTGGGAAATACGACATCATGTATAGCCTGAACGAGGTATGGAACGGAATAGCCATCCAATATGGGACCAACGACTATAGGGACCTTTCAAGGTTGACGTCCACCTATAGGGAAGGTACTCCCCCCACCTCTTCTGAAGATGGGGGAATTTCGTGGTCGCCGAGCTCAAGCTCGGGGGAGAGTTCCAGTTAGGTTTTTCTCTACTTGTCTTTTTATCCCTTCTATGTTTGTTAGCGCCATGCTAAATCTTAATTGAAATTGTGCAGGTGCCATGGATTCCGACCTTGATGTCGTGCTCGGTAGTGGCGAGGGGGCTCAAAAGAGTAAGCGCCCGAGAGGCTCACAGAGGTCGGACCGACCCTCCAAGGTCCTCAAGTGCACTGAGAAGACTCCACCAGCTCCGACTACTGCGAGCACAGCCGAGGACCCGACTGCCCAGGCCGACGCATTCATCTCGGCCGCTTCTTCCGCACTTCCTCCAGTCACAGTCCACCCAGTACTCGGCCCACCCCCGAAGAAGCCCTCAACTTTCAAGTCACATATGCTGTCAATTCGATCTCATGTTGATGAGTTCGCGATTGACAATGTTGCTGGCGCCCACGGGGCTATACTCGGTTCAGACATCCTATCTTGGGTGGGTCAGAGCGTTGGTGGTTTCGACGCTGAACATTGGGAGATTTTGAATAAAGCTCGGGACTGCAATACTCTTTATGATAAGAGTATTGAACTTACTGCTGTGGTAAATTTTCACAACTTACTTTTAATTGTTTATGCGCCTTGGCATATGTTCTAATTCAGTCTTCTTTGTGTGCCAGGCTCTTGTTGTCTCGGCTCAGCTTAATTATAAGCTAACCAATGAGGTGCATTCGAGCATGTCTTTGGCCCAAGAGTCGAGGAATCTTCAGCTTAAGATGGCCGATGATCTCAAGGCTTCAAAAACAGAGGTCGAGGCTAAGACAGCCGAGCTTGAAAAGGCGAATGCTCGGCTTGCAGAGCTGGAGAAGGTTAATGCCAAGCTTGAGGAGGAGAAGGCCACCACTTTCGAGATAATCGAGAATGAAAAGGCTCGTCTCCTTGCCGAGTTCAAAGAGAAGAAGGACAATGCGGTTGATCTAGCCATGTATAGGATCTGGGCCAGCAACGCCGACCTCGACACTAGCTTCCTGGGCTCTTTCGAGGAAGGATTTGTGGCCAAATGGCAGGCTCGGCTTGAAGCGGAGGAGGCTGCTCGGGAGGCTCAGAAGGGTAGTCATGCTATTCGCCCTGGAGAGTCTAGTGCTGCTGATGCTGAGAAGGCTAAGGAGACTGCTCCTTCATAAATCTTACCTCGGGGCTGCGTCCCTTTATTTTTGTAATTGTTTTAATTTATGCCCGTAGGGCTAATACAATTTCTCTTTCTTTTTGACTTTCTTTTAATATATATGCTTTACATTTCTCGGTATGAAATATTTTGCACATCTTATATTAAAGAGTCGTATATGCTTGTTTAATCACACAAACATAGTTGGGATTTAGGCTCGAGGTTCAATGCATTCATGCACAGTTTGCTCGAATTATCCGCTTCCGATCTCGTTATTTGTCAAGGTCGGATATTACTTTAACCATGCACCCGAAAGTAATTGTATGGTGTGTAATGCAAACGGTTTAGTTATACCTTACTTTTTAGTTACTTTTTCTCGTCCTCAAGTAGCTCTCCGAGGTTATGAGGTCGAAACTATTGTTTTGTAAGATACTCCAGCCTCGGTCTCGGCTTATCCGAAGTGGGTTATGCTCCAACTTACTGCCGATTAGTTTTAGCTGGTTTGTTCCAAACCTATTAAGGTTGTGTTAGGTTTGTAGTCCATACACTTAGTTTGGTTATATCCAAACTGTCTTAGCTCGTGTATCCAAACACTTGTATGTTTTTTTTATGCTTGATATCTTGGTTACATCCAAACTATCTTAGCTCGCGCATTTGGTTATATCCAAACACTTGTACGTTTTTTTTATGCTTGATAGCTTGGTTACATCCAAACTATCTTAGCTTGCGCATTTGGTTATATCCAAACACTTGTACGTTTTTTTTTATGCTTGATAGCTTGGTTACATCCAAACTATCTTAGCTCGCGCATTTGGTTATATCCAAACACTTGCGTGTATTCCGTATATGTTATTTTATTTTTCAAGCCGATGGTATATATACCAATAATGCCCCCTTAATATCCTATGAATGTGACCATAGGTTATTAAATTAAGAGAGATTGCAAAAAAAATCATATTAAACGAAATAAATCTTTATTTGACAAAATCCAAAAGTAGACTAAACAGTACAAATAAGCAAGCATGGTTACAGGCAACATCCTTCCTACACTATTGATAGTAAGGTCGTAGGTGTTCGCCATTCCATGCTCGTGGTACTAGACTCCCATCCAATCTCGCCAACTTGTAAACACCGGGTCAGATGAGTGACTCTATCTAGTAGGATCCTTCCTAATTTGGCCCGAGCACGCCAGCTGCTGGATCTCACGTTGCCAAGAATACACGCCTTAGCACTAAATCTCCCACACTGAATTTTCAATCCCGAACCTTTTTGTTGAAGTACCTGGTAGCTCGCTGTTGGTATGCAGCATTTTTTAGCTGAGCTTCGTTCCTTCTTTCTTCGATCAAGTCAAGAGTTTCTTCGAGCTGAGTGTGGTTCGAGGCTTGATCGTAAGCGAGGGCTCGAATTGTGGGAATTTTGACCTCAACTGGCAACATAGCCTCGCAACCGTACGCCAGAGAGAACGAGGTATGTCCTGTCGATGTTCGGGCCGTAGTCCTATATCCCCATAAGACTCGGGGGCAATTCTTCGGGCCATCTTCCCTTTGCTTCTTCCAACTTTTTCTTCAGCGAACTCTTTAGAGTCTTGTTTACAACTTCGACTTGGCCATTTGCCTGGGGATGAGCTACTGACGAAAAACTCTTTATTATTCCATTTTTTTTCGCAAAAGTTGGTAAACAGATCACTGTCTGGGTTTCGTTGTCGGATACAATTTTCCTCGACATCCCATATCGACATATGATGTTCTTTACTACAAAGTCAAGGATTTTTTTGGAGGTTATAGTTGCTAACGATTCAGCTTGTGTCCACTTCGTGAAGTAATCTACAGTGACTACCGCGTACTTCACTCCGCCCTTGCCGGTTGGGAGAAAGCCTATGAGGTCGATTCCCCATACCGCAAATGGCCATGGGGAGGTCATCATAGACAGCTTGGACGGTGGAGCTCGAGGAATCGTGGCGAATCGCTGGCACTTATCACACTTCTTTACGTACTCAAAAGAATCTGACTTGATGGTAGGCCAGAAATAACCTTGGCGTATGATTTTCTTGGACAGGCTATGCCCCCCAGTATGGTCTCCACAGAACCCTTCGTGAATTTCTTCAATGATTTTCTTAGCTTCAGGTGGAGTCACACACCGAAGTAAGGGCATGGAATATCCTCTTCTATACAGCCTTCCATCCATAATGGTGTAACGGGGGATTTGATATATCAACTTTCGAGCCTGGTTCCGATCTTTTGGAAGGACGCCGGTCTCGAGATATTCGACTATTGGAGTCATCCAAGTAGGCTCGGAATCGATCATACACACGTCTTCCTGCTTGGGCTCGTTAATACTAGGTGCCGAGAGATGTTCAATTGGTATGACGTTCAGCTCATCACTCTCGGTAGAGGTAGCAAGCCGAGCTAAAGCGTCTGCATTCGAGTTTTGTTCTTGGGGGACCTGTTCTATCGCATAGAAATCGAAGTGTGCCAATGCTGATTTTTCCTTTTCTAAATAAGCTGCCATTTTCGTGCCACGAGCCTAGTATTCTCCCAAAATTTGGTTAACCACCAGCTGGGAGTCGCTGTAACAATGTATTGCTTTAGCATTGAGCTCCTTGGCTATACGAAGTCCCACCAGTAAAGCCTCGTATTTGGCCTCGTTATTTGATGCGTTGAATTCAATTCTCTAGGTAGAATGAAATCTGCTTTCTGCAGGAGTGATCAAAATTACTCCTGCCCCCGATCCATTTTCATTAGATGACCCATCAACGTAAAGTTTCCACAACTCGTGGGCTGGGGTTATAACTTCATCGTTGGTCATGCCAGTACATTCCACTATAAAGTCTGTCAAGGCTTGTGCCCTAATGTTCATCCTTGGATGATAGGTGATCTCGAATTGCCCGAGTTCAACTGTCCATTTAAGAAGTCGACCTGAAGCTTCTGGCTTAGACAAGACTTGTCTTAGTGGTTGATCAGTTAGTACATGGATGGGGTGCGCTTGAAAGTAGGGTCGAAGTTTCCAAGATGAGTGAATTAAGCTGAGAGCTAGATTTTCCATTAAGGGGTATCTTGACTCTGCCCCCAACAACCTTTTACTATACGGGCCTTTGCACTTTTTCTTCCTCTCGTACAAGCACTACACTTATGGCGTGCTCGATAATGGCAAGATATAAGTACAGCACTTCTCCTGTAATAGGTTTTGATAAGATAGGGGGTTCTGCGAGGTGTTTCTTAAGCTCCTGGAAAGCCAACTCGCATTCTTCCGTCCATTCAAACTTCTTGCCTCCCCTCAACAGGTTGAAAAACGGAAGACAACGGTCTGTAGATTTCGAGATAAACCTACTTAGTGCCGCCATTCTGCCAGTCAAACTCTGGACATCTTTGTATTTTCGAGGTGAGGGCATATCAATCAGGGCCTGGATTTTGTCTAGGATAGCTTCTATTCCTCGAGCATTTACAATAAAACCCAGGAATTTTCCTGAAGATACCCCAAAGGAGCATTTATGAGGGTTAAGCTTCATGTTATATTTCCGGAGCACGGGAAAGCATTCTTCGAGATCATCAACATGGTTATCGTTAATTTGAGACTTGACTAACATGTCGTCAACATAAACTTCCATGTTGTTCCTTATTTGCTCCGAGAACATCATGTTCACGAGCCGCTGGTATGTGGCTCCAGCATTCTTGAGCCTGAATGGCATGACGTTATAACAGTATAGCCCTTTATCTGTTATGAAGCTCGTATGTTCCTGGTGAGGGGCATGCATGGTAATCTGGTTATATCCATAATAGGCATCCATGAATGACATTAGTCCATGCCCTACCGTGGCATCCACGAGCTGGTCGATCCGTGGTAAAGGAAAGCAGTCCTTTGGACAGGCCTTGTTGAGGTCCGAGTAGTCAATGCAGGTTCACCACGTCCCACTGGGCTTCGGGACCAGTACCAAATTGGCTACCCAATCGGGGTAAAAAGCGTCCCTAATGAATCGGTTTGCTTTTAACCTGTCGACTTCTTCTTTCAGTGCCTTTTTTCTATCGTCGTTCAGTTGTCTTCGCATTTGTTGCTTCGGTGGGAAGCTTTTATCGATATTTAGCGCGTGGCTCACTATATTCGAACTTATTCCCACCATGTCCGAATGTGACCACGCGAAGACATCCTGGTTTTTCTTCAAAAAGCAAATTAATTGCTATTTAGTTTCTTCACGTAGATGTTTCCCAACCTTTACCGTTTTCGAGGGATTTGACTCTTCGAGCTCTTCTAATGGTTCGAGATCAGTTTTTTCCTCCACTCTTGGATTGATCTCTTCATCTATCTCCAATACCGTCCCATCCTTATTCTGGATAACGACGAGTTCTTGTTCGCTCGCCTGTTTCTTTCCTCTTACGAAAATTCTATAGCATTCCCTTCAAGCTAATTGGTCTCCCTTCAGCGTCCCGATGCCACTAGAGATCGAGAACTTGATGGCCAGATGCCTTACAGATGAGACTGCCCCCAGCCCTACTAGGGTGGGTCTCCCGAGCAGCACGTTGTAGGCCGATGGCAGGTCCACTACTACAAACTCCATCATCTTGGTTACTGAGATCGGGTAGTCTCCCAAGGTTACCAGGAGTTCAATGGACCCCATACAGGCAACCCCCTCTCCTGAAAAACCATACAAGGTCGTTGCACAGGCTTTTAGGTCTCGAAGCGCGAATCCCATCTTTTCTAAGGTGGCCTTATAGAGAATGTTCACTAAGCTCCCATTGTCTATGAGAACTCGGTGAACTCTCTTATTCGCGAGCTGGAGAGTGATGACCAGTGGGTCATGGTGAGGAAACTGAACATGGGATGTGTCGTCCTCAGTAAAGGTTATCGGTTGAGATTCAATCTTTTGGTTTTTTGGAGCTCTAGGTTCGGGTTCATAAGGAGACTCGTCCCCAGTTTTTAGCTCGTTCACATATCGTTTTTGGGAATTTCTGCCCATCCCTGCGAGATGAGGCCTGCCCGAGATGGTTATCACGTCTTCTCCATCAATTGGAGGGGGCCTATCTTCTTCCCTTACTCGGGAATTGTTGTTTTGGGCAGTTTGTGGTGTAGCTGCCCTCTGGCTAGTAGAAGCCTGATTATTATTCTTGTTTTTGACATACTGTCTGAAATAACCTCTCGACATCAATCCTTCGATCTCGTCCTTCAACTGCCTGCATTCATCAGTAGTGTGCCCAGTGTCTCTGTGAAATCGACAGTACTTGCTGGAGTCCCTCTTGGACTTCTGATTTCTCATGGGGTCTGGACGCCTGAAAGGGACCTGGTTTTCATTAGCCAGGTATATATTCTCCCAAGACTCGTTGAGCTCGGTGTACACTTTGTACACAGAGAAATACCTTCCCCCCTTCTTCTTATTTCCCCCTTCGGCCTCGGGGTTACTCCCTTCGTTCTTCTTTCTTTTGGAAGGGCTTTCTGCAGTAGGCTTTGAAACTGGTGGGTCTGCCGAGGTTGAGGCAGAGTTTACGTTTATCGTTGTAGTTACGGGCTGAGAAGTCATATTCAGTGTTGACCTCGCCTCCTCTACATTGACAAACCTCTGAGCTCGCTTATTAAACTCGGTTAAGGACCTCACCGGTTTTCTCTGCATATTGTCCCAGAGAGGACTTTCTGGCATTACTCCAGCTTGGACAGCCATTAGATGACTGCTGTCATCCACATTTCAAGCTCGGGCAACTTCCAAATTAAACCTCATAAGGTAGCTTTTCAACGTCTCGCCTGGCTGTTGTCGAATGTTGGTCAGAGTTGATGCCTCGGGTCTTACCCCGATCATGGCTCTGAACTGTTTCTTGAAATCCTTTGATAGCTAATCCCAAGAAGTGATCAAATGTCTTTTATATTTCTCGAACCAGCTTTTTGCTGGTCTTGTAAGCGATGCTGGAAATAACATGCATCTGAGCTCGTATCCCACATTACTTGCTCTCATTATGGTATTAAATGTACTCAGATGGCTGTACGGGTCGGACTTCCCCTCAAATGGTGGGACATGAGGGATCTGATACCCTTGAGGAAACGGAGTGTTGGAAATATGGGGAGCGAATGGTTCGAGCTCCTCGTCAGAAACCTCATCCCGACTCCGACCTCGCTCATTTTGTAAGAGCCTAAAGGCCTTTTCCAGTTGATAAATTCTCTCTTGAACCGGGTCCACAAGGGGTCTTGCCTGAAATTGGCTCTCATTGATCACAATTCCAGGCTCGCGCCTTCGCAGGGGATCTTTGCGCCCATTTAGGCGATCTCTCAGGTCCGGGTTCGCTGGATTACCACTACCCCGATTCTGATTCAGATGCTCCCGCAGGTCGGAGCGGTTCCTATGGTTTCCAGTATTTCCTCGACCTTGATCATACACGCTGACTGATCTAGTGTCTCCTGAATCATCACTGGCAAGGCTCGTTGCATGATTATTTCGAGACAGATCTCTTTCATGCTGCCTCATCTCCACAATGCGAGACCGAGACATTTGACTTCTTGTAGGCTGGGCGCCTCTCCGTTCCCTGAAGGCTTCTCTATTTCCTTGTTTTCTCCCTGCACGCCTTTCCTCATCACCTCGAACTGGCTGAGCGTTCCTGCGAGGCGGTGAAGGGTATCTTATAGGCGATGGAGGGAATCGTATGGGTGACGGTGGCTGCCACCCATTTCGAGGCCTAGACGGTCCTGAGTTCGCCCGTGTTGGGTCGGTAACATTCTGCTTGTTACCAGGGATTTGAGTCCGAGCCTCTGTAGGGGCTCGGTTATTCCCAGTTCCCGCTGCTACCTCCGTAGTTGAATTAACCGGAGCCCAGGCTCGAGTACTTCTTCGGGGTCTCGAGGGAGCAGATTGCTCTGCCGGTGCCAGAGGTTGCTCTAGTCTCCTTGTGGCAGCATTTTTTCGAGGTCGTTCACGAGGCCTGCGTGGAGGAACGTGCACGTCCCTCGGAGGTGGGGCTTGGTTCTCACACGGAGGTGGGGGCTAAGCCGCCTGGGCCTCCGCGGCTAACCTAGCCAATTCCTCGTTCTGCTTATTAGCCTCGGCCAACTGTTTTTTCAGCTGTCGGTTTTCAAGTTCCACAATGGGGAGTACCGTTCAGGATTATAGTACATATCCTCATCGTCCCTAGGGGCCGGAGGTGCTGGAGGTCCTCGAGAATCGGAGGACTAACTTCTTTCCTCAGGTTCTGGATTTACCATTGGCTGCTTCCCAGGGCGTCGTGGATAATTTTCTTCAGGAATATTCTGATCATTCGCGGCCATAGCTGTTCAGGGATCGTACTGCTTAAGGCTCTCAATGAAAGCACCAAACTGTTGACGCCGTTTTTCGTCAACTTAAAATGTAGAGCACGTAAACAGTAAAAACTATGGCAAGAATAACACAATAAAACAAGGAGAGTTTTTTACGTGGTTCAGCAGTTAACTCTGCCTAGTCCACGAGTCTTTGTTATTAGAACTTAGGAAATTTCTGGAAATTCTTCAGGGATGAATTCTCTAGAAGTTCTCTCAAGATCACAAAATTTCGGTCCTTTACAATGGTACATGACTTCTCTATTTATAGAGGAGAACTCAGAATACTATCCCACACATTTCGGGAAGTTATTCTGTATATTAATAAATTTAATGGCTTTAAAGCCTGTAACTCCTATATACAAGGAAACGTCCCCTGAAGACCAAGGGGCGTATAGCTGACTAGTTAATATCCTTTTATTGTAGGAAAGTTACAACAATAAATATCTCTTGAATGCATGGACTGTGTCTCCTCAGGTGACCTATTAAGCCGTTCGAGATCAGCAATCAGCATCATGCCAGTCTAAGTCTCTGAGTAAATTACGAGTTACATTATTTTCCCAAGATCAGCTCGGAGTGGGCAAATACCACCGAGGCCGCCTTACTCCGAGCTCACACTCATGCCAAGCTCGGTCCACTTGATCCGAGGCTGCCCGACAATGGATATACTCCGATGTTCTGTTTTTCGAGCTTATAAGGACTTCGAGGCTACCTATCTTCGAGGTTGCCACCTGCTTTGAAGATTCGGCGTCTAGATTACGAACATGTATTTTAGCTATCGCGAGCTTACATCTGAGGAATCCAGCTTTCGAGGTCACAACCTCAAGACTCGAAATCTGGGTGTAACAATACCAAATATTTGTTCATTTTAAAAAATAATTATTTCAAATATTCCTTGAATAATTTTTAAAATCTATAAAAATAATTTTAAATTATTGAAATCTAAAAAATTAAATGGAAAAACTAGAAAGAATAAAAAAATTAAATTTATATTTAAGGGTAAATATTAGTAGAAATTTAATATTATTGTTGTAAATATTCCTTAAATTATTTTGAAAAAATATATAAAATCAATTTTAATTTATAAAAGCATATAAAAACTAATGAAAATTAAATAAATATAAAATTTAGAAAAAATGAATTTATATTTAAGTGTCACTATTAGTAGAAATTTAGTATTATTGTCACATATATATATTCCTTAAATATATTTTTATAAAATATATAAAATCAATTTTATTTATAAAAAAAACTTATTTTAAAAGATTTTATACGTAAGTGCAACCATTAATAAAGATTTGATATTATTACCGTCAAAATAAAAGAATTGATACTTAAGCGAAACTATTAACAAATTTTTAGAATTTTTGCTGCTAAAAAAGAAAATTGAAGTGAAAGAATTTGAAAACATTTAGTATTTTTGTCGTCATTATCCCTAATATATATTCATGCATATATAAAAAATTAATTAAAAATTAATAAAATAATTTTAGAACAATGAATAATATTGTTCCAAATAGGAGCAGCTACTATTCATTGCATCATCTAATGTATAGCTTTATTTTGGGTGAATTTGATCATTCTCATCTTTATTTTAGAGAAGAGATGATTTTAAAGCAACTACTATAATTGTTCTTACTCTTAAAAAAAACCTCTTGCCTGTGCAGAAGTGGGGAAAAAATAGAACTATTACATGTAATAAGTCTTTTCGATTAAAATATTAGATATTTTGAAAATTGATCTAAAGGTATGATTGATTGGAAATAAATTTTGTTTAATTTAATATAAAATCTTGAAAAGAAAAGTTAGAATTAGATGAGATATATTATTTCTAGTGGGGAAATATGAAATTTAAGCTCCGAGGAAAAAAGAAGACATAGTACATATTTATCAAAGTGTAATCAGAATCGAAATAAATCAATAGAGAATTGAATGGAAATAAAATATGAAAAAATTGGAATCATTATTTATATTATGTGTTCTACTAAAAAAATTTAGAAAGTAAATCATAATCATTTTATATTGTTTACATCATTTAAAAATATAATCGGAATGTTTAAATCGACTAAATTAGTCTTCAGAAATATTAAATAATTATTTTGTGAGATATATTTTCAAATAATAAAATTATCTTCTAATTTTTTGTTTATAAATAATAAAAATTAGTGTGCTTAACAGCATTCCTTAAGTAATTAGACCATTAACCTTAACCAAAAACATGACATATAATTCAAATGACTTGTTATGTTTTAAGTGGTATCAAAAAAAAAATGTGAGAGCGTCGGACAAGAAAAAAGGGACGCGGGATTTAAGACTGAGTCTCTTAACTCCACGGTTCTCTTTCTATAAATAGGAGTGAAATCATCAATTTACCACAACACTAACCAATTCAATATTAACAACCAAACTCTCTCTCTCTCCCAACCCAAAGACAACACAACACAGTCACTCTGTTTCAAACTACCAACAAAAGATTTCATTTCGCACTAACCAACAAGCTCGTCGTGGTCGTCTTCATCATCATCATGAAGGTACAAATAATAATTAAATTACAAAATACTTATTGTCAAAATTCGAACGCCTTTGTTCATCGGAAACGACCAGAAATACTTATTTTTTATTTTTATTTTTTTGCAGCAAAAGGTGGTCATCAAGGTAGCACTAAACGACCAGAAATGCCGCACCAAAGCCCTTAAGACTGCAGTTGGAGTTGATGGTAATATATCTGAACTAATAGTTTATATATATTTGCTAATGATAAAAACGAAAGAGGAATTGATTTTGAATCATTTGATGCGCAGGAGTAACACAAGCATCACTTCAGCAGGAGAAGAGCCAAATAGAGGTTACGGGAGAGGACATCGATGTGGTTTTGCTGACCACTCTGCTCCGAAAGAGCTTAAAACGTGCGGAAGTGGTGAGCGTGAGCCCTGTTGAGAAGAAAGAAGAGAAGACAACAAGTGAAGTTGCTCAGCTTCAGCCTCATCCTCATCCTTTCTTTACCCCTATCACCTATTACGAAGTGTCAGACCATCAACCCTCTTGCTCTATTATGTAATTTCATCTCACAGACACAAGGCACAAAAAGGATTCTCTTTACTCTCCCCTCCTCTCCTCTCCTCTCCTCATATATATATCATGTTAAAATTCTGATAATGTTTGATGTGTTACGATCTTTGTCAGGGTGATAAACTTATTAATTAGCTAGTAATTTTGATTATATACTAAATTTATAATCGAGAGCTAATTTTGTAAAGAATAAGTTATAGGTGTTATACCTGAATTGAACTATTGCACTTATCTAGTTTTGTTCTGTATAGTTTTTTTTTTCTGTTACAAAAATACCTTTTGAATAATTATCATCTTTATAAAAATAGTCTTTTGTAATGTGATATCTATTTTTTTTTAACGAATTACTAACGTGGCTCATCATTCTCGGTACCGTAGTACTATATAACTACCTGTCCGGTTTATATTTATATAAATTATAATAATGTAGACAAATGAAAAATGATAAATCAATTATTTATTATTAGAATTAATAGTTGTAATAGAATTAATCAAAGTATGATGATATCTAATTATATCTCTTCTATATAAAAAAAAATATGTATATAATGGAAATTTTTTATTTTTTTCCTCTTATTTTTAACGGAATATTCTTATATTTAACATAATATTATTATATTTAATTATAGAATATAAACATGACTTAAACTTAAATAAAATTAAATAAATAATTAAACAAATTAAAATATGATATTTTTGAGATATTTTACAATAATAATTATTTAAAAATAATAAAATCATACGTTTTATAAGTTAAATAAAATTTAATTAAACTTAGAGAAAAACATAATTAAAAACTCATAGGTTTATTTATATAATTATATAATACCATAAGTTTATTTATATATTACACACTCATACGTTTAATAATATGTTTTTATTTATTTATTAAAATTTAACTAAACATAATTATATAAAATCATACATTTTATAACAAATTTAATTAAACCATACGTTTTAATAAATTTAAAATCCACGTATAATATTAATATTATATTAAACATATAATATATAATATCTTGTTGTCCCTGTCAAATTCTAAAATTAGAACATACATAAATTTAAACAATAATAAATAAATTAATCAATTAAAATATATTAATTTAATATATTTTATGATAATTTAAATAATTAAATCATATTTATTTAAAAATAATAATGTCATACCTATAAAAAAAATTAATTTTATAAATTTGTATGATAGTTTGTTTTTTTATTAAGTGATTGAAACTCTTTTTCTTCATCAAAGGACACTGCGAGATACATTAGAAACCAAAAATAATTGATGCATGTATACTACTATACACTATGACTTTTTCTATTCTTATTTATTTCTATTATTAAATTTTTTTTAAATATTATTGTAATTTATATATATATCATGCAGCCATGTAAATATATATATGTCAATGTTGTGTTTAGATGTCATATATGTAGAGATTATTAATATAAATATTTATATATACTATATAACTATAATTCATTCTATTATATATATGTATATTTAAAAAAGTGAATCAATTTTTATTAAAATTATTGACAATGTTTTGACATAATTTTTTAATACATTATGTTACACCCAAATTTCGAGATAAGAAGTTATGACCCCGAAAACTGGGCTCGTCAGGTGTGAGCTTGAAATGTATGAAGACATCATATGGTCCAACCGTTAAACCTCTCTGAAGTAAATCAATGACCTCGAGGATGTGTAACCTCGAATATTCTCTAAGCTTGCGGTGGGCAATGGCATGACGCTTAAATATATTTTTCATCAATTGCCTTCAGACTGGATAGCTCGAGCTCGGGATGCAAGCTCGGGTGTGACAGCCTCGTCAACACCTACCTATCCCGAGCATAGCGTGAAATTGGGTGACAAGCTCGTGATTGACCCATAAGTCTTGATAGACTCAATGTCAATTGTTAATCTCGAAGATCTGATAAATCACCTAGGATAGCCCATTACGTGTGAACATGTTTATTATTGTGCAATCCCAATATTTAAGGGATATCATTTAATCTGTTATCTGTTCCCGATCTTCATGGGACGTTTCCGTGTATATACGAGATAATGCATTTAATATCATTATTTCAATTGATTTACAGAATATCTTCCCGAAATATGTGGGAATGAATTCTGCAACCTTCTCTATAAATAGAGAAGGAATCACCACTTGTAAAGGACCGATTTTTGGTTTTTTGGAGAGAAAACTCTGGGTAATTCATCTCTGAAGAATTTCCAGAAAACTCTCAAGTCTTAATAACATAGATCCGTGGACTAGGCAGAATTAACTGCTGAACCACGTAAAAATCCTCTTGTTTTTCTTCATTATTCATTTGCTTCATTGTTTTATTGTTTAATTGCTCTACAATTTAAGTTGACGAAAAACGGCGTCAACACATTATATTAAACATCTTTTATTTATTTTTATGATATTAAAATTTATATGATAATTATAAAAAATATAATAAAAATAAATACATATTTGAATAAGCATATTTACAACTTTAAAACTAAGCAACATGCATGTTGCTTCTATCTAGCATATAAATATATATATATATATATATATATAAAATCTAACTGAGTGACTATTTCACAAATATAGAATAGTTTAATGGTTGTATTTTCAACAAAATAACATATATGGACTAAAACTAGACAAGTGAAATAATTCTGGAATTTTTTTTTATCATTTCTTCTTTTATAAAATATTTTTTTTATTCTTTAGTCCTCATCAAAATTGTAAATTAATAATCTATCTAATACATCAAATAAAGGAAAGTTTCATTTTTTAATATAAATCTCTTTTATATAATAAGTGTGTAGATGACGGAAATTTTTTGTTTTAACGGTTTTTTATTTTTTCATTGTTAACTTTAACGGAATATTCTTATATTTAATGGTAGTTTGTAAACATTACTTAAACTTAAATAAAATAAAATAAATAATTAAAAAATTAAAAATATGATATTTTTGAGATATTTTACCATGATAATTATTTTAAAATAATAAATTATCAAACAAATTAAAATATGATATTTTTTAGATATTTTACAATGATAATTATATAAAAATAATACATAATTAAACATATTAAAATATG
This sequence comes from Humulus lupulus, assembly GCF_963169125.1. Lineage (NCBI taxonomy): Eukaryota > Viridiplantae > Streptophyta > Magnoliopsida > Rosales > Cannabaceae > Humulus > Humulus lupulus. The sequence goes on along the minus strand of NC_084794.1, from coordinate 104,581,273 downwards.
ATATGTTTTAGATATTTTACAATGATAATTAATTAAAAATAATAAATTATAACTTAAATAAAATTTAATTAAACTTAAACGCACTTTTTAGAATAATATCATACTAAATATATAATATAACCTACTGTCAACTAGCAACAAATTACTTTTAAAAAAAACGGAAATTCTTAGTTTTAACGATTTTTTTTATTTTTTTTAATGTTAACTTTAACGGAATTAAAAAAACTAAAATAATTATTTCTAAACTAAATTATACTTTGAACTAAACAAAATTAAACTCTTTAATTTTTTGTTTGATTGTTTCGTAAATGTGTTTGATTATCTACGTTTCAAATATAGATTTTTTTGAGTTTTTAATTCAATTTAGTTTTAAAATATTGATTTTAGTTTTTTCAAAATTATATTTGGATTAATTTTTATTAAAATTCAGTTTTTATTAATTTTTTTATTTTTTTAAATTATTTTTATTTATTTTTCTAATTTGAAATCAATTAATTAATGAAAAAATTATTTTTAAATATTTTTTAACTGCAAATCGTTACTATTTTAGACGGAATGAGCAAAATTCTACAAGTGCTATAGTTTGAGAGTTATTTTTTCCAAACAAAACAATTTAGGGAGCAAAAGTCTACAAATTCTATAGTTCGGGGGTAATTTAACATTTTGTGCAAAAAATTAAAAAACACAATATATGCCCTTTTTTTAAAGGGAAAATTACACAATACATCGTAAGTTAAAAAAAAATTGATATATACGGTTTCTATTAAAAATACAGTTTTTAATATCAAATATACAGATATTTTATATCCTGAAAATCAGACTCACATCTCTCCTCCATTAACAGTCAATGACCATGTCCCCTTAACTTTCTCTTTTTTTTCTTCTTCAGATTTTCACCATTTTTACTCCTCATTCTCACATATTTTTTTTTAATTATTTTGTGCTGAAAAGATTTGGTAGGAAAATTGAACTGTCATTAGCGACCTCTCCCATCATTGCTACACTTTGCGAGCTGACTGGAGCTTCAATGGCAGCAAAAATGTTAACGGCTACGACGCCTCTCTTTTTCTTCTTCGTCTCCTCCTTTCACTTTTCACCATCACCACCAGGTAAATAAAATTCCTTTTCAACTTTTCAGTCTTTTTCTTTGATCTTTCTCCTCTGAATCCTAGCATTTATACCCACACCCATCAGATTTTTTTTTTATAATGTTTCTTTTCTCTTTCTCCTGTTTGGTTGCCTTGAAATTGTAGAAAACTAAGGAACTTGTTTAATGGGTTTGAAATTTCTGTGATTGTTATCAATATATGGAATCTTGGAATTTCCATTGGCTCATTTGATTGAAACAATCAAAGAGATTACTAGGTTTGTTTAGTTATATAAATATATATATATATATATATATTTGAAGGTTTTAAGTAGCTAATGTAAGGGTTCTACTTTTTGTTAGGTGTTTCATTGTTCATTGAGACAAAGTTCACTGCTCCAGAGATGGAGCAATGGAATTTCTAGGATGAGGAGGCTAAAGCCATTTGCTAAGAAAATAAAAGGAGAAGCTTCTCCTTTCTCATAAGAAAAGTCCAATTTTTTTTTTCTTTTTGAATTTATTTGGTTGATGTTTATTATAATGATTGATGTTTATTATTATATAGTTGCTATATAATGGGTCTGTTTGTTTTGATGCTGTTAACATTTGTTAAGTTTTTGTAACGAAATGTTACAGGGTTGTTAATGTTGTTACCGATGTTGTAAATATGTTTTTGTTTTCTGTAAACATATGTTACATGTCCTAATTTGGTAGTTTGTGTATTTATATATAATAGGTTTTATATTCTTGAAATATGTTTTCAATTTTTTTAATGCTCTGATCTGAGTTATGTTTTTAATTTTGTTAACTTTTGTTAGGTTTTTGTAACGGTATGTTACAACGCTGTTAATGGTATTACCGATGTTGTAACCGTGTTTTTGTTTTTATGTAAACATATGTTACAGGTCCTAATTTGGTAGTTTTTGTAACGAAGTATTACAGGGTTGTTAATGTTGTTACCGATGTTGTAAATATGTTTTTGTTTGTAAACATATGTTACAGATTCTAATTTGGTAGTTTGTGTATTTATAGATAATAGGTTTTATATTCTTGAAATATGTTTTCAATTTTGTTAATGCTCTGATCTGAGTTATGTATATATAATAGCTATATATATCTAGCTCATTATGTAATCGAGGTACCAGTTTAGAGAGAGAATCTTTTGAGTGAATTGTAAGCAAAAGAAAGAGTGAGAAGGAGGGTTGTACTGGCATGGTGTGTGTTTGATCACCATTGCCACAAGTGAGATCAACTGTAACTAGAAGCAAAGCTTCTCTGTGTTTGAGTCTGAGTACTCTTGTCCAAATTCTTGTAATTCTCTTCTGATTAGCTCAGTAAAGATTCTAAGTCATTGGGGTTGTTCTGGCCGAGGAGTAGACAGGTGATGTGATTCATCATTCTGTTCGAACCTCGTAATTTTTGGTGTTCTATTTTTTCAAGTTTTGATTTTATCTGTTTTAATTTCAATTCATCAATTTGTTTTTTACTTGTCATCTAATCATTGCTTTGTCTTGTTTTAAAATTCTGTTCTTGACTGAGGTATCATTTACAACAATGTGGATTATATTTTTCAAGTTTGATGATATATTTTATTATTTTGTAAATTTATGTTACAAGTTTGTTAATATTGGTTGTCTATTATTCTAGCAGCTTATGAAATGTTTTATCAAACATGAGGATCATTATAGAGCAAGAGTCAATTTTCACTGTAACTTAAAGATTAATAAATGTTTACAATAAATTTGAGACATTCTAAGAAACATCTTTATAATATTGTAACAGTTTTTTTTTTATAAAAGATTTTCATGGTTTTCAATTGTTTCTATGGTAAAATTTGTATATGATTTTGTGGAGATATGTGTTAAAATATATGTTTTTGCTAGATTTGTCTTAGTGATTTTCAAAAGTTATAAACTATGTTCCAAGAACAAAATAGAAGAACAAGGAAACTTACCACAAAATAGATGTCGTGTAGTTGTTTTTGTAGACCCATCAATTCAGAAATTTTGCAGTAGATTGCAGAAGAAAATTTATGATTTTACCCAAACTTCTCGGTTTTGTAAGCTCAAATTGGTTTTTCGAATGTTTTTTATTCTTTGAAGATATCTGAAAATATATTGAAGACAATATGTTACAAAAATATGGGCTGGGTTGTAATGGGTTAGGTTTTTGGGTTGCGGTCTTCCGTAAATGTGGTATTGAGTTTTGGGCTTGTGGGCTTAGTTTTTACCGTAATATTGTAGGAAATTGGGAATACCGTATTTTTCGATTTTTTTTTGTTATATTCCGTATATATAAAAATTTCTCTTTTTTAAATAGATAATATATACCAAATTTAACACTATCATAAACCCACACAAAATAAATCCAAAAAGTTCTTTTTATAGTCAATTGCTGTTTAAATAATATATGCAATTTTATAGTTATAAAATACTCTCGTCATTTTGTACTTAAAGGCTAAACTTTTAATGAAAAGAAGACGAACAAATTTTCAGAAATTTCTGAATAGTTTACAGTTTCAAAAACTAGATTCAAACGTGTTGCTTTCCATGTGCATAAAAAAAATTAATCATGCGTGCAACAACATCTTTGAACTTAAATTTTGGTACTGTAAACTATTCAAAAAAATTTGGAAATTTGCATGATGCTCTAAATAGCTACAATATACACGGTCATAAAAAAAAGTCGCGCCGAAAACTATTCACGAGTCGAGAACACTGAGAGCCCCACCGGTAGGGCTTAAAGTGAAATCCCTATAGGAGAATTCCACTATGTATGTATACATAGACTAGTTTCTTTTTTTAATTTATTTATTTAAAAAAAAAAAAGAAGCAATGCATAGACTAGCTTTTATTGAAGAAAAGAAATATGATTTTTCAAATAAAAAACAACAAAAGTAAGAAAAAAAAAGAGAGAAACACATGTATATTAGGATACAACCTAATCTATATAATTTATAATTATAATATTTTGTTCTTTTGTTTTTAATCTTATATTTTTATTAAAAATTATAGCTAGTTTTTATAAAGCATATACTAACTTTATAACACTTAATTTGTTTTTTTTAAGATATAAAATAGTGGAACCCATGTAATATGATAATTGTTTAGAGGCCATACTGTATGCTTGAAAGAAAAAAATAAATAAAAAGAATATGAAAGATAAAAATCAAATATACGTTTGGATAAAATATCTAAAGATAAGTACAAAAAATATTAGATGGAAAAATTTCCTCAATAAGTAATTGTAAGAGAATACTTAATTATAAACATCCAAATTAAATTAATTGCATTTATTTATATTTATACTGTATGCACATTTTTTTAGTTTTATTTATACAATTTATTAATTATTTTTATTATATTTATATTAATGTCATATAAATTTCTAATAAATATCCTAAATTAATTAAATAATTTTTTTTTTTTAAGTTTATATTTATTCTAGTTTTTGAATTTGGGAGTGGCACCAAGAGATTATATATCATATGGTTAATGTAATATTAAATATTATACGAAGATTTTTAATTTAAGTTTCTTGCTAGTTTTTTTTTAAAGTAATTTGTTGCTAATTCACAATAGATTATATTATATGTTTAATATTATATTATTCTAATAAGTGAATTTAAATTTAATTAAATTTTATTTAAGTTATAAAACATATAATTTTATTATTTTTTAATAATTATCTTTGTAAAATATCTCAAAAATATCATATTTTAATTTGTTTAATTATTTATTATTTTTAAATAATTATCATTGTAAAATATCTAAAAAAATATCATATTTTAATTTGTTTAATTATTTATTATTTTTAAATAATTATCATTGTAAAATATCTCAAAAATATCTTATTTTAATTTTTTTTAATAATTTTTTTTATTTTATTTAAGTTTAAGTGTTTACAAACTACCAATTGTTTAATTATTTATTATTTTTAAATAATTATCATTGTGAAATATAGCAAAAATATCCTATTTTAATTATTTATTTTATTTTATTTAAGTTTATGTATTTACAAACTACTGTTAAATATAAGAATATTCTGTTAAATATAAAAATTAATATTAAAAAAATAAAAAAACCGTTAAAACCAAGAATTTTCGTTATCTACACACTTATTAGATATACTAGATACAAGCAATATGCAATATGCACATTTGCTTAGTTTTATTTATAGTATTTATTAATTATTTTTATTAAATTTATATTAATGTCATACAAATTTTGAAATAAATATCATATTTTAATTAAATAATATATTTATTTTTGTTTAAGTTTATGTTTGTTCTAGTTTTTTAATTTGGGAGTGACAACAAGAGATTATATATTATAGGTATGCTGACGCCGTTTTTCGTCAACTTAAATCGTAGAACAATTAAACAATGTAAACTATGAAGCGAATGAATAATGAAGAAAAATAAGAAGATTTTTACGTGGTTCAGCAGTTAATTCTGCCCAGTCCACGAGTCTATGTTATTAAGACTTTAGAGTTTTCTGGAAATTCTTCAGAGATGAATTACCCAGAGCCTTCTCTCCAGAAAATCAGAAATCGATCCCTTACAAGTGGTCATTCCTCCTCTATTTATAGGGAAGGTTACAGAATTCATTTCCACATATTTCGGGAAGATATTCTGTATATCAATTCAAATAATGACATTAAATGCAATATCTCCTATATACATGGAAACATCCCATAAGAACCGGGAACAGATAACAGACTAAATGGTATCCTTTAAATATTGGGATTACACAACAATAAATATGGTCACACGTAACGGGCTATCCCAGGTGACTAATCAGGTCTTCGAGATCAACAATCGGCATTGTGACTGTCAAGACTTATGGAATTGTTACGAACTTGTCACCCAACTACTGGACATGCTCGGAGTAGATAGATATTGTCAAAGTTATCACACCCGAGCTTGCACTTTCCAAGCTCGGACTGTTTTATCTGAAGACAATTAATAACAGATGTATCCCAGTGTCGTGCCATTTCGAACTTAGAAAATATCCCGAGGTTACACATCTTCGAGGTTGTTGCTTTACTTCAGAGATTTTACAATTGGACCATACAATGTTTTCATACCTTTCGAGCTCACACTTGACGAGCCCAGCTTTTGGGGTCATTGCCTTTTATCTCGAAATCTGGGTGTAACAAGGTATAATGTAATATTAAGTATTATACGTGGATTTTAAATTTAAGTTTCTTGCTAGTTATTTTTTTAAAAGCAATTTGTTGCTAATTCACAATAGATTATATTATATGTTTAATATAATATTATTTTAATAAGTGAGTTTAAGTTTAATTAAATTTTATTTAAGTTATAAAATGTATGATTTTATTATTTTTAAATAACTATCATTGTAAAATATTTCAAAAATATCATATTTCAATTTGTTTAATTATTTATTATTTTAAAATATGTAAAAAATATCCTATTTTAATTTACTTAATTATTTATTATTTTTAAATAATTATCATTGTAAAATATCTAAAAAATATTCTATTTTTTTTAATATTCTATTTTATTTTATTTAAGTTTAAGTATTTACAAACTACCGTTAAATATAAGAATCTTCTGTAAAATATAAGAATATTCCGTTAAAGTTAACAATAAAAAATAAAAAACTGTTAAAGCCAAGAATTTTCTTTATCTACACACTTATTATATAGAAGAGATAACTAAATTAAATTTCTACTGCTACTAGCCTATCCTCATCGGATTCATCAAGTAAAACAAATATATCTATATATTTATATAAATGAGAACATATGTGGCACTATAAAATTATTTCAAAACACTTTTTCTATTTTTTTTTTCATATTTTTTAATTCATCTTTTTCAAATTTATGATTATTAATTAATAATTAAAGAAAAAACTATGGCACTCTAAAATTATTCGAAAATACTCTTTCTATTTTTTCTTTTTTAACATTTTTTAATCCATCTTTTTTAAATTTATGATTATTAATTAATAATTAAAGAAAAAACTGAAATATCTTCTTATAAAATTCATAATAGAAGTGCAAATTAATTTTAATAATAATAATAACTATATAATAATTTAATATATCGTAATAATATATATAATTTTAATTTTATTTATTTAAATGATATATAGTTTGAATTCAAATTTAATTAGATATTTAATTACCACAACTCTTTAATTAAATTATAAATATAAATATAATAATAAATGTCATTGTTTCTCATTTTTTATTTTACTTTTTTTATAAATAATTTAGAATTTTTATAAAAGACACGCAAAGCATATAATAATAAGGGGTATTTGTGGCATAAATATCCAATGTTTCACACTTGTTACAGTTAAATACCTAATATTTTATTTTTACGATAAAATTACTCAACGTTCAATATATTTTAAAGATAAATACATAATATTTTAATATTGCAGCAAAAATACCTAAAGTTGTTAAAACATTGTTTCTGTAAGTGTTTCATCTGTTAGAGTTGTTAAAAATGTTGACTAAGTAGACATTTGTCACTCTCTAATCGGTCTATTTTGTAATCTCTTAAAAAAAAAACAATTTAAATTTGAAAAATGAATTAAAAAAATATTTTAAAATTAATTCTAATTTAAAAATACATATTTTGATGATAAAAATATCAAAATTATGGAGTAATACATTTTTGGTGAGTCAACACTTAACAACTTCAATAGAGGAGGTACTGACAAAAGCAATGTTTTAGCAACTTTTGGTATTTTCGCCGCAAAGAAAAAAACTTAGGTATTCATCTCTAACACATATTGAATATTGAGTATTTTTACCGTTAAAATAAAATAATATGTATTTAACTTTAATAAGTGTGAAACATTATATATTTATGCCGTAAATATTAAATAAAAGCACACATACAATAAGCTTTTTGAGAACTTTGTTTTAAATACTTTAATTATTCAGAATATCTTGAAAATCTGTAGGTGGTTCGCTATACAATGAATACCATCATGAAAAAAATTGTGGTCAAGACGCCCTCACATGTCTATATAAAAAAATATGTTGTACGAGTAGCGTGAAAATGAATCTTTATTACATAATCTCACCAAAAAAAAAAGATATTTTTTAATAATTATAAAAAGCTACGCAAAATGTCGTTATGTTTTCTAGTTAATAATGTTTGTATCTACGACCTATGAACAATTTTTGGTGCGATTTTTTTTATGATCATATATATTGTAGTTATTTAGAGCATCCTGTATATTTTCAGAAAATTCCGAATAATTTACAATATTGAAAACTAGGTTCAAACATGTTATTTTTCACTCGTATAAAAAAATTAGTCACGCGTGCAATAATCTATTTTTAAACTAGTTTTCGACATTATAAATTATTCTAAATTTTCTGAAAATTTACAGAATGTTTTAAATAACTATAATACACATTATAAAATAAAATTACACCGAAATTTATTTACGGCAGGAGAATACAAAACAAAAAAAAAAAACACACCACTTTTTGAAGACCCTATATCTAAACTAAACGCTACGTTGTCATTAATGTTTAGCCAAATATCTGATATGTTATTCCTTATAGTAATATTTGAACTATATGTTTAACATTATTAATATTTTTGCTCGCACAATGAATTTTCAAACTTTTAATTAGGCACATCAATCCGGTCAAAATAAAAAGTACGCGTGTCAATTATTATTATTAATATATTTTTTTTGTAATTCATATGTGAATCATTGTTAAAATAATAATATATGAGTACAAGATTTTTCTTAAAAAAAAAATAGATCCCCACCAATCAATATTTTTATAAACCTCTTTGAGAGGTTATGATTAAGAATTTTTTTTTTAAAAAGAAACCAAACAAGCTAATTTTTCTATTGGAATCAAATGCTCTGTTTTTTTTAGGGAAGATAAAGTCAATAAGCCATGATTATTGAACCAAAGATTCAAATCGAAGTTACAAGTCAATGAGCTAAAAGTAAGTCAACTCTTTTATTAGTTGAACATGTACGAACAAGTGACGTTGCCATAAAAGAAAAATGTATGTACGAAAAAACCAAAAGAATAATGATTTTCTGGGAACAAACAGGGTTGATTCACAGGGTTGACTCACTCTAGTATGTGTACGTGGAATGAAATGTTTAGGACAACTTCAAACCCAATACATTTTGGTATTGTGTTCAATACTAAAATGTTAGAATTTTAACACAATATTTTTAGAATTTCAATACTAAAATGTTAGAATTTTAACACTATTTTTTTTCTATTATAACGATAACACTAAAATTTAAATAAAATAATATTTTTAATATTATTATATTATTTTATTAAATCATAACTATATTATATATGTTTAAAATAATTAATGTTAAACTTTTTTTTTTTTTTAAAAGTTTTGTTGTTGCATTGTAGGACATCCCTAAAATGGTGAAAAATATGTAGTCTGATTAAGTTTGTTGGGTGTGAAAATAATACCAAAAATGATAATTTGGGGCCTTAGTATAAAAACTTTCAAACATACATAGTAACGGAGTTAGAAAAAAAAAAAACAATACATAGTAATAACATACTTGGACAAAATATAAACCAAAACATCACACTTACATTATACTCTCATTCATTAATGTATGCATAGATATATATTATTTAATTATTTTATATAATAAAAATATTAGAAATTGTGAGAATACACAAGGTAATTAATTTAAAATAGCTACAAATGCAATATTATATTAAAGACGACTCTAACAGCTTGTCCACCACCTAAATATGTATATTTCTACTAAGGAACAATACTACATATTTGGCGAGGGAATAAAAGTGCTTCACACATTTATAATTAATATTTTGTTATTTTTTTTTTCCTTTTCTCTCTTTTCCCACTAATATTTTATTACCTTTTCTTCTTTCTCAATTATTTCTTTTTATTTTAAATCAATAAAGTTTATTTAAAAATATAATATTTAAATTATGTAAAGAAAACATAAAAAAGTTGGTATATTATATAATATAAAAGTTAGATGTTTTGATCAGATATTTTTAATAGACAAAACGGGCACTTATGAATATTTTTAGTGAAATATACATATATCATTCATTACAGTGAGAAAGTACAAAAAAGAGTTTGATCTAAAGTATATTTAACATTTCTTATAAATAAGGTTAAAAAAAATTAGTGTGCATAATCTTTTGGTATATATACAACAAGAAAAAGATGAATTGAACTTCTACTTCTAGACATATTAACTAAAAATTATCAATTTTTAATGAAAGTAAATCTGCATGACTCCCGTGATGCCAACTAGGAAAGATCAAATATTTTTTTGACAAATTTCTTAGATGGCATCCAGGGAGCCAGGCAGAGGGTATTGATTCCGTTGGTGAAGATGGACTCTAATTTTTCATCCATAAATAAAATGTTAAATCTCATTAGAGATCATATTAATGACAATCAGTAATTGATTTAATTTGTGTGCAAATTGTGATGACATTGAGAGGAATGTGCGAGAAGGGTCAAATAATGTTAGATGCATGTATAATCACTCTGATGACATATTCAAATTCCACAAACAAATTAATGTGAGGTTGAAAGTAGTAGTATGGTCTTTTGCGCGTGAGAAGGGTCGTGTACGTGTTCTGGACGCTCTCTTGACTTATCAAATTAAATAAAGAAAAAAGTTTATTTTTCCAAAAGTCCTTAGCTAAAAAAAAGCTAGTACTTTGTATGGAAATTGGCTCTTTTTCAAAAGTTATTACTTTTTTCTTTTACGAAAACGACAAAACCGTTAACCACGTTTGTTAAAATCATAATTAATTTTTTTTTTCCATGTGAAACATCAAAATTGTGGAGAACATCAGAAGTATTTTACTAAAAGATAAGTATGAAAATAAATTGTTGGTCTCCAAGTTTTCTTAGAAGTATCGCTTACATTTCCAAATTTAGTAAATGTGTGTCATACAAGTATTTTTGTTAGAAAATAATTTTTAGAATGAGAAAGGGAAAGTAATTTATGATCATGATAAAAGTCATTTATAAATTAATTAGTTTTTTTTAATTAATTAGGTCATAAATCGTTTTGCATTTAGTAAATTTTTTTTTAACAAGGAAGATTCTTATATTATACACATTTAGTAAATTTGTAGACACAAGTACAAAATAAAATTTAGAAATCTAAATAATACATTAAAAAAAAAATGACTACCTCAATCATTGTAAACCCAAAATAATTTATATCTACTCATGCAATAATATTAGTATGCATTGAAAATACTATACTGCTTTTATGTGTATAATAACATCATAACAAATAAATCACAAAGTTAAAAAAAAAAAAAAAAAAAAAATCATTGCTTGAAAATAGGTTTGGCTGAATTAGATCACTTACCATTTGTGAGCTAATAAAAACCATGAAAATGATGTGAGAGAGACGTATTACATTACTATAGTGAAGTTCAGTGGCTCTCCTCTTTCTTTATGTTCCTGTGTAGAGAGAGAATGAGAAATTACAAAGAAATAAATGAAGGCAGTGAAGTGAAGTGTAGTGTAGTGTGGGAAATTTATAGGAAACGAGTGATGAAGTTTAGGGAAAAGATAGCACAAAATCCAGCCGGAGATGTTGTGATGAGATGGGACTTTGTGCAGGGACGGCTGATAGATTTTTTCTCTTATTTTTTCCTAATTGTTTTGCCACTTCACCATCATCACTGGTGTGCTGTGCTGTGCTGTTAATAATTTTAGTCTTTCAAAGCAAAGATATACAAAACATGTCAGTAGGTGTAGATATATGGCTTTATTTATATTTTCTCCAAAGATAAAAACGAATAAATTAACTGAGAAAAGAAACAATACGATCCGATCACTCTTTGGAAAAAATGAAAATATTGTGTGTCCATATATCTGTTAAGTTGCAGCTAAGCAATTTTGTGGGATTATTAGTTTGGCTCTTTCGTGCATTGGAAAAGGCGACCCCTATGTGCCAAAGCCACTGTATGAGACAAACTTACAGCCTTGGATTGGGTGGTTCTTCCGGATTGTCTCATGCCCTTTTTGGGCTCTAATTATACAAATTTCAAATATACAAATATTTTTATGCACATATATACACCATTCTTCACTTTTCTTCATCCTTCCAACCCTTCTTTATAATTTCTGTTTGCTATACATTTTTTCTTCTCTAATCTGATTTTTATTTTAAGAACCAAAAAAAAAATATTATTAAAACTTATTTCATTCAATTATATATAATTAGAATAATGTTAATGTTGTAATTCTTTCCTACAACACAGAACTCAGCAATGCACAAACACTCCAATGCAATAACTAATAAAACTGTTAAAATAATGCAAGAAATAATCGAACAATAAAATTGCTAAGGTAATGCTAAAGCAATTAAAGTCAGCAAAACATAACAGTAAACAATAATGCAGTAAAGTAATTAAAGACACAAGAATTATACAGGTTCGGCCAAACCAAGGACCTACTTCCTGTTTACTCCCCTGAGTAGTCTCTTTTATTTATTTAAGAGATGAAATTACAAAGCTAACAATGTTAGGTGCATCACTAATCTCAAACTTCTCCAAGAACTCAGTTCGAGTTCTTTCTTGATCTTCTTGAAGTCAATCGGCTGAACCCTTCTTCACAGCTTCACAATCTCTCTATCTAGGCTCTCAACTCACTAATTCAATATGAATTACTGTACATTACAATGTGTATCCCGAGCCCCTTTTATAACTAAGACATAGAGACCGAAATGACTAAAATAACCTTGATGCACACTAACTAACTTTAACAACTAACTGTATAAACTAATAGTATGTTAGTTTATCCTTTTTTACTGTGGATTACAATTCCACAAATTCCACCTTAATCCATAGTAAAAAGATCAATAGCTTCAAACTCAGGGAAGTGATCCAGCTTTCTTAAAGAGAGGTTATATTTAGTAGTTCCAAGCAATGTTGGAACTTACTGACTGAGAGAACTTTAGTACCTGCATCTGCAGGATTTTCTTCACTAGGTACCTTTCCAAGTTCTACTTCTCCTTCTTCTATCTTATCTCTGATCCAAAACAATCTGATGTCAATGTGTTTTGACCTCTCATGATAAACTGGATTTCTACAAAGATGAATAGCTGATTGGCTGTCCGAGAACACATTCACCTTGCCTGTTAACAATTGAATCTCATTCAATAATCCTTTGATCCAAACAGCCTCCTTGAAAGCCTCAGTGGTGGCCATGAATTCTGCTTCAGTTGTTGAGAGTGCCACCACTTGTTGCAACTGAACTTTCCAACTGACACAACATCCATTCAGTAAGAAACAGTAGCTAGTTATGGATTTCCTAGTATCTCTATTTGATGCATAATCTGCATCAACATATCCTTCAAGATATACCTTTGTTTCTGACTTGACAAACTGTAAACCAACTTTGGCTGTAGCCTTCAAGTATCTCAGCAGCCATTTCAACCCTTTCCAATGTTCTACTCCTGGATTGGACATGTATCTACTCAACACACTCACTGCATAGGCAATATCTGGCCTGGTGCTAATCATGGAGTACATTACACTCCCAATGGCTTCTGCATAGGGTACTTCCTTCATATCCTTTATTTCTTGATCAGTTTTAGGTGACTGATCTGTTGACAAATTAAAGTGCCCTGCTAGAGGTACATTTACCTCTTTTGAATCTGACATTTTGAACTTCTGAATCACCTTCTTCAGATAACCTTCTTGTGTTAGCATAATCCTCTTTGCATTTCTGTCTCTAATGATATCAATTCCCAGAATTTTCCTTGCAGCCCCAAGATCCTTCATTTCAAATTCACTCTTCAACACATTCTTTAGTCGAGTTATTTGTTGCATATCCTTGCTCATTATGAGCATGTCATCCACATAGATCAACAAGAAAACAACTGAGCTTGAATCCAAATCTGAGAAGTATAGGCAGGTGTCATACTTGGATCTTGTGTACCCTACTTTAGTCACTACTGTATTGAACTTCTTGTACCACTGCCTCGGGGACTGCTTCAATCCATATAAAGACTTCTTGAGCAAACACACTAGTTCACCCCTCTTTGATTCCACCTTGAATCCTTCTGGTTGGGACATAAATATGGTCTCTTCTAATTGACCATTTAGAAATGCTGTTTTTACATCCATTTGCTCAATACTCCATTCAAACTGAATAGCCAAAGCCAGCATTATTCTGATTGTCTTCATCTTGACAACTGGTGAGAATATCTCAGAGTAGTCCACTCCCTCGACCTATGTGAACCCTTTTGCTACAAGCCTTGCCTTGTAAACCTTTGGCTCCTTCTCAGTTATCCCTTCTTTTACTTTAAATACCCATTTGCAGTCAATAATCTTCTGTCTTTCAGGTTTGAATACCAACTTCCAGGTGTTGTTTTCTTTAAGTGAGTTCAGCTCTTCCATCATGGCCTGTTTCCATTTCTGAGAATCTCTGCTGTTTATTGCCTCTGAGTAGCTTCTTGGTTCTGGTTCTGTTGACTGGTTTGCAATAGAAAGTGCATATGCTATGATGTCTGCCTCTATGTATCTTTCAGGTGCCTTGACATCTCTTCTGATCCTGTCTCGAGCTAGCTGGTAATTACTTAAGTCTTCTTCTTGAGTTTCAGTCTCAATCTCAGGTTCAAAACTCTCCTGTTCATTCAGTTCTATGTTGGGAGGTTCCACCTCAATCTGAACACCAGCTTTGCTTGGTAACTTGTTACCTGAAACATCAGAAACAGAACCTTTCTCATTTCTTTTAAAGGGAAAATCTAACTCATTAAAAATCACATCTCTACTTATTAAAATTTTGTTAGTTTCAGTAGAAAGTAGCCTGTAACCTTTGACTCCAACTTGGTATCCCATTAAAACACATTTAATCGATCTCTTACCAAGTTTGTCTTCAACACTATGTGCATATGCTGCACAACCAAAGGTTCTGAGATGTGCAAGAGATGGTGGTCTTTTACTCCACAGTTCCTCAGGAGTCTTCAGATTAATTGCTCTACTTGGACTCCTGTTTATTAGATAACAAGCAGTATACAAAGCCTCTCCCCAATATTTCTTGGGTAAACCAGATTCAAGTAAAAGACATCTCACTTTATTTAAAAGTGTTCTATTCATTCTCTCAGCAATGCCATTTTGCTGAGGAGTTTTGATTACTGTCCTATGTCTTTGCATACCATTTTTAACACATAAATCAGAGAATTCCTCATTTATAAACTCTAGTCCATTATCAGTCCTAAGTGTTTTTATTTTTAACTCAGTTTGAGTTTCAACATAAACTTTCCAGTTTTTAAACTTGTTTAAACACTCACTCTTATGTTTCAATAGTAGTACCCACACCTTTCTACTATAGTCATCAATAATGGACAAGAAATACTGGTTACCTCCTGGAGTTTTAATCCTGCTTGCACCCCATAAATCTGCATGTATGTATTCCAGCACTTTGTTTGCTCTATAATTGCTGTGAGAGAACTTTAGTCTATGTTGTTTACCCTGTACACAAATCTCACAGAAAGGTAGGTTAGCATGATTATAATTCTGTAATAAACCTTGTTTAGACAACTCAACTAAACCTTGTTCACTTATGTGCCCCAATCGAGCATGCCATAATTTTGAATCTGTTTTGCATTTGCTAACAGCAGCTGCCTGTGCAGGAGGTATGGTCTTTCCATCTAGGAAATATAATCCAAGTCTCTTAATGCCTTTCATGACCAATAATGACCCTTTTGTAATCCTCATAGTCCCTTTACCAGTTCTATACTCATATCCTTCATCATCCAAGGTGCCTAAAGAAATCAAGTTTCTTTTCAAATCTGGAATATGCCTGACTTTGTTTAAAACCTTTATTGTGCCATCTGCATTCCGAATAGCAATATTTCCAATGCCAACAACCTGACATTTATGATCATTGCCCATCATAACACTCCCACCATCTATCTCTGAGTAGTCCATAAACCAGCTTCTATTTGGACTCATGTGGTAAGTACAACCACTATCTAGAATCCACTCTTCATGGTCTCTAAGACCTGAACCTGTGCATGCATCTCCATTGCTCAATTCTGTATTCTTTCTTTGTATGTTGATTACAGCAAATACATCTCCATCTGAGCTGTAAATATCATTAACTACTGCATTCGAATCATTGCTCTTGTTTTCTTCTTCCTTGTCCCTTTTCTTTTTGTTTCTTAATTCCCAGCAGCTTTTGATCAGGTGTCCTACTTTGCCACAATGGTGACATCTTCTAGTCTCTTTTGATCTTGATTTTGATCTTGAATTCCTTCTGTTTCTTGAGTTGTTTCTCCATGGTTGTCTGCCTCGAGTGATCAAAGCCTCATCTATCTTTGACTCCTGTTTTGCAGCCTTCTGCCAGTTTAATTCAGCATCTCTCGATCTGAGAGTGCTCATCACATCTTCAAGAGTCAAGGTATCCCTGCTATACATTATAACAGTCTTCATCTCCTTGAATTGTTCGGGTAAACCATTCAGAACAATCACTGCTTGATCTTCCTCTTTTATGACCTCTCCCATGTTAGTCAATGATAGAACAATCTTGTTCAAATCATCTAAATTCTGTTCAAGTGAAACAGTAGCATTCATCTTGAAACCATAAAATTTACCTTTCAAGAAGATCTTTGTTGCAGTGGACTTTGCCATGTACAATTGATTCAATTTGTTCCAGATTCCTAGAGCCGTTTTCTCTCCAATAACTTGCCTCAGTACATTGTCTGCCAAATTCATGATGATTGCTGATCGAGCTTGTTTCATCACAGTGTCAGTCTCCTTCTTCTTTACTGCATCAGTTTCTTTCTCAGATTTCTCAGTGACCTCTTCCAATGCTGAATCGAGTTTTTGGTAGATCAATATGGCCATCATCTTTTCTTTCCACAGACTAAAGTCCCCTGATCCATCAAATTTCTCTAGGTCGAATCTTGTTGAAGATGAAGCCATCTTTATGCAATTCTTGAATCTTCACAGCTGAGTTCTTTTCTTTTCTTTGAATCTAGAAACCTGGCTCTGATACCACTGTTGTAATTCTTTCCTACAACACAGAACTCAGCAATGCACAAACACTCCAATGCAATAACTAATAAAACTGTTAAAATAATGCAAGAAATAATCGAACAATAAAATTGCTAAGGTAATGCTAAAGCAATTAAAGTCAGCAAAACATAACAGTAAACAATAATGCAGTAAAGTAATTAAAGACACAAGAATTATACAGGTTCGGCCAAACCAAGGACCTACTTCCTGTTTACTCCCCTGAGTAGTCTCTTTTATTTATTTAAGAGATGAAATTACAAAGCTAACAATGTTAGGTGCATCACTAATCTCAAACTTCTCCAAGAACTCAGTTCGAGTTCTTTCTTGATCTTCTTGAAGTCAATCGGCTGAACCCTTCTTCACAGCTTCACAATCTCTCTATCTAGGCTCTCAACTCACTAATTCAATATGAATTACTGTACATTACAATGTGTATCCCGAGCCCCTTTTATAACTAAGACATAGAGACCGAAATGACTAAAATAACCTTGATGCACACTAACTAACTTTAACAACTAACTGTATAAACTAACAGTATGTTAGTTTATCCTTTTTTACTGTGGATTACAATTCCACAGTTAAGAATACTTTACATCGACAACCATCAAGGCAAAACTTATAACAATAATGTGGCTTCATTTTTACCACCATTATTTTAAAGTTGCATTGGGCCAGATCCACCACAAATTAAGTTTTGTCACGTTTCAGTCCACCTCAGGCCTTACTGCTCAACGTGATTTTTATAGGAGGAAAATAGATAAATGCCCAAAAAATAATTAATCATGAAATTAAGTAACATATAGTAATTCGGAAGAAAAAAAATCACATTTATGGGTATTTTTATGTTATATATATATGTGCAGCTGTTTTTTCACCAATAGTAAAAGGTTGCACAGCTATATATATGTAAGAATGACTGTATACTAGCATTGCCCTTTTATTCCACGCTCCTCTTTTTCCTTTACCTTCTTTCTACATTCCCTCTCTGGTTATTTACCACTAATCTCAGGAAAAACTCAACCAAAAAAAGAAAAAAAAATTAAAAAATGTCTCGCCTCCCCACTTAGATCTATCAACAGATATGAGTTACATTTGTTAGACACACTAAGGTTATAGAGTGACATTGTTATTTCACTATTTGTTTTTGGTCAAAATCTTCCCCCCAAATCATTTAATTAATTTCACACGTTTATGGATATGTAATTGGTCCATTGTTGATGTAGATTACCAGTAACTGACACATTCAATTGGCAGAACCAATGTCATAAATGTGTTCTTCAATGGAATGAGTGGAGAGAACAAAAATGAATGTACTTGCAAAAGACACTTCGATGCTTAAGTCAGCATAATGTTCTTTCTCTCTCAATCCACAACCTATTCGAACTTTAACTCTCCCAAAGTCCGGGGGTCGAACTTGATCCCCCCTCTACTATTTATAGAGAAATGATAAAAAAATAAGATTAGAGGAGCTTATCAAGATTGGTCCATGCGTCTGGATTTACTAATGTTATTGTCACCTTTTCTCTCTTCCTCACACTATGAGCTCAAATGCTCATCAAGGTTTTCGCTTAGCTTCATCCTTAAGCTCTTCGTGCGGTCTATCTACCTTAAACTCAAAGCTCGTCAATCTAGTGCAACTTTGTTGAGCTTAGAGCTCATCAAACTAAAGCAATCAGTCTGAGCTCAAAACTCATCAATCTAATGCAATCTCATTGAGTTTAGAGCTCATCAATCTTATGCAATCACGTTGAGCTCAGAGCTCATCAATCTAAAGCAATCATATTAAACTCATATCTCATCAATCTAATGCAGCCACAGTGAGCTCAGAGTTCATCAATCTTATGCAATCACTTTGAGCTCAGAGTTTATCAATTTAATGTAATCACTTTAAGCTCAGAATTCATCAATCTTATACAATCACATTGAGCTTAGAGCTCATCAATCTACTTTATCCATCTCCCGATCCTCAAATAATGCCATGTCATTAATGGCAAAATTATTCCCATACACTATCTTCACTTTTTTTTTTTCAAAAGCAAAGTTTCTGTAATCAGTCTCTCTTCTCAATCTCAAATAAAATGGAAGTGGCTGAGATATTTTTTTTTTCTAGTGTCTATAGTTGATTCTATATTAAGTATATAATTTGTTTATTGAATGTTATTTTCTTTAGTATATGAGTGTTGGAAAGTTAAAAAAAGTTGATAAATTTGAAGAAGATGAAGCAGTGGTGATAATGGCTTCTCTCCAATACTTGCAAATGTGCATTAATGAAAGAGATCCCTACAGATGCAGCATGAACCTAGGAAAAAAACGTAAACTAAACAGTAGATGCCCAAAATTCCAAATGAAATATGCTTAGCTCTTTTTTCTGCTATATTTATTTTCTTTTCCCAATTACATGGTGGTATTTACGAATACTCGATTAACCAGCAACTTATAGAAAGGGCAATAAAAAATTTGCACTTAAAAGAACGATACAATCTTTGGGACTTTGATACAAAAAAAAAAAAGTCGAATTTTAGAATGGCTAAGAGAATATAGATTTATGAATGCAAACTTGGGAATCTTATGACCTTGGTAGCAGTGGTAGTAACGCCGCAATAATTGAAGAAGAACAAAAAAAAAAAAGCTATATCATTTATGTATAGTAAGAAAGTTAGCATCCCATCTTAATTCTAAGGGACAATCACGATAAAATTACCAAATGTTTTCATATACTTTCACTTATATATCCATTTTTTTTCGGCGACAAAAATACTAAATTCTTGTTAATAGTTTCACTTAAATACTAATTCTTTTATTTTGACAGTAATAATACTAAATCTTTACTAATAGTTACACTTAAGTAACAAATCTTTTAAAATAATTTTTTGATATAAATAAAATTGATTTTATATATTTTATAAAAAAACTATTTAAGGAATATACATGTGGCAATAATAATAAATCTCTACTAATAGTGGCATTTAAATATAAATTTAATTTTTTTTTCTAAATTTTTATTAGTTTTTTTATATACTTTTATATATTAAAAATGATTTTGTATATTTTCACAAAATAATTTTGTTTTCGTGTTTTCACCAGTTGACACATGGCAGTCATTAGAGAAGTAAATAAGGTCCACGAGAGTTAATAAAGTCCAGAGCTCGCCTAGAGCTGCTCGGAAGGTAAGCCTTCTAACTATGTTGTGATCTATTTCCAGTGATGAATGTGTAATGTTCCAATTTTCCTAATAAGACTTAGTGCCTTGATTAAGGGGTCAGGAGGGAAATAATTGATTTAATTATGTATTATGTGATTATGTGCATAATTATACAAGTTATATTATAATATGACTATATTAGCATGTTTAGGTGTATAAAGCATGCATGTGGACCCATTTCTTATTAGAATGACATTTTTCGTGACTTTGACCCGTTGATGGCTTATTTTCATATATATATATATGTGCATATTGATTGAGAACACATTATTATGTGAATATATTTGAGTTATTTGGCACGAGACGATCCTAAGGAGCAAGTTAGTGGTTTAGTCAAAACAGGGAGAATTACCCGGCTCGGGGCGAGCCAAGGGGTATTTTGGGTGATCTGGAGAGTCACCAGGACTCATTGTAGCGTGAGTCGTATTGGGAAAAACAGCAATATTCCGGCTTTACCAGAATTATTTGGGGAGATTTAGGTATAGAGCGAGATTAGAGAGTAAAAATGACATTTTTGCCTTTATGGGGTGCTGAGTGGGGGCATTTTGGTCATTTGGGACCGTTCCAATATAAGGTTAAGGCTGAGTTCATTAAGTCAGAAAACACAAACCTCTCCCTCTCTCTCTCCCGTTCTCTCTAAGCTCATTAGCGTTTTTGAAGGAAACTTGAGTTTAGAGCTCGGATTCAAGCGAGATTAGAATCATAGCGATTCTAGGGAAGATTAGAAGCCTTATAGCCTAGGATTCAGCTGAAAAATGAGTTTGTCAGAGGTAATTCAAGCTTTCAAGTTACTGAGTTTTGTTTTTAAGTTTCTTAAGCTTTGCTTGAATTTTGTGATTTTGAAAGTGTTATTATTCGATTTCGAGTTGGGTTTTGCTGCCTGTGATGTATTGATGATGTTTTGGGACTCAATTATGGGTTTGGTATTGCTTTGGGGTGGATTTTGAGGGAACTGGCTCGGGGAAATTTTTTGAAAATTTGGGTTCGGGAGGTTGCGCCGCGACGCTGTTCTTGGAGTGTTGCGACTCACATGAACTCAGAAGCTAGGGCGATATTTTGAATCGCCTTAGTGTCGGCGCTGAGTATGTTGCACCGTGGTGCGTGTCCAAGGAAAATAGGCTGGGGGCTTTCTATTTTGGAGCGCGCCGTGGCCCTTCAGGGGTGCACCATGACGCTACTTTGGAAGGTTAGCCAAACAAGGTTTTGAGTTACGAGAACTTATACCTAAGGGCTCGGGAAGGATTCTACTACTCGATTGAGTAGAATTCGAGGTCCCGGTGACTAGGAATCGGTCCAGAAGTCTTTATTTACTCGATATTGATGGATATCGCTTATTATGGTTGTGAGTACGGTACCGCTAGGGCTTGGGACTAGATCGTGGTCAAGGTTCATTGTTAATTAGCTTGTGCTTGGACTAGAGGTAAGAAAACTGCACCCATTACCTGATATATGTGATTAGGGCTTGGCCTAGTTGTTAAATATAGATATGATTAGGGCTCAGGGCCTGTGAATGAGCATAATTATGATTATGCTTGTGATTTTTTGATTAAGTGTAACGTCCCAAATTAACTAATAAGGCTTAGAGCCTTGATTAGGGGGCCAGGAAGGAAAATTATGGAAATTACATGTTTATGTGTTATATATGCATTTAATGATGTGATTATGTGAGTTATATTATTATACGACTTGATATGCATGTTTACGTGTATTAATTAATGATGTGGGCCTATTTCTTATTAGAATGACAATTTTTGTAATTTGGCCATTATGTGTATATTTGACATATATGTGATATATGTGTGGGACCACATTATTATGTGGATATATTTGGGTTACTCGGCACGAGGCGATCCTAGGGAGCAAGTTAGCGGAAAAGTCACAACGGGATCAAAATGTTGGACTCGGGGTGAGTCAAGGGGTATTTTGGGTATTTAGTACATTAGCGGGATATTGGGTAATGGGAATGATTATTGGATGATATATTGGGAGTTAGTGGGATCAGGAGGAAATTCTGGGAATTTTGACTATTTTACCCCCGGGGGCATTTTTGGGACCCCAACTTGGGTCTTACTTAAGGTTACTTAAGCTTGAAGTAACCTAACAGAAACAAATATACGTTCAAAACACCTTTTCTCTCTCTCCCGTTATCTCTTTTTAGCGTTCGTCGAATTTTCGAAGGAAACTCGAGTTTTAGGACTCGATTCAAGCAAGGATAGAATCATAACAATTCTAGGAAAGATTAGGAGCATTTTAGCCGGAGGATTTAGCGAGAAACGACATAATCAGAGGTAATTTAAGCTTTGAATTTATGAGTTTCTGTTTCCTAAAGTTTCTTAAGTTTTGGATTTGGATTTTATGTTTTGAGGAGTTTTTGAATGCTTTGAAACTTGGGTTTTGAGGATTTTGGGCCATTGAGATGATTGAGAACTTTGTTTTTGAGATTTGGGTATGTTTGGATAGGTTTATGGAAGGTTTAAAATGAGAAAAATAGAGGTTTTTGGCTGAGTTCGTGGTTGGGCCGCAGCCCAGGCTTGAAGAAGGAGGAGGCTCTTGGCTGTTGGGCATTTAGGGTTGCGATGCTGGGTAGGCGGGCCGCGGCGCGCGACGCAGATAAGGAAGGGGCTGAGCCCATGACTTGAGCGGGCCGCAGTCCAAAAGGGGAAAACTGGCCAAAATGGGCTTTTATCGATGGGAACTTGAACCTAAGGGCTCAGGATTGATCTTACTACACGGTTTGGTAGGATTCAATTTCCCGGAGGCTAGGACTCGGTCCAGAACCCTTTATTTTCTCATTATTGACGCGATTCTATAATTGGTTGTGACTAGGTTATTGCTAGGGGCTCAGGATCAGGTTGTGCTCGAGGGTCGTTCTTATTTATTTTACACTTAGACCTGAGGTAAGAAATCTACACCCATTACGTGATGTACATGATTACGGCTTCGCTCGAATGCTGAATATAGTTTTGATTGGGCATTGGTCCCTGTAAATGCGCATGATTATGATTATGCCTTTAATTATTGATGAAGCATGTTGAGTACTCTATATATGGATATTTGTTATATGATGAATGTCTATTTGCATTATATACTTGAGAAAGGCATTGACTTATTAGTCAAGGACGACAATATGAACGCTGGTAGTAAAGCATTGACTTATGAGTCAAGGGAGACAATAGCGCGCTAAGCGCTGGTAGATATGATTGGGTCTAATCAGGAGTGCATTACACTCTTGTTCGACCCAATGGTCGTAGAAAACTAAAGCGCTTGACTAGCTCTATGGCTAGTTACTCAGAGCTAGGGAAAATGGCCCATGGTGACTTTATGGTCACATAACTAGGGAAAAGGGCCCCAGGTTTACTCTATGGTCATCTGATTAGGGTTGCAAGCCCCAGAATGATTCCATAATCATTTATTTGTACCTGTATGCATACATGAGTAGGTTATTACTGCTGAGCATGCTAGATATACATCTGAATCTATATATATTGTTCATGCACTTGTATTAAGTTTTCTTGCTGGGCCTTGGCTCACGGGTGCTACGTGGTGCGGGTAAAGGGAAAGGAAAGCTGGACCAGCCATGAGTTGGAGAGCTTAGGTGGTGATGTGTACATATGTGGCCGCTTGACCGCCACGACCAAGGTTTCTCAGAGGAACTAGGGTGTAACCCTATTTTTTGCCGCTTAGGTTAGCGGGTTGTAACTTTTGAATTGTAATGACCTTTTCAGAACTATAAATAACTTTGTAAACGTTATTATGGGATCCCATGTACAGTTTAATATTTTTAGTGAAACATCCATTCCTTTTAACATAAATTTTTAACCATGGACCAGTAATCACACTTAGATGCACATTTATGGCCTAATGACTCATTTAGAGAGTTAAGCACTATTTAAAATACACAGTGTAACGGGCTTGGCTAAGCAGGGCGTTACAAATTGGTATCAGAGCGTGCCAAGGTAAGGGTTCCTGAAGACAGGCTGGGCATGTACACTCACTACTAAAGACAAGCTCGACTCAAGGTTCGGTAACTATTTATGTGGTTATGTGTTTAACTGCTTAAATAGGATATAAATGCTTTATCTGCATGTCTTATCAGGTAGCATGAGATATATTGATAGGGCCTGGACCTTGACTGCTGCATGATTTAAACAGAACATGCTTATTAGCACTGATATTGCTTGTGAATGTAAAATAAACCACTTATTAGCGCTGTTATATGGACATGTAAGTCAAAACACGCTCATTAGCGCTGTCATAGTTACATGTATGCCATAAAATGCTTATTAGCATTGTTAATTGTTATGGATATCAGGACGTGCTCATTAGCACAAGACTTGAATATGAATCGACATGCTTATTAGCATGACTGTTGAATGTGAATGGTTATATGCTTGATCTTGGACCGTGAGGTGGCAAGAGGTTTAGTTATCACTACCTAATTGGCCGAATTGATTATTGAGGCAAGATATAAGTTTGGAAGTATGCTTCCAAGACAGATTGAATCATCAGCTGGCTAGGAAGACCAGGGCCAGAACGATAGACAAGGTCAGGATAATGACCAAGGTTAGACCCCTCAGCCAGCTCCTGAGAACTGCCAGTAGTTGCTTGCTGATTTGCAATCTAGGGTATTGAGGCAGGAAAAAGAAATTCGCCTCCTGAGACAGCAACATGTTCCTACAGGGAACTTTTTTCCAGAGGAACCACCTGTGATGGTGCCAACAGTTGAGCAACTGCTAGAGGCTGGGAATAAATGTGAACCTCTTTATGAAAGGATCAAAAAACAACACCCTCTAGTCTTTGAGGGTAGTGCAGATTTGGCCAAGGCCGAACAGTGGATAAGTATGGTTACGACCATCCTAGACTTTATGAGGGTGTCTGGTAATGAGAGGGTGGCCTGTGCCACATATATGTTTCAGGAGGATGCCCGAATTTGGTGGGAAGTGATATCCCAGACCAGAAATGTTAATGCCCTGGATTGGGAAGAGTTTTAGACTCTGTCTTATTAGAAGTACTACAATGTTTCCATCAGAGCAGCAAAGACTAAAGAGTTCAGCAGATTACTTCAAGGCAACTCATCAATGACTGAATATGCCGTGAAATTTGATAGACTGGCAAAGTTTGCCGGGGAGTTGGTGCCCACTGATGGGAACAGAAGGGAGAGGTTTCTCCAAGGGCTACATCCTATGATAGCCCGGGATGTTCGCATTACCACTGTGCCAGGGATGACTACTTATGCACAGGTGGTTGAGAAGGCGCTCACAGCTGAGAGCGTAGAGAACAAAATCTAGCATGATAACGCAGCCAGAAGAGAAACTAGGAGGGTGGGACCTCCATTTATGAGTTCAGTGTAACGACCCAACTATTCTAGACCTTGGACATTAATAATTATTATACTAATAATAAGAAAACGTACATATGAAACATCAAAACTTTATTTAAAACTGTAAAGCAAATGTTGAATACATAAAAATGTGATTAGGATATGGGATCCCATTGTTTTGAAAATAAAGCAAAACATAACTTAAATAAATGGGTTACAAAAATCAAGTGCGGAAAATAATATATAGAAATCATAATTTAAAGACTTAAAGACTTCATCCTCTAATCGAACGCTCAGTCCATCGATTTCATCTTGCCTCAATACACATCCCCAAGTTGCCAAGAACCTTTCCCGCCGCCATAGCTAATTTCCTGCACATATAAACATAAAGGAATGAGCCTAATGCCCATCAAGGAAAAACTAACAACATATATCATATACATAAAATTATATCATAACATTGCTAAAAAAACATATCATAAACATATACTACTACAATGGCCATTATACTACTTGGGGCTTGTAAACTAAACAAGTCATATGCCCAATAGATTGGTGGGGCTTGCTAGTCAAACAAGTCATATGGCCATAAATTATTGGGGCTTGCTAGCTTAACAAGTCGTATGCCCAAGGTCTAATATCATACTATACATAATGTTAACATATCATAAGACAACATAAGATAACATAACATATAACATAAGCATACAAAATTCTATCATATTTTCCTTACCAATATATACCGGGGTATGAGAACAGGATCGGGACTTTGGAACACTCCTAAAAACCATAATAGAGAGGTGAGTGTACTAAAGAAAAAGGGATGAAAAGAATGAAATACACCATAAAAAAGATACTTACCAAGAATCTTACGTTCAAGATCTTAGATGCCTAACCAAGAATAGAGAATACGAGTTAGGATTTTGAGTAGAAAAACTATAAGAATAATACAGAAAGGAACTAGAATAAGGAATACCTCGAATGGTTCTATGACTGAACTACACCTCGAACCAAAATATACTATGAACCTTACTTCCCGAGTGTTTATTAAGCTTGTAAGGATAAAGCTTATATCCCAACCCAAGTGTTTATCACTCTAAAATAACCTAGCAGCTTGTAGACTCTGAACTTAGCTTGATGAATGAATAAATGGCTAGGTACTAGGTCCTATTTATAGAGTTCAAGAATGAAAATATCTTTATTTAGCTTGAATTAAATAATGGCTTTTTAATTGAAAAATCTTTGAATAATCATTCAGCAAAGGCTGAAGACTTGGTAAAAAAGATTCTAGGCTTATCAAGAGGTTAAGGAATAAAATGAGCTCGGTTTCAAAAACGTTCAAAAATCTGATACCACAGTCGATATATCGCCCCTACTAGGTGATATATCGCTTGGGATAATATGCCTGAGGCTCGTCGAGGTGGTCATGCGAAGCTACGTGTTTTTCGTATCCCCGTATGGCGATATATCGCCCTCTAGTGCTACGATATATCGGCATACGTTGAAATATTATACACGTAATTGCACTTTTTCAGCCTAATTTGAATTGAGTAAACAGCCTTGACTAATTCCTCTAACAATTTCAAAGTTGCTGGCAGACCCTAGGATATTCAAATATTACTCTTATTAAACTTATTCCTCAAAATACTTAATTATTCATTAAACATACATATGACAAGTGTCATTTCCTTATTGGGTTTATCTAAACCTTATATTATAATAAATATCACCTTCATAATGAGTCATATTAATTAAACCTTAGGTTATAATTAATATTCTTAAACTATAGGTTAAACTTATAAAATCTACAAGTGTTGCTACGAGTGTCCAATTAAATCCCGGTCTGAACCAAAATCCACAATCATAAAAATACTACAACTATTACTAGCTATTACTATTGGTACTACTATCTAACTAGCTAAGTAAAGTTCTTGGACTCTACAATTTTCCCCTACTAAAAAGAATTTCATCCTCGAAATTTACTTACCAAATAACTCTGGATACCGGCCTTGCATGTCCTCCTCCAACACCCACGTTGCCTCTCGTTCAGAACTATTACTCCATAGGACTTTGACTATAGGAATATTCTTGGACCGTAACTGCTTCATCCCCCTATCTAGGATGCTAACCGGTCGTTCCTCGTAAGTCAAGTCTTTCTGGAGTACTATCGTATCGTGCTTGAGGACGTGAGATGGGTCTGACACATATTTGCGTAGCATTGAGATGTGGAACACGTTGTGACTATCAGCTAGGGCTGGCGGTAGGGCTAATCTATACGCAACTGCTCCCACTTTGTCCAATATCTCAAAAGGACCTATAAATCGGGGACTAAGCTTGCCTTTCTTCCCAAACCTCTTTACACCTTTCATAGGAGATATCTTCAGGAAGACTTGATCTCTGACTCTTAATTCCACATCGCGTCGCTTGGTATTCTAATAGCTTTTCTGACGACTTTGAGCAGCAAGCATACGCTATCTAATTAGCGCTACTGCTTCTTGAGCCTTTCTAACAGCTTCGGGACCGAGAAGCTACCTTTCTCCTACCTCGTCCCAATACAACGGTGATCGGCACCTTCTCCCATAAAGCAACTCATAAGGTGCATGCCGATCATTGACTGGTAGCTATTGTTGTAGGAGACCTCTATCAGCGGCAAGTACTTATTCCATGATCCTCCGAAATCAAGTACACACGTGCGTAGCATATCCTCTAAAATCTGTATCGTACGCTCGGACTACCCGTCTGTCTGAGAATGAAAAGCTGTACTAAGACTTAACTTAGTACCCATAGCTTGCTGTAAACTTCCCCAAAATCTCGATGTAAACACCGATCCTCTATGCGATACTATCGTCTTGGGGATTCCATGCAACCGTACTATCTCTTGGACATAGATGTCTGCATATTGGTCTGCCGTGTATGAAGTCTTAACAGGCATAAATTGAGCAGACTTGGTTAGTCTATCTATCACTACCTAAGTGGAATCATGCTGCTTGTTCATTCGTGGCAAACTTGTCACGAAGTCCATAGCTATATCGTCCCACTTCCATTCCAGTACGCTAATCGGTAGCAATAAGCCTGCAGGCCGCTGATGCTCTGCTTTCACTTGCTGGCACACTAGACACTTAGACACAAATTTCGCTATATCCTTTTTCATCCCTGGCCACCAATAGATTGCCTTGATGTCATGCGTCATCTTGGTCGACCCTGGGTGAACTGAGTACGGGGTACTATGCGCTTCTTCTAGAATCACCATCTTAATCCTATGATTATCTGGCACGCATACCCGATCCTTATATCTCAATAACCCTTGACTTGATATTGAGAAATCTGTGGCCTTGCCTTTTCTAACTGCATCCATATGTGCCGCTAGTGTGTCGTCATGCCCTTGCCCAATCCGTATATCTTCTAGCAGATTTGACTAGATAGACAAATTAGCCAACTTGCCGATAATTACCTCTATTCCGGCATTGATCAGCTCCTGCTGCAGCGGCTTTTCTATTCCGACTAGAGCTGCTAAACTTCCATAACTTTTCCTACTTAGCGCATCGGCAACTACGTTTGCCTTTCCCGAGTGGTATAAGATTTTGCAGTCGTAATCCTTTACTAGCTCTAACCACCTACGCTGCCTCATGTTGAGCTCCTTCTGAGTAAAGACGTACTTTAAAATTTTGTGGTCCGTATAAATCTCACATTATTCTCCGTAAAGATAATGGCGCCAGATTTTCAATGCAAAGACTACCGCTGCCAACTCCATATCGTGAGTTGGGTAGCGTTGTTCGTACTCCTTCAGCTGTCATGAGGCGTAGGCTATCACCTTGTCATTTTGCATCAGCATGAAACCCAATCCTTGCTTTGACGCATCGCAGTAGACTATGAACTTATCGTTGGGTGTCGGTACACAGAATACTGGTGCTGAGCACAGCTTGTCCTTAAGCAACTAGAAGCTTTCTTCACATCTATCATTCCAATTGAATCTTTGTTGTTTCCGGGTCAGGTTGGTTAGCGGAGTGGCTATCTTAGAAAAGCCCTATACGAACTTCCTACAATAACCTACTAATCTCAGAAAGCTCCTTACTTCAGATGCGTTTTTTGGTCTTGGCCAATCCTTCACGACCTCTACCTTTGATGGGTCTGCTGCAACTCTGTCCTTGGATATAATGTGCCCGAGGAACGCCACTTGCGAAAGCCAAAACTCGCATTTCTTGAACTTGGCGTAGAGTTGATGCTCCTTTAATCGTGACAAAATAAATCTCAAATGTTCCTCGTGCTCTACTTCATCCTTGGAGTATACTAAGATGTCGTCGATGAACACTACGACGAATTTATCTAAGTAGTCCTTGAAGACCCTATTCATCAAGTCCATAAATGCAGCTGGTGCATTGGTAAGACCAAAATACATAACCAAGAACTCGTAATGCCCATAACAAGTTCTAAAAGCTGTCTTAGAAATATATTCTCCCTGTACCTTTAGCTGATGGTACCCAGACCGTAAATCAATCTTTGAAAATATGGTCGCACCTCGGAGTTGAGCAAACAAGTCGTCAATCCGGGGTAGCGGGTATTTATTCTTAATCATTCCTTTATTCAGCTCGCAGTAGTCTATGCACATCCACATACTTCCGTCCTTTTTCTTCACGAATAGCACCGGTGCTCCCCATGGTGAATGGCTCGGCCTAATAAAACCCAAGTTTAGGAGTTCTTGTAGCTGCATCTTTAACTCCTTGAGTTCTGTAGGTGCCATCCGATACGGTGCCTTGGAGATAGGCTCAGTGCCCGATGCTAATTCTATCGTGAAGTCAATTTCTCGAGTTGGCGGCAACCCTGGCAAGTCATCGGGAAATACCTCTGTGAATTCTCTTACATTGTGGACGTCTCCAACCTTAAGTAGTGTTTCCTTTACCACATCTGTGATGCTAGCTAAGAATGCTTGACATCCTTTTTCCATCATTCTTTGAGCTTTGAGAGATGATACTAATGGGGTGCATAATCCTGAAGCTTGTCCCATGAAGCATAGTTTCTGGCGGTCAGGAGTCTCGAACGTCACCTTCTTGCGTTTGCAGTTGATGGTTGCGCCGTGCCGTAGAAGTCCTTGATCTCCAGTTCTATCAGGTCTCCTTCTAGTTCTACATCCTCAATCTTGATTGGTACGCCTCGTACTATCTGTGATGATAGAATTACTTTGCTCGAAGGCAACTCGGTTACAAACCTAGTTCTAAATCTTTCACAAGGTTTGTCTAGTTTTTCTATCATTCCTAACGAGATATACGAATGAGTGGCTCCCGAATCAAATAATACAGAGCATATATTATTAAGGATAGAAACCTGACTTGTGACCACCTTATTGCTAGCATCAGCTTCTCCTTGGGTTAAGGCAAAAACCCTGGCAGGAACCATCTTGTCGTCTCTCTTCCCATCTGGCTTGCGCTGAGGACATTCTCTTTTCCGGTGTCCTTCCTGACCACAGTTATAACATTCCTTGGTGTTTGCGCGACATTTTCCAGGATGTTTCTTCTGACACTTAGCACAGGGCGGGTATTCCACATAACCCGACCTATTTCCTCCATTATTTGTCCGTGCCCTCTTATCGCTATCAGATTGCTTATTATCATGATGCCTTCTTTTCTGACCGTTATTGTTGTTACCAGACTGATTGATGCTGTAATGGTTGGACTGATTGTTGTTGTTATGGTTATTGTTCCGACTGCTCTGAGGTTGACCTTGCTGTCTGGCTCAGGCTTACTGGCTTCTTCTTTACTAACATTAGCCTGCAGCCTCTCTACTTCTATTGCCATCGCTAGAACGTCGACATATGTAGTATTTCCTGGGTTTGCTAACTTAACCCCCATCTTGATCTTCGGTCAAAGTCCTCTAACAAACTTAGACACCCTCTGGTAGTCGGTTGGAACCATTTTCGGTGCGAACTTAGCTAGGCGGTCGAACTGACGAGCATACTCTGCTACTGTTAAGCTTCCTTGCTTCAAGCTGGCAAACTCCTCAACTCTTGAAGCGAGTACAGCCGAATTGTAATACTTCTTGTGGAGCAGCTCCACAAATCGAGTCCATGTCATGGTGGCAACATCATGTGATTACTGGACCAAGTCCCACCATATTCTAGTATCCTTCTTGAGCAAAGACGAGATACAGGATATACGGTCCGCATTACTGAGATTCATGTGCGTTAGAATTGGCTCTACATTCCTTAGCCACTCTTCTGCCTCAAAGGGGTCTGTAGTCCCTTCGAATTTTGGAGCGTGCTGCTTACGGAACCTCTCATAAACTGGCTCCATGTACTGTACTGGATATGGCACATAATTCGCCATTGCCCATCCCCCATATGGACCAACTTGTTGGGGTGCTGAGGCCATTTGCTATGGCTGTGGCTGCAGCGGAGGCGGAGGCTGAGTCTGGGGCTGAGCCTGTTGTCGCTGTTGCTGCAATAGTTCCTCGACTTGTTGTCGCAGTCTGGCGATCTCCGCAGTGTTGTCAGCTGGTGTCGGTGGCGTGTTGTGGCTGGCAGTAGCACGCACTCCCCTTCTGCGAACTGGAGGGGTTTCTTTGTTCACCGAAGTAGCGTTGGAGGCATTTCCGTTGGTGCGAGCATATCTTCAAAGTGACATTGCAGCAGAGTTCTAACAGTTGAGAGAAACATGTCAGAACTTTACCCTAATAGGCTCTAAGGCAAAAACTTATTATAAACAGACATAACTCGGACCTATTGATTATGACTTCTTATGAAAATTAAATATAAGTCTTCTTTATTATTAGAGTGGGTTTCTATACTTAGAAAAACAAGCCATCTTCATTTTCTAAGTTTGTTTTTAATCACCCTATATGACTTAATTCTCAGGCTCGAAACTCATCTTTGTTCCAAAGTTAACCATATTGAGGGAGAGCTGGGATCAGTAAAATCGTTCCCACTACTATGGCCCCCTAACTCTCAATATAGAAACTTGGTTCATTGATTTGTATCCACCCTCACTGAACTTAGTCATTATTTATTTTATTTATTATTTATTATGATTGCGAAAAAAAAATCAAACTCATACATGATAACAAAATAACCATGATATTTATTTGGAAAAGAGTTTTTCACTAATTACAACCATAAAAGAAAACAATAATAAATAAAAACAAATAATGAAACTAACTATTCTAAAAATCGGGATCTTCTATATCCAATCCTTCATCTAGCATATCATCTTCTATCTCTTCATAGTCCTCATTATCATGTGCCTCAAAATGCCCTCGAGGAAGGTCCATAAAAATTCTATGCTTCTGCTCATTTGTAAACTGAAATTCTATTTTTGAAGTGAACCTAATCAAGAGAAAATAATATCTCATTGTTACCGGCAATTCATCTTCATTATCCATTGTTTCCCATATCTCCTCTAAGGCTGCAATTATAGTATGATAATCTCTAAATAGTCTTATTACTAAAACATATTGCTCTATTGCTCTCATCATGATCTGCATAGGTTCTTGGAGATGACCTATTTCTCTGTGGAACAAAACCAGCCTCCGAGTGATTTTTTCTAGCACTCCTACGGTATTTCTCGGTTCTCTGATTCTTTTTAAAGCCTTAATGGCTCAAATATCCTCATAGGTTAATGCTCCGTTCATTCTTAACTGAAACATAAAGGCTACAATCATTAACAACACATATAAACATAACAACTATAACTTAAACACTTACTTGGCGGTCAGATTCGGAGCTTTGAGTGTGTGTATCGAGGAGAACAACATGCGAATGAACCGTTGCTCTGATACCAACTGTAACAACCCAACTATTCTAGACCTTGGACATTAATAATTACTATACTAATCATAAGAAAACGTACATATGAAAACATCAAAACTTTATTTAAAACTGTAAACGCCCTTAGGCCGCACCCTTAGGCCGCACCCTCTATTTAACCCACTGACTCTGACTCGCTTAGGCCGAGCCCGATGTTTATCTAGTTGACCCCAGCTCTCAGTGGCTGCACCACGTCCTGTGCGCAAAGTATTAGCCCTGACTTTCTTAGGCCTCTTATTACATGCTCACACGGCATATTATAATCATACAACATTTGTAATCAAATATAGGGAATCTCAGTCCCAACATAACCACGCAAATGGTGTAGTTTTCTTACCATGAATTCTGAGCGGAGATAATAGAGCGGTCCCGAGCACGATCCTCAGTTCTAAGCCTTGGTGATAAACCTAGTCACAAAGGCCAATGGGTATCCATCAAGTTCCAATTGAAATAAAATACCCAGGAGACGGAAACTAGCCTCCGGGACCTTAATTTCTACTAAACCGGGTAGTAGAAATTGTCCCGAGCGCCTAGGTTCGAACCCTCGAGCCTTACTAATTCTAGAAATAATTCAAAGGCTAAAATCTCCAGGCGAGTTGCGACTTGCCCCCAAGTCAGAGAGCACCCCAGGCCAAAATGGCCACACGCACTGCGGCGCCCTTAGGCTGGGTCGCAGCGTACCCTCTTCGAACCCAGAAAATCTAGGTTTTCCTCCTCCTTCTCCCAGCCAAGAACTCCAAGGCTCTACCCAGAATTTTCC
Organism: Humulus lupulus; assembly: GCF_963169125.1. NCBI lineage: Eukaryota > Viridiplantae > Streptophyta > Magnoliopsida > Rosales > Cannabaceae > Humulus > Humulus lupulus. The sequence continues at coordinate 104,547,080 of NC_084794.1, read as the reverse complement.
TCAACAATTCCCCTCCATTCAGTACTAAACCAACTAAAAATTTGGACCCATATTCACATATTTTCATCCTATATTCCCCAACAATTTAACAGGAACCAACACTCCAATACAGACACAAGAGTCACATCAATATCCACTGAAATTTCTACTCAACCCATCAATCAAAATAGAACTAACCAACACTTATAATTCCATCCAAATTCAGCCAGAAACTTTAAAGATGATGTTCTAAAATCTTACCTCAATTTACAACTCAATTTCCCAGCTGAAGTTCCCCCAAGTCCCAAATTGAACTTCCCTCTAGCTTCCCTCCAAGACCCCAAATTCCTTCAGCAATTCAAGCCTTCCCTTTCCTTCAATTTTCTTCAGCCCATGCTTAGCTTATGATCCCTTTGGCCCTTAGTTTCAAAGCTCAGATGAGCAAGAGAGAGAGAGAGAGAGAGAGAGAGAGAGAATGAGCAGGAGGTTCTACTTCCCTCTATTTTTTTCCAATTGATTTTGTACAAATCCCTTTTTATGAAAAGACTGTTTTGCTCTCCCACATAATACTTAGTTCCTTAATTAATCTAAGGGTAAATTAGTCATTTCGTTCCCAATTCCAACTAATTCCTCAAATGTTCCTATTAACCACCAGTTAATCCTGTCATCCAATTAATTACCAATTATTTACTCAATGTCTAATAATTCCTAGATTATTCTCCAAATTCCCAAAAATACCCCTAGGCTCCCCCAAGCCAGGTATTAATCCCCGCCGTGACTATTTTGCCAATTCGTCAATGTACGCCCTGATTTCCCAACGGGCTATTAGCGAGCTGAGAAACGACCTAAGTTATATCGGCCACATGGATCCCCCATGACCGGAGCTGTTGTCGTCAGGTCCTACCTCGCTAGCTCGGGGTATCAAGAGGATTCACCAAGATTACTTAAGGACTGAGTCTGGACTGTGAAGGCCACAGGTCGAGGAAGCATCCAGCTCGTGGTACGAGCTAGAGTTGGAGGCTATGACCTTTTATAAAGTCAACCACGCAAGGTAAACGTGCATATATCAGACATCACGTGTCTGATATATCCCTGACTTCTCGGACACACAACATGAACGTGCGTATTGAGACACCCACGACTGGGTTGGGCCGTGCGGCCCATTATCCCCCTTACCTATTGATTAGACCACACATCATGTGTCAGCTTTTAGGAATTAATCATGAATGTCACAGAAGTGACATGATAGGTAAGAAGGTCACGGGATGACCTTCTTACCAACTCCCAGGTGCCCTCTCCTATAAATATGGAGACCCTGGGAGTTACAAGGGGTTGGATTCGATTGTATAAGGAAATACCCTGTAAAAGAATACCAAGCATATAGCAATAATATTGACTGGTGGAGTAGAATGATTTTAACCTTCGAACCACCTAAAAAACGTAATTGTGTCACCAGTCCATTTACAAATATCATTCATCTATTTCGGTTCATAGTTAAGCACTAATCCCTTCCTCTTATTTTCAGAATTACCTGTTGGCGAAGAACCGCGTCAACAGTTTGGTGCTTTCATTGAGAGCTAGTTAGATTGGTGCTATCGCAAACATCTAGCTATGGTGACCACTCGATCAAGACACGGTAACGAGGAAGAACAACATGATGGGCAGGAGGCTCATCATGCCGCCATCTCTGGTGAGCAAAATCCTGAAGTCCAGCAGCGGCCGGGCAAGCAGCCGGTTGGCCAGGATGACACTGGAAGTTCGGCGCCCCGGCCACCTAATCCGAACCCAGATTTTTACACTGCGGTAGAAATGGAGAATGCTCAGTTAAGGAGGCAACTAGCAAAAGCTAATCAGCAGATTAAGGAGGTGTTGGTCCGACTACCCCCTCTTACAACCGACGCTAACATCGGAAAGAGGCAAGGCGAGACTTGTAAGTCCCGCCGGGGTAATCGGTCCAGGCCTAGCCGCTCGGACAGACCTCTGACATCCAACTCTATTCTCTCATCGTGCCGTTGAGAGGCAAACTTCGAAGAAATGCCTAGAGCTGAACAACAGTACAGCCGCTCAGTCCGAACTTCAACTCCCAGCTCCCAGCCAGCCTTGAGCGCGCCTAGGAGAGCTCGAAGGAATTCCAGAAGGAGATCCGGGGAGGGCTCACAGCATCAGACTGTCCCCACCAGCCGTCTTGCGCCTCATCCAGATCGCCAGGCGCGGGACCCGCAGGTTGGCAAGGCCGAAAGGCCCCCACCTAACTTGATCAGCCCTGACGGAACCAGGATTGCATCTCTGGCCAGGCATCCTCCGTCTCCAATAAGATATGCGTCTCCTCCTCGGCCCATCTGAGATATTCCAGCTTATGGAAGCAGCAGGAGAAACCCGCCGTCCGAAGGACCTTCCCAACGTAGCAGGGTGCCGAGAGAGAGCCCGGATCCTCACCCCCAAAGGCGGACTTCGAGCTTTTCTAACGGGAGCTACTGGACCGGCAGTCGCAGGAGCGACCTTTCTGGCGGAGACCTGCGTCAACGCTTAAGCTCGGCGCAAAGTCCTTAAGCCACCTAGAGGGGCGACCTTCGAGATCGCCTTAACTCTCATAGAGGGGAACCAGTAGGAGCTGGCAGCCATGCTCGCTCAGGGGGAGACCTGTCCAAAGTGCGTAACGGCGGGAACGCCCCAAATAACCTATCTGAAGATAGGAGGGGCAATAACCCACCAAACGTATACAATGGATCTGGAGCTGTCGAGCAGCCCCGGAATAACCAAGGAAATCAGGACAAAACCCTTGAGCGCCTGGCTCAGATGGAGGAGCTAATGAGGAAGCTCCTGTCGGAAAAAGAGAAAGACGAATATGATTCGGGGGACGAGCTGGAGCTCTTTGCCCCCAGCATAGCAGCAACGGCATACCCACCCGGTTTCCGTATGCCGCACCTGTCCAAATTCAACGGAGACGGAGATCCGTCGGATCATCTAGGGATGTTCAATACCCTGATGATGGTCCACAACATTGTCCCTGAGCTGAGGTGTCTGATATTTCCCTCCACACTGACTAGACCAGCCAGACAATGGTTCAAACAAAGAAGGAAACAATCAATCAGCTCCTGGAAAACTTTCTCTGCAGACTTCAAGAGGGCATTCCGAGCCTCCCAGGCTGCCCGCGTCAAGGCCGACTCTCTGGCTAACGTGAGGCAGCAACCCGACGAGCCTTTGAAGGCTTACCTGAGCAGGTTCGCGAACGTTGCTACTCGGGCCAGAGACACAGATGACAGCTCCAAGCTCATGGCTTTGAGGACTGGAATCCTCGTCGGAGGGGGACTCTGGAACGAAATACAAAGAAAAGGAGTCAGCTCAGTAAATGAATTCCTGAATAGGGCCCAAGGATGGATCAACTTGGAGGAAGCCCAAGCCTCAGCTGCAGGAACCAGCCAGGTCCCTGAGCAGCCCGCTGGAGTGGGAACGGAGGTCATGACTGCGACCCAGAACGTTACACAGAATAACCAGTTCGGTGGAGGCAAAAGAAAGGGGAACGGCGAGGGAACTAGCATGGCCCAAAGAAGAATAATTCCATAGAAAAATTTAAGCCGGTCTACGTGACTTATACAGAGCTCACCCACTCTAGGGAGAACATCTTCCTAGCGAATTCTGCTCGCCTCCCCTGGAAGAAGCCGGAGCCGTTAAAGCACCAGAAGGGGAAGAAAGACACCTCCAAGTTTTTCCGTTTCCACAACAACATTGGCCATAATACTGATGATTGTAGGAATTTGAAAGATGAGATCGAAACTCTCATCAGAGCCGACCCCTTGGCTCAGTACGCGCAGAATAGGGTTCCAGCAAGCCGACCCGCTCCGGAAGTCCCGATCAGCTAGCCCGGGTCTTGGGTAGATCAAGACGTTCCCCCTCCAGTGGTAAGAGGAGAGATATCCACAATCTCGGGAGGTCCGCATTTGGCTGGTGCGAGCAGGGGTGCCCAAAAGAGATACGTAAACTAACTCAAGGCGCATAATGGAGTAGAGTTCGTCCCGGAGCAGCGTCTGCCAAAGCAGCAGCGATTGGAGAGGCAACCAGTCATTTTTACGGAAGAAGATGCTGGCCATGTCCAGTTCCCTCATAACGACCCTCTGGTCGTAGCAGTGCAACTCGCTAATCGGAGGGTTAGGAGGGTGCTGATTGATAATGGGAGCTCAGTAAACCTTCTATTTTGGTCCACGCTGGAGAAGATGGGTTTGACTGTCGCCGTGCTGAAGGCGACCTCCATGATGCTGTATGGTTTTTTGGGAGAAGGATCAGCGGCTATAGGGACTATCGAGCTGGTGATCACCTTAGGAGAAGGGCCTCGGACAGTCTCCAAACTCCTTGAGTTCATGGTCATCGATTGCCCCGCTGCGTACAATGCTATTTTGGGCCGACCCACGCTTATAGCTTTTGAGGCCATCACTTCCGTTCGCCACCTCACGATGAAATTCCCTTCTTCCACGGGAATATGCACGGTCTGTGGTGATCAGCTCGCTGCCAGGGAATGCTACAACATTTCCATGAAGGGAAAATCGAAACCCAGGCAGCTAGCAATGGCTATCCAAGGTGGAGGAGAGGAATCTCAAGAACCTTTAACTGACCCTGAGATTGAAAAACCTCAGAGCGCCGAAGGGGAAAAAATCGTCTTAAGTGAGGATATAGACCCCCGAATAGGCGAGGATAAGTCCGAGCTCCAGGCCATTGAAGAGCTCGAGGAAGTAAACATCGATCAACAAAATCCTTCACGGATGGTCAAGCTCGGGAAAAACCTCTGTAACAAGAGGAAAGCGGAACTGATCAAATTTTTGCAGGATAACCTGGATGTGTTTGCGTGGTCACACGAGGACATGGTGGGAATCAGTTCAAATGTCATCATGCACACCCTTCATTTGGATAAGAGCGTTCCTGCAAAGTCCCAGAAGCAGAGGCGCCTGGGAACAACTCGGGCTGAGGCCTTAGAGGAAGAAGTAGCCCGACTCAAGAAATGCAGCTTTATCCGTGAAGCCAGGTTTCCGATTTGGGTCGCCAACCCCGTGCTGGTCCCGAAGCCCAACAGGAAATGGAGGACCTGCATCGACTTCTCCGACTTGAATAAAGCCTGCCCCAAAGATTGTTTTCCCTTGCCAAGGATTGACCAATTGGTGGATGCTACGGCGGGGCACGAGCTCAAGTCCTTTATGGACGCGTACTCAGGCTACAATCAGATCGCCATGAATCCAGCGGACCAGGAGCACACCAGCTTCATGACCCCGACTAACATCTATTGTTACAAGGTCATGCCGTTCGGGCTGAAGAACGCCGGTGCTACATACCAGAGGTTAGTAAATAGAATGTTCGCCAACCAGATCGGGAAGAACATGGAAGTGTACGTTGACGACATGCTGTTCAAGTCAAAGACTGCCGATAACCATGTTTCCGACTTGGAAGAATTCTTCAAGATACTAAGAGAATACGACATGAGGCTTAACCCTCATAAGTGCACCTTTGGAGTCGCATCTGGAAAGTTCCTGGGTTTCATCGTCAATACCCGAGGAATCGAGGCAAACCCAGACAAGATCAGGTCATTGCTCGAGCTTCCTTCACCCAGGTCGCGTAAAGATGTCGAAGGCCTGACAGGAAGGGTGGCAGCCCTAAATCGGTTTATTTCAAAGTCCACCGACAAGTGCTTGCCATTCTACAGCCTGCTCCGAGGAAATAAGAAATTCGAATGGACAGAAGAGTGCGAAAGTGCTTTCCTTGCCTTGAAGGCACATCTGGCCGAACCACCCGTATTGTCCAAACCAAAGGCAGGAGAGCACCTTTTTCTCTACCTAGCTGTGACAGAGGATGCAGCTAGTGCCGTATTGTTCCGAGAAGAAGACCGGGTTCAGAAACCGGTCTACTACATCAGCAAGAGACTCCTCGGGGCCGAATCTCGATATCCATTGATGGAAAAATTGGCGTTCTGCCTTATCACGGCCTCCCAAAAGCTCAGGCTGTACTTCCAGTCCCACTCAATACACGTCATGACCGATCAGCCTTTAAGGCAAGTTTTGCAAAAACCTGAAGCATCGGGACGCCTGTTAAAGTGGGCTGTCGAGCTCAGTCAGTTCATGATTTTGTACACCCCACGAACTGCTATAAAAAGTCAGGCCCTGGCCGATTTTGTGGCAGAATGCACAGGATTCTGGGAGGATCCTGCAGAAGACTCACCCCAGGTCACCTCGGCCCAGGCGTCGTGGAAGATCTACGTGGATGGTTCATCTAATGAGAACGGCTCCGGGGCTGGAATCATTTTGATATCCCCTGAGGGACATAGATTCCACTCGGCGCTAAGATTTGGATTCAAGGCTTCCAACAACGAGGCCGAATACGAAGCTTTGCTGGCCGGACTGAGAATAGCCCAGGAGCTGAAGGCGAGCTCCGTTCAGTGCTTCAGTGACTCCCAGCTCGTGGTAAACCAGGTGCTGGGCGAATATCAGGCATGAGGAACCAAGATGGCTGCTTACCTGGCAAAGGTAAAAGTCGAACTGTCCGCGTTTGGGCGAGGCTCGATCGAGCAGATCCCTTGAGAGCAGAACGCTAACGCAGACGCTCTTGCCAAGCTCGCCACCTCCGGGGAGACGGAGGCTTTGGGGTTAGTACCAGTAGAGTTCTTGGAAAAACCAAGTATAGAAGAAGTCAGGGCGGAGGTCGAGATGATCGACGCTAGGCTGACCTGGATGACCCCCATCCTTGAGTATCTCACCGAGGGGAAGCTACCTGAAGGGCGTAATGATGTGCGGCGGGTACTGTACCAGGCCCCAAGGTATACGATGGTAGATGGGATGCTGTACCGACGTGGGCACTCCCTACCTCTCCTACGATGTGTTCTTCCAGGCAAAGCAAAAGCCATCCTGCAGGAGGTGCATGAGGGTTTTTGAGGGGATCACTTTGGGGGGCAAAGCTTGGCCCTAAAGGTCTTAAGGCAAGGATATTACTGGCCCACTCTGTCCAAGGACTGGATCTTGTATGTCAAGAAGTGCGACAAGTGCCAACGATTCGCCACAGTTGCCCGAGCTCCCCTAGTCGAGCTGAAGATGATCTCTTCCCCGTGGCCATTTGCAGTTTGGGGGATCGACTTGGTTGGCGCCCTCCCTACTGGAAAAGGCGGGGTCCGCTACGTCGTGGTGGCCATCGACTACTTTACGAAGTGGGCTGAAGCAGAACCTTTGGCGACTATAACTTCCAAAAAAGTCCTTGACTTCGTGGTTAAGAGCATTTCTGCCGATTCGGGCTGCCCAAGAAAATCGTTTCCGACAATGGGACTCAGTTCGACAGCGACCTATTTATCGAATTTTGCAAAAGGTACGGGATTGTGAAAAACTTCTCATCTGTGGCCTATCCTCAGGCAAATGGCCAGGTCGAGGCCGTCAATAAGACCCTAAAGGCGAGCCTTAAGAAGCGACTAGACGAAGCCAAGGGGGTCTGGCCATAACAGCTCCCCCAGGTTCTGTGGGCATACCGGACCTCGCACCGGACTCCTACGGGTCATACTCCTTTCTCCCTGACTTTTGGGAGTGAGGCGGTCCTCCCCGTGGAGATTAAGGTACCTTCGCACAGAGTCCAGGCATAAGACCAGTACCGCAACCATGAACTACTTTGCGCTTCTCTTGACTTGGTTGATGAAAGACGAGAAGATTCGCAACTTCAGCTTGCACATTACCAACAAAAAATCACTCGTTATTTCAACTCAAAAGTCAAAAAGCGCGCCTTTAGCATTGGCGACCTGGTCCTCATGAGAGTTTTCTTAGCCGGTAAGGATCCCAAAGATGGAGTATTGGGACCGAACTGGGAAGGGCCATATCAAATCATCGAGGTCATTAAAAAAGGAACTTACAAATTAGCTCGGCTCAATGGAGGGGCAATCCCACGAACTTGGAATGCCATCCATTTGAAAAGATATTATCAATGACCCCCTTGTAAGGCCTAAGGGCCATTTTTTTTATGTATTGAGCAATGAGAATTAACTTTTCGTTCATGATTGAATATATTTGCAAGTGTAATCTAAAGTAACCACGAAAGACCCTTTCCTAGTTACTTGGGGGGGCATATGGTGCCTGGATATAACCAGGTCGCCTTAAAGGCTTAGAAGTTAATACAAATTGATTGATCGTTGCTTTTCTTAAAGAGCACGAGATATTGATAAAGGATTAACGCGAAATAAGTCCTACCCTGGATATAACCAGGTCATAAAACTTAGAAGTTAATTCAAATTGATTGATCGTTGCTTTTCTTAAAGAGCACGAGATATTGATAAAAATTAACGCGAACTAAGTTTTCAAACTAAGGTCCTGGACATAACCAGGTCATAAAAATTAGAAGTTAATTCAAATTGATTGATCGTTGCTTTTCTTAAAGAGCATGAGATATTGATAAAAATTAACGAGAACTAAGTTTTCAAACTAAGGTCCTGGACATAACCAGGTCATAAAACTTAGAAGTTAATTCAAATTGATTGATCGTTGCTTTTCTTAAAGAGCACGAGATATTGATAAAAATTAACACGAACTAAGTTTTCAAACTAAGGTCCTGGACATAACTAGGTCATAAAACTTAGACGTTAATTTAAATTGATTAATCGGTGTTTTTCTTAAAAAACACAGAATATTAATAAAAAATTAACACGGACTATGTTTTTCAAAGTAGTAACTAAAATGCGTAAAGGCAAAAGGAAATAAACCAATTAAAAGAAAAAAATTGATAAAACCAATTGTCTCGAGGTGGAAAAACCTCATGCAAAGTTACACAAAAAATGATAATAATAAAGGACTGGGCGCGAAAAAGAAAGGCCCTAGGCTCCACCGGGCTGCCCCGTGGAGGTCGCTGTCTCGCCCTCCTGCTCGGCTACGGCGGATGCCTCCCCGGTCTCAGAAGGTGCCTCTTGCTGGAGGCGGGCTTTGAATCCTTCCCGAAGGGCCTCCTAGTCCGCTCCTAAGAAGGAGAAGTCGCCGTCTAAGTTGAAGACCCAGCAATGATAGAGCATGTCCTCCATGGCGGAGCTGGAAGCTGCTTTCTCCGTTTCCAGGGCGACCTTAGCATCCTCGGCCCCAGTCTTCACCGAATCTCTCTCAGCCAGTGTGGTGGCAAGGGCGGCCTCGGTCTCTTGAAGTTTAGGACGGGCTACCTCCAGCTCAGCCCACGCAGCCGCCAGGGCATCTGTGGCTTCTTTTTCCTTCTGTTGGGTCGTCTGTAAGGTGGCCAGGGCAGTTTGATGGGCGGCCAAAACCTTTTGATGCTCGCCCCTCATGTCCTCGAGCTGGGCCTTGGACCTTGATATGCTCCGGTGAAGGGCCAAGACACTCTACAAAAGCAAAGAGGCAACTGCCTTAGATAAAAAAAAAGAGAAGAGAAAAACAAGGCATGGTACTCAAAGATCATAAAAGGGTAAAGTCAGCTTACCGTCAGAGCCATTCCCAATGAAGAATCCATTACATTCTCCGGGCTCCGTGTTTTGATAGCCCGCAGGTCTTTCTCGGTGGCGCGATAGAAGTGGTCAACGGCGTAGCTCGCCGTCTCATACACCGTCCCCCAGAAGACGTCGGGGATCTTCTCCAAGGCCCGGGGATCCACGGGGATGCGCACCTCCGGGACTACGGCCATCATAGTCCTGGCCTCCGCCTCCATGTCCCGAGCAGGGGCCTGAGCTCGTGGAGGGGGCGGGGGCATCTTCACCCCTGGCGGAGGCGGAGGTACCTTGGCCTGGGCAGCAGGGCTCTGATCCGTCCCCTTGGCGGGGGATTTGGATGTTGTCCCGATGGCCTTCTTGGTCATCCGGAGCTTCTTCACCATGGGCCCGGAAGCCCCAGCGGAGGAGTTCCCTCCAGTGAATTTAGCTCGCAGGTTTCCGAGCTGAGATATCTACTCTGTCAAAACAAAGATATTGTTAGTACATAAGTTAAGCAATTATGCAAAAAACAACAAAGATAAGGGGAACAGAATCCAAAAAGACATGTATCGTAAGGGATCCTACCACCCGAGCTAGGAGAGGAATCTATGGTCATGACCATCGGCCCCGGAGCTTCTGCTGGGGAATCTAAGTCAATGATTATGCGAGCTGGCTCGGGCTCTGGGTCCGAATTTGGCTTAGGACTAGACTCTTCTACATACTGCCTAAGACCTCGAGCTACGGCACCCTCCCGGACTGATGGCCATGACCGAAGGTTGGTCCCATACTCCTCAAATAGGGCCGACCTAAAAGCTAGGGTGTTGTCTACGACTATGGTACCCCTAGGGCGGCTATCTTCGTAATCCAACACGAGCCGGTTGACACAATGGAGCAAGGTTATATCAAGGTCTGGGACACTCCGATGGCGTTGGACGAGCTGTTTGGGATTGAACCTAGCTAGCCAGGGATCTGCAGTGGCCCTATCTAAGTTCCTAAACAGATATGGGTTACCTTGGCCGGAGGGACCTGCAGCTGCTCCGGACCGGATCCTCTCCTCGTCCATCCTTTGGGCGACCTCCAGATCCCGCTTCCTCCTCACGAGGGGCACCTCGTCCTCCCCGTCCTCATCCCTCGCGGCCTCCTCCTCGGGGATGGCCCTTATCTCGCGAGCTGGGGGAGGCACCCGGGGTCTCCTCATATTCAAAGTCTGGCCTGGGGAGATCAGCTTGTAGGCCAACATCGTCTCATCTATCACGAGCTGGCGATAGTCCTTTTCACTGGGGGGCAAGATCGCCAGTGTCTCGTACTGGCTCCCGAGGATCACAGACTTTTCTGTCCTCGCGAAGATGGCTGCAGGATTATTCTAAGTCAAAAATGGATATAGGGGGGAGCTAATCGATACTTAACTTACGAGCTAAGGATGAGAGATACTTACGAGGACGGTTGAAGTAGTGCAGGTCGCAGTTGCGAAACACCTTGGACATAAAGAACTGGTCTTTGAAGTCGTTGGGGTGGCTGGGCAGCTTGATGACTGCAGCCATATTTGGAGACCGGGTTAAGTAATAGAACCCGTCGCCTCGCACCCGTTGCTCTGGGTTGGCCTTGAGGCAGAAAAAATATAAGATATCTGCCGGAGTGGGGACCTCCCACTCCTGTTTCAAGAACAGATATCTCAACCCCGCCAACAAACGATAGGAGTTGGGGGGGAGCTGAAAAGGAGCCAACCTCACGTAGTTGAGGAAGTCAGCGAAGTATTGATCCAGTGGAAGGAAAGCCCCAGCCTTGAAGTGCTCGTCACTCTAGGCCGTGAACTCCTCGTCGAACGGCGCCCAGCTCCGCTCACCTTCTGTGGGAGGTCGGGCGATCAGGGCGCCCCTCCCCAGTTCGATGTGATGGGAAAGGAATATCTTATTCACTTTCCCCTGGTTGGTGATCTTCGAGATGATCCTCTCGGCCTCTAAGAAAGCATCGGGCGCCACCTCGAGCTCCTGCTCCACGGCCGGCCCGAAGATAGGAATTGGGGAGTCCGTCATCACCTATTTTCCCTTGGATTGTTGGGAGGACGAGCTGCCGACGATCCTCTTTGGAGCATTCTTCTTGGGTCCCATCTGGTCGCCTAGCGTACAAAAGAAGAAATTTTCAGAAAAGGTGACCTGAGCATAAGGGAGAATCAAAAGGGGTGTTTCCTTTGCACGAGCTGAGGTAATCTCAGCCCGTGGAGAGTGAGACCACGCGGTTCTATGAACACGCGCCTGTGCTCCCAACAGATCCCCGATTACTCGGAATTCGTGTGTCAGGAGGGTCAGGATAGAAATTTTCCTTGGAAGGAAAGTTTCAGTAGGCAAGAGGTGCAAAACCGCCTGTGAAGCGTGTCCCCTAAGCTACCCGGTTTTGCACCCAAAGTACTAGATATTTTAAACAAGCATACCAAAAATCCTACCCAGAAAATTTCCTCAGAAAATGCACCCTATAAACCATTCTCCTAAATGGTTTTCTACTACAAGCGATACCCTAACCTAAAGGCTTTCTCCCTTCATACCCACAAAAAAACCAACGGAACCTTGCATGCAGCTACAAGAATTATTTACCTAGGCTACAGTGAAAAAGAAATTCAAAACATGCACAGTCAGGAGACTTACAGAGTGTTCTGGTTGAGAAGAAGATGAAGGGGTCGTCTGGGTTGGGGGCTCGTCGGAGAAGTTGATACCAAAGTTTCAAGGGAGCCCTTGCACTTGAACTTCTGGAGTGGAAACGGTAATCGGGAGAAAAAGAGGGTTTTTTTAAGGGTAAGAAGAGAGAAGAAGAAGGAAAATTCTGAAAAATTTCAAATAAAAAGGTGGCCCATGCATAAGGTGGCCACCCCTTTTATATACGTGAAAGGCCACGTGAGAGGGGCCGTTGGATTGCCCTAATGTGGGATCCAAGGCTCTCCACTCGAAAGGCAAAACGACGGCTGAGTATAGGCTAGGCCATTTAATGCGGTTCTCGGAAGACGTACCGTCACCAACCACGATGTTCCACGTATTCGGCGCCTGCGTAAAATGTGGAATATGAAGAGTTCATGGGGAAGCCTAAAAGCCCCTACTATGGCCCTACACGACGTCATGTACTACGAGCAGGGGCTTGGGGGGGCAAATGTACGCCCTGATTTTCCAACAGGCTATTAGCGAGCTGAGATATGACCTAAGTTATATCGGCCACGTGGATCCCCCATGACCGGAGCTGTTGTCGTCAGGTCCTACCTCGCTAGCTTGGGGTATCAAGAGGATTCACCAAAATTACTTAAGGACTGAGTCTGGATTATGAAGGCCACAGGTCGAGGAAGCATCCAGCTCGTGGTACGAGCTAGAGTTGGAGGCTATGACCTTTTATAAAGTCAACCACGCAAGGTAAACGTGCATATATCAGACATCGAGTGTCTGATATATCCCTGACTTCTCAGACACGCAGCATGAATGTGCGTATTCAGACACCCACGACTGGGTTGGGCCGTGCGGCCCATTATCCCCCTTACCTATTGACTAGATCACACTTCATGTGTCAGGTTTTAGGAATTAATCATGAATGTCACAGAAGTGACATGATAGGTAAGAAGGTCACGGGATGACCTTCTTACCAACTCCCAGGTGCCCTCTCCTATAAATATGGAGACCCTGGGAGTTGCAAGGGGTTGGATTCTATTGTATAAGGAAATACACTGTAAAAGAATACCAAGCATATAGCAATAATATTGGCTGGTGGAGTAGAAGGATTTTAACCTTCGAACCACCTAAAAAACGTAATTGTGTCACCAGTCCATTTAAAAAGATCATTCATCTATTTCGGTTCATAGTTAAGCACTAATCCTTTCCTCTTATTTTCTTAATTACCCGTTGGCGAAGAACCGCGTCAACAGCCAACTAGGACCGTCTCGAGCCATATGCTGCAAATATATCCACATAATAATGTGGTATCAACAATTTATCATATATAATTACATTTATGCCCTCAACGTGTCAAAATTACAAATATGCCCTTATAAGCTAAACAAGGCCCACATGCATATTTAATACTCATAAACATGCATTTAATCATTTATTCGCATATATACCAATTATGCCCTCCCGACACACTAATCAAGGCCCTTAAGCCTTATTAGCAATTTTGGGTCGTTACAACTATCCCCTCCTTATTACAATTTCGTCCTCGAAATTTATTCGAACACATCAGGTAATAAATCTCAAACATCTAACCAAACTTCAGAGTCCAATTCTTTACCTTTTATCATACAATAACACTCTTAATAGAGTGACAATTTTATTCCATAAGATCTTATCTTATAACTATAATTTCATTAGCCTTTCCTTGCACAATAACTTTGCTGAAACCCCAGGGTTTGCTTATCTCATCAGTGGTCATTTTCTCGTCTTGTCATTGGCACCAGTAATACTCAAAAGCCACCACCCATACCAGGGTAAGGCTAACTTGTAGGATATCGGCCTAATCTGAGGTATGATCTCAGAACCCTTATTAAATCGGGGGTCAAAACTCCCATTTCTTCCCTAGAATATCATATTCTGTTTGCAATGTTTGGAGAAATAAAATCTCCCATCCTGGAACTTCGTGTTTCGATACCTGAAACTTGCGAACTCTTATGTCCTTTTAGATAGGCAGATACTTCTGCCCTAATAATTCTAATAACTTCATTGGTTTCCCCCGAACCAATACTGAACCATGATACTCACTGCCTTTTATTTCTTTACTTAGAACCAATACCTCTTGCTTTCTATCTTACCATATCTTATGCCGTGTCACCTTAGCCATAATCCGACATTCATCACTATGACTGTTTCATCAAGGGACTATACTTTTCTTAATATCCCAAACACTTGCACATTCAATGCATAATTCTCTAAAATAACCATTAATTCTTCAAGTTGACATCCTATCTGTAAACATCCAATAATTCTAGGTTCCAACATTATTCCCTTCGTTCTCTATTTCCTTTCTAGAACTTGGAAAATTTAAGGGTCTCAAACCGACACTATCAATTATCATGCTACGCCATCCGTTCACACGAACCAAAGTGTGTTAACTCAATCTTCTGAGTTGCAACCTTCCATGTCCAATCATCTTACTTGTAATCTAATGTGGTCCATTCCTACGATCCACCACTATACCATTTTACCTTCCAATATACAAATTTTAAATCTTATCATCCATTTAAACTTCCTGGTTACAATATGGTTAAGAAGGTAGTACAATGTTCATTTAGGATCTCCATCTCAACACCAGATTCCATCAGATTACTCATCCGATCTTCATCTCTTAATTCATACTACGATGGTAGGATTCTTAACCATTTTCACAAGATCCTCTTTCTGAATTTCATTGTCCATAGACACATATATCTCTCCACAACCATTCATAGGTGTTATATCAATCTCAATCGTTACCTTATTTGACCTTACTGTAATCCATGGTGTCCTATCCAACAAGCACATACCTTCCCAAGTAAGAGGTCAGCTTCCAAATTAATTTTCCCCTTGTACAGTCAAGGGTTTCTAACATGAATCACCCATTAAGTCTCACTGGATCTTGGTCCCAGGGCTATTCCTTTACAAATGACCAAGTGCTCAAATCCCTTACGCTATGCATTCACTGTTAACTTAATGTTCCATGTATACCAGCCATGTTCCCATTCTATCACCTACCGCGAGGCACAAACCATCATCCCTTCAGTCTATATATCTAAGCGTGTCTCAGCCTTTGATGCACCGCTTACAATTTCATGTTTTAAACAAGAACAAGGTCCTTCACATTACCCTTCCGTATCCATCCATTACACACGGATTCCTATACCACAAGGTGCTAACCAATCCTTATTCCGTCTTTTGAAAATCTGATACAAAATTATCCATTCAGTCTAACTTTAAGTTCTTCTGCCATCCCAAATATCTTGTGTAGTTGTCTTCGAAGATACTTTAGGTAGTAGATGACATGCCCACCAGTCTCATTGTGCTTCTTATCCCTCAGACGTTCTTCAGTAATTTCTTTGTGGCTTCTGATCAAATCTTTTCACACTTGATCCCTTCTCTTCCTATAGCGTGACCTTAAATACCCTTGGAGACTTTGAAGCTAACACCATCTGGATCCTTACCTGTGACCTTGCTTCTTCAGCCTTAGTATCATTAGTGTAGTAGTCGTTCGCATTCTGATTCTAACTGGGGAGTATTCAACACATCCTTAACGAACCTGGATGTGACTTATTCATATCGTTCCTATATTCTCTACTTGTCGAACTTACCTGTGTTGTTGAAGCATAAGTCAATTAAGAATCTTTACTGATAATCCATCACACCTCACTTGGTACAAGTAATAATTCCTGAAATGTCTCTTTCCTTGATCCTCAACTAAAATTACCAAATCGAAGATCAAGTCCTGAAGACATTGTCCTATCTTGTAACCAAGCATTTAAACTCTTCATTCTTAACAGGCGATGTCAACGAATCCCACGATACAATGCTCCGTCTAATCCATCCCTAAGTCAAAAAATTCTTCAACTGAACCAGTAATTCTTTCTGCCAAACTAACATCATTCTTCATAATGTCCCTGATACCGAATTTATCCATAGCCAAATCCTGAAGCGTACCCAACCACTCCTTACATACCCATCTGAGTCCCTACTGACCAACTTAGTTTCCATTCAGTCCAACTAATATACTTCAAGTGATGTCCCCTACAATCCATGGTTGTCCCTTATCTAACAAATTAGCCCTCACTCAGGCCCATAACAAGGCTCTTAATAAAAATTGTGGCAGAGCTAATCTATAGGCTATCTGCCTGATCTTCTCTAGGATCTGGAAAGGTCCTATAAATCTAGGGCTCATCTTGCCCCTTTTACCAAACCTCTTCACCCCTCGCAATGGTGAAACCTGCAGAAACACGTGGTCCCCTACTTGAAACTCCACATCCCTACACTTAGGATCAGCGTAGCTTTTCTGTCTGCTCTACGAAGTGAGCATTTGAGCTCGAATCTTCTCAATAGCTTCATTTGTCTTATGAACCATCTTTGGTCCCAAATACTTTCTCTCACCCATCTCATCCCAATCAAAGGGTGATCTACATCTCCTTCCATACAACATCTTGTATGGAGCTACTCCAATCGTTGATTGATAACTGTTGTTGTATGAAAACTCAATCAACGAAAGATACTTACTCAATCCCTGACGGATTATGCTGTCTCAAAAGGAGAATTTGCTCTTCCTGACTCTATAGTCTATCTTGCATATCAGCAAGTATCTGCTGCCAGTTCTCAGGGACTGGCGGAGGGTTCTGGCCCTGCTCATCATCTCTAGCCTTAACTCTAGCACTGACTAGTCCTATTGATCGCCTTGGATGCATAGCTATCTAAGTCTATCTGCAATCAAGGACTCTCCAGTTAGGCAATGATGACAGGTTAACGTTCTTTCCATGGTCCAATATCGAAACTAAACTAACAATAGACAATCAAGATGCACACAAGCATTTAAACATTTATTCACATATAGTAGCAATGCTAATAAGCACGCCTTAAAATATTCACATTGTAGTCAATGACCAGGCCCCATCAGTATATCTCAGCACCTTGATATTCATGCAAATTAAGCATTTATATTTCATTTAAACATTTAAGCATTTAAGCATATAATCACATATATAGTTACCAAACCTTGAGTCGAACTTGTCTTTAGCGGCTAGTGTACATGCCCAGACCGCTGTCACCTTCAGGAACCCTTAAACCTAGACCGCTATGATACCAAGTTGTAACACCCTAGATAACCAAGACTGTTACACAGTGTATTTTAAAATAGTGCAAGCCTTCCTAATCAAGTCGTTTGAACGTAAATGTGATCCTAAAGTCAACTAATAGGTTAGGATTAAACGATTTTGATCATAAACGATTAACTTTCATTAAAACAAATGTTTGATACATGGGATCCCAAAAACATGGTTTATGTGGTAAATAAAACTCTCAAACGCTGATACAATAAAAGCTAGTCTAATGGAAAAATACAATTTAGAGCTCTATCCCTATAACTTTCCCTCGGTTGTGGCGGTCGAGTAGCTGAAGATGTACACTTCGCCCCTAGAGCTCTCCAACTCATGGTTGGTTTAGTTTCCCTATACCTTTACCTACACCACGTAGAACCCATGAGCCAAGGCCCAATAAGAAAACCATAAACAACAAACACATATAGCAACAGTAGCATTCAATCAACTTTAATTCAATTAATTCAATTATCCAGCAGAGTACAAGCATTAAGCTAAACAACAGTCAACATGTATTTTCAAGCATACATCTTAATCAATAATAAAACTATTCAGGTGTCGACGCCCTTGGGCCGATTCCTCTATTTATCTAACTGACCTCTGCTCGCTTAGGCTGAACTACGTTTAGTACGCTTATCATCAGCCCCAACACCCTTAGGTCATACTGTCATATAATGCATAAAAACCATATAATCACACAATACATACGTTCAATTACAGGGAAACTCAGTCCCATCCACAACCACATGGGTGCAGTTTTCTTACCTCAAATCCTGGGTGATGGATAAAGAACGGTTCCGAACACGACCCTCAGTCCCAAGCCTTAGCAGTAATCCTAGTCACAAGTAATAATGAATAATGATCAACTTCTAATCCAATAAATGTTTTAAAAACAAATTCTAGTATCCGGGACCTCGAATTCTACTAAACCGAGTAGTAGAATTCGTCCCAAGCGCTTAGGTTTGAATCCCCTAGCCTCCACGATCCTAAAACCTTTGTTTCCCTTAATTTCCCATTTAGGGTCACGGCCTGCCCCTTAAATAGAGGTCAGGCCCTCTTTGCTGGAGGACACGGGCCGCGACTTGCACCCCCTTGGGTCTCGACGTGTCTGGCGAAACAGAGGCACCCCAGCCGCGACCCGAGGCCCCAAACCCATAAATTCCACCATTTTTCCAGCCTTTCCCTCGAGTCCAAGCCTTAAAATTCAACCCAAACCTTAGCCAAACTCAGAATTGAACCCAAAATTCTTATCCCTATAACCTAAACATCATATCCAATCTTATAAACAACTCTTACTCTCCTTAACACCCAAAATCAGCCTTAAAAACCATTCTCATGCAGGCTCTAAGCTCATCATCATTTCAATAGAATTCAATAATCATAGGTTTGATTTTTACTTGAATTGATAGCTTGAATCCCCCAGCTAAACTCTGTCCACTTCTAGCCTTAACTCCTTAGGTTTTCCCAGCCCAAAATCAGCTCAATTCCCAACTTGGTCTCCTTCAATTCTCCAAATTTTCTTTGGTTTTAGAGAGAATGAAAGTGAGAACGTGTGGGGGAAAAGGAGAGGGAAAGAGAGTGTTCTAAGAGTTAGGAAATTTCTGGTGAGTTTTGTCATTCCTAGAATCAGCTAGGTGTATTACCCTTAACCCAAAAAGACTAATTTTCCCCATGAACTTACTCAGCCCTCTAATGATTTCTAAGGGTAAAACGACATTTTCCCGATTCCTCCTAATTCCTCAAGTGTTCCTACCATTTATCAATTAATCCTGTCGTGTCCAAATAATTACCAAACACTTATTCATTATTCAATAAATCCCAAAATATTCTCTAAATTCCCAAAATACCCCTAGGCTCACCCGAGCCGGTTATTAAACCCCGCTGTGACTATTTCGCTAATCCGCTCACTTGGATCGTCTCGAGCCATAAACTACAAATATGTCCACATAATAATTTGGTCTCATCCATTTATCACATATAGTCACATTTATGCCCTTAACGGGCCAAAATTACAAATATGTCTTATAAACAGTAAAGCGCCCACATGCATATTTAATACGCATAAACATGCATATAATATATTCACATAATCATATAAATCATGATGCCACATAGTCACACATTTAACTAATTAAACACACATATATCCAATTATGCCTTCCTGACACGCTAATCTAGGGACTAAACCCTATTAGCATTTTTGGGTCATTACATCCTAAGCATTAAGTAAGTATGACCATATCTTGAGTAATTGCCAATAAAAGTGACGAAGTACTCATACCCACCTCTTGCTTGTACATTGATTGGACAATAGACATCGCTGTGTACAAGATCCAAAGGTTCTTTAGCTCTATTACCTTTTGTTGAGAAAGGACGTCTGGTCATTCTGCCTTCTAGACAAGATTCACAAACTAGAAGAGTTCCATCTTTTGTCAACCAGTTTATCCTGTCTAGACTTATATGACCAAGTCTAAGATACCAAAGATATGTATCATCATCCTTTAAAACTATTTGTCTTTTGTTGCCTTGCAGTTTTGCTACTTTAAATAATTATGAGTTATTAAGCGTTCGTTCATTAGGTTTGTATCTTTTGCTTGACAAATTTTGAAACCATTCTTTGAAATAATAGTCACATTATTACTAAAAGAAATATCAAAAGAATGTTCATGCAACATAGATAAAGAAACTAAATTTCTAGAAAATCCCAGAATAAAATAAACATTGTTCAAAACAAGATAATTGTTCCCAAACTGTAAACAAACTTTTCCTTTTTCTCTAGCTGAAACGAGCGCTCCACTTCCAACTCACATGGTCACCTCTCCATCAGCCATCTCCCTTGATGACTCAAGTATCTGCATAGAAGAACAAACATGGTTAGTGTCTCATGAATCTAAAACCCAGGATGACATATCGTTTTCCACTACACAAGCTTCAAGTACAAGTAAATCAGATTTACCTTTCTTTTTCAACTCTGAGAGATACTTTTTACAGTTTCTCTTCCAATGACCTTCAACTCCACAGGGGAAACATTTTCATTTTGCTCTTTCTTCTTGGAGTTATTTTCATTCTTGTTCTCCTTGGCTTTTGGTGCCTTCTTGCTTTTCTTGGACTTCTTTCCCTTTGTCGTTATCATTGCTCTTCTTCCACTTATTGGACTTATCCTCAGAGTTTGAAGGTTTCTCCTCTACCACATTTTCCTCAACCTATTTAATAATGGATTTTTTAAGAGACTCAAATGTCTGTAGTTCATTAAAAAACTGGGTCATATTGAACTCCAACTTATTCTTAATATTGTTGGTTGTGAACACAGAAAAGGCAAGAGTGAGCGATTCAAGCATGACGCTTACTTGTGTACGCTCATATATGATGGTCCCATGTATTTCTGCTTCATGCATCACGTTAATCATGCTCAAAATATGTTCACGTACAAAAACACCTTTCTTCATCTTAGTAGCCATGTAGGTTCTAGTAGCCTCATGTCTACTTTGATCAGATTGCTGTCTAAACATGGCCTGCTGGGAATCCATTATCTCAAACGCAGTTTCCATGGGTTCGTGCTTTGTTCTCAGAACATCATTCATACTCACAAGCATGTAACACTTTGCCTTGTTGTTGGATTGAATCCATGCATCATACTTGTCCCGAACATTCTTCGGGGTATTGGCAGCGGGCTCTTCAGAACATTCCTCAGTTAGGACAAATTTATGGTTCTCACTGATTAATATAAGATTCAAGTTTGATTTCCATCTTATAAAATTATCACCATTAAGTTTTTCAAGTGAATGTAATGCAATTATATGATGGCGACCATTTGACATTACTGAAAGAAATAAATACAATAATATTACTATTTGAAAGATATCAATTATTCGGAAAGTAAATATGATGCGTGAATGCAACAATTAAAACACATAAATAAATATTTACTTTTTTCACGATAAAACTACCCAACAAATAAAGTGCTGCCTTAGGGTCGGTCAAGTTAAATTCAGATAGATTATAAGACAATCTTATCTTTATAATTTAAAACTCAAAATAACTCTTTATTTTCTCTTTGAAAAATAAAGTATCGCTGGTTTGGTCAAGATACAATTATCCACTACAAAAGCTTAATTGCATCTTTGTAAGTGTAACCCATTATTTCAGAATTCTTGATTTAACTTAGAGAGTGTCGCCTTAGGGCCAGTCAAGCCTAAAATACATCACTCCTTCCTATCTTCGTAAGAAGCAAACCTTGATATTAATATGTCTAGAAACATTCCTTAGGGGGACGGAAACAAAGCCACCTTGAGGCCCTATTCATGGAGATAATAATGGAGACCATAGGTCACATTGAGATGTTCACCTTCTCCCCTTACTATTTTAGAAATAATGTGTTTTATTAAACTAATAAATTAATTCTAAATTAATTAGTAGTTTATTAATAGCCTATGAATGTAATTAATTACAAAATACATTTAATTATAAAAGAGCCTGATTCTATAATTAATGTTATCTAGATAATTACCCATTACATTTATCTAACTTGACTAAAACACTTTTCAAATAAAGCTGGTTATCTAAAGGCCTATAAAATCTATTGCCTTTATTATGGTGTGAGTTACCAAGGTTTAACTAATTTAATACTTAGTAGTTTATATGCAATTGATTTCTCAAAAACAATTCACATAACAATTAGGACAATCCTAAATAATCATGTTTCTAAAAGATGCATGATTAATGAAAACTATGTGGGATTTCATGAATGACATGTTATTGACTAATGCATGATCATGTTATCAATCAAACATTAATTAATATTTATTTAAATAAATACTATAAATAAATAAATAAACAATAAATGATGAGCCGAGTATATTTTGTATTTTTAAATTTACATCTTTGAAAATATAGAAATAAAATTTCAAAATAGCCTATGACTTGTTTTCAAGACTCCCAACTAATTAATTAGAAACTAACTTTCAAATTAATTTATTTAATTAAAACTAACTTTTAATTAAATAACTATTTTGTCATCTTTTTAATTTAGTTGAATCTAAATAATTAAAGAATAAAATTCAAATAATTATTTAAACTTAAGATAAAATTTTAATAAACTAAAATATATTTTATTTTCTAATAAAAATAAAAAGAGATAATTAAACTTTTAAATTAAAATAATTTTAAATTTAATTAAATAAATGATTTATCCACAAAATTAGGATCTATAGTTTTGGGCACCAAGTGTGGTGCCATAGGGTTAGGGTCAGCGACACAAGGGCATGAGCCAAGGCTCGGGTGGCCTCTGCATTGTGGCTAGTGCAGGGACTCGACAGTAAGGGCATGACACAACAACAACGTAGGGGCGCGGCACACCAGCGACGCAGGAGGCAGGCCCGGGGCTGGTGTGTGGTGCAAGTGCATGCGCTTGAGCAGGGGGCTCGTTTGGGCGATGTGTGCGGCTAGCTGGGAGGGCTCGAGACGCTGGCTTGGTTGGTGGTTCGGGTCCTCCTTTTCTTTGTGTGCAGATTTTTTTAAAAAAATTACATATTTCAAAAATAAAATTTACAAAAAATCCTATGCCCTTTATGGCTTACTCAAGATCTAGAAAGTCAAATTCATAACCCAATAACATCAAATAATTAACGATCCATCATTCAACCATACATTCCAAAAACATATCCATCCATTCAATATACATATCAACACACATATAACAAATGCGAGAAACCCACACAACATTTAATATATATGTATATATATAGACTGCTCTGGTACCAATTGTTGGTATTAAAAGAGCAAATCAGATCTACGCAACAGGGAATGAGCCATTTTTAATAATTATTAATACCAGCCAAGATCATACACACACACACATATATATATATATTAAATCACATACAATCAGATTAAAGATTACCTCTTCTAGCCTATCAAGTGTCCTCAGATCCTTTTCTATAAAATCAACGATCTTCCTGTCAAAATTCTGAAGACTCACACCTTGATCTTCCATACCAATCCTTAAACACACAAGGACATGTATGGGCACGTAAGATTCAAAAGGTTGATTTATGACTCTCTAGACGTACTCAACACATGAGATCTAGAGAGGTTTGATAGAGAAAAGATGAATTGAATAGTTTTCAGATAATTAACTGTTTCTTAGAGAGAGTCTGTGTTTTTTAACAATAACCTTCTTTTTAGGTTTATAAAGATAATTAACTAATTTAATTAATCTTTATTTTATTAAAATAAAACGATCACTTATAACGTTATTTAATTATTTAATATATATCATATTTAAAATAATTAAGTATATAATTAAATAGACAAATTATTTGAAATCCAAAATTCAAATCCCAGGGATAGGAAATATCCCTGTGTGGCACCACTCACTATGCAATACAGTGAGTAACATGAGATACATTAGGGGTTTCCCTAATTTTCTCATTTTTTTATTTAATTAATATTTAAGAGAATATATTTATCCCAAAATAAATATCAGTTAATTCAAAATTAGCTTTATCATAAAATATCATTATTAAATAATTAAATAAATGTCTTATTCTAAATAAGATAATTATTAATCTCTCTTTATATATTAATCTAAACAAGATTAATATTTATTTTAACCTATAGTTTTTCAAAATAAAAACTATATAGTTAAATAATTAATTAATTCATAATTAATCAATTGTCCATAACTATCATATAATTATTTCATTGTCGTGAAAAATTAATTTCTTTGCAATTAAGTCATTCTTTCTACAAATCTTTCTTTTGACATCTATAACCTTGACAGTGTAGGACAGAGGTGGTCTGAGGACCATGGACCTATAATACAAAGCTCCAACAAACCAGATTATTAATTAAACTCTTTAATTCAATAATATTATTTATTAATTCAATGATTACTCCACTATAAATGTGGAATTTCACTCTAAGTATTTATAGAATTATATTCATAGAGTTTTCTCTTGTAGTCCATTTATATAATCAATAAATGTAGTTGTGTCCTCCATTTATTGGTTCGTTAATTAGAGTTGGTCAAGATTACTGTTTTACCCTTATAATTACATCTTGATCCTTAAGTACCATTAATTCACTAGCGAATAATTAATCTATAATCAAATTATAGATTTGTGCTCAATAACTATTCAGTTCCAGAATTAACCCTTAAGGGAACCAATATTTGATCTGTTAAGAAAGTATGGATTCAAT
Organism: Humulus lupulus; assembly: GCF_963169125.1. NCBI lineage: Eukaryota > Viridiplantae > Streptophyta > Magnoliopsida > Rosales > Cannabaceae > Humulus > Humulus lupulus. The sequence goes on along the minus strand of NC_084794.1, from coordinate 104,522,697 downwards.
TATTGTAATTCATGTTCTCAGCCATTCATGATATTGAAACTCCAAAACAAAAGTCATTAGCCTCATTATACTAAGAAACCTTAACGAGTGAATCAAAAGTTCCAATAAACACAAACATGAATTCATGAATACTCAGGATTTATACTGTTATCCCCAAAATTTCGTTCAATGACGTGGCAATCAAAAGTGACAAGTGGCAATGCATGGTAGTGAATGGCACATTAATAGTCTATAAATGGGTTGACTAAGAAGGGTAAAGGTTTGAAATTAATCTTCGGAGTTGTGATATTAATGGTCAAGAAATTGATTTATCTGGTCAGAAAGTAATTTAACCGACCAGGTAAAATTTATGTCTGACCAGTAAGGATCTTGACCGACCAGTAAAAAGTTATGTCCGACCAGTCACTTCAGAATATTGCATTATCCGCCCAGTAAAATGTTTTGGCTGACCAGTAAAGTGTTTTGGCCGACCAGTCACTTTGGGAATCAGGTTTATCCGGCCAGTCAACTTATGAAGATGTTTTGCCTAACCAGAAGAGTGATATAGCTGACCAGTCTCACTTCAGGGAGTGGAGGTGGCCGACCGAACATATAAGAAATTCAGCCTAGTGACTCTTCAACAAGTAATAAAAGAGTAATAAAAGAGACTACGCGCAGCGTGGTCGATTCTTGCTACAAATGCGCATATGTGTTAATTATTCGAACATTTTTCAACTGGTCGGTAAAATCAGATAGTGTTCAACTGGTCGATACATTCAAGCAGTGTTCAATTGCTCAAATATTTTCCATATATTCTACGTGTTTCACGAGTAATTAACTGCTCGAACAGATTCGGTCAAGTAGCAAGTGACCAAGGATCTTTCAACCCTCGATCACTTGGGGGGCACATGGGGTATACTAGTATATAATTTAACACAGGCAATAAGAGCACAAGTTAAGATATCTGTTTTTAGGCTAACTTGTTTGACAAAACTTAAGTAACTTGGAATTTTTCAAAATTTCAAGTTAAAAGAAAATATTCGTGGGACAATAAACATTATGCTCATAAAATGTTAGAGCAATAAGAGTGTGAGAAAGCATACTTAGTAGGGACTTATGAAATGTCTAGAATTTCTAAGTTAGAAAACTAAGTACTCATACGAAAATATAAGGCATACATCAGAGTGACTTTACTATTCACAAAAAAACTTATAACTTTTTTTAAGTCTAAAAAGACTTAGAATGTTTCAAGTTAGCAAAGAAAAGTAAAGTATAACTGCCAAAAGCTCGGCCTAACGAGAAAAATATCAAAGCTGCTAAGCAGCAATTGTCTTCACAAAAGTATAAGAGCAAAGAGTACACTACTAGCCAGATACAAAGTTCAGCTGGTCAGGTGTAAAGTTTGTCTGGTCGGCGGAGCAGATACAACTTCCATGGTCGGTTGAGCATGTTTCACTGGTTGAGTAGGAAACTCTGTTATTATATAGGAAGCTCTCAGGTCGGCTAGGAGTATCTACTGGTTGGTTATACTAGTCTCTGACTAGTCAGCACCATTGTCAACATCTAGGACCTCCTTTGGCCGATCCTTCTTGAGTCTTATTCTTCAGCTGGTCGGTCAATGTCTTATTAGCATGGAATTTCTTGTTGTTCTCATCAACCAACTCCTTCAACGATCTATCTCAGTCAGCAATTATTTTCTCAGCCTGCTCAGTCTTTCCTTGGAGATTTTTCTCAGACTTTCAATCTTGGCCTGGGCTTCCACCAATTGATCATTCAAGACCTTGACCAGCTCCTTATAGTCTACTACTCGGCATTGAGCATGACTAATAGTGATTAGTCCCTGGAACAAAACAAACACGAACAAATGAATGCAAAGAAAAAATATTTAATACCCAGTAAAATATTTTCTCTAATAGCCAAAATATTTACTACCCAGTAAAATATTTTCTCTGAGCAGTAAAAATATTTTACTGCCCAGATAATAAGTATGAGAGCAACAATAATAATAAGAAATTTTAGGTGCCCAAATGCATGAACCTTAAAGTTTTTGCACAAGCCCGAGAGCGTAAAATCATGCAAAACCGAGCAGCTATGGGGCGTATCCGAGTGGCAAAGGGGTGTATCTGAGCGGCTTGGGGGTGTGTCCAAGCGGCTTGGGGGGCGTGTCCGAACGGAGCGGCTGTGGTATCCGAGTGGCCATGCTGTCTACCCGAGCGGATGCGCCATGTTCCCAAGCGGTTAGGCTGTGGTGTCTGAGCAGGCAAGCGCGCGACCGAGTGGCTATGGTGTCCAAGTGGCCATGCTGTCTACCTGAGTGGAGGCGCCATGTTCCCGAGCGGCTGTGCAGCATGTCTGAGAGGCTAGGAGAGCCGCGTGTCCGAGGATCTAGGCATACGAGGAGCTGTTGGCTGGCCATCCGAGGAGCCAGGCATTGAGAGGTGTCCGAGGAGCTGCTGCAGGTGCGCATCCGAGAAGCTTGGCACATCCAAGGTTGCATGTCCTAGAGGTTGGGTATATACAAGGTGTGGTGTCCGAGGAGCTACTGGGTTGTTGCGCTTGAGTGGATATAGCATTCCCGAGGAGCAAGGCAGGCGTCCGGGCAGCAGGAAACAAAACACCCAAGGGTCAGCAATTAAGAAATTATTTGGATCCCGAGGACCAAATAGGCATTTCCAATCAGCTAAGCAAGCACAAGTTTACTCAAAAATGTGGATCAAGCACGTTTTCCTATTTATGGAGTACAACAACAAGATCAAAGAAGGAACTTCAAGGTTTTCAAAAAGTTTCAAGAAAACTTCAAAGTTTATACAAACCCATGAACCCGAAAAAGCAATGGGAATGGGAAACTGATAACTACCGTTTTTATGGACAGAAAAGTTCAATCGTGGGTTTACTTCAAAAGTGAAAGTTACTGACCGGGTGGAAGCTTTTGGACGACGTGAATAACTACCAGTTATAGAAAATTTTTATCATATGAGAAAATCATATAATAAACTTGGGGGGCAAATGTTATCCCCAAAATTTCGTTTAATGACGTGGCAATCAAAAGTGACAAGTGGCAATGCATGGTAGTGAATGGCACATTAATAGTCAATAAATGGGTTGACCAAGAAGTGCAAGGGTTTGAAATTAATCTTCGGAGTTGTGATATTAATGGTCAAGAAATTGATTTATCTGGTCAGAAAGTAATTTGACCGACCAGGTAAAATTTTTGTCTGACTAGTAAGGTTCTCTACCAACCAGTCACTTCAGAAAATAGTATTATCTGACCAGTCACTTTGGGAATCAGGTTTATCCGGCCAGTCAACTTATGAAGATGTTTATCCTAACCAGAAGAGTGATATAGCTGACCAGTCTCACTTCAGGGAGTAGAATTGGCTGACTGGACAGATTAGAAATTCAGCCCAGTGACTCTTCAACAAAGTTTCGGTAACGATTTCAGTTAGAATCATCCGTAGCTACAACGAGAATCTCTTAGTTATCCCGAAGAAATCGCTTATTGTTGTATTTTAAATTTGATTTTGATTATTAGTTAGGAGTTGGTTAGAACAACCCAAGGATTTCGAGTATTGGGGGATTTTGATTATATGACCCATGAGCCTATAAATAGAAAGCTCATGGTGTCATTGAGGAAGGTCTGATTCTAATTTTTCTGGCTAAGTTTTTGGGAACTCGGGTATTCTTGGGGTATTGTACTGAGAGAAAATTTTTATTCTTGAGAGAGAAATTTTGTAGTTTTTCACTTACATTTAAGAAACTCAGTTGACACCGGTTCATCTGATCTTAAGTGTAGGTTCTAAATATCACAACTCCAAGTGGATTAGGCTATTACCAATTAATTGGGGCTGAACCACTATAAAATTATTGGTGTCGTATTTTCTCTTGAAGGCTTATTGTAGTTTTGACGTCATTTCGTTGTTGGCCAAAATCATGGTAAACATATACTGATCTACAAATGATCATCTATTATGGTATGAATCAAATCTTTATGTCAAATGATAAGTTTATGAAGATAATTAATTCTTATCGGTCCTATCATATATTATCTCTATTATATACAACCCCTTTACTAAGATGTCTATCCACATCAATAATCCGAATCTAGATCACTTGCATCTCGTATGCTTAGTAAACCACACTAGTAACCATTAATTAAGGATTCCTTACTTTAATATGTTACTGACTATTTTATTCATTATATATGATCTTAATTCTCTCGTACTAATACAAGATCATATTAGTGATGTCCCGTGTTTTGAACTCACCTTAGTAGTCAGTTGGAACAAGTGAAGAATTATGTTTAATATTATTTTTGATAAATGATATTATATGAATTTGTGATGATTCATGAATTTTTATGGTCGCTGTGATGATTCAATAAAAGAACTAGCTTTATGCAAAGAAAGATTGGTCTCGGACCATGGGAGAAAAATCTCAGATTAAATAAAATAGAAATTACTATGGCATAAAAACATTAATTTTATCTGGAAACTGGGAATTTATTGTTGAGCCAAATTTTTTTTTAAGAGAAAATATTGAAGTTTGAATTCCAATCAACCGGGTTTAAGAATGAAAATCTCTTGCTTGGGCCTTTAAGGATATTTTGGTCAATTTGATAAAATTACCAAAAGTATGTGATATGTGGCAAATTTTATTTTTGGGTCACATTTAATTTAATTAATTAAGCTTGGAGATATTTAAAATCTATAGGGTAAAAATTTAGGGAATTTTAGATAAGTAAAATTACCAAAGGGCCCTTGAGTGTCTAAGGAGAGAGGTAAAAATGAACAAAGGCATAAATGTCTTTTCCAAGGGAGGAGAGAGAGTGTGGTGGGCGGCAAGGCTATGCCCTAGGGCTCTCACGAGCCTAGGACACCTACCCTAGGGGAAGAGTAAGAGCTTTACCCCACTCACAAGTTAAACCATAATCATTTTTCCTCTTACGATTTTAATCATTTTCTCACAAAATTATTTTCTCTCAAGAAAACACTATCTCTTTCATTCCCTCTCCCAAAACTGAAACCCTAAAGTCCTCTACCCCTCCCTTGCTGCAATCTTTTCTCTCTACAAGCTAAACACACTCATCTCCCATTGAAGAAGGAAGAAGCTCAAGAGAACGTTTGTGTAGAGTAAGTTTCGAAACCCTATTAATCTTCCCTTCCATTTTCTTCTTCAAACTCGAAAACCTAAGGGTGTATTATGCATGGATGTTGTTGATGGTGAGAACTCGTCAACCAAGTTAGATCAGAAAACTTATGAGCTTAAGAGTAAATAGAGAGTGGTAAATAAGCGTAGAAGAACTTACGATGGCTATATGGACATAGAATCAAGTTGCAGAGTGAACATGGGGAGAATATTTGTATTACTTAATAGTCTCTGGTTACAATGTCAAATTTTCCAACTCGTTTTCTAGTGGGGTGAAAGTCAATTTACAGTGGAGCTCTAACGGCTCTCGATACATTGTGGTCCCGGGGGACAAAATCGTACACAGGTACATTGTCAGGGTAGTGGCAGCAGACGTAGTGGTGCAAAAGGCTGTGATGTTGGCCCTGATATATGGTTAGAGGTGTGCAAGTAGTGCCTCCACTCTTTGTACTAATTCTTACCACCACTACATGTATGATATAGATGTCAAAGTCATGCATCTGTCCTCCATATGGTTGTACATCACATGCTCTACGTGTACACTGTACCTGATGGCTGTTCTCACATGTCTACGATACACCATTGCTCCAAGTTTCATCATCTTTTGCGATGTGTTGAATGACTTATGGATTCTTAAGTGGGGTAGCCTGGGTCTCCTTGGTGCATAGAGAGGTGTCAGACCTTGCATAGCTAAACTCTCGTCCATAATGGTGTCTTCTCTTCTCTACGTTAGTCTCGTAGCTCCTCGACGATATCTAGGTGCGAGGCCTATTGTCCCTTACTAGAATGGTACATAGTAAGGACTCCCCAAGCACGTCTATGGTGTTCGTACACGACAAGTAGTGGAGGTACGACACGGTACCAAGGTATGAGTACTTTTGTAGACCCCTGACATATACCGGAGTCGACCACCACTCCTCCAACACCACTACCACCTGCAGCCTTGATATGTAGCTCCTTGTCTCTTCGGGATCACAATGTACCAAAAGCCATTAGAGCTCACCTATAAATAGGGCATCACTTCATCATTGAAGGGGGTTGGGAAAATTCTTCTAATGCCAGACTATTCAAAGAATAATATACATGTTCTCTTCCATTACTCTAAATTTTTTTTCTAAATCTCCATAAGTTTTTCTAAGTTCATAAGTTCCTGGTTAAGTCTTTGAATTTTCGGACCTTAATTCGTTGACGAGTTCTCACCATCAATAGTTTGGCGCCGTCTGTGGGAAGAACAACTAACAAACAATAGTTCTTTCATTAATTTCAGTAAGAAAACATGCCAAGGTGTTCAAAATGCCTACAAGACGACCAAGAAGTAGAGGTTCACCTAGATGGAACCTAGCTAAGGGCGTCCAAGAGGGATCCTCCCCCGCCGATGAATGGAGGTGCGATGGATCTTCCTAGAGACAATGGTGAAGAGGAAGTTGTATCATCCCTTGCCATTCATCTTACACCAGACTCTGTAGCACATACCACCGCTCCAACAAAGGGCTTTACAACTCACCCTTCACCACCGCTACTGGTGGCCCCAAGTCTGAACCATCAGGGCCCGAGTCCCTCCAAACAAAGACATGGTAAATGCCAATGAGTACACTCCGTGAGTTCAAGTTCCCGATCTCGTTGCTACGAAGAGGAAATATATGACATGCACTTGAAAAACCAAAGTTTGCAGGCCACCGTGGAGAACAAGCAAGAGGTACTCAGTGACATGTTACACGAAAACTCTAATGATCCCCTCTCTAAGCATAAAGAGAGGGAACATGTACGTGAAGAAACCACCATGCCCGTGGACGATGGAAAAACACAACTCTCCACTAGTCTTTCCCTTCTCCTAGGATGCAAGGAAGATTCTACACCAACAGAGCAACCTAGCGTGAACCCCACCTACGAGAGATGCGAACCGAAGACAGCCTCCAAAAGAGCCTCACCCGACCTGAGGGACAAACTTAACCAGAGAGGGTTTGAAGTGAAAACCACACCCCCTGCAGCTCCCCTGATTGACACTACCAAAGCAAGGGTTCACCCTAAGAATGTACGAGACTCATTAAACAAAAAGATGAAGGAATTAAACATTGCAATGCAAACCCTCAAAGCAAGATTATCATTGCACCTTGGGGGCTCAAATATGACGAAGAATTTGACCGAGAGTCGCTCTTCACAAGGGAGATCCAGATTGAGAAACTCACCACCAACTTCAAAGAGCTTCGCATGACTCCTTCCGAGGGCACTACAGACCCAAAATATCACTTAGACACCTTCAATAACCTGATGAAGTTAAGTGGGTTCAACAACAGAGCAAGGTGCCATTTCTTCGTCATTACACTCAAAGGGGCGGCATACAAGTGGTTCAAGAGGTTAAGGCCAGGAACAATTAGGTCATGGAAGCATTTCTCTGGTGAATTTCTTCAGCAACACCACACGTTCCGTGACTATATTATGCCGAGTTCCAGCCTCGCTAACATAAAACAAGGCGAGAGTGAAAGCCTGAAGAGCTATATCCACATATTCAATATGGAAGCAACTAAGATGGGAAGTATGACTAAATTAGAGCTCAAGATGGCAATCATAGTCGGAGTTCGTCCTGGAAGCAAGTTATGGGATAACATACTCAAGAGGGAGATTACAAACATAGACGACTTCTTCGAAAGAGCCCAAAAGTATGTGTGGAAGAGGGCCATAAGAACTTTCATGTTGAGGGAAGCAAACCTTCTTCCAATCACCCTTCTACCAATACGTCTGAAGAATCCGCATAGAAGAGAACGTTGTGATAGAGGAGTCACTGATCAAGTTGAAGATTGGAAGAGGTCTACAAGAAGACTTCAAGGAAGAAGCTAGCAGGATTCATTAAGGATAACCTCTGATAAGAATCCCTTTATCTGAGTTGCTTATGAACCAAAGAAGTCATCGCAATTGGCCCCCATAAAGATTCAAAGAGGTCGCCAAATTGTCTCCAGAGATGTAATAGGACAATGACATTATGCTACCCTTGCACGTTGTATACTATTACTAATGTCAAGCACCTATCTTATTTATTACATCTCTCATTTCCAAGGACACTTATATTACACGCATATTACCATTGGTAGCTGAAATTGTCAAAGCATATTGGAGAGAATGAAAAACAAAGTGCCTAGCAAGATAGACCCCATCAACCACTTACGAGGTGTCCAACCTCGCGAACCTCAACAGGTATCTAGCCATGTACAAAATAGGTGCCTAGCCTCTCGAGCCTCAATAGGTACCTAGCCATGTGCAAAATAGGTGCCTATCCTCGCAAGCCTCAACAGGAACCTAGCCATGTGTAAAATAGCTGCCTAGCCTCGCGAGCCTCAACAGGCACCCAACCTTGTGCAAAATATGCGTCCAACCTCGCGATCCTCAATAGGCACTTAGCCATGTGCAAATTAGGTGCATGGCCAAGTGCAAAACAAGTGTCTGGCCTTGTGAAATATATATAAAAGTACTTATAATGTATATATGTGTGAGTGGTGAACCTTATAAGTCAACTTTTGAATCTATAAGGACTAGCTGCCCTTATTGAATCTAAGAAAGTCAAAAGGTCCCTCAAAAGTGACCTCTTCACAAACACACCCACCCTACATAGGAACCACGTTGCAGAAGATAAAAGGGGAGCCCAAAGAGATTCCTAAGTCTAGATCGACTGAGTCACCTTACCAAGAGATAAAGGGCTTTGAAAATAGACACTTGCAAGGTTTTACATGTACCATCTCCCTATATGAGTCCCAACCCAAGGGGAGATCACCTCAAAGACCAAAAAGGATCCTCATAACAATCCTAGATTGGCCAAGGTCACCTAGTCCAAAAAGGGTCTCAAAGAAGACGCTTGTGAAAAGGGTCTCAAAGAAGACGCTTGTGAATAGGGTCTCAAAGAATATGCTTGCAAAAAGGGTCTCGAAGAAGTCACTTGCAAAAATAGTACTATGCATAATGACGGGAAGGACGTTTCTTGCACAAAATAAAATTCGAGCGCAAAAATATATAAAAGAATAACGAGAACCCAAAGGGTCAACATATCCTTTCAACTAGTCAAGGTGCACCAACAGACACGAATCACACGCAGTAGAGAAGTCCCAAAGGGAACCCTTTGAAAATAAAGCTATTTGCACTATGACCATTAGGACTTGCAGAAGTTCCTCACAAAAAAAAAAAGAAAAGAAAAGAAAAATAATGCCTTCATAGAGTCCCATACCAAGGAAAACAAGGCTTCTCAAAGTTCCATACTAAAGAAAGAAGATGGCTTCTTAAAATCTCTCACCAGTGAGAGAAAGAGATAGAGATTTACACTTCCCTTATACTTGTGTGAGCATATAAAATTATCTTGTGAAATTTTACATCTGAAAGAGTGAGAAAAGAGGTCCTCGTGTCATATGCTCTTGGAAAAATGTGCCCCCAATGCGAGGACGCAATTCCTTAGCCTTCAAATGGAATGCGCCTGGAATGTAAGATACCCTCGCTACATGAGGCCGCAATTCAGTAGCCTTCAAATGGAATGTGCCCAAAATGCGAGATGCCCTCGCTATGCGAGATGCTGATGTAATGCAAGGTTACTATGAAATTCCTTTGTGTATTCACCTCCTAGCTTAGATACGCCCACATCGCAAGGTCGCAAAGAAAGTCAACTTATGGATATCTCTTTAGAAATATCCATCTCACAAAATGAGAGGCATCTCAACTCATACTTTACCTAGTGGGAACGATGGAAATCCTCCCTCGACCTTTGCTCCCAATTGATTTCGCTTCCTACGTTAGACATTCCTTATAGCATCACCAAGTAAAGATGTCCAAAATGAATAGCCCAAGTCGACAAAGCGATGAGACACCTCAAACCTTGCAAGAGGGTCTCGAACAACAAGGGCACCTCCCTCGGCAAAGATACCCTCGACCTTCTAACTCAATCGGGCTCCACTCCTTTATTGGACATCTATCTAAATGCCACCTTGTAGACATAAATGAAGAATGAAGTCACGGAGACACAAAACGAGGCTAAGAGGCCTCGCAGAGCGAGATGGCCTTCGCATAGCGAGATCAACTATAGCCTAGTGCTTCCAAACATTCTTGTTTAACATGCCCATAAGTCTCATATAAGTCTTATCCTTGAAAGGAAGGACAATGAAGGTCTCGGGATGTCAACTGATGAAGCACGAAGAGAATGAGGCAAGCCTCACCATGTGAGAGGGTCTCGCTGTGTGAGACCATCTTGCATAGCAAGGTCTTCATAACCCAATAGTGCTGAATGACATCCTTCACTGCCTTATATGCCTCGAAGAATAATGCAAGTATCGCATTCATAAAAAAGGTGACAAGCAAAGGCCTTCACGTGTTGACATATGAAGGTTTAAGACTCGGAGGCATGAAGGAAGGTCACCCTCGACCCGATGCTCCCGAATGACTTTGTTTGTGGCCTCGCATGTCCATGCTTAGCTCTTTTCATCCAACACATTATTATACCCTCCAAAGCGTGTTCTCGAGTGTCAAACGCTTCAACTATGCCTAGTCATCCCCTGAGGTCTCACGAGACAATAACACCATGTCATGATGCTAGACAACTCCGCCATGTAGGTAATGCATGCCTGAATATTGATTAGCTATCTTTCATCTCACGCAACCATGATAGCCCAGAGTATGCTACCATTGTCACTAGCATCACAAACTTCATTGACGAGTTCTCACCGTCAACAACTTGGTTTACAAGAAGGCACACAACAGTACCACCAGATCATAGTAAGTATAGCATCATAATAAGTCTATAAAGACTTATAAAGACCTACGAATAGACTGGGGGCAAGTGTGGATGCCAAAAATCTACAAGGAAAAATATATGGTCTCGTGTTGAAATAAATAAGGGTCTGTGAACATGAAAGAATTGACCCAACAAGCAACGTGTGGACGCAAAAAAATTCCCACTCTTAAAGGAACTTCATTACATGTCCCCCAAGGCATCAGACAAGCATAGGAAAAAAAAGTGTACAATCCGGCACAAAGTGCACCTTTCACGAGGTCACCTGACACCTTACTCAAAGTATCATGCTCCATGGACAAGCCGACTTGCACCAAGGAAAAGTTGCACTAACGGAGGTGGCCTCTTGCAGGGTTTTTGGCCTCGCGTCGATGGCACCACCTCGCAAAGGAAGTTGGCTCACACCAAAGAGGCGCCTCGCCCCAATGGTGAGCCTCGTGTCTGGAGGGCAGCTCATGCCAAGAGGGCCTCGCGCATGTAGATTGCGGGGCAATGGTCTCATGAAGTGAGACCCTCTTCTCATGCATGGGCATCATGTCTCATCGCATGCGCAGCAGACCTCGTTGAAGAGGCCTTATCTCTCTCCCTGAGATAAGCCCCACCAATGGGGCACCTCTTTCCTTGTGGGTCTCATGAGATGTAGAGTCAAGGACCTCTTGAACATGCGTTCGAGGAAGGTTAGGGAAGACCTCACAATGATTCAATATGAAGTCAGAAGACATACGAAATTCACTTACAAACCAAGAAGAGTTAGAGTACGGACACAATGTCCACGCTAGACAAGTAGTGGTAGTACTAGAATGGTACATAGTAAGGACTCCCTAAGCACGCCTATGGCGTTCGTACTTGACAAGTAGTAGAGGTATGAAACGGTACCAAGACAGGAGTACTTTTGCAGACCCCTGACATATACCGGAGCCGACCACCACTCCTCCAACACCACTACCACCTGCAGCCTGGATATGCAGCTCCTTCTCTCTTCGGGACCACAATGTACCAAGAGCCAATAGAGCTCACCTATAAATAGGGCATCACTTCATCATTGAGGGGGGTTGGGAAAATTCTTGTAATGCCAGACTATTTAAAGAACAATATACATGTTCTCTTCCATTACTCTTCTGCAATTTTTTTCTAAATCTCCATAAGTTTTTCTAAGTTCATAAGTTCCTGATTAAGTCTTTGAATTTTTTGACCTCAATTCGTTGGCGAGTTCTCACCATCAACAACATATTTAACAATTATAATCAAACTCAATCAAGAACACAATATATATTTTTGGGGCCATAGGGTCGCACGAGCGCATACGACACTCCCGAATTAGCCCAGCAATAATGACCTGAATTCCACATGCTAATAAAGACCATGACTTATAAGCCAAGCTTTCAAGAAAAATACAAACATGTATGCATCTCACAGACAATACAATTATACACAGTTCAATACATTCACATGTAACAAGGTATTCAAAGCATTATTATAACCACGTTCAATAACCAGGGCCAATGCTCCAATCTCAGTGCAGGTGTAGCTTTCTTACCTCAAGTCCACATTGATTTAATAAGGTGATGCCGAGCACGACCCTTTCCACCCAATCCTAGCGACAATCCTTACTCACAACACATTAAGAAATTCAATCAAGAGCTAAACCAATAAATAACTTAAAGACCAAGTCCTAGCCCCTTAGATTTCACTAAACCGGGTAGCGAAATTATTCCTGAGCCCTCTGATCGTTTCCCCAAAACCCAAACTCAAGATATTATAAATCACATTTAGCTCACGGCGACGCCTAGCTGTATCGCGACCCAACAATAGGGCGAGGAGCCTTTATACATTTTGAGCCGCGTCGCCCTGCTGGCCGAGAGTTTTCCCTAGAAATTTTCCCCATTTTGAGCCACAACGCTTGTAATGCCCCACGTCACTATGGCTGCTTCCTGGAATGATGACTGGCCCTACAAACCAACACGAGTCTTTTCAGCGTGCTTTATCCTCACTCGCACGCTTCCTGGGAAAACTTCCCTAGAGGTCACCCATCTTGAGATTACTCCAGGTCAAGCACGCTTAACTTTGGAATTCTCAAGTGATGGGCTATGGAAAAGAATATGCATCTTGTTGGCATAGGTCGTACCCATCAATCCATTTAAGCCCTCTTTAACTGTGTAGTCCCATACCTACACACTCTTAGAATCATCACACTTGACCTTCCCCAGGCAATGTGGGATTGCACAACTTTTAACCAATCTTTCCACTTACGGATCACGGGATTCTGACTGTCACAACACTCCTTGTTAAGGATCGTAGTGCCATAGTGGTTTGAGGGAAATCAACCCTCGAAGTCATTCAAGCGGGTCGCAGGGCTCCTACCAAGTGTTGCGACGCTACCACGAGATACCCAGAAATTTTGATTTCATAAATCACAAACCAAACCTAATCGCCCCAAAACAGGGTTCTAACCGATTTAGAGCCTAATATTGACCACAGTACAATCATACAACCCACAAATACCACAATAAACACCACACATGCCCAAAACTCATCAAAATCCCCATTTTCGTCCTAAGAACTTCCCAAAATCAGCTTGCACAAAAGAAGCAGCAACTAACCCTTAATTCCTCTGAAACTTCGAATCCCCTAGCTGATGGTGGCCCATAGCAGCCTCCAATCCTCAACCATAAGCTTCAATTCCCACTTAGATCACTTTCTAGGCTTTGTGTTCTAGGAAGAGTTCCTCAAAATACCAAATAGAGAAAATGAGAGAGAGAGAGAGAAAGAGGGAGAGAGAGAGAGAGAGAGAGAGAGAGAGAGAGAGACAAAGGATGTGTACGTGAAATGATCAAGTGTCCAACACTAGCCTAGTCTCACTCAGCCTAATGGTCAAAAAGACCATAATAGCCTTTCACCCAATGAATCTCTTATTTAACCTCCAAGGGCGCTATGATCATTTGATACCAATTCCCACTAAACCTCCAAGTACACTTAAAGTTCCCAATTAATCCACTAATCCTTTAGATGCTAATATTTATCTCAAATATATCCCATATCCCAATAATTCTTTGTAATTCACTAAATTGCCAAAATACCCCTAGGCTCACCCCGAGTCGAATATTTATTTCTGTTGTGACTTTTTCTGCTAACTTGCTCAAAAGGAGTGACTCGTGCCAAATATCTTAAATATATCCACATAATAATGTGGTCTCAAACATATAGCACATAAAATTGTAGATATACCATCAATGAGTCAAAATTACGAAAATGCCATTTTTAATAGAAACGGGCCTATAAGCACATTTAATACTCATAAACATGCATAAACAATCATATCATAATATAACTCATATAATTCACATATTATAAACATTCTATAAAATCACAAATATCAAAGATAAATCCAATTATGTCCTCCTGAAACACTAATCAAGGCACTATGCCTTATTAGGAATTTTTGGACGTTACAAGTTACAACTATCCCCTCCTAATAGAAATTTTGTCCTCAAAATTTACCTGAACAGCTCAAATACTGATTCAGCATATCTGAATCTAACTCCCAGATCGCTTCCTCGACCTTGTTAGGAACTTTGGGACATTACATTCTCAATCCTCCGCAAGTTCGAGATGAAGTTAAATCCCCAAAAATGCACTTTTGGTGTGACCTCCGGGAAGTTCTTGGGATTCATTGTCAGCGCTTGAGGAATAGAGGAAAATAATAGAGATGCCATCCCCTAGGAAGCACAAGGATGTGCAAAGCCTGACTGGTCGGATAGCAACTTTGAGCCGCTTTATCTCAAAGGCAACTGACAAGTGCATTCCCTTATTCAACACCCTCTACGGACGTCGGAGATTTGAATGTATGGAGGAGTGCGAACGGGACTTCTAGCAGCTGAAGGCCCACATAGCAAACCCTCCAATTTTATCAAAGCCTGTATATGGAGAACCCTTCCTCCTCTACATGGCTTTCTTCGAGAACGCCATAAGTTCTTCCTTATTTTGCGAAGAAGGTCGTGTTCAACATTTTGTTTACTATGTGAGCAAATGACTCCTCAGAGTAGCTTACATTTTTCATGATGATAACTTCTCAGAAGCTACAACCCTACTTCCAGACACATCCGATTAGGGTCACACCAACCAGCCTTAAAGGCAAGTCCTCTAGAAGCTGGAATCCTGTGTTAGACTCCTCAAGTGGGAGGTCAAACTAATTCAGTTCAACATTAATTACAACCCGATGACTGCCATTAAAGGACAAGCACTAGCAGAGTTTATTGCTGAGTGCACGGGAACACATGAGTGCCCCAAGGAGGCCCAAATGGTCAGACCCCTGTGGAAGCTATTTGTAGAAGGATTTTCCAACGAGAACGAAGCTAGAGCAGGTTGTATCTTGGTATCCCCCGAAGGGCACAGGGTTCACAGTGCTTTGAGATTTAGGTGTGATGCCTCAAACATCGAAGTTGAGTACGAAAAACTCATAGCTAGACATCGAGTCGCCTTAGAACTCAAAGATTAAGGCCTCGAGATTTTCAGGGATTCTCAGCTCGTGGTGAATCAGTTCCTCGCAGAGTATCAGGACATGGGGACAAAGATGGCAACTTATTTGGCCAAGACCCAAAAAATGCTGCACAACTTCAAAAATTTCACCATTCAACAAGTGCCAAGGGAATAAAATTCCAATCCTAATGCCCTGTCCAAGCTTGCTACCACCAAGGATGCCGAGTTGATCAATGTGATCCCGATAAAATAGTTGGCTTCTCTGAGTATTGCAGCTGCCGGGGAGGTTGAGGTGGTCCATCCCCAGGATGGTTGGATGGAGCCAATAATGAAGTATCTTGTCTCTGGATAGTTACCGTAGGATAAGAAAGCAGCTCGGAAGCTGCTTTACCAAGCGCCTCGGTACATAATCATGGAGAATAAACTGTATAGGCGATGATATTCATTGCCACTTCTCTGGTGAATGTCCAAGTAGGAGGCCAGCCTCATCCTCCGAGAAGTGCATGAGGGCTTCTATAGGGACCACGCTGGGGGGTAGAGCCTAGCCAAGAAAATCCTAAGACAAGGGTACTTCTGGCCTATAATTAAAGGTGATGCAATGGACTGTGTAAAAAAGAATGACCAGTGCCAATGCTACACCAACATCCCCCGAGCTAATCCAAATGAGCTTACACAAATGACGAGTTCTTGGCCCTTCGCAGTCTAGGGCATTGACCTCATCCCAACCTTCGCCACGAGAAAGGGAGGAGTAAGCTATGCTATTGTGGTAGTCGAGTACTTTACGAAGTGGGTGGAAGCTCAACCTCTCACTACAATCACCTCCAAGAAAGTTCTGGACTTCGTCATCAAGAATATCGTTTTTCGTTACGTGCTCACGAGGAAGATAGTCCCCAACAACGACATGCAGTTTGATAGCGAGTTGTTCATAGACTTTTGTCAAAGGCATGGAGTTGTGAAGAGATTCTCCTCTGTAGCTCATTCGTAGGAAAATGGACAAAAGGTGGAGGTCAACAAGACACTTAAGGCCACTTTGAAGAAAAGGCTAGAACAAGCAAAATATGATTGGCCCAAGGAAACGCCTAAAACATTGTGGAGCTACCACACCATTGCTAGGACCTCCATTGGCCAATCATCATTCTCCATGGCCTACATGAATGAAGCCATGCTCCCTGTTGAGGGAGCAATCTCCACATAGTAAAGGGACACTTACGATCCGACCAAGAATCATGTTGTACTCCGAGAATCACTAGATCTAGTGGAGGAGCTCTGAGAAGCCTCGCAGTTTTGTCTAGCGTCCTACGAACAAAAGGTAGCCAGATATTCAACTCCAAAGTAAAGGATAGGAAATTTGGGGTTGGAGACTTAGTGTTGTGGATAATTTTTCTGGCAACTCGAGTCCTAGGTTCTGGAGTTTAGGCCATAAATGAGAAGGCTTGTACCAAGTCGAAAGCATCGTGTATCCTGGGACATACAAACAAGCTCGACTTAATGGGAAGCTAGTGCCTCACGCCTGGAATGTCGAGCATCTCTGCCGGTATTACCAGTAATACGAGCAATGTATTTTTCTAAATTTTGTAATCATATTGTATCATCCTAGAACAATTCATGGAAATCGTGTGTGCAAAACATGATAGGTGAAGTTTAGAGAATTCTCTTGTATTTCTAATTTTAATTATTTTACTTCCCGAGAGTACCTGCTCGATGGCTTGAATAAATGAACGCACACTAGTCTCTGATCACTTGGTGAGCATAGTTGGATCACTTCACTAGATAACCGCTCGCGGTGCATGACCTAGGAAACTAAGATTGACATGAGCAGAGTAGACCTAGTTTCAAAGCTTGCGAGAACAGACTAAAATATCAATGTAACCTACAGGTTGAGGACTTACGTTATCTCCCGAGGACTATGCGCTCGAGGAAAAATAACAAGTTCCCAACTTCCAAAAGGCAAATAGAACCCCGAGTCACTTGTACTCAGGGGAAAAAGTACTGAGCACGATCTGGGAAACTAAGCTTATCGTAAGCGAAGTAAGCCTAGTGTCGAAGCTTGCAGGAATGGGTTAACCTAGGAAACTAAAGTAAACCTAGCATTATAAAACCCCAATAACCTATAGGGTCGAAGAACTTGATCCATGCCCCAAGGACCTAGAGCCCAAAGATTGATAGAAAATTCCTGAGTAACCTGTAATCGGTGGGCAAAATTATGAAAAGGCCTAGTGTATCCTCCCGAGGACTGTGTGCCCATGGAGTAACATTGAGTCCTTGAACCCTAAGTTAATTTGGCCTCCGAAGCCCCGAGTTTTTTAGAGCTCGGGGACATAAGGACATGTCAAGTGCTCATGCTTGCCAGTATACTAAAGTTACTTCTGACGAACAGGAGCTCATGAAGCAACACTAAGTGCTTAAGGAGCCAAAGAACTAGGTGGATCGATAAGACTCGAGTTGCCAGGACTCGAGAACAAGTTCTTAGTTGCACCAACTAGGATCGTTAAGACTCGAGTCTCATGACTAAGGCCCACATATCGTGGACAAATTAAGGTTAAATAAAACATTCACGTGACGACATGTTACGTTGAGAGTTGAAAATAAAATCTTGCGAATTTTAAGACCAATTCACAAAATTACTAAATGACGGTAAATGTGGTTAAGTGATAAGACAAAGAAGGAAAGTAAATAGTATAGGCAAAAGACATTCTTGAAAACTAAAATTGTATACAATATTGCTCGTGGGCTCGAGCCATAAATTGTTTATACCTCAGTAAAAGAAGTGGCACGCAGGCTTATTTACATAACAGAAAAATGGAAAAATAACAAGGGGCTAGATCTTACCCGGAGGAACCTTCGTGATGAGGTCAATCATAGGACCAGTCTTGGGAGCCGACCCCCTTCTGTTGCCGGATGAGCCTGTGCGACCACAATGTCATCTGCCCAGAGGCGCTCCTCGAATAGCATCTTTATGTTCAGGTTGTTAGTGAATGTCAATTCCATTGCTTCATTGCTTTGCCCTTGCTAGTGAGTGTTATTTCAATTGGTCGACCTTCTTGTTGAGGGCGGAGACCTAGTCAGTCAACTCTTGGGCTTGGTTCTTCAAGCAATCTGATTCAGTTGAAGCTGCTTTTGCCCTAGAAGCTGATTGTGTGGCTTCTTCTCGGACCTTGGTGGCATCTTCAGCATGTCTTGAGGCCTCCTTGTGGGCATTTTGAGCCTCTTCTCATGTTGCTTGGGCATCAGCCATGGCCTTGTGCATGGCCTCCTCCACAGCCTTGGAACGACCTGTAGCTTCCTCTAATAAACTCATAGAAGTGTCTTCAAGGGATTGAAGGCCATCACCAGGCGGGTCTCTAGCTAGGAGGCACAAGTATTCTCATCCTTGAAAGCCTTTTGGAGCTTGGAGTTCTCCTCAAGGGCAAACGAAGACTGCCTGAGTTCATCCAGCTCAAAAGCCCTTGTCGTCACGACCTCCCATGCCTTTGGAACAAGATAGCAGCTTGTACAACAAACTAGAGTTAGTACACAGGAACACAATACTTATCTACAAATCCAAATTGTAGTCGTAGGCTGCGAGGAGAGATATTTCATTATCCCCTCTAACACGAACATAGATGATAGAAGGCAATATGCTCAATCCTTGCAGAAGCTCTACGGCCAGTAGATCTATCCTGCATCTAAGCCTCCTAGCAAATAAAGACTCCAACTCCTCACGATTGGGAGGTGGGACTGGGTTCCCGCTCCGTGGCCTATCCTCACGAAGGTATTCTGCTAAGGCCTTCAACTCTTCGTCCCCTTCTTCGAAGTGGGGGTTGAAGTACTCCACGACCCACCTATGCCTGTCGAGCTCTTCCCCTTCGAAATGTTCGGGTCTCATTCCAAGATTACAACTAAGTTAAATCTTGTTCTTATGATCTTGAGTGTCAGGCCTTTTTTATTAATAAAAGTGAAAGTGGACATAGGTTATTACAAATTGCTGGGATCGAGCCACTATCAATTCTTTGTGTCATTTTACTTGAATTCAACTCATTTATTACATATGCTTGTTCAATTTGACCCAATGTCATTGATCGAAATGTTGGTCAACATTTTTGGTGCTTTCATTAAGACTAAACTCATGGAAATTTTAATTCACAAATTGAATCAACGGCTATAACCACGATAAGCAAAAGTCAGGAACCATAAGGGGGAAACTTGACTATTGGATCGTATGACTACCCTTCGAGCAATCAATTCCTCCCTCTGTACCATGGCCAATGGGTCCTCCACCTGGAAATATACCTCTACGAGGAGCAATGGGCCAAGATGAGCCTCACTTGGATTTAAGGGAGATCTTATCCCTGACATTGAACAACTGAAAGAAGTCGTAGGACAAATGCAGGAGTAGTTTGTTTCCATGCATGAGTATTAGGCAGCAGCCCAAGGGGCTGTAACTGAAGCCATGAACAAGCAGAGACAAGAATTTAAGTCTTGGATGGATCAGCGGCAGCGAGCCCTTGGAGCTTGGCAAGAAGAAGATGATTGCTGTAATAGTGAAGTAGCGAGATTATTAGAAACTGTCTTACAAAAATTTGAGCTACGGGAAATCGACCAGTAAATCCCCAACCTAAGGCACTGGCTGAATGAATGCTGAGACTCACAAGCTAGTTGGTCAGGTCCCAGAACAAACTCAACCAGTAAGATCTCGGGATCAGGTGGTTCCTCCAGGTCCAACTCATAGCAATCGCTCCGACAGAGAGTACCGATCAGTACAACCAAACCAAATGCCTCAAGATGAACAAGTTTTACTTGATCACAGTCGAGTGCAATGCTATAACAGGAAAGTCTCAGGTGAAAGGAGACCTGTGAATGAATAACCTAGGATCTTAGCCTCACGATGAGGGAATCCTTGTAACCAGCAAAACCAATTTGGTGCAAAACCATTCCAAATAGGAAATCCTCCTTACCAGCAAAATCCATGTGTTGGTCAGCCATTCTGACAACCAAGGAATGAGTGACAAGAAATTCAAAACCGAGTACAGCAACCTTGATGAAACCCCTCAAAGGCCATAACCTTGGTCATCCTCCAAGAAGATATCAAACAAGAAATGACCAAGAAGTGAGTACTAGTTATAGAACATCCTACATAGATGGCTATAATGATGATGATGAAGGACACAGTAGATACTACCAATGTAATGCCCCAAATTTCCTAATAAGGTTTAGGACCTTGATTTATAGGACTCGAATTCAAGTGAGGAGCGAGGCATAGCAATGCTCGGGAAGATTAGAAGTTTATTAGCTGGAGGATTTAGTTTGGAAACAACTCAATCAGAGGTAATTCAAGTTTCAAGTTTTAAAAGTTTTTAAGCTTGAATTGGATTTTGTATTTTGATGAGTTTTTGGATGATTTGAGACTTGGGTTTTGTTGGTTTTGGATCATGGGGATGTTTGGGAACTTTGATTTTTTTTTTATTTGGAGATGTTTGGATAGGTTTTTGGAAGGTTTTTAAAAGGACAAATTGAGGTTATGGCTAGGTTTCGAGGTGGGGCCGCGACCTTATTCTTGGGCGCCGTGGCCCGTGCTTGTTGCAGGTGGGCAGTTGAGCTGAAGGGCTTAGGGGCTGCGGCGCTTAGGAAGGAGGGTCGCGGTGCTTGGTGCAGGTGCCCGAGGTTGGACCCTCCGTTATGGCTGGGGGCCGTGACACTTGAGGGTATTTATGGCCGAAGTGATGTTTTGATCATGGGAACTCAAACCTTAGGCCTCGGGATCGTTCCTACTACTCTGTTTAGTGGGATTCGATGTCCCAGAGGCTAGGTCTTGGTTCCGGGATTGGGCTTTAGAACTTGAACTCATTGGATCACCGTTTGTGGTTATGACTAGGTTATTGCTCGGGGCTTGGAACCAGGATCGTGCTTGTGGCTCATTTATTGGTAACTTGTGCTTGGACAAAAGGTAAGGCAACTGCTCCCTGTATATGACATGCTTAGTTATTATTGAGGCATGTCGAGTATTAAAATGTGATGCATGAGAAACATGTGGTTAGGGCATGCCATGAATGTTAATTATGAGATTGATCAGAGCTTGAGTCTCTGTGTTTGTGCATGATCCTAATTATGATAGAAATTATTAAGTAAGCATGCTGAACACCCTATATTCGGATATTTGACATATGATATATGGCTGGTGGCATTGCTTACTTGTGCGTGGCACTGACTTACTAGTCAGAATCGGCAATGGTGTCAAATCCGTCTGTGAAGCTGTGATTTACTAGTCAAGTTCAACAATGGTACTAAGCACTGGTTGTGTGTTACTAACCTAAGAGTAAGGAGCGGCATAAACGTCATGAATGTAGAGCCGATAAAAGATTAGATCTAATCGACATCTGCATTGAATGACTCATTATGAGCATTAATGCCGGATCGACCCTAAGTTCGATGAAAACTAAAAGTGCTTGCCTAGTTACTTAGAGCCGAGGCTAGAAGGCCCAGGTGACCGTATAGTCACATGGCTAGAGGGAACGGAACCCACAGTAGTGACTTTATGGTAACTTGATTGGTTTGCATTGGTGACTTTCTTATCAATCACTTATTATGTTTAAGCTAGTGACATGATCACTTATTTGTAAAGGGAACGGAACCCAGCTTAGTGACTTTTACTCTTCTATTTAGGGCTATAAGCCCAGCAAGGTTATCGGAACCACCGATGTTAAATCACTTATCTGATTAGGATTGACTTGATAGTCAGCCACTAAGGAGGGCAGGATTTCTTATCCTAGATACCCCATCATTATTTGAACTTATTTGCATGTGTGATTAAGGCTATTATTTCTAGGCATGCACTTTATGATTTGATGACATGATATTATTGATCATGAGCAGATTGAGTTTTCTTGTTGGGCTTCGGCTCATGGGTGCTTTGTGGTGCAGGTAAAGTCAAAAGATAGTTGGACCATCCTTGAGTTGGAGAGCTTAGGTGACGATGTATACATATGCGGCTGCTCGACCGCCACGACCGGGGGTTGAAAGAGGAACTAGGGTTAAACCCTATTTTGCCGCTTAGATCGGCTGGTTGTAAACATTTTCTTGTAATTAACCTTTAAATTATATTTTTGGGATCCAAATGTATACAGTAAACGTTTTAGTGAAAAGTTATATCTTAACCAAAATTTTTAATCCCTAAACTGCTAATCATACTTAGTTACACGATTATGGCCAAATGACTTGATTAGCAAGTTTAGCACTGTTTAAAAGACACACTGTAACGGTCCCTGGAGTTTAGGGCGTTACAACTTGGTATCAGAGTGAGCCAAGGTTAAGGGTTCCTGAAGACAAGCTGGGCATGTACACTCGTCACTGAAGATAGCTTCACTCAGGGAATGGTAACTATTTATGTAGTTATGTGCTTAACTGCTTAAATAGAATGTAAATGCTTTACCTGCACATTGTATTAGGGAGCATGAGATTCTGATAGAGGCTGGCTCTTGAATATATGATTACATGCTCCGCAAACATATATGAAAGTGATTATATGATTACCTGCTCCATGAACATATATAATTGTGATATTTACATGCTGGAGTTGGAAGCATGGTGTGAATGTCAGAAGAGTAGGGATTATGATTGATGTATGAATGCCACATGCATGTTTTTAGTACTGCAGTGGTTTGTGATTGTAGTGTGCTAAGTTTTTTCCCGTGGGGAAAGCTCTTGATATGCTCATCATGATTAATGGGTCAAGTTATTGACTGCAGATTCAATTAGTAGGTTTGCATCCAAGGCATATAATGAGGCCTGGTGGTGGTTATACAAAGGCTGGGAGCTACAGCCAGGGTTTTAGTTCTTCATCTGCTTCTATGAATTTTTAGCAAATGTTTACAGATTTGCAATCAAGATTGCAGAGGCATGAGGAAGAGATTAGGTGTTTGAAGCAACAACGGAACCTATCGGAAAACACCTCTTCCTTTGTTTTGCCAGGAGTGGCACCAGCTTTGGTTCAGCCTAGGGTTGAGAGCAGGTGGGAATTTCTCTGTGGAAGATTCCAGGAGTTTTACCCTCTAGTCTTTGAGGGAGGCCTAGATCCATTCAGAGTTGAGCAATGGATGGACATGATCAATTCCATTATGGACAGTATGGGGCTGGTAGGTCACGATAGGGTGATTTATGGGACATGTGTATTGTGGGATGATGCCCAGACGTGGTAGGAAGTAGTATCCCAAACACGAGATACAGCTGTGATGGACTGGAAGGAGTTTAGGCAGTTGTTCAATGAAAAATATTACTGTGATGCAGCCAAGACTGCTACGATGAATTAATTTCTGAATCTTGTTCAGGGCAATACAACAGTAACCGAGTATGTTAACAGATTTTATGGGTTGGCCAAGTTCGCTTTTGACATGGTACCCACAGATGTAGCTCGGAAGGAAAGGTTTATTCAGGGGTTGAATGCCAAAATAGGTCAGGGCATTAGAGTTGCCCCAGTGCATGAAACCTCCACCAACGCTCAGGTGGTAGGGAAGGCTCTTGTTGTTGAGAGCATAAGAAATGAGAAGAAGAGTGCCAGAGAGCACGGAGCTCAGGCAGTGACACCACCATTATTTGGAGCAAGCAAGAATGAAAGCTAGAAGACTCGTCCAATATGAAATTGGTGCAAGAGGCGTCATCAGGGAGAATGCCGAGCAAAGACATGTTTCTTATGTGACATGGTTGAGCATTTCAAGAAGGATTGCCCAAGGTTAAGAAAGGATGAGCAAAAGGGGATGGACAGCTCGACTCCAGCTCGAGTGTTCGTTCCGATGCAGCCAGAGACTGTGACTGAGACTAGTTCCTCAGGAGTGGCAAGTCAGCTTTCTAGTTCTGATTTTTGGTATTATGTTGACTGGTTTTTGGTGCCATGCTGTTTCTTTATTTGTTGCATATAGAGAAGCATAGAGATGTTAAGCAGATCACATGGTTATGTTGTGATGTGAATGCGATATTGTATTGGTGATTTAAGAGATGAGGTAAATTATTGTGGAAATGACTCATTAGTGGTTTTGATAAGTTGTTTATGACTGACTTACTTTGGTATGATTCGGGATAGGGATTGGTTAAGTAAGTGTGGGGAAATGCTAGGTTGCAAGGAAATGATAGTAACTCTTGGGGTTTAAAAGTGGGAAGCCTTGTGGCAGCTGGCACTATGCATGGATTTGGTAAGCTTATAATGTCTGCACTTAGAGCTAGAGATCTATAGCAGGGAGATGCATAGAACTCTTAGCTAGTGTGGTGGATACCACTTGGATTGTGTCAGTGGAATTAGGATAGGCTGGATTAGTCTGTGAGTTTCTGGATGTATTTCCAGGTGAATTTCCAGGATTAATTTTATAAAAAGATAAATGGTAATTGGGTTGGTGCCGGAAATGGAACCAGATCTAGGGCACTGTATTGAATGGCTCAGTAGAGTTGTAAGAATTAAAGGACTCCTTTATTGAGTAAGATGGCGTTCTCCAAGATGGATCTTTGATCTGGTTAGTACCAACTGGAGATTAGGGAAAATGTTACACAAAAGACTATTATATCAGATAAGGGCACTGGGAGTGTTGAATTATGATTTGAGAGTTTGATTAATGTTGAGTTGTCTTGATGAATTAGATGGATAGAGCATTCAAAGGATTATTTGAATGGGGTTTGTGATCGTCTTGGATGATGGTATTGTGATGTTTTCTTGCGGATATTTTCCATGGTCAATGAATGCCTTGGTAGGCAAGAGTTTTCTTGGACGACCAGGATATTACATGTACCTTGGGAATGAGTTCTGAGTCTTCTTGCACATCAGAATAAGTTAGTAGGTGGTTATGACACCTCAGTGATAGAGAAAAGGATGGCTTATGCAACATGTTGGTTAAATGATCTGACCAGAACTAGAGTAGAGTTTCTAGTGGGCCAGGTGGCCAGTATTATGCTTGAGATTACTCTCTTAGAGGAGATCAAAAGGAAAGACGATTAAGTGAACCACAGATAGGAAAGATTGAGTGGGAAGTCTTAGCTGGATTAGCTAAGGATTAAACAGTGTCAGGTATGAATTTATTATGGTATAAAGATCGAATGTGGAATCCGATGGACACAAAGATTAAATGGGAGATTCTGGATGAATCTCATGATACTCTCTTATTCTCTTCATTCAGACATCATGACAGTGTACCAGAGTTTGAAAGCTTAGTATTGATGGCCTGGAATGGAGAGGGACATAATGGAATACGTGGCAAAGTTCTTAACCTATTAGCAGGTCAAGACAGAGTATTAGAAATCAGTAGGGCCATTGTAGCCTTTGATTATCTTATAGTGGAAATAAGGAAACATCGCGATGGGTTTCGCGGTGGGGTTGCCCAGGATAGTGGGCCAGTATGAGTTGGTTTGGGTCATCATGGACCAGTATTTAAAGTGAGTTCATTTCTATCAGTAAGGATAAGTAATACAACTGGTCAGTTTTCAGACCTCTTTGTGAAAGAGGTAGTGTACCTTCATGGAATTCAAGGTCTATCTTATCAGACGAGGACTCTGTTTTTACTTTTAGGTTTGGGGAAGGTGGTAGAAGGAAATGAGTATATAGATGGAATTCAGTACAGTTCAATATCCTCAGACTGATGGTAAATCAGAGAGAGAAAGAGAGTTATCCAGTATCGGAAAGGTACCTTATGAGATGAGGTATGTTGAAGAATTTTTATCACCCGTTTATTGGAATGAAATGGGTGAGGTGTTGATTTTGGATTCTTATGTAGTTCAGGGGATCATTGAGATTATTAGAGGTTAGAGCTTGGATGCTCACTTCTCAGAGTAAATGAAAAAGTGTTACTGAATTGAAATATAGGAACATGGAGGTCCAAGTAGAAGATTGTATCTTCCTTAAAGTATCACCATGGAAAAAAAAGGGTGAGGAAAGGGCAAGTTAAGCCCTAGATTAATATGACCGTTTGAATACTGGATAGGATCGGTCAGGTTGCCTTTGGGTTGACCTCAGTTTTGGCGCTGTCGGTTGTGTACAGTATATTTATATTTTCATGTTGAGGACATGGGTTAAAAGAAACTCATGAGTTGAGTTATGAGAATCTAGGGATTGAGGCTAAGTTATCATGTAAGGAATTCCCGATCCAGATATGAGGCAGAAAGAATAAGGTTCTTAAGAACAAAGAGTATCTTGAGTTAAGGTAATGTTACAGAAACAGTGAGGTCGAGGGAACGACCTGGGAACTGGAATCAGTTGTGCGGAATTCTTATTCCGGGCAGTTCAAATAAATTTCGAGGACGAAATTTCTGTGAGGAGGAGATAGTTGTAATGCCCCAAATTTCCTAATAAGTTTTAGGACCTTGATTAGGAGGCCGAGAGGGCCATAATTGATTTATTATGTGATTAAATTATAATATTCATGTTTAGGTGTATTAAATATGCATGTAAACCCATTTTTTCTTAATTGGGTGATTTTCATATTTTTGGCCATTTCAGGCATATTTGGCATATATGGGATATGTGTGTGGTGCTTTATTATTATTTGGTTATGATAGGGTTACTCAGCACGAGACGATCCTAAGAGGTAAGCTAGTGGAATAGTCACAACGGGATTTATTCTTGACTCGGAGTGAGTTAAGGGGTATTTAACATTACCGGATTATTGGGTAATGGGAATAAGTATTTGATGATAAATTGGGAGTTAGTAAGATCAGGGGAAAATTCTGGAGGTTTTGATTATTTTGCCCTGGGGACGTTTTTGGGACCCCGAGCATTAGGATTTGTTTGAGGATACTTAAGCTTGAAGTAACCTGTTAAGAAATAAAAAGAATGTTTAGTAAGTTCTCTCTCCCTCAAAGTTCCATTTTCGTCTCCCGATCACATTTTTCAAAGGAAACTTGAGTTCTAGGACTCAAATTCAAGCGAGGATCGAGGCATAGCGATTCTAGGGAAGATTAGAAGTTTATTAGCCGGAGTATTTAGTTGGGAAATAACTCAATCGGAGGTAATTCAAGTTTTAAGTTCTAAGTTTTTAAAGTTTTTAAGCTTGAATTGGATTTTGTATTTTGATGAGTTTTTGGATGATTTGAGACTTGGGAGTTTTGTTTGTTTTGGATCATGGGGATGTTTGGGAACTTTGATTTTTGAATTTGGAGATGTTTGGATAGGTTTTTAAAAGGAGAAATTGAGGTTTTGGCTGGGTTTCAAGGTGGGGCCGCGGCCTTGTTCTTGGCCACCGCGGCCCAAGCTAGTTGCAGGTGGGTGGTGGAGCTGAAGGGACTGGGGGTCGCGGTGCTTAGGAAGGAGGGTCGCGATGCTTGGTGCAGGTGCCTGAGGCTAGAGCCTCTGTTATGGCTGGGGGCCGCGGCTAAAAGAGATGGGGCCGCGACACTCAAGGGCATTTATGGCCGAAGTGATGTTTTGATCATGGGAACTCAAACCTTAGGCCTGAGGATCGTTCCTACTACCCAGTTTAGTGGGATTGAACGTCCTGGAGGCTAGGTCTTGGTTCTGGGATTGGGTTTTAGAACTTAAACTCATTGGATCACCGTTTATGGTTGTGACTAGGTTATTTCTAGGGGCTTGGAATCATGATCTAGCTTATGGCTCATTTTTTGGTAACCTGTGCTTGGACCAAAGGTAAGGAAACTGCTCCCTGTATATGACATGCATGGTTATTATTGAGGCATGTCGAGTTTAAATGTGATGCTTTTGGTGCACGAGAAACATGTGGTTAGGGCATGCCATGAATGTTAAATATGAGATGGATTAGAGCTTGAGTCTCTATGTTTGTTCATGATCCTAATTATGCTAGCAATTATTAAGAAAGCATGTTGAACGCTCTATATTCGGATATTTGACATATGATATATGGCTGGTGGCATTGCTTACTTGTGCATGGCACTGACTTACTAGTCAGAATCAGCATTGGTGTCAAATACGTCTGTGAAGCTGTGACTTACTAGTCAAGTTCAACAACGGTATTGAGCACTGGTCGTGTGTTACTAACCTAAGAGTCAGGAGCGGCATAAACGTCATGAACGTAGACCGATAAAAGATTAGATCTAATCGACATCTACATTGAATGAATCATTATGAGCATTAATAATGGACCGACCCTAAGTTCGATGAAAACTAAAAGTGCTTGCCTAGTTCTATGACTAGTTACTTAGAGCCGGGGCCAGAAGGCTCAGGTGACCGTATCGTCACATGGCTAGAGGGAACGGAACCCACAGTAGTGACTCTATGGTCACTTGATTGGTTTGCATTGGTGACTTGCTTATCAATCACTTATTATGTTCAAGCTAGTGACATGATCACTTATTTGTAAAGGGAACGGAACCCAGCTTAGTGACTTTTACTCTTCTATTTAGGGCTATAAGCCCAGCAAGGTTATCGGAACCACCAATGTTAAATCACTTATCTGATTAGGATTGACTTGATAGTCATCCACTAAGGAGGGCAGGATTTCTTATCCTGAATACCCCATCGTTATTTGAACTTATTTGCATGTGTGATTAAGGCTATTATTTTTAGGCATGCACTTTATGATTTGATGACATGATATTATTGATCATGAGCATATTGAATTTTCTTGCTGGACTTCGGCTCACGGGCGGTTTGTGGTGCAGGTAAAGGCGAAAGAAAGTTGGACCATCCTTGAGTTGGAGAGTTTAGGTGACGATGTGTACATATACGGCTGCTTGATCGCCACGGCTGAGGTTTGAAAGAGGAACTAAGGTTAAACCTTGTTTTGCTGCTTAGATCGGCTAGTTGTAAACATTTTCTTGTAATTATCCTTTAAATTATAATTTTGGGATCCCAATGTATACAGTAAACGTTTTAGTGAAATGTTATATCTTAACTAAAATTTGTAATCCCTAAACTGCTAATCATTCTTAGTTACACGATTATGGCCAAATGACTCGATTAGCCAGTTTAGCACTGTTTAAAAGGCGCACCGTAACGGTCCCTGGAATTTAGTGCATTACAACCTACCTCAAAATGATCAACACTATATTAATCGTTTCAGAAAGGGGCAACCTGGAGGACACTTTTTTATCTGAGGCCACCTGAGCCTCGGAAAATTCTTGCAATTGAAAATGTGCAGCCTGAAGGACCATTTGTCCCACCAAGGCAGCCCGAGTAGCCCAACTTTCCTGCTAGACCACCTCCTAGTGCCCCTTGAGCAGAAAGCCAAAATGTTGGAGGGCGATCTAGAGGAAACAACATGTTTAACAAACTTGGTAGCCGAGGACATGCCTTACGGAATGTCCTCGACCAGGTCAGGGAGGACGATGGGTCAAATTCTGTAGGACCCGTGGCCCCATTAATCCAACCAAAAATTGCAAACAAAAGCTGCTCATCTGGTCACTCTTGCCATTTAGGCACAATTAGATGTCTTAACTCAGATGGTTCAGGAGATAATAGCCCCAATTGTAACGACCCAAATTTTCAAGACTCGATAATGTAGAAATATAAATGTTTTCATTTAACAAAATGTCTCAAAAACCCATAGAAAAAAAACTTTTAAAAAAAAGTCGTATGGCCATACTTAACATTTAGTTACAAACATGTTTTATAAAGATTAGAGTGAGCCTAGTTTAGGAAAATTACACAACATTTCCAAAAATAAAAAGGCTTCCCAAAAGGTCGGTCCACGTGTACATTTGCAAGGAAGACTCCAGCGCTCACTGCTCTGCCTTGCCCTTGCTCTTACCTACAACATGAAACAACTAGGTAAGCGAAAACGCTTAGTAAGATCAACTTTCAAACAAAGCAGATAGAGAAATAGGGATCCGGACCCTACACAATCAATTTCAAGAACGCTAAAGCGTCCTGGCAAACTTATGGTCATGCCTGATAACCAAGGATAAATTAATTCATATCTAGATAAAAATCCTGCACTTAGAAAATCCCAGAACAAGCAGATATATTATATCTCAACTAATTCTTATCAACAATTA
Organism: Humulus lupulus; assembly: GCF_963169125.1. Taxonomy (NCBI): domain Eukaryota; kingdom Viridiplantae; phylum Streptophyta; class Magnoliopsida; order Rosales; family Cannabaceae; genus Humulus; species Humulus lupulus. The sequence goes on along the minus strand of NC_084794.1, from coordinate 104,492,423 downwards.
TATCCTTGCACTCAGAAAATCCCAGAGCAAGAAGATATATTATATCACAACTATATCTTACCAACAATTATATCCCTGCACTCAGAAAATCCCAGAGCAAGAAGATATATTATATCACAACTATATCTTACCAACAATTATATCCCTGCACTCAGAAAATCCCAGAGCAAGCAGATATATTAAATCACAATATAATTCGAGACCAACGCTCGACAATTTCCAACAATTCATGCGTAACGCGCCCTCCAACATAATTGCTAATCTAGCCAATAAATATTCTCATCAAGGGTAACTATCGTGTTACCTAGGGCATCGCTACTTATTCAAGAGTGTAATCCAATTTACACGGTTTTACGGAGACTTCTATGTTAATCAGTGGTGCTGGTGAGCAGTTGCCCCTAGGGTGTTCAGCCTCACTCAATCTTGGAAACCCCTGGTATCTCTAGGCACTCTCACTGAATGGCCAATATTCACGGCTACTATCCGGGAATAACTTATCAGAGCACTTGCTCGGATTCTAACCGTCCAATGATTAAGTAAGCATGAGGGCCCCTAGGTCCCATTTATCTTGGCGCCCCTAGGTTTAACCAGCTTATCCTCATCTCATGGCCACCCGTCGCGGTAATGAACCAGACATAAATAAAATCAAGCAGTGTGACGGGGATCAACCGTCTAGGATATGACGGACTTCTACCGTTCATATTTTCTAAATCAGCACTCACTAGACTAACGTCTCTAAGCAACTTTCTATGACAGCCTATATATATATGCATGTATCCCTATACTAACATACAAGACAATAATCATTTCATGTTGCAGCCATACAATATAAGTTGACTTACTTGGAGTCCTTAGCGCTCAGCAGGTTTTCACCCTCCAACGTTCAGTCCAGTTACGCTTAGCCAATACTGTAGTTATCCATAAAGTATACTCGGATTAATTATGGCACTCATAATTCATTATTATTATTATTTTGGGCAGTTAGGTCATTTTGATAAAAGTCATTTGTAAGGATTTATAATCCTTATTTGGTTTTAAACCTATTAAGGAAAGTCATACAAAATATTCGAGACTAAACCCTAAGTCTCGGGGAGACCTATCCTAAGGTCTCGATACCTAGGCTCGGGTATCACAATGGTATTTCCCCACAACCCGCTAAAAATCTTATTCTTTCAAGGTATTGCTATTAACCCGCACTTTCGACTAGTCGGTTAAAATATGTAAGATTTTAGCCGGTATTACATCTAGAAAATACAAATAAATTCCTTAATTATTTTTAAATAAAATAAACTCTTTAAATTTTCCTTTTAGTTTTCTTAAGGTTTTAATATCTAAAAACCGATTTAAGAAAATTGCCTAATTTGTCTTAATTAGGAAAACCGTTATAAATTTCTCATCTTGACTAATTAATTTTCCAAAAGCAATTAATCAATTTTTTACTTACTAGAAAAATAATTCATTTAATTATTTTATCAAAATATAGGGTTTTAAACCCTCTTTTAATTTATTAACTATTAATAAATTAAATCTCTTATTTTTAGAAAGAATAAAAACTCTTTAATAAAAATAATTCATTTAAACTCAAAGGGGTAATTTTAGTGAAAATATGATTTCAAGACTTACCAATTTATATCTTGAAATAAGCAAAATTTTACTTTTTACCTTATGTTCCAAAATCTCATTTTTACACTAAGTGTGAAAAACCTATTTTTCACATTTTTAACTACATACTTCGTTAGCTCACAACTTGAAATTTACCTACCCAATTGTTACCAAAATTTTCCAATTCCATTTTTGTTATGCCATTTAGGTCTTTGTAAAATCTTAGGTCAAAATGAGCATTTTTGATTGGTGAAATCATTTTCCAACAATGAGGTAAAAATGACCTTATTTTCAAGCCCTTATTTTTTCCAAACTTTGACAGTAAATAACTTTCAAACCGTTCAATATTTTCTTACCAAATTTTACAGTGGAATAATAAGTTATGCCAGCAATATGTCCACAAAAGTTTAGAAAAAACTGGGTTCATTTGCCCTATACAGTGGCTGTCCAAACTTGGTTCCGAAAATAAGAATACGAAAAAACAGTTTTTTACCTAAACTTTGAAATAGCATAACTTACTCATTTCTAAACATTTTTTAGTGTTTCAAAAGCTCAATTTTATGTACTCAATCTCAACAACATCACAGTACAATTTAATTTTACAAAACCAATATACAGTGGCTGCTTGACCCCTTGGAAGTCACAGCTTAAAACATGTTTTGTTTTAGGGTATCCTACAAAACCCTTGGGGGTTTTGGTTCCCATTTTCATAAATCAATACACATGCATCATAAAAATTATTAAACAACTACCATAACCTTATTACATCACCAACAAGAAACTCTAAGCATTAAATATACAAAATAATGCTTAAAACTAAAAACCCTACAACAAAATCATCAAAAGTAAACTTTTTACCTCTTTGGTGTTCTTGCTTAAGGTTTTGACCTTCCTATTAGCTTTGGCTCCTCCAAAACCTTTCTAAAACCCTAACCAACTTCCCCCAACAACATAGGTGATTAGCTATTTGAAACTCTATGATTAGAACTTGACAAAATTCTAGATTAATGAAACCTTACCTTAGGGAAAACCCTTCCTAGACCAAGACTTAGCTTCCAAGTTTCTTTGGTGTTCTTGGGGTTGAAAATGGAGAGAACACTTGAGAGAGTCTTCAAAAATCAGATGAGAGTGAATGAGGGAGGGAGAGTGGTCGGATTTGGGGGTTAGAATGGCTCACACAACTCTTCAAAATATCACAAAACACTTGAGTGCTTTTCTACCCACTTGTCCACTTGACTTCTTAATTAAATGGGAGTTAAAATTTATAAAATTGGGTTCACACCACTCTAAAATAGCACATGGCCGGCCACCCTTTTCCATATATGTGATCATTAATTTTTTTTTTTTATAAAGGTTAATAAAGGTTTCATAAGAAGAAAAGTCCAAATTGGCTTTTGACACCTTTTTCACTCTTATTAAGTTTTAAATCACCAAACTTAACATTAATTAATTAAATTTAATGTCTCTCACATTTAATTTAATTAATCACATAATAAAATTTAACCTAAGGTCCATTCATGGAATAAAATTCCCTATTTCGGCAAAATTAGGCATTTACCACAAAATGCCTTAAAATTTCCATTTTCTTTTAGGTTTATTATTTTTGACCAAACTGTAACTTTTATGAATGTATTTTATGCCCAAAATATAATTTCCATGATTTTTCATTTTATTTTCCGAGATTTTTACCCGATCAGGGTTTTTGTGTCGGTCCAGGACCGAAAGTCTTATCTTGACTTTTAAAATCACAAAATTCATATTTTGGCTAGCAATAACTCATGGAATACTTACAAACAAAATATAATATTATTTAAAATAATATTCTTAACCCGGGGGAAAAATCCCGACCTGAGTCGTTTAATGGTACCCAAAATCGTAGGACGTTACACCAATGCTCACTGACATTGATTTAGAGAGAAAGAAAGGCTCCCCTTTCTCTGATCGAATTAATGCTCTCACAATTCCTTCCAAATTCAAGATGCCAACTTGGAAGATGTATACTGGCAAGGAAGATCAAGTTTCCCATGTGAACAACTTTGAGATACAGACAGATTTCTAAGGTGTTCTAGAAGATGTACGATGCATGATTTTTTCTTCTACCCTTGCTAACTCTGCTCATCAATGGTTCTTCAAACTAGAGTGTGGGATGGATTAATTCATGGGATGCATTTGTGAGACTCTTTTACTCACAATTCTTTGATGTTCGAACACTACTAGCCGAGCTCAATGACCTTGTTGATATTAAACAAGGACCCAATGAGCCTTTTAAAGACTATGTGCAACGATTTATTCAAGAAGTTGCTCGCTCAAAAATAGTATGCGATGACACCTGACATCTTATCTTCGGTCTGAGAACCGAATCCTCAGACCTGGGAGACGACTGGGGGAGGAGAGCCCCCTCGCCTTAATTGCCTGAGCTGGAGAACCTCAAGCTCCTAAGCCAAGCCTTGGAGAGTAATCTACCGTTAAGGTATCCACGACCTACCCAATGACGAAGACAGGTAACCTCACCTAAAAGGATCTTCGCCTTGAATAGAGCCCTCGGGAGATAATATACTCTGAAGACGTCTATGACCATTCGAGCCAATCATTGTGAGTTTCCACATGTCGAAGGAGAAAATAAGGACAACAGAAATAATATTGATTATTTTCCTTAATTAAAAAAAGTTTTAATTATTCTCTTCCATAAGTAAAATTGTTTTAATGAAAATATCCAAAATTAAAATTATTATGAATTTTAATTTATTAAAATTAATTTTTTTAATTTTATTTTTGAATTAAATTACCCAAATTAAAATTGGGTCTTAGAAACTTTTTGGGTGTTAAAACCCAAAGTTGAATTATTTTAAAAGTTTGTTTAAAATAATTAAAAATGTTGTATAATTCAAAATGGATGTGGAAAATGGTGGCATTGGCTCAAGAAGACTGCATTTGAAGGTTCAAGATCAAGGTGCTCTTCATCAGGCCTTAAATAGTCTAGGTACATTTTCATGTATTTTTTGCAAGTGTTGTAATTTTTCTAGAAATACGCAAAAGTTACCATACCCGCTTTTATGTACTTATTATAAATGTTTGAATGTGATTAAAATGTTTAATATTTTATCATGCATTATAACATGCCATTCATAAACCCACACAGTATGCAATTACTGTGTGTAGAGACATGCTATTAGGAATGTCCTATATTTTTTGTTATATGTTTTTATGTGATAATTCATATAATAATAAATTTAGTCTTAATTAGTCAAGATGGTAAATCAAAATTAAAGTTGTTTAATTTATTGTTTTAATGAAAAATGTTTTATTAAAATAAAAATGATATTCTCTTAATTAAAGAAAAGTTAGATTAGAATTAAGGGCATAATTATTTTTTTTCTTAATTGGATTAGTAATTATTAGAATATCATTTGGTAAAAATAATTAAATTTATTTTTACAACTAAATTGAAAAATATTGATTTTGTGAAAAACACACTTTTCCAAAATAGTGAGTGGGAGAGGGAGTTATGACATTAAGTCCTATGGTCTCCATTATTGGTTGAACACCGAGAGGCATAGAAAGGGCCTCATGTCGCCTTTGTTTATGGCCTCCCTAAGGAAAGTTTTCCGAATATGTTTATTTTATCTCAAGGTTGACTTCTCTTATAAGAATATAATTAGTGATGTCTTTCAAGTTTGATTGACCCTAAGGCACTCTCTTGAGTTAAGTCATTCATTGAAAACAATGGGCTACACTCCAAAGGTGTATGTAGGCTTTCGAACACGACTAGTGCATCTTGACCAAACTAGCGGTAGTTCATAAGTCAAAAGAGAAAAAGACGTTTTTAAGTTTTCACTTATGAAATTGAGATTTGTCTCAAAATTAATTTGGAGTTAGTCTGACCTACCCCAAGGCAGTCCATTAATTTAGAAATTAATTTATCGTGGATTAGTATATATTTTATGTGTTTTTAAATGTTGTATTCATGCATCATGTTTACTTTTCCAAATAAAATATGGTATTTATTATATATTTTAATTCATTATATTTTATTTATTTATTTCCAGCAACAATGGTTAGTTCTCTTAATTCTAATAAAAAACCTCGAAATGTGAAAGAACCAGTGAATTCTCGTGACGACTACCTAAGTACTTTTCATTTAGACTTCAACAATCTTGAAGTTTGGTACAGAAACATACACATAGTTTTGAGTGAACTAAAAGTGTATGATGCAATCATTGGTGTGGCTCCATATGAGCCATAAACTTTATCTGATTATGATAGTCATAAAAAATGTGCGGATCGGATGAGATCTGATCATTTGGCTCGTCATTGCATACTAAAGACTATGCCTGGCGATATTAAATCGAGATATGTGAACCTTAGATCTACATATGAGATATGAGAATTGATCGAAAGAGATTCTTTTGATCATTTGAGAAGTTTGCAAGAAGAAAGGGTAAATATGATTTACTCATCTCCTTTTAATATATTTGAATAGTTGATTCAAATTTTTATGTCACAAAAAATATTTTTATCTTATTTCTAGGAACACATTATTCAAGAAAATAAAAGAATGCAAAAGAGAAACAAGAAAAGGATTGCAGATTGGTAGACCAATAGATAACTGACATGGAAATTAGTTCTAGAATTTTTTCTAGAAACCATGTTTTTAGATTCCTATATTTGATGAATGAAAAAGTTTAATATTTCTTTTGAATAATAAATTCAGTTGTTATTTTTGAAATATACTTGTTCCACCTATTTCATCAATGAGTATAAATGATAGTTATGAATTATTCATTATTGTAAAAATCAGAGATTTAATAAATAAGACATTTTATTCCAACCATAATTAAGTGAAACATATATGTGAATTATTTTTTAGATTGACTTGTAATTAATTAGACACATAAAATAAATAAAAGACAGTCTTTTATCGGAACAATTCATTGGTTCTCTCCCTGTTTATATAGTCTGTTAATTAAAGTTAACCAAAAGACCTTTCTCATATAAAGGCTAAAAAATCACATAATCATTTAGTTAATACATAGAGATGTATGTTGGACCTATTAATATTCAAAGCTAAAAGAAATAATACATTGTAAGTCAATATTGGTTGCCATTTATTTTAGATATGTTTAATTTTGATTGAATGCAAAAAAAAAAAAAAAATTCTAGAAATTTTTATGCAACATTCATAGTAAAGTCACTTAAAGACTTGTTTGATCTAAGCAAAAGGAAGTCTAAAACTCGAATTTGGAATTCAAGTAATTTGCATGTGAATTTGGAATTCAAACCCAACTCACATACAACTAGAATGCTAAGCAAAATTAGTATTTTAGAAATGGAATATAATCATATTAGATAAGATTAAATAGACAATGAGTGATCATTATTGTCTTTATTATTTCTATAATTTTAACAATTGTTATACTCTGTACATGTTTGATTGAACATCAAAGACTTAGAAGTTGGGATTCACAAGTGGTTATGTGAATAAATTGATTTTTTTTTCATGAAGTCATTTAGTGAAACAATTTAATAATCATAAGAGATTACAAAAGAGTTTGTATCTCTTTAATGCTACTTTAATGAAGCATGATTATTATAATCACTATATTTTCTAGTTAAGTTGTACTAAAAATAATGACTGCATGTCAAGTAAGCAAGTTACTGATAATTAACAATGATAAAACCGAAGAACATCACAAATTATGTAAAGCATTATTGAAGTGGGAGCATTAGTTAGTAACTACTCCATTACAAATGTAAAGATAGTTAAATTGTGTGTAACACAATCTAACTATACTTCATTCACATACTAGTATGAAATGAAAAGTTTTTGCGGAAAACAATGGTTGAAACAAAAGTTCATTGAACATCAGTTTGAACATCTGGATTCTTGAACATCCAACTAAAGTTCATTGAACATCAGTTTGAAACAAAATATTCAAGATGAAGAGGAGAAGAGAGGAAAGTACAGACTTTTCAAAGTTAGGTTAATAGCCTAAGGCTATGAATAGAAAGAAGAATTTATTTCTTGAATAAATATCTTCTACTGTAATCAAACTTAAATCTGTTTACATACTCTTATCCACTGCTTTATGCATGGATTATGACATTAATTTAAATGGATGTCTAAGTAATCTTTACTGAATTGCAGACATGACAAAATCATTTGAAGATCTCGACCAGAAAGATTCTGTTGTGATTCTTATTCTTAATATTGAGAACATACTAATCATTGGGAATGATATAGAGAAATCATCAATAGAAAAGAAATGGTTAGTTGAACATTTCTAAATATTAGATATAGAAAATCCAAGAATGTTCTATACATTCAACAAAATAGAGATTGAAAGAACAATCATTTCGCACTGTCTCAAGCGACTTATATAGATGAGAAGCTTAAATGCTTTAGTTTACCAAAATCCAAGAAAGGCTTTTTTGCCTTTATGGTCAGGAGGATGCATTATCTTAATAATAATGTCAATGTATTCTTTTACTAGAAAAGGAGGACATGAGACAATATTTCTACAACTCAGTGATAGACTGTTTAATGTATTGAATGCTATGTTTTCGAATTGACATTTGTTAAACAGTGGGAATAGTCAGCAGTTGTCAATCCAATGATGGATTGAGTCATTAAATAATTATAAAAACTTAATTTTGAGTATCTTAAATAGAATAGAGATTATATGTTTATGCATTTAGGCAATGACCTAAAATCCCAAAGGATGAACTGATTTTAGAAGAACTAATTGATTTAGTTAAGTCCCTTGTCATTCTGGAAAGATTTTTCAGATTAGAATAAACTACTAATATCTCATTGCAAAAGAAATGAAGATACAACTATTCTAGAAGAACTAGGAATCATGAGAGGGTAAAGAACATGAAATGAAGTATCATTTAATTCAAGACAATTTAAAATAATTGATGTAATGATCTTCAAGATAACTTCAAAACAGTTTTTTACAAAACTGTTACAATGACTTTCTTAGACAAATTCGGCCAGAAGAATGTGATTGACATATTAAAAGAGATGCCTTAATTTGTTTTAGGGCAAGTGGGAGATTGTTGGGAATAGTTCCCTTAAAGCAATTGTAGTTGAAAAATGTTTTAAATGAAATAAATAATTGAATTGAATATATGTTATGTTATTTTATAATATAATGTAATATTATATTATTTTATAATATAATGTTTCAGATTAAATAAATGTGACAAAGGGTGTCACATATTGTAACATATAATAGAGTGTTACAATATTTAGATATATGTGAAATATCTAAATATGTTACATATTTGGTGTTACAACTTCAGCCACAAATTTGCAACTTCCAAATATTGCCCATTATTGTGTACATTTGTTGTTACACAATATTAAGATGAATTTCTTAAATCCATATGTGAAATGGCTGTTAGAGATATGATTTTAACCCCAATAATGTGTTTTTGGGGTTATAAAATCAATTGGGAGGGCATTGGCACCGTTTGGAAAAACAACACATTTTTGTATGCTGAAATTGGTTAGTGGCCACGACCATAGGATGTTGGTGGTTGCAGCCTGGGGAACAGAGGCTAGTGGCCACAGCAACTGATGTTCCTGGCCACGACCATAGGTGAAAAACTGACCAAGTTTTTTCCAACCTTTTTGAACGGATCATAAAACCAAAATAACTCCCAAATCTAATTTTTAATTCCATAAACATCCAATTAATCATTGGTAGCAGCCATGGGGGTTGGTGGAATTTGAAATTCAAATGGTGTCTCTAAACTCTATAAATAGGAGCCTATTGCTCACTTGTAAGACACAACTTTTCTATCCATTAGAGCACTTGGCTAGAAAACACTTAGAGACTTGATTATTCCATAAAGAATTTCCAAAATTTGTGAGAGATCCCTTAGTGCTTGAGTTAGGGTGAAATAAGCTTTTGGACAAAGGTTTCAAACCTTGTTCAAGTTGGTGATCCCCAACACTCTTCACTTTGGTTGTGTGAGAGAGAGTACTTTGTTCATTGTTCATTGTTCTTGTTCTTGTTATTTTATTCTATTGCTTTTTATCTTCTTCTATTATTCTCTATTTACTCTTTTATTTGTATCTTTTGTTTTAGAGTTTTAATCTCATCTATAATTTTCATTCCACTACTTCTAATTTATTTGTCATAGAGTTGTATTTCTATTTCTATTCTCTTCTACCTCTTTATATATTTACATGCATCTTTTGTTATAGAGTTGTAACATTATTTAATCAATAATTATTTATATGTAATATTTTGTCTAGAGTTGTAATTTTCTTACTAATTTCCATTGAGGCAAATTACATTTTTCTAACACTCAAAAGCTTAACCTTTGTTTGTTTCAAAGGAATGTGAGACTATCAAGATCAAGAATCAAGACCTAGTGAGGTTGGATAGGTTTGACGGGTCCAATTTCACTAGATGGCAAGACAATGTGAGATTGCTTTTGACCACTCTCAAAATCGCCTACATTCTAGAGTCCACTCTAGAACCTCTCCCAATGCCATCCAACAAGGACACTCCCGAGGAGGTGGAGAAAAGAAGGAAGAGGGAGGAGGACAATCTCCTTTGTAAGGGTCATATCCTCAACGCCCTTTCTGATAGGCTCTATGACCTCTACACCGAGACCAAACCAACAAAGGAGATATGGGATGCACTTGAGACAAAATTTAAGGCGGAAGAGGAAGGTACCAAAAGGTTTTGATATCTCAATATTTTGATTTCAAGTTTTTTGGACATAAACCAATTTTTCATCAAATACATGAATTGCAAATAATTGTTAACAAAATGAATGTTTTGAAGATTGAGCTTACTAAGGACTTTCAAGTTGGTGCTATATTGGCTAAATTACCACCAACTTGAAAGAGCTATTGGAAAATAATCCTTCATAAAAAATAAGGACTATTCTTTGGAGGAAATCCAAAAGCATATTCGAATCAAGGAGGAATCGATATGTAGAGATAAACTTATGGAGGGGTCTAATGAAGAGACTTCTAAAGAAAATGCGGTGTCACAACCAAAACATCCCAAAAACAAAGGGAAAGGCAAGAAGGGTAACGAGACATCCTTGGGTCCAAGAACAAACCCAAACAAGTTTAAGGGCGAGAAAGATCCCTGCTTTGTGTGTGGGAAAAATGGTCACTAAGCTAAAGAGTGTAGGCATAGAAAAGACCAACAAGGACCTAAGGTAAACGCTGCTCAAGAGGAAAACATAGTTGCTACCCTTAGTGAGGTGAATGCGGTCCAAGGCAAGGTGAAAGGGTGGCGGTAAGATACATGTGCCACCGTCCATGTCACCTATGACAAATCATTGTTCAAGACCTTTGAAGAGTCAAAGGGAAACCATGAGATTGAAATGGGTAATGAGGACAAATCCAAGGTACTTGGAAAAGGTACCATTGAATTCTTTTTCACCTCCGGCAAGAAAGTTACATTAGTGAATGTACTTTATGTTCCCGAAAAGAGTAGAAACTTGGTAAGTGGTGATTTGCTTGGTAAGACCGGCATTAAAGCCATTTTTGAGTCCGGTAAACTTATTCTTACCAAATCAAATGTATTTTTGGGAAAGGGGTACTTGTGAGGGTATGGTTAAGTTGTGCACCAATGATGTAACTTTCAATGTTATCAATAAAAATTCTAATTCAGCCTATATAGTTGAGTATGATTCTTTATTTTTGTGGCATCTTAGACTATCTCACATAGGTTTTTCAACCATGAAAATAGTAGTGAAATGTGGTATGATTGCATGCAATATTAAAAACTATGGTAAGGCAAAAATGATTAAGAAACCATTTCCTAGTGTTGAAAGATCATCTAATTTACTAGATTTAATCCATAGTGATCTTTGTAAATTAAATGGTGTTTTAACTAGAGGTGGTAAAATGTATTTTCTTACTTTTATAGATGATTTTAGTAGATATACCTATGTGTTTCTTTTAAAGCATAAAGATGAAACTTTTGCTCCTTTTAAAGTAAATAAATTAGAAGTTGAAAATCAACTTAAAAAAGAGATTAAGGTGCTACAAAATGATAGAGGAGGAGAGTACTTCTCTAATGAATTAAATACATTTTGTGAAGAAAATGGTATAATTCATGAGTGCACCACACCTTATACACCACAACACAATGGTATTGTCAAAAGGAAAAATAGGACTTATAAGGAGTGATAAATTCTATGTTGGTGTTTTCTAAGTTAAATTTCAATTTATGGGGTGAAGCATTTTTAACCGCTTTATCACATTCTTAATCGAATACCGATGAAGAAAAATGAGATATCTCCATATGAGTTATGGAAAAGAAGAAAACCCAACATAGGGTACTTCAAAGTGTGGGGGTGTCTTGCATATTGCAAGAAAAATGAACTTAATAGAACAAAGTTAGGTTCAAGAGCCATAAAGTGTGCTTTTGTTTGTTATGCCAACAATAGTAAAGCTTATAAGCTTTTAGACTTAGAGTCTAATGTTGTGATTGAATCTAGAGAAGTTGATTTTTTTTAGAACATGTTATGTGACAACAGTTCTCAAGTTTCAAAATGTCTAAAGGAGAATTTGTTATATGAGAACAATTCTCAAGCTTCTACATCCAAAAATGATTCTCAAAAGAATGTAAATCAACCCTTTGAACTTAGAAGAAGTCAAAGGCTTAAAAAGGAGAAAAATCTAGTAGTTGATGAGATAGATTCTCAACAAATTTCATTCCACATCGTAGAAGGAAATAGAGAGGAAGTCATTAGGAAAATTCCTATTGTACTTCTAGTTTACGATGATCCTAAGACTTATAAAGAAGCTATGCAATCGATAGATAATGTATTTTGGAAAGTGTTATCCCAAAAATTTGAAAAGAATGATCTGGCTTGGCAGTAGCCCAATACATCAGTTAAGAAGTTGGACTGCTTGAGAGATGCATAGTCAAGTCAAATACACCCGACCGAGGAGAATATTTGGTCTAAGGAGTGCTTGGCTCAGACCCCAGTTCGAAGACCCAAGTGATTGGTTTGAATCCAAGTCCAAGGAACTTAAAGGAGGGGTTTGGATTTTGGCTCAAGGGATAAAGGCAGGAGGTCCGATCGAACCTTAGCTTGGGAGCCTCTCAAACATTTGGCTCGGATGTGTCCAAGGTAAGAAGGCTAAGGGAAAGAGGTCCCATGCAAAGATTGGGACTTAGATTTCAGTCAAGGGAAGGCCACGTAGTGTCCGATCGGACATAGTTGAAGATGCTAAAGGGAGAGATGCCTCGGACTTGTCCGAGGTGAAGTGCCAGTTAGGGTGGCTTGGACCACCTTGGTCCGAGGAGAAGGTCATCATGTCCGATCGGACATGTCATGGAGGAGGTTGCCTCAAAGTTGTCCAAGGAAAGAAGCCAAGAGAATTGCCTCGGACCTACCCGAGGTGAGGTGCCAAGGGAGTTGGCTCGGACCACCTTGGTCCGAGGAGAGCCAAGCTTGCATGTCCTTTGGTACAAGGAGAGCTTGAAGGAGTAATCAACATGCATGTGAGACTACGTCAAAATCCCCGGAACGACTTTGGCAAGAATTGGTCTAAACACCCGGGAATCTCTCACTCCTTACTTAAATTGAGGAATCAGTTGTATTTTAAATATTTCTTGTAATATAAATATAAGATGAATAATAAAATATCCCTATCTAAAGGGGATATCAGTTGAGATCCCAGGCCTATAAATAGAGGGTTGGGAGGATCGTAACAAGACTTTTGGAAAATTGAGAGTTAACCTGTGTCTAGAGAGAGAAAGTGTGTTTTTCTTGAGAGAACCCTTTTTTGTATTCTGGAATATTTGCATTGAAGAAACTCAGTTGATACTGGTTCATCTGATCTTGAGTGTGAATACAGTAATAAAATCTCTAAGTGGATTAGGCTATTATCGACTATCGGGGCTGAACCACTATAAAAATCCCGTGTTATTTATTTTCATTGATAAAAACTGTCTGTTGTCGTTTATATTCTCTTGAAGGCTTGTCGTATTTGACGTTCTCACGTCGTTGGCTAAAATCACAGTCAACAGAAAGAATCCATCAATGATGAGATGGATTCCATTCTTTCCAACAACACTTGGGAATTGGTAGACCTCCCACTGAGGTCTAAGCCAATTGGGTGTAAGTGGATATTTAGGAGAAAATACCACACTGACGGCACTATCCAAACTCTTAAAGCTAGATTAGTTGCTAAAGGGTTTAGGCAAAAAGAGGATATCGATTATTTCGATACCTATGCGCCTGTTGCAAGAACAACTTCTATAAGAATTTTGTTCGCCTTAGCTTCTATACACAACTTGTATGTTCATCAAATGGATGTCAAAACGACATTCCTGAATGGTGACCTCAATGAAGTGGTCTATATGGAACAACCCGAAGGGTTTGTCCTGCCAAAATATGAACATAAAGTATGTAGACTTATAAAATCCTTATATGGATTGAAACAAGCTCCTAAGCAATGGCATGATAAATTTGATCAAGCCATCATGTCTAATGGGTTTAGACATAACAATCGAGACAAGTGTTTGTATTCCAAAACTTGTAAGGGATATGTAATCATTTTTTGCTTATATGTGGATGACATGCTTATTCTAAGTGATAGCATGAAAAAGATAGAAGAAATGAAGAGGTTTCTGTCATCAACCTTCAAGATGAAAGATCTTGGCGAAGTTGACACCATACTTGGTATCAAAGTAAAGAAACATAGTGGTGGTTTTGCATTAGGGCAAGCCCACTATGTTGAGAAAGTATTGAACAAATTTAACCATTTCAAGGTTAAAGATGACAATACTCCATTCGATGTAGAGTCCAAGAACTTTACTTAGCTAGTTAGATAGTAGTAATAGTATTAGTTATAGTATGTTTATTACTGTGGATTTTGGTTCAAGCCGGGACTTAGTAGGACACTCGTAGCTACACTTATAGATTTTATAAGTTTAACCTATAGTTTAAGAATATTAATTATAACATAAGGTTTGATTAATATAGCTGATTATAAAGATGATATTTATTATACTATAAGGTTTAGATAGAACTAATAAGGTCATGACACTTATCATGTGCATGTTTATTGGGAAATTAAGTATTTTTGAGGAATAGTTTTGTAAGAGTAATATTTGAAAACCCTAGAATCTGCCAGCAGCTTTGAAATCATTATAGGACGTAGTCAAAGGTGTTTACTCAATTCAAATTAGGCTGAAAAAGTGCAATTACGTGTATAATATTTCAACATATGCCGATATATCGCAACTCTAAGGGGTGATATATCGACACTCAGGGAATACGAAAAACACGTAACTTTGCACGAACGTTTCGACGAGCCTCGTGAATATAAGCCCAGGCGATATATCGCCTACCATGGGCGATATATCAGCTCCAGGGCAATATTTTTTAATAATTTTGAAACTGAGCTCAATTCAATCCATAACCTCTTAGCAAGACTCATAATCTTTTTGACTGAGTCTCAAACCTCTGCTGAACGAATATTCAAATGTTTTTCAATTAAATAGTCATTATTTTATTCACGCTAAAAGAAAGATCTTTTCATTCTTGAACTCTATAAATAGGACCTAGTACCCAGCCATTTCTTTCATTCTTCAGGCTGCATTCAGAGCCTTCAAGCAGCTAGGTTTACTTTAGAGTGTTAAACACTTGGGTTGGGGTTATAAGCTTTATCATCTTAAGCTTATTAAACACTTGGGAAGTAAGGTTAATAGTTTGTTTTTCGATATCGAGGTGTTGTTCGGCTATAGTGCATTCAAAGGTATTCCTATTCCTAGTTCATTTTTGTATGTTTCATTAGTTTTTATAGTTTTTCTCTACTCAAATCCTAACTCGCTGTTTTTCATTCTTGGTTAGGCATCTAAGTTCTTTGAACTTGAGGTTTCTTGTCGATAAGTATCTTCTCTGTGGTTTAGTTCATTTATTTTCATCTCTTTTCTTTTAGAAGTACTCACCTTTCTATTATTGGTTTTAGGAGTGTTCCAAAATCCTGACCTTCTTCTCACATCCCGGCATTGGTAAGGAAAATATGATAGTTATTATATGCTTATATGATTATGCTATAATATGTTTTTGTATGTTATGATACATATATGTTTTGGGGCTTATAGTTGCTTAGCTAGCAAACCTCATTGTATTTTGAGGCTTATAGTTGCTTAGTTAGCAAACCCCAATGTTTACCATGTACATGGGTTAGAATTATGATATATGTTTATAGTATATGTTTTATGTTTATAGTTTATGTTTATGTTTATGTTTCATGCTTTTAGTAGATTTTCCTTGCTGGGCATTAGGCTCATTCCTTTATTTTATATCTGCAGAAAAATAGTTATGGCAGAGGGAAGATTCTTGGCACCTTGGGATTGTGTATTGAGGAAGAATAGATTCGGTGGACTGCGTGAACGATTCGAGGACGAAGTAGTTTTTAGTCATTTCAAATATGTTTTCTATGTATTTTCCGCACCTGATTTTGTAACAAATTTATTTAAGATTTAAGTTATGCTTTATTTTCAAACAATGGGATCCCATATCAAACTCCGAATATTATGTATTTTAACGTTTACTTTATAGTTTTAATAAAGTTATGAATGTTTCATATGAATAGTGTCTATGTATAAGTAGTTTTAATGGTCCAAGGTCTAGAATTAGTTGGGTCGTTACAGTTGGTATCAGAGCAACAGTTCATTCGCATGAAGTTCTCCTCGATACACACACTCAAATCTCTGAATCTGACTGCCAAGTAAGTGTTTAAGTTATAGTTATTATGTTTATATGTATAGCTAACGATTTTAGCCTTTATGTTTTCAGTTAAGAATGAATGGAGCATTAACTTATGAGGATATCTGAGCCATTAAGGCTTTAAAAAGAATTAGAGAACTGAGAAACACCGTAGGAGTGCTAGAAAGAATCACTCGAAGACTACTTTTGTTCCACATGGAGATAGGCCACCTCCAAGAATCTAACCAGATCATGATGAGATCAACGGAGCAATATGTTTTAGTAATTAGACTTTTTAGAGATTATCCTGTTGTGATTGCAGCCTTATAAGAAATTTGGGAGACGATAGATGATGAAGATGAATTGCCGGTAGCTATGAGATATTATTTTCTCATACTTAGGTTCACATCAAAAATGGAATTTCAGTTTACAAATGAACAAAAACATAGAATTTTTACGAATCTTCCTCGAGGGCATTTTGAGGCACAAGACAATGATGACTATGAAGAGATAGATGACAATATGCTAGATGAAGGATCGGATGTAGAAGATCCAGATTTTTAGAATAGATTAGTTTCATTATTTATTTTGTTTATTTGCATTTATGATTGTAAATAGTGAAATATTTTTTTTTCTAAATTAATATCAATGTTATTTTGTTAACATGTATGAGGTTGATTTTTCTTTTGCAATCATAATAAATAATAAAGTAAATAATGACTAAGTTCGGTGAGGGTGGATACAAATCAATGAACCGAGTTTCTATATTGAGAGTTAGGGGGCCATAGTAGTGGGAATGATTTTACTGATCCCAGCCCTCCCTCAATATGGTTAACTTTGGAACAAAGATGAGTTTCGAGCTTGAGAATTGAGTCATATAGGATGATTAGAGACAGACTTAGAAAATAATAAAGATGGCTTATTTTCTAAGTATAGAAACCCACTCTAATAATGAAGAAGGCTTATATAATTTTCATAAGAAATCATAATCAATAGGTCCGAGTTATGTTTGTTTAGATCAAGTTTTTGCCTTAGAGCCTATTAGGGTAAAGTTCTAACATGTTTTTCTCAACTGTTAGAACTCTATTGAAGATGTCGCTCCGAAGGTCTGCTCGCACCAATGGAAATGCCTCCAATGTTGCTCCAGTGAGCAATGAAGCCCCTTCGGTTCGCATAAGGGGAGTACGTGTTACTGCCAACCGTAATGCGCCGCAGCTACCAGTTGACAACACTGCGGAGATTGCCATACTGCGGCAACAAGTTGAGGAGTTACTACAGCAACAACATCAACAGGCTCAGCCTCAAACTCAGTTTCTGCCTCTGCCTCTGCCACAACCACAGCCACAGCAAATGGCCCCAGCACCCGAACAAGTTGGTCCATATAGGGGATGGCCAGTGGAGAACTATGCGCCATATCCAGTTCAGAACATGGAGCCAGTTTATGAGCGGTTTCGTAAGCAACACGCTGCAAAATTTGAAGGGAATACATACCCCTTCGAGGTAGAAGAGTGGCTCATGAATGTGGAGTCAATCCTGATGCACATGAATCTAGGCAACGCAGACTGTATATCCTGTGTTTCGTCTCTGCTCAAGAAAGATGCGAGAATATGGTGGGACCTAGTTCAGCAAACTCATGATGTTGCCACCATGACTTGGACTTGATTTGTGGAGCTGTTCCACAAAAGCTATTACAATTCGGCTGTCATCGCTTCAAGAGTCGAGGAGTTCGCTTGCCTGAAGCAAGGGAGTTTATTCGTGGCAGAATATGCTCGGCAGTTTGACCGATTAGCTAAGTTTGCACCGGAAATGGTTCCAACTGACTATCTGAGGGTGTCTAAGTTCGTTAGAGGACTTCGACTGAAGATCGAGTTTGGGGTTAAGCTAGCATACCCAGGAAATATTACCTATGCCGATGTTCTAGAGACGACAATAGAAGTAGAAAGGCTGCAGGCTAATGTTAGTAAAGAAGAAGCCAGTAAGCCTGAGCCTAGACAGCAGGGTCAACCTCAGAGCAGTCGGAACAACAACCACCACAACAACAACAATCAGTCCAACAATGGTTTGAAAAGAAGGCATCCTGACAATAAGCAGTCTGATTGCGATAAAAGGGCACGAACGAATAATGGAAGTAGTAGGTCGGGTTATGTAGAATACCCACAATGTACTAAGTGCCAGAAGAAACATCCTGGTGAATGTCGGGCAAACACCAAAGGATGTTACAACTGCGATCAAGAAGGACACTGGAAGAAAGAATGTCCCCAGTTCAAGCCAGAGGGAAAAAGAGACGACAAGATGGTTCCTGCCAGGGTATTTTCCTTAACCCAAGGAGAGGCTGATGCTAGCAATAAGGTGGTCACAGGTCAGGTTTCTATCCTCAATAATATATGTTCTATATTATTTGATTCGGGAGCCACTCATTCGTATATCTAGTTAGGAATGATAGAAAAACTAGACAAACCTTGTGAAAGATTTAGAACTAGGTTTGTAATCGAGTTGCCTTCGGGCAAAGTAGTTCTATCATCACGGATAGTACGAGGCATATCGATCAAGATTGAGGACGTAGAACTAGAAGAAGACCTGATAGAACTGGAGATCAAAGACTTCGATGCGATACTAGGCATGGATTGCCTAGGAAGGCATGGCGCAAACATCGACTGCAAATGCAAGAAAGTGACGTTCGAGACTCTCGACGGCCAGGAACTATGCTTCATTGGACAAGTTTCAGGGCTACACACCCCACAAGTATCATCTCTCAAAGCTCAAAGGATGATAGTAAAATGATGTCAAGCATTCTTAGCCAGCATCACAGACGTAGTAAAGGAAACACCGCTAAAGGTTGGAGACGTCCGCATTGTAAGAGAATTCCCAGAAGTATTTCTCGATGACTTACCAGGGTTGCTGCTGACTCGGTAAATTGACTTCACGATAGAATTAGTACCAGGTACCAAGCCTATCTCCAAGGAACCATACCGGATGGCACCTACATAACTCAAGGAGTTAAAGACACAACTACAAGAACTCCTTGACTTGGGTTTCATTAGACCGAGCCATTCGCCATGGGGAACACCGGTTCTATTTGTGAAGAAAAAGGATGGAAGCATGCAGATGTGCATAGACTACCACAAGCTAAATAAGGTGATGATTAAGAATAAGTACCCGCTACCCCGGATTGACGACTTGTTTGATCAACTTCAAGGTGTGACTCTGTTTTCAAAGATTGATTTACGTTCCGGGTACCATCAGCTCAAGGTGCAGGGAGAGGATATTCCTAAGAAAGCTTTTAGAACTCGTTATGGGCATTACAAGTTCTTAATTATGTCTTTCGATCTTACCAACGCTCGAGCTGTGTTTATGGACTTAATGAATAGGACTACTTGGATAAATTCATCGTAGTGTTCAGCGACGACATTTTAGTATACTCAAAGGACAAAGTTGAGCACGGGGAACATTAGAGGTTGATCTTATCACGACTAAAGGAGCATCAAGTCTATGCCAAGTTCAAGAAATTTGAGTTTTGGCTTTCGCAAGTAGCATTCCTCGAGCACATTATATCCAAGGATGGAGTTGCAATAGACCCATCTAAGGTAGAGGCTGTCAAGGATTGGCCAAGACCAAAGAACACATCCGAAGTAAGGAGCTTTCTGGGATTAGCAGGTTATTATCAGAGTTTCATAGTGGGCTTTTCTAAGATAGCCACTCCGCTCACCAACCTGACCCGGAAATAGCAAAGATTCAAATGGACTGATAAATGTGAAGAAAGCTTCCAGTTGCTTAAGGATAATCTTTGCTCAGCACCAGTACTCTGTGTACCGACACCCAACGATAAGTTTGTAGTCTACTACGATGCATCAAAGCAAGGGTTGGGTTGCGTGCTGATGTAGAATGACAAGGTAATAGCCTATGCCTCAAGGAAGCTAAAGGAGTACGAGCAACGCTATCCAATACAAGATGTGGAGTTGGTAGCGGTGGTCTTTGCGTTAAAAATATGGCACCATTATCTTTATGGAGAATGGTGTGAGATTTATACGGACCACAAAAGTTTAAAGTACTTCTTTACTCAGAAGGAACTCAACATGAGGCAGCGTAGGTGGTTAGAGCTAGTGAAGGATTACGACTGCGAAATCCTATACCACCCGGGAAAGGAAAACGTAGTTGCCGATGCGCTAAGTAGAAAGAGTTATGGAAGTTTAGCAGCACTAGCCATAATAGAAAAGCCGCTACAGCAAGAGTTGATCAATGCCAGAATAGAAGTAGTTGTCGGTAAGCTGGCTAACTTGTCTATCCAGTCAAATCTGCTAGAAGATATACATATTGGGCAAGGGCATGATGACACACTAGTAGCACATATGGATGCAGTTAGAGAAGGCAAGGCTACAGATTTCTCAATATCAGGTCAAGGGTTAATTAAATATAAGGATTGGGTATGCGTGCCAAATGATCAAAGGATTAAGATGACGATTTTAGAGGAAGCGAATAGTACCCCATACTCAGTTCACCCAGGGTCGACCAAGATGACTCACGACATCAAGGAAATATATTGGTGGCCAGGGATGAAGAAGGACATAGCAGAATTTGTGTCTAAATGCTTAGTATGCCAGCAAGTGAAAGCAGAACATCAGTGGCCTGCAGGCTTATTGCAACCACTTAGCATACCAGAATGGAAATGGGACGATATAGCTATGGATTTTGTGACAGGTTTGCCACGAAAAAGTAAGCATCATGATCCAGCTTGGGTAGTAATAGATAGACTAACCAAGTCCGCTCATTTCCTGCCTGTTAAGACTTCATACACAGGGGATCAATACGCAGACATCTATGTCCAAGAGATAGTAAGGTTGCATGGAATCCCCAAGACAATAGTGTCCGATAGAGGATCGGTGTTTACATCGAGATTTTGGGGAACCTTACAACAAGCCATGGGTACTAAGTTAAGTCTTAGTACAGATTTTCATCCTCAGACAGACGGTCAGTCCGAGCGTACGATACAGATTTTAGAAGATATGTTGCACGCTTGTGTAATTGATTTTGGAGGATCATGGAATAAGTACTTACCACTGATAGAGTTCTCCTACAACAATAGCTACCAGTTAATGATCATGATGGCACCTTATGAGTTACTGTATGTGTTGACTGTGTTTTTAGCCAACGACGTGAGAACGTCAAAAACGATATAGCCTTCAAGAGAAATAAAATGACACAGACAGTTTATGAAAAGAAAGTAAATAACACAAGAGATTTTTATAGTGGTTCAGCCTCGATTGTCGGTAATAGCCTAATCCACTTAGAGTTGTGATTATAGATCTGTACTCAAGATCAGATGGACTGAGCCAACTGAGTTTCTTTAGTACAGATTGCAAAAATACAAGAGTTCTTTCAAATATCAGCACTTTCTCTCTCTAGAATGCTCAGACCCAAATTTTCTCTCTCTAGAAAAAAGAAGCAGAAGAAGCCCCTCTCTCATCCCATAAGCCCTCTATTTATAGGCGTAGGGTCATACATACGGTATCCCCCAGAACCGGGATATTTTATTATATTTATTACATTTAAATTACAAAGAAACATTCAAAATTCAAAATGTAACAAACCCCCCATTTGTGGGAAGAATGAGAGATTCCCGCATATCTTGTTGAAGTTGTTTCTGGGAATCTTGACTTAGTCTCCTCTAGCTAGTTGATCCACCTCCTACTGACCACCCATGCAAGTGCTGGTCGAACATGTGCATGGTGGTAGGACAAACATTTGTTGGTCGGACGTGCGTGGTGGTAGGACATGCATGGTGGTAGGACATGCACTTCTCTCCTCTTACATGGCACTCTCCTCTAGCATGCCATGTTTCTCCTCGGACCAAATCCTTGGGGTCTTCTAGGACCACCCTCTTGGGGTATCCTAGGACCACTCTCTTGAGTTCTCCTCGGATGCACTCTCCTTAGCTCTCCTAGGAAGCACTCTCCTTAGCTCTCCTAGGATGCATTCTCCTTAGCCTCCTAGGATGCATTCTCCTTAGCTCTCCTAGGATGCATTCTCCTTAGCCTCCTAGGATGCACTTTCCTTAGCTTTCCTCGGACCAAGGTGCACTTGGCTTGGTTATGACATCTTTCAATCAGTCCAAATTCTTCGTCAGTCTACCGGGTCACTTTATCACAACTCTGAGGAGTCAATGTATTTATTGACTATTAATGTGTCTTTTACGGACCATGTACTGCCATTTTTCACCTCTATTGCCACGTCATTGATCTCCAATTTTTGGGTATAACAGTATGGAAGAAGATGCTGATCGCCGTTACATTGGGACGCAGTAGAAGAAAGGCAGCTTCTTGGTCCTGAAGCTGTTAAAAAAGTTCAAGAAGCAGTAGCGCTGATTAGAAAGCGTATGCTCACTGGTCAAAGCCATCAGAAAAGCTATGCGGATGCCAAGTGGCGTGATGTGGAATTCAAGGTCGGAGATCAAGTCTTCCTGAACATATCTCCTATGAAAGGTGTGAAGCGGTTTGGGAAGAAAGGCAAGCTTAGTCCCCGTTTTATAGGTCCTTTTGATATACTGGACAAAGCGGGAGCAGTTGCATATAGAATAGCCCTACTGCCAGCCTATGCAGATAGCCACAACGTGTTACCCATCTCAATGCTACGAAAGTATGTGTCAGACCCATCTCACGTCCTCAAGTACGACACGATAGCACTCTAGAAAGACTTGAGTTATGAGGAATGACTGGTTAGCATCCTAGATAGAGGGATGAAGTAGATACGGTTCAAGAGTATTCTGGGAGGACATGCAAGCCCGGTATCCGAAATTGTGTAGTAGTAGTAGTAGTAGTAGTAGTAGTAGTAGTAGTAGTAGTAGTAGTAGTAGTAGTAGTAGTAGTAGTAGTAGTAGTAGTAGTAGTAGTAGTAGTAGTAGTAGTAGTAGTAGTAGTAGAATAAAGATGATATTTATTATACTATAAGGTTTTGATAGAACTAATAAGGTCATGACACTTATCATGTGCATGTTTATTGGGAAATTAAGTATTTTTGAGGAATAGTTTTGTAAGAGTAATATTTGAAAACCCCAGAATCTACCAGCAACTTTGAAATCGTTATAGGACTCAGTCAAAGTTGTTTACTCAATTCAAATTAGGCTGAAAAAGTACAATTACGTTTATAATATTTCAGCATATGCCGATATATCGCAGCTCTAAGGGGCGATATATCGACACTCGGGGAATACGAAAAACACGTAACTTTGCACGAACGTTTCGATGAGCCTCGTGAATATAAGGCCAGGCGATATATCGGCTCTAGGGCAATATTTTTTAATAATTTTGAAACCGAGCTCAATTCAATCCATAACCTCTTAGCAAGCCTCTTAATCTTTTTGACTGAGTCTCAAGCCTCTGCTGAAAGAATATTCAAATGTTTTTCAATTAAATTGTCATTATTTTATTCAACCTAAAAGAAAGATATTGTCATTCTTGAACTCTATAAATAGGACCTAGTGCCCAGCCATTTCTTTCATTCTTCAAGCTGAGTTCAGAGCCTTCAAGCAGCTAGGATTACTTTAGAGTGTTAAACACTTGGGTTGGGGTTATAAGCTTTATCCTCTTATGCTTATTAAACACTTGGGAAGTAAGACTAAGAGTGTTTCTTTTGATATCGAGGTGTAGTTCAGTTATAGTGCATTCAAAGGTATTCCTATTCCTAGTTCATTTCTGTATGTTTCATTAGTTTTTATAGTTTTTCTCTACTCAAATCCTAACTCGTTGTTTTCCATTCTTGGTTATGCATCTAAGTTCTTTGAACTTGAGGTTTCTTGTCGGCAAGTATCTTCTCGGTGGTTTAGTTCATTCCTTTTCATCTCTTTTCTTTTAGAAGTGCTCACCTTTCTATTATTGGTTTTAGGAGTGTTCCAAAATCCCGACCTTCTTCTCACATCCCAGTATTGGTAAGGAAAATAGGATAGTTATTATATGCTTATATGATTATGCTATAATATGTTTTTATATGTAATGATATATATATATGTTTTGGGGCTTATAGTTGCTTAAATAGCAAACCCCAACACTTTTATGTTATTGGGGCTTATAGTTGCTTAGCTAGCAAACCTCATTGTATTTTGAGGCTTATAGTTGCTTAGTTAGCAAACCTCAATGTTTACCATGTACATGGGTTAGAATTATGATATATGTTAAATTTTATGTTTATGTTTCATGCTTTTAGTATATTTTCCTTGCTGGGCATTAGGTTCATTCCTTTATTTTATATGTGTAGGAAAATAGTTATGGCGGCGGGAAGATTCTTGGCAGCTTGGGATTGTGTATTGAGGAAGAATGGATTCGGTGGACGGCTTGAACGATTCGAGGACGAAGTTGTTTTTAGTCATTTCAATTATGTTTTCTATGTATTTTCCGCACCTGATTTTGTAATGAATTTATTTAAGAATTAAGTTATGCTTTATTTTCAAACAATGGGATCCCATATCATACTCTAAATATTATGTATTTTAACTTTTACTTTATAGTTTTTAATAATGTTATGAATGTTTCATATGAATAGTGTCTATGTATTAGTAGTTTTAATAGTCCAAGGTCTAGAATTTGTTGGGTCATTACATTCGATCATAGTGTAAAGCTTGAGAAGAATGAAGGAAGAGCAGTGGCTCAATTGGAGTACGAAAGTGCTATAGGGAGTCTGATGTACGTTGCCCAATGTAAAAGACTTGATATAGCATTTGCGGTGAGTAAACTTAATAGGTTTACAAGTAATCCAAGTGTGGATCACTGGAAGGCTATTGGAAGAGTCCTAGGTTATCTCAAGAAAACCAAAGGACTAAGCCTTCATTACTGCAAATTTCCTTCATACTTAGAAGGATATACATATGCAAGCTGGATATCCAATCTTGGGGAAAACTTGTCCACAATTGGTTGATTATTTACACTTGGTGCGGGTGCAATTTCTTAGGGTTCCAAGAAACAAACATGTATATCTCATTCCACTATGGAAGCAAAGTTTATAGCTCTAGCTGCTATCGACAAAGATGTCTAATGGTTAAGGGATCTATTAATAAAGATACACCTAATCAAATAGAATGTATCCACTATATCAATTCATTGTGATAACCAAGCAACATTGGCTAGAGCATACAGCGGAGTGTATAATAGGAAGTCCAGACACATCAGTCTAAGACATTGATATGTCAAAGAACTGATTCAAAGAGGAGTCATCTCAATATCCTATGTGAGAACAAGTGAAAATTTGGCGGATCCTTTCACTAAGCCACTAACGAAAGATTTAGTGGCTACATCATCTCGAGGGATGAGACTTAAACTCCCTAAAGAGATTCACGATTGATGGTAAACTATCTTAACACTAATTTTTTAACTAGTGTTAGGTTCATAGGTGACAACAAGTCAGTCAAGTGAACATTAGTTGTACTCAAAACCAGTCCCATCTGAGATGTTCAGTATTTGTTACTTACCAAGTTGAGGGTTAAAATCGAGAGGTTTTTTAATAGAATTCAGTCTTGTGAAGACAAGTATTTTTTGGTAACAAAATACTGTAAGAATTCTACCTATATGGACCTAGGGGTGGTGTCGTCTCTCATGAGAATTAAGAGTATTCTCAAGAACGTCCTTGAATGGAAAGTGCATATGGCCATTAACGATGCAAAGTGAGACATAGAGGTCTCAAGTGAACATCGCAAAGGTGTGTGTGTTATCACCGATTTGTTATCATGAAAAGATGGTTCAATGCCTAGTGCAACCAAATTTTCGACAAATTTTGTGATAATTACACTATAGTAAAGTTCAAGTTGAAAAACACTTTATTTTATGCACCAATATAATGACTCCTATAACAGAGAATTCTTATTTAATCAAGTAGGGGATATGTTATATTATAAAATATAATGATTGATTAAATAAGTGTTACAATAGATAACTATTTAATCTAGTGGGGGAATGCTAAATTATTTTATAATATAATGTAATATTATATTATTTTATAATATATTGTCTTAGATTAAATAAATGTGACAAATAGTGTCACATATTGTAACATATAATAGAGAGTTACAATATTTAGATATATGTGATATATCCAAATATGTAACAGTGGACGCTCAACAATCCACGCCCATAAAAGAACCAAGTCGCGCGCTAAGGTCCCTTAAAGGCCTAAATGCATGCTTAAGCCACGAGACGCGAGAGCCACCACCCCCTCGCAATGGCCTCGCATGCCTAGGACCGTGCCCCACGAGATGATCTCACGCGCCCAGGCTCACGCCCCAGCGCCCATGGCCTCGCATCCAAGCCCGTGTGGCCTCACCGAAGTACCCTCGGCGTCACGCCCCAGCGCCGTGGCCTCGCACCCCAACAGTCGTTCGGCCTCGCGCAACCATGCCCGGAGTACCCTCGGCGTCGCGCCTCAGCGCCATGGCCTCGCACCCCAGCAGGCGTTTGGCCTCGCGTAGCCATGCCCGGAGTACCCTCAGCGTTGCGCCCCAGAACCGTGGCCTCGCGCCCCAGCAGGCGTTCGGCCTCCAAATCCACGCCCGAAGCACCCTCGGCCTCGCGCCTCAGCGCCATGGCCTTGCGCCCCAGTAGGCGTTCGGCCTCGCGCAGCCACGCCCGAAGCACCCTCGGCCTCGCGCCTCAGCGCCGTGGCCTTGCGCCCCAGCAGGCATTCGGCCTCGCGCCCCTAGTGAACCATGCCATCATGTGGCCACGCGAAGGGGGGAGGGCCTCGTGAAGGGGACTCGTGAGCAGCTAGGGACCCGCGCCATCAATAGGCCTTCCAAGGAGGCCTCGCGAAGGAATAGGAGCCACGCCATGGCCATCAAGGTCTGAGTGGCATGGGAGTCACGCCATGGCCATCAAGGTCTGAGTGGCATGGGAGTCACGCCACCAGGTGGCCACGCGAGTGACACTGCGCATCAAGGGAGCCACGCCCCCAAGGGGTTCGCGAGGAAGGCATCTCGCCTCGCACCCTTAGACATCTGTCGAGGCCACATGCTTTAGGCATCTCATGCCAAGGACCCGAGAGCCTCGCCTCACGTCACGGCCATTCCATGCACCAAGTGTCCCATTCCCTATACCTTGAGACCCCAATGCTTAGAGGTTCAGGTACGAGTTGAATGGAACATACTTGTACGACCTAGTACTAAGTACAGCCGTTAAGACCCTGTGTGTCGAGTACGGACACCCGTACCAGTAGGGGAGTGGGAATGCTGGGATAGGAGTTATGGCCCGTACGTTTACGGCCAGGAGTCAAAGTCGACACCACTACCACCTGTGCCACTATGTCTGTCACCACTCCTCTGACATGGGTACGGCCAAGTAGTGGAGGTATCCTCCTGATGCCTGCCCCTGTACTGGATACAAGACCACAACCTCTGAAACCACTCTCCTGATAGAGTACTTATGTACCACTTGGTCTCCTGGACCACCATGTATCCAAGGCCATTAGAGCCTGCAATAAAAAGAACCTCTCTCCCACATGGGAGGGGGTTGGAAAATTTACTGTAGCAAGAGCTTGAGAGTGAATGAAAGATTGATTTCTCTATTGTTGTTCTGTCATTGTTCTTGAGTTATTACTTAAATTTCTACAGATTTTTTATTGACTATCTTTACTTGATAATTTTTTCCACCGTCACCAGTAACATATTTGGTGATTATCCATAAAATAGCTGCTGGTGACGTGGCAAGGATTTTCGACGCGTGGCGGACACGTAGAAGAGATACGGCTCGCCTATTGACCAGCATTATTTCTACACGAAGAGATCAAGTTCCATATGCGACCAGTTTGGTCGCATACTCCGTTTATTTATGTAAAGATCTGTACAGTTGTGATGATATCCGAGAATATCTCTTCATTGTGACTCGCAGATCCGATCATTAAGGATAGATATTATTTCCTAATTCATGTAACTCTTTCTGAGCCTATAAATACACTAGAGATAGCTCAAGGAAGGGGATGGATCTTTTTTTCTTTGAGAATTATATTACTATTATCCATCGTTGTATTGTTTTCTTCTTTGAAGGTCCGTGAAACTCAGGAACCCTAGTTCTTTGATCACACCTTGGGAGCTCAATATTAATAATAGTATCAAGTGGACGTAGGTCATTACCAATCACTGGGGCCGAACCACTATAAATCCTTGTGTTCTTTATCTTTCCATTAGATTATTTTCAAGCTCTATATCATTTTCCAGTCGTTTCCTAGAATCCGTGTCGTTGACCAAAATCAGGGTCAACATTCTGATGCAGAATTCCAATGCAGATGCTTTGGCAAATTGGCAAGTGCAAAAGATGTTGATACTCTGAACATAGTACCAGTCAAGCGACTACCCACACCCAGCATCCAAGCAACATAAACCACTTTAGTCATCCAGATGACGAGTACGTGGATGGCGCCATATGTAGAGTATCTATCAAGCGGCGTGCTACCAGCGGACAGAAACAAAGCTAGGACCCTTCATCGGCATGCTGCTAGGTATATCCTGGTCGATGGAATTCTGTACCAAAGGGGATACTCACTACCACTTCTCATGTGTATTACAAAGGAAAAAGCCAAAGAGTTGATGAGGGAGGAACACGAAGGTTTTTGCGGAGACCACGCTGGGGGGCAAAGCCTGTCAAAAAAGATCCTAAGGCAGGGATATTTCTGGCCAACAATGAATGAAGACCCCATGGAGTTCGTGCGAAAATGTGACAAGTGTCAAAGGTTTTCTAAAATCCCGTGAGCATCTCCCAATGAGTTAAAGTAGATGCAGAGTCCATGGCCCTTTGCAGTTTGGGGAATAGATCTAATCGGATCTTTGCCTACGGGGAAAGGTGGTGTAAAGTACGCGGTGGTCACCGTCGACTACTTCACCAAATGGGCCGAAGCTGAGCCACTCGCGACCATAACGACGAAGAAAGTGCTTGACTTCGTGGTGAAAAACATCATCTGTCGCTATGGATTGCCAGAGAAGATAGTCTCAGATAACAACACCCAGTTCGATAGTGATCTGTTCAAAGATTTCTGCAAACGTCATGACATTATTAAAAGCTTTTCTTCAGTCGCTCATCCCCAGGCGAATGGGCAAGTCGAGGAAGTTAATAAAACGCTGAAGGATACACTGAAGAAAATACTTGAAGAAGCTAAGGGAGCGTGGCCAAAACAGTTGCCTGAAGTCCTCTGGTCGTACAGAACTTCCTACCGAACAGCAACAGGTCATACCTCGTTTTCCTTGGCATACGGGTATGAGGCCATGTTGCCTGTTGAGTTGGATTCGCTTTCTCACCCCAGATTAACATACGACTAGGATTCTAACAGCCATCTACTACTGGAATCCTTGGACTCAATTGATGAAAGGCGAGAACAAGCCCAGCTCCGAGTAGTTGCATACCAGCAGAAGGTCACCCGGTATTTCAACTCCAAAGTTAGAGAAAGAAAGTTCAATGTTGGAGACCTTGTGCTCCGAAGAGTTTTTCTTAACACCCGTGACAAGGCTGCTGGAGTACTCGGGCCAAATTGGGAAGGGCCTTACCAGATTGATGAGGTCCTTCACCCAGGCACTTATAAACTTGCCCGCTTAAACGGAGATCTCGTTCCTTAATATTGGAATGGAGAACACCTGCGTAAGTATTATCAATGAACAATTCTTCTTAAAGAATTGGCTTGTGTAAATTTTACTTTTTACAAGTTTTGTGTAAGATCTTATTGATCACTCGTAAAGACATGTTTAGTCCATTTACTACGAGAATAAAAGGGACTGTACTCAGCTAGTCATTTCTTGCCAACTATTGTATTTATTACAAGCATTTGCTCATTACGTGTGTTGTTTTGCTGTATTATAATTCTAATCGCATTGCTACGAGCAGTAACGTTCGGGCAGGTTCTAGTCAAGGCAAGTGACCGCAGACCTAAAGCTCCCCAACCACTTGGGGGGCATACAAGGTACAAGTAAGCAAAGCATATCGTTAAAAGGTATGTAAACACATGAGTAAAATAAGTGAAAGCATGCTAGGGCACTTAGAGTATTTTTCAAAATTTTGATATTTTGTTAAATCAAACCAAAGTGTTATGCTAAGTTCGGTCATGCGAGCAATTAGATGTTATAATAATATGCAAATATATTGTAATATTAAAGCGATCCTTTTACACCGCAAGCAGTAACTGCTTGGATGTAATTGTTCAAAATGAAAGTAAAAGCTGCCCGTGCAGCAAACCAAAAAATTATATTGTCTTTACATCATGACCCGTAGGTCGTGTAGTTAAAAAAGAAATATAAAAGAAAAAAACTAAGGAGCTTGAGGAGCTGGAGGATCCTGGGGAAGGTTCTGGTCGACAGCTTCATTATCTGCACCCTCCATCCCGGCAGCCATCGAGATTTCGGGGGAAGCAGGGACCCTCGATCCTTCTTCTTCAGCCAGTTGAGCCACGCAGTGAGCCAGCTCAGCTTCCCTCGCATTCTCAAGAAGATAATCAAAATTAGCACCCTGATTGTGCTTCCAGAAATCATAGAAGCACCTCAGGGTGGCATTTTTGTACCTCTCTAAGTTGGCGGCGTTAGTTTTCTCCAAATCACCACCGCCAGCTGATCAGCATGCCTAGCCTCAGCAGCTTTGAGTTCGTCCTCGTACCGTTGATCTGAGGTCCTGGCCTGCTCGATGACTACACCCAGGAAGATGCAACCGAAAATGAGGGTTAGCATGGCCTGCATTCAGAACAAAAATTAGACAAACAGTAAATTACCGAAGACCTGATTTCACAAGGGGAGAAAACTTACACTAGTGAACTCATTCAGGGCTCTGTTCAGAATTGGGTCAACGCCCATCGTCTCCGTAGCCGCCATTGCTGCTCGGCAGTGTTCGTGCTTCACAATTTTGGTGACCCTTTCCTTGATCAGCTTAAAGGCGCGACCAACCATCAAGTTCCTAGTAGAGGCGGGATCCTCTTGCTGAGGTTGGTCAGATGGGGCATCGGGAGAAGGAGTTGACCCGGCTGCCGCAGATGGAGTTTGCTGCTCGCGAGGGGAAGGCGGAGTCACAGTGGCAGAGGGCCCGTCCTCCGAAGGGCCTACATTCCGGGCCTTCTTCGCCTGAGGCTCTTTGCTGCTCTCCCTAGTATGTCTTTTACTGGTTTTCTTTTTGCTTGGAGGGGCAGCAGTAGCCTCTGGGGTGCTGTAAAGGTCGAACACGTTGGTGGAGTCCATGCCTGAAAAATAATAGCAAAGTCAAACAATGAGATAGCATGAATAACCAAACACATTACATCAGAAGAAGAAAACAAAAAAGAATTGCAAAGTCCAATACCTGAGCTATTATTACTGGTCGCTACACTACTGACTCCACTAGTCTTACACTCATTCTTTGACACGAAGAAGTCTAGCCCTAATTGTGGAGCATATTTAAAATTGCCGTCCCCGTCAAATAGATGACAGGGAATTGGCAAATTTCTTAAAAGTGAAATTACTATACCGTTGTCACCCGACGAGTTGTTAGAGAGGTCGACAGGCTTGGTGGCCTTCTTCTTTCCTTTTCCTAAGGGGGCCGAGGGCCTCTCTCCTCGAGGAGTGCTAGCAGGTTCCCTGATCGTGACCCCAGTTGGTCTTCTCCGTGGAGGAGACGCTTGAGGTTTCTGCTCGGGTTCCTCTTCGATGCGAGCACTTCCTGCCGAAGGCACCCTCGTATCCGATTGAGGGGCCCAGAGGCCATCCAACCTAAGGTTGGCCTCTGTAACCAGATTCTTGACACTCTTCTCAGCATCTAGCATGTTGGCTAAGAGTGCCGATCTTGACTCCATTCCCGGAGTTGGGTTTGGTCGCAGCCACGGGCCTGGAAGACATCAAAAGTTTAAGACATTGTGGAGGAAAACACTAAGTGAAGAGGTCAGCCAGCGATACGAAAGTTTTACCTCCTCGTGCGAAAGCCAGGTTGTCCGCGACCAGGTCTGCCGTAAGGAAGTACTCTTGATAGTACCTCCCCACATTTGAGATGTGGGTCGTGTCAGCCAGGAAAGTGTGTCCATTTTCCTGCTGGCAAAGGTGGAAGAACCCCGTGCCTTCATGGTTAGGGTTAGATTTGAGGTCGAACAGATAGTTGACCTCATGAGGCGATGGCACGGGCCATTTTTTCTGGCTGTATAGGATATAGAGTGCAGCAAGCATCCTATATCCATTTGGGGTAATTTGAAAGGGGGCAACTCCAAAATAGTTGTCCACCCCCTGAAAGAATGGGTGAAGAGCCAAGGTAGCCCTTACCTCAATATGAAATCGCGACCAGGCACTATAGGTGCCTCCAGGTAGATTAGCCCTTTGGTCTGGGTTGGGCTTGACAAGGGTCACCCCTGGCTGACTGTATTTCCTTAAGTAGTTGGCGATCATTCTGACCATCACCCTACTTTTAGAGACTACATGCCACTCGACATCTAGCTGAATAACGTGTCGAGGGCGGGCATGTCTTTGGATGTTTGGATAGGGGCATTTTTGTCTCGACCACTGGTCGAGGGAGCATCAGTCGTCGCAGCAGGCTAATGAGAAGTTTCGAAGTTTTTATTTTCTGGGCCTTGGTTTTGGTGCGAGGCATGTTTCGGGTCAAGACTGAGGAAGTGTTTGGATTAATACGAGAGAAGGGAATATCGGGTATCAATGTCGAGGGTTGATCTTCGTCCTCGAGTAGTTGAGCTAGCAGATCATTGTGGATGGGTCTTTCTCCTCCCCATGGGTCTTGCATATAAGATGCAAACAGACAAAGGAGGAGATAAGACGCACAACCTGGGAGCTTATGTTGAAAGTTGGAATAACGTTGCTCGTGTCTATCGACCAGCAACATTCTAACTGAAACACTAAGTTTTATGCGAGCAGTTTGAAAAACAGATCAAAAAGTGAAAGTAAAAAAATTTTTCTGAAAAAAAAGCTTTTTCAACTCCAAAGGGCGGGAAAAACCCAGTTTGCTAGCCTAAAAATCGAATTTTTACTTCAATTTTACGCCCTAAACCCATGATTCTGACTATCAAACTAATTCGTAACTTATATAGAGCAAAAGTACACTACCCTATCAATCATCAAATGGTATATGCAAAATCTTCACAAATTTCTACCCAAGAACACAAAAAGTTTCAGAGCACAGAAGCAGCATGCATGGCATCTCAAAGGGTTAAACATCGAAAAAAGTTTACCTGAATGAAGATTGGAGATCCTGAAAGGGAGAAGCTTTGGGTTTGCAGGCGAGAGATCCTCGGCAAAGCGTCTGAAACTTTAAAATCCTGGGCTCTGGAATATAGTTCTTGAGAGTTCTTGGCAAAAAGATGGCGTGTAAAGAGTTAAAAGAAGAATGTGGGGATTATTTATAGAGTTGAGGTGTGCTGAAAAGGGGTAATCATGAGTTACCTTTTTCAAGGCATGGGGGAGTGTAACATCCATCGAAATGGTTTCTTGAAAACTGAAAAGGCATGATTGGACGTGATTAGGTCACTGTTTTTAAGAACGCACGAGAGCTCTGACAGATTTCATGGGGCATACGAAAAGTTATTTTCCTAAGTTTACTTATTGCTGGTCATGATAAATAAACTTGGGGGGCAAATGTTTATCCATAAAACGGCTGCTGGTGACGTGGCAAGGATTTTCGACACGTGGCGAACACGTAGCAGAGATACGGCTCGCCTATCGACCAGCATTATTTCTACACGAAGAGATCAAGTTCCATATGCGACCATTTTGGTCGCATACTCCATTTATTTATGTAAAGATCTGTACAGTTGTGATGATATCCGAGAACATCTCTTCATTATGACTCGCAGATCCGATCATTAAGGATAGATATTATTTCCTAATTCATGTAACTCTTCCTGAGCCTATAAATACACAATAGATAGCTCAAGGAAGGGGATGGATCTTTTTTGCTTTGAGAATTATATTACTATTATCCATCGTTGTATTGTTTTCTTCTTCGAAGGTCCGTGAAACTCAGGAACCCTAGTTCTTTGATGACACCTTGGGAGCTCAATATTAATAATAGTATCAAGTGGACGTAGGTCATTACCAATCACTGGTGCCGAACCACTATAAATCCCTGTGTTCTTTATCTTTCCATTAGATTATTTTCAAGCTCTATACCATTTTCCTGTCGTTTCCTAGACTTTGTGTCGTTGACCAAAATCAGGGTCAACATTTGGTGTTACAAATTCAGTCACAAATTTGTAACTTCTAAATATTACCATTTATTGTGTAGATTTGCTGTTACACAATATTGAGATGAATTTCTTAAAGCCATATGTGAAATGGCTATTAGAGATATGATTTTAATC
Organism: Humulus lupulus; assembly: GCF_963169125.1. NCBI lineage: Eukaryota > Viridiplantae > Streptophyta > Magnoliopsida > Rosales > Cannabaceae > Humulus > Humulus lupulus. Next base: position 104,457,848 of record NC_084794.1, on the reverse strand, counting down.
CCAATAATGTGTTTTGGGGGTTACAAAATTAATTGGGTGGGTGTTGGAACCGTTTGGAAAAACAACACAATTTTGTGTGCTGAAATTGGTCAGTGGTCGCGGTCATAGGATGTTGGTGGTCGCGGACTGGGGGACAAAGGCTAGTGGCTGTGGCCATTGATGTTCCTGGCCGCGACCTCAGGTGAAAAACTGACCAAGTTTTTTTAATTTTTTCCAACCTTTTTGAACGGATCCAAAATCCCAAATAACTCCCAAATATCATTTTTAATTCCATAAACATCCAATTAATCATTGGTAACAGCCATGGGGGTTGGTGGAATTTGAAATTCAAAGGGTGTCTCTAAACTCTACAAATAGGAACATATTGCTCACTTGTAAGACACAACTTTTTTATCCATTAGAGCACTTGGCTAGAAAACACCTAGAGGCTTGATTATTCCAGAAAACATTTCTAAAATCCATGAGAGATCCCTTAGTGATTGAGTTAGTGGGAAATAAGCTTTTGGACAAAGGTTTTAAACCTTGTTCAAGTTGGTGATCCCCAACACTCTTCACTTTGGTTGGGTGAGTGAGAGTTCTTTATTCATTGTTCCTGTTCTTGTTCTTTTATTCTATTGCTTTTCATCTTCTTCTATTATTATCTATTTACTCTTTTATTTGTATCTTTTGTTTTAGAGTAGTAATCTCATCTATAATTTTCATTCTACTACTTCTAATTTATTTGTATCTTTTTGTCATAGAGTTGTATTTCTATTTCTATTCTATTCTACCAATTTATATATTTACATGTATCTTTTGTTATAGAGTTGTAATACTATTTAAACAATAATTATTTATTTGTAATATTTTGTCTGGAGTTGTAATTTTCTTACCAATTTTCATTGAGGCAAATTACGTTTTCCTAACAATATATAGACTATATCTTATATTATGTTGATAATATTAAGTAAATATCAGAAAATTCCAAAGTTTATCTATGTGGTCTTAATCTCATATTGGTATGAGAGGATTAAGATTAAGATAATAAACTTAAAACAATTCGCAGTAAAATAAAGTTATGGAATCATTAGATTAATTACTGCTAGTATGTTTTGCTAGTATTATGAATATAAGTGACCTAGATCCGGGTCACTAGTTTAGTAGGAAACTTGATATATAATGATATATACAACTGGACCAGATGTGATTTGTTAATACTTGTTTAAACATTGTTTCATAGTATTAATCAAACACATCAAACGGTGATTATATACACGATGATCTTAATCATGAGGTTGCTATGAACTCCTATATATGTCATCTAATCCTTTGACTCACGTGTTAAGGTTTGTCAGAATGATCAGGCTAAGAACAATTGTTTTAGGGACTCAATGATATATATGCCTGGGGACATAGTTTAACATATATTGAATCTATATATTCTTATAGATTGAATAATGGTTCCCTATTGGGTTGACTTTAGGAACTGAAAAGGTTATGAGTGCTCACGTCACAAACTTGTTGTGACAGAACTTTCAATAGTAAAGTCAATGGTAGTCTAGGAACAAGATATAACTAAAATGGTAAAACAATAATTTTATTCCCTTATAATTATGAATGATTAATAGAGGATTAATGTTGTATGTAATGATTATATCAATGGACACTTTATTCTTTAATAAAGTACTATGTAAATATATGTCTATAATTATCAAGAGTTCAATCTCATATTTATAGTGAACTAATAATGAGAATATTAAATATGATTATTTGATCAAAAAGCTTTGATTAATAATCTAATATTTATTGGAGCATGATATTATAGGTCCATAGGTCCCCAAGATGACTCTATCAACACCATATCAAGGTAAGAGTTGATACAAGGATAAAATTGTAATTTTGAAATTTGAGAAGAACTTTATTCTTCGGGTCAAGTATACAATTATATGATAGTTGAGGTTAAATAATTAACTTGGAATTAATTATTAAATTTTTGAAAATATGTTTATTGATTTAAATATATAATTTAAATAAATAAAAATTTTAAATTAATTATTTTATTTGAGTGGGAGAAAATAAAATTGGTAAGTCAAAAGTAAGTTTTGATTTATTGAATTTTAAAAGATGATAATAATGATGATCATCAATTTGAATTTTGAATTTAAAATTTAAAATTTAAAATATGGTTGTCATGTTTTCCTTAAAAAGATAAATACCTTATTTTGTAGAAGATTGATTTTAGTTAAATAAATAAATAAAAGAAAAATGAAATATCCCTAAAAATGGAATATAGTTGTTCGTGCATGACACAGTCCAGGGAATGTGTCATGTGTGTAGTACTACACTGATATTGTATCAGTGTTGTTTTTATTTTATTTATATAATTAATTAGTAATTTGAAAATAGATTTTTTCAAATTTGGTAAGTTAGATATTTACTTAAATCAATTCATATAATCATTATGATATTATTATTATTATATTAATATTATTATTATGAATAATAAGGCAATAAAATAATCTATATATACATGATATAGAATAATAAGAGGAATACAATACAAGAAAAATACACAAATCAGTAAGAATTCACAATAGTTTTAGAATTTTTGTCAGACAAAAGATTATATTCTTCTTCTTTATTCTAACTTTTCTCAGACCATAATCCAAGTTCTCATGTGTTGAGAAATACTTGTGATTCCTAAATTACACTTTATGTGCCCACACACATTTTGAGGAGTAGAGAATATTCCAGAAGATCGTGGTTTGAGTACTCAAAGCATTGGATAGGAAGATCGATATTTTAATATATATATATATATATATACGAAAAGACTCAATGACACTTAATAGGCTTCAAGAGGTAAATACTCATGTTCTTGAATATCTATGTATATGTTTATATGATAATCTTTCTATCTGGATGTTTTCTTGATCATATAAACTGTTTATATGATATATGAAAAAAATTTGTTGTTGTAAAAACTGGGCCCACCACGCTTATTCCCTTGCGTACTTTGATTGTTTTTCCAACAATACAATCAACACAAACATGTCATTAGTAGGATATAGCGACTCTGATTGGGCAAGAAATTTAGATGATCGAAAGAGTACATTTGGAGGTTATTTCTATCTAGGAAACAATCTTGTCACATGGCACAATAAGAAACAAAATTCTATTTCCCTTTCCACTGCTGAAGTTGAATACATTGCAGCTAGGAGCTGTTGCACTCAATTGATTTGGATGAATAAGATGCTCACTGATTATGGTTTCCCTAAAAATCATCGATGATGTATTGTGATAATACTAGTGATATTAATATTTTCAAAAATCCTGTGCAACATTCAAGGACTAAACACATAGATATCAAGTACCATTTTATTAGGGATTTAGTACAATAAAAAACATTCATGTTATCTCATGTGTCTTCTGATGCCCAATATGTGGATTTGTTTACCAAAGTACTTAATTTTCATACTTTTGTTCATTTACGAAAATGCATTAACGTGTGTTCCATTTGAGGATCAAAGTGTTGTATTATTAAAAAAAAATGTTTGATTACATTTTGTTTTAAGGTTCAATTACTCTCATTTGTTGTCTAGTCCAAAAAATTATAATTTGATTGTTTTTCTAGGATTTATTTAGATTGAGTCTTTATTTTTATCAACTAAAAAGACTACCTTGTTATGTGCAATGGGAAGAGCTTTCTCTTGTTGATTTTACCTTTGAATAGTTTGCTCCTTCTACATTGGTATTTTCTAATAGAGAAGATGGCTACATACCTGGTCAAGAGTAAAAGTTGTAGCTAATTTTTGCTTTAAAAATATATGAGTGATTTAAAAATAAATAAATAAAATATCTTTTTGAGGGAGCGAGCCAATGGGCTCACATGAGGACATTTGCGAAACTAATTAGTATGTGCAAGTGTACACAATTGTCAAACAAGTAATAAAGTAACGAGAATGAGTATCGTCTTCACAGATATTGAATTAGCAAATAATCGGGCAAAAAGCAATACTAAACAACTTGGATAGAATAATTGATAAAGATTTGATTAAACCTAAAACCTAAATAATAAAGTAAATAAAATAAACAAAAGGACAAGAGAACAAGATAAAGAAATGAGCTAGAATAACTAATTCCTTCTAATATGCAGAAACTGAAATTAATGCAAAGGGAATGCTACAACAAACTGGGAATTATTAACTATGAATTCCAAACAAGTTCATAGGGTTCCCTTGAAGTCACTATGATGTAAATTCTTTAGTTAAACTAAACATATGTCTATGTCAGTCTAACCTCAAGAATACATTTCCAAGAACCAATTCCATCAAGTTATGCAAGGTAAATATATATGTCTATACCTATACAAAATTAAAATCAAAAGAAATAAATCTTGCACCATTCAAGTTTTATGTCTATTAATTATAACCCTTTTCATCAGCCCCAATTAATTCAATTACTCGCTAAAGGTGATCAAGCAATAGCAAGTATTATGCATGAAAAATACTTGAATTAATAAATCTCAAATTGTATTAAGCATCCTTAACAAAGTATCAAATTCACATATTAGGCTCATCAATTATTCAAGATATGAACAGTTACTCTCATAATCAATATCTCAAAAACACCTATAACAAAATAAATCATGGTTTAAAAAATACAAGAAAAAAAATATTTTAAGGAGAAGGGTAAGAGAATCAAGCCCCAATAGGTGTCCCCAAGTGGTTCTTTTTTCTTGTCTTCCTCTTTCAATATCCTTCCTCCTCCTTTTTCCTTTTCTTCTTCTTCATCCTCCACTTTTTGTTGTTCAATGGAGGCTCGCCGTGGGTCTTTTTTTCTCCAAAAAGATGAGATATATAATACGTGATATGAGGCCTTCAATTATTCTCACTCTTCCTTTCCACACGTGGACCTTATTTGTAACGCCCTGAATAGCCAAGACCGTTACATTGTGTGTTCATAAAAGTGCTAGACTTGCTAATCAAGTCATTTAATTAAAAACGTGTTACTGAAACTATAATGGAACTAGGGTTAAAAGATTTTGGCCTTAAAAGTCGCATTTCCTTTTTAAATATCATTTCCTGTTTACACGGGATACCAAAAACAATATAATTAAAACCATTTACAAAAGTTTCACGATTTAAATACAATATTAGCCATACTAAGGCAAAATAAACAGTTCAGCAATCCCTGTCCTGATCCACTCCTCGGCCAAGGTGACCGAACAGCTGACTATGTACATTCAGCCCCGCAGCTCTCCATCTCAGGACTGGTCTAACTTGCCCTTGACTTTACCTGCACCACGTAGCACCCGTGAGCCAAGGCCCAGCAAGAAAACACAATAACAGAGCATAAGCAATCAACAGACAATTTAATATCTCATATTGCATAAACATGTTCTCAACCATATAAACATTCAGGATAACCAAGTATTCAGCATACTAAGCATATCAACTCATATCACAAACCAATTCATAAATGATAACTGGGGTTAGCGCCCTCAGGCCGCACCCTCCGTTATCCCACTGACTCCGGCCCGCTTAAACCGAGCTCAGTGAATATAAAGCTGTCCTCGGCTACCAGTGGCCAAGTCGCGCCCTGTGCGCAAATATTGTGTACGACACCCTTAGGCCGCTATCACATGTCCCATGGCATAATACCATCATTGAAATTATACAGATATCGGGAGCTCTTAGTCTCATTACAAGCATACAACCGGGTGCAGTTTTCTTACCTTTAAATTCGCTAGCTTTGTTCACTTGATTCCTTGAGCACGATCCCCCCCTCGAGCCCTAGCGCTCACCTAATCACAATCGTAGATCAAAGTCATCACCAAACCTCAAGTCCAAAACCTAGTCTTGGGACCAATCCCGAGCCCTCGGGAAGCTCCGATTCCACCAAACGGGGTGGTGGAATCGAACCCCGAACCCCCGGGCAAAAACCCTTGAAAATAACTCAAAAACCCCTTTTTGGAAACAGGGTAGCGCTACATCGCTCTAAGGAGGGCGCTGCAGCACTACAAATAGAACCAAAATACCCTCAGCATGCTTGGCCTAGTGCTACAGCACCCAAAGGCTAGCGCTGTAGCGCGAGTCACAGACAGGCAACAATGCGTTTTCCCTTCCTGCAATTTCCCCAAGCCAACCCTTACCAAAACTCTTCCAATCCTCAACCAAACTTAAAAACAAGCTTATTAACATATTCCACTCATCTCAAGCATCCCAAATACTCAAAACTCAAGCACATGCATCCCTAATCTCAAAATTCACCATACTTGATCCTAGACTCAGAAACTCAGCAGAAACCATCAAAACTTCAAAGTTTAAAGCTTAGAATTTTATACCTTTAATGGAAATTCGACTTTGAGTTGGCTTCTAGACCTCCTTAGCTTGCTCTTCCTCAATCCTTTGCTTGAATTCCCCTAAAGTTCCCATCAACTCAGCTTAGACACCATGGTTCAAACAATCCAAACCAGAAACTGAAAACTCCAAAGTCTTACCTTAAGTATTGGTGTGTTCCTGCTAACCCCTTGCCAACCCTTCAAGCTTAGCTCAGAATTCTTGTTGTTCAGCCTAACCTAGCTCCCCTCTCAGTTTTGCTCCAAGAAAACACAAGAAAATGGTGAAGGAGATCACCAACCGACCCTTAGAAAAACTGCTCTGTTTTATTCCCTTTCTTTTCTTTCTTTCCTCAGACTTCTACATTATTCTACCATTTCCACTAAACATAAAGCCTAAGCAATACCTATCTCTTAAAAACAAAATGACCATAATTCCCTCCCCTTTAATCCTAAGTCTTTTAATCCACTTAGGGCCATTTTGGTCATTTTACTCAATTCCCGCTAATTCCTCAAGTGTCTCTAATATTTTCCCACTTACTTCCCGACGCCTAATTAATCACCAATTATATTCCTCGATGTCAAAATAGACCCCAATATATTCACTAAATTCCCATCTATACCCGTAGGCTCGCCCCGAGCCGGATATAAATCCCTGCTGTGACTTTTTCGCTAATCTGCTCACTAGGATCGTCTCGAATTGGTCTCAACAATTATTGCATATATATACAGTTATGCCCTCAACGGGCCAAAATTACAATTATGCCCTTTCTAAACTAATCAGGGCCTACATGCATACTAATACACATAGCCATGCATCTCAAATATTCAAATAGCCATACAACATGCTTTAATCATTAAATCACACATATATTCCGATTATGCCCTCCTGGCACACTAATCAAGGCCCTTAAGCCTTATTAGTAAATTTGGGTCGTTACAACTATCCCCTCCTAATGAGAATTTCGTCCTCGAAATTTACCTGAATGACTCAGGAAATTGATCTCGCATCGTTGTCTCAAGTTCCCAGGTCGCCTCCTCAACCCTACTATTCCTCCACAACACTTTAACAAGAGGAATCATCTTATTCCGTAATACTTTATCTTTCTGATCCAAAATCTGAATCGGTTGCTCTTCATAAGAGAAATCCGTCTGTAACTCCAAGTCTTCATATGTCAACACATGAGTTACATGTGAGACGTACTTCCGGAGCATAGAAACACGGAATACATCATGAACTCCAGACAACGATGGTGGCAAAGCTAACCTGTAAGCCACCTGACCAATCCTTTCCAGGATCTTAAAAGGTCCAATGAATCTAGGGCTTAGCTTGCCCTTCTTTCCAAACCTCCTCACCCCTTGCAAAGGTGAAACTCGAAGGAACACGTGGTCCCCAACCTTGAACTCCATATCCCTACGCTTAGGATCAGCGTAACTTTTCTGTCTGCTCTGAGAGGCGAGCATCGTAGCTCGAATTTTCTCTATAGCTTCACCTGTTCTCTGAACCATATTTGGCCCCAAATACCTCCTCTCACCCATCTCTTCCCAATGAATGGGTGATCTACACTTTCTCCCGTAAAACATTTCATAGGGAGCCACTCCAACCGTTGACTGATAACTATTGTTATATGAAAACTCTATCAACGGAAGATACTTACTCCATGAACCTTCAAAGTCAATCATACACGCTCTGAGCATATCTTCCAATACCTGAATCTTCCTCTTAGACTGGCCATCAGTCTGAGGATGAAAGGCTGTACTGAACTTCAACTGAGTCCCCAAAGCCTTCTGCAGACCACCCCAGAACTTGGAAGTGAAGATAGGATCCCGGTCTGACACTATAGACTTAGGAACCCCATGGAGACGTACGATCTCCCTCACGTACAATTCAACATACTGATCCACAGTATATGTTGATCTCACTGGAAGGAAATGAGCTGACTTGGTGTATATGTCTACTATCACCCACACCGAGTCATGAAGCCCCACTGTCCTAGGTAAACCTCCCACCAAATCCATTGTAATGTCCTCCCATTTCCATTCAGGAATACCCAAAGGCTGAAGCAACCCTGCTGGTCGCTGATGCTCAGCTTTCACCTGCTGAGAGGTTAAGCATCTGGCAATGTACTCCACCACATCCTTCTTCATCCCGGGCCACCAATACAACATCCGTAGATCCTGATACATCTTCGTGGTACCCGGATGAAGCGAGTACGGCGTCGTATGAGACTCATCAAGTATCTCTCGTCTGATCCCCTCATCAACTTGAACACATATTCGTCCCTGATATCAAAGTAACCCAACCTCAGATATAGAATAGTCTTTCGCTACTCCCGCTAAAACATCCTCCCTAATCCTCTGTAACTGAGCATCTGCCAACGATCCTTCTCTGATCCGCTCTAGCAGGGTCTACTGCAGAATAATATTGGCCAACCAACCTACCACCAACTTTATCCCCGCTCTGACCATCTCATCAGCTAACTCCCTTGAGGTCTGGGTGGAACTGTACAACTGACCTGGGCTTCTCCGGCTCAATGCATCTGCCACTACATTGGCTTTCCCCGGATGGTAAAGAATGTCACAATCATAGTCCTTTACCAACTCAAGCCAACGCCTCTGCCTCATGTTCAGGTCCTTCTATGTAAAGAAATACTTCAAACTCTTATGGTCAGTGTATATCTCACACTTCTCCCCATACAAATAATGTCACCAAATATTCAGTGCGAATACCACTGCTGCTAACTCCAAATCATGGGTAGGATACCGCTGCTCATACTCCTTCAGCTGTCATGATGCATATGCTATGACCTTCTCATTCTGCATTAACACACAGCCTAAACCCAATCTTGATGCATCGCAGTAAACAACAAACTTTCCTTCCCCCGAAGGAAGACTCAACACTGGTGCTGTAATAAGTCGTCGCTTCAACTCTTGAAAACTGTCTTCGCACTTTTCTGACCAGATAAACTTCAGATTCTTCTGTGTCAATTCTGTCATCGGTGCTGCTATCTTCGAAAAGCCTTCTACAAACTGTCTGTAGTAACCCGCCAAACCAAGAAAGCTCTGCACCTCTGAGGCGTTCCTTGGCCTTGACCAATCCCTAACTGCCTCTACCTTAGATGGATCCACCTTAATCCTATCTGCACCCATGATATGTCCAAGGAATGTCACTTCTGGTAACCAAAATTCACATTTCTTAAACTTGGCATACAACTGATGCTCCCTCAATCTCTGAAGAACCTGTCGAAGATGAAGCTCGTGCTCTGCCTCTGAACTGGAATACACCAAGATGTCATCGATGAAGACAATAACGAACTGATCTAGAAAATCCTTGAACACCCTATTCATTAGATCCATAAAGGCTGCTGGGGCATTGGTCAAACCAAATGACATGACCAGAAACTCATAGTGCCCATACTGCGTTCGGAAGGCCGTCTTAAGTATGTCCTCATCCTTGATCCTCAGCTGGTGATAACCAGATTGAAGATCAATCTTTGAGAACACCGTCTTCCCCTGCAGCTAATCGAACAAGTCACCAATCCTTGGTAGGGGATACTTATTCTTAATAGTCAACTTGTTCAATTCCCGGTAGTCTATGCACATTCTTAAAGTCCCGTCCTTCTTCTTCACAAATAGAACTGGAGCACCCCATGGTGAGTAACTAGGCCTGATAAACCCCAAATCCAGAAGCTCCTGGAACTGTATCTTCAATTCTTTCAGTTCTGCCGGTGCCATCCTATATGGTGCCCTCGACATTGGCTCTGTCCCCGGTGCCAATTCAATAACAAACTGAATCTCTCTACACGGCGGCAACCCTGGCAAGTCCTCAGGAAACACATCTAGGAACTCACAAACCAATCTATTCTCCTTCGGTCCTACTGGTAAAACTCTGATGGTATCCACCACACTAGCCAGAAAGCCTATGCATCCACCCTGTAACAAGCCTCTGACCCTCAATGCAGATATCCTGGGCACGTGGGGTCCATGCACCGCTCCCACAAAAACAAAGGGATCCTCGCCCTCTGGCTCCAAAGTCACCATCTTCTTCCTGCACTCAGTGGTAGCTCCATATCTAACCAACCAATCCATACCTAGAATCATATCAAAATCCTCCATGCTCAATTCAATCAAGTCTACTGATAACTCCCTACCATCAACTATCACTGGCAGTGCTCTAATCCACCTCCTAGATACTACCAGTTCCCCTGTAGAAAAAATATTCCCAAACCCTAAAACACAATACTCACTAGGTCTATACAGTCTATCAATCGCCTTACTAGAAACAAATGAGTGTGTAGTACCAGATTCAATCAATATAGTAAAAGGAGTGCCAACACTAGAAAACTGACCTGTCACTACCGAGGGACTAGCCTCGGCCTCTGCCTGCGTCAGGGTGAACACTCGAGCTGGAGTCAAGCTGTCCACCTTCCCTGTATCTCCCTTCTTCACTGTCGGGAAATCTTTCCTGAGGTGTCCCACCACCCCGCACACATAACAGGCCTTAGCCCGAAACTCACCCGGATGGCGTCTTCTGCACCTCGTGCACTCAGGATAGGTCCTCCATGTATCACTGCCTCCCTGACGGCCTCCCTGAGTACCCCGACCTCTCCTATCAAGACCGGGAGCGATCGAAGCATCAGGAGTCTTCCTCTTCAAATCACTGGGGCCTCCACCGCTACCAGAACCAGAATATGGAGGCACCGCCCTGCGACCCTCCCTCCTCACTGCACTCTCTCTCCATATATTATTCTATGCTTCCTCAGCGGTAAGAGCCTTCTCTACGGCCTGGGCATAAGTTGTCCCTCCAGGAACTGTTGTAATTCTCACATCTCGGGCTATCATAGCATTGAGCCCTCTAATGAATCTATCCTGCCTAGCTGCATCAGCAGGCACAACTTCTGGTGCAAATTTCGCAAGTCTGTCAAACTTTAGGGCATACTCTGTAACTGTCATGCTGCCCTGAACTAACCCCACGAGCTCATTTATCTCCGCTGCCCTGATGGCAACATTTTAGTACTTCTGACTGAATAGATCCTTAAATCCTTCCCAAGTCAAAGCAGTAACATTCCTGGTTTGTGATGCCATCTCCCACCAGATTCGGGCATCTTTTCTTAACATATATGTGGCACAGGCCACTCTGTCATGCCCCTCTACCCTCATAAAATCAAGAATGGCAGTAATCATAGTCATCCACTGCTCAGACTTCAGTGGATCGGGTCCTCCCTCAAAGATCGGGGGTTGTTGCTTCCTGAACTGCTCATACAACGGATCCCACTTATTCCCAACCTCAACTGGTTGCACCACATGTACCACTGCAGGTGGCACAATAGGGGAAACACTCCCAGACGGAGCTTGCTGCCGCAAAATTCGAATCTGTTCATCTTGGCTTTGTAGCCGAGCCTGCATGTCAGCCATCAACAGTTGCCAGTTCTCAGGGACTGGCGGAGGGGTCTAGCCCTGACCATAATCTCTAGTCCCGGACCTGCCGGCTAGTTGTGTAGACTTTCTTGGACGCATAACTAACCAAGTCAATCTGTAATCAATGACTCGGCAATCAGACTATGATGACAGGGTAATAATCATTTCATGATCCATTACTGGAACTCCAATCATTCACAAGCAATCAAGATATAACAATTTATCCAGATATTCATCCACATGCATAACAGTGATGATAAGCACGCCTCAATAACATCATACAATAGTCAAGGGCCAGGCCCTATCAGTATCTCATGCTCCCTATTAATCAAACAGATATCAACAGTTGTATCTTATTCAAATCATTTAAGCACATAATCATGTATAAACAATTACCAAACCCTGAGTCGAGCTTGTCTCTCGCAGTGAATGTACATGTCCAGCCAGTCTTCAGGAACCCATGCATCTCATTTGTAACGCCCTAGATAGCCAAGACCATTACACTGTGTGTTCATAAAAGTGCTAGACTTGCTAATCAAGTCATTTAATTAAAAACGTGTTACTGAAACTATAATGGAACTAGGGTTAAAATATTTTGGTCTTAAAAGTCGCATTTCCTTTTTAAATATCATTTTCTGTTTACACGGGATCCAAAAAACAATAGAATTAAAACCATTTACAAAAGATTCACGATTTAAATACAATATTAGCCATACTAAGGCAAAATAAACAGTTCAGCAATCCCTGTCCTGATCCACTCCTCGGCCAAGGCGACCGAACAGCTGACTATGTACATTCAGCCCCGCAGCTCTCCATCTCAGGACTGGTCTAACTTGCCCTTGACTTTACCTGCACCACGTAGCACCCGTGAGCCAAGGCCCAGCAAGAAAACACAATAACAGAGCATAAGCAATCAACAGACAATCTAATATCTCATATTGCATAAACATGTTCTCAACCATATAAACATTCAGGATAACCAAGTATCCAGCATACTAAGCATATCAACTCATATCACAAACCAATTCATAAATGATAACTGGGGTTAGCGCCCTCAGGCCGCACCCTCCGTTATCCCACTGACTCCGGCCCGCTTAAACCGAGCTCAGTGAATATAAAGCTGTCCTCGGCTACCAGTGGCCAAGTCGCGCCCTGTGCGCAAATATTGTGTACGACACCCTTAGGCCGCTATCACATGTCCCATGGCATAATACCATCATTGAAATTATACAGATATCTGGAGCTCTTAGTCTCATTACAAGCATACAACCGGGTGCAGTTTTCTTACCTTTAAATTCGCTAGCTTTGTTCACTTGATTCCTTGAGCACGATCCCCCCCTCGAGCCCTAGCGCTCACCTAATCACAATCATAGATCAAAGTCATCACCAAACCTCAAGTCCAAAACCTAGTCTTGGGACCAATCCCGAGTCCTCGGGAAGCTCCGATTCCACCAAACGGGGTGGTGGAATCGAACCCCGAACCCCCGGGCAAAAACCCTTGAAAATAACTCAAAAACCCCTTTTTGGAAACAGGGTAGTGCTACATCGCTCTAAGGAGGGCGCTGCAGCACTACAAATAGAACCAAAATACCCTCAGCATGCTTGGCCTAGTGCTACAGCACCCAAAGGCTAGCGCTGTAGCGCGAGTCACAGACAGGCAACAATGCGTTTTCCCTTCCTGCAATTTCCCCAAGCCAACCCTTACCAAAACTCTTCCAATCCTCAACCAAACTTAAAAACAAGCTTATTAACATATTCCACTCATCTCAAGCATCCCAAATACTCAAAACTCAAGCACATGCATCCCTAATCTCAAAATTCACCATACTTGATCCTAGACTCAGAAACTCAGCAGAAACCATCAAAACTTCAAAGTTTAAAGCTTAGAATTTTATACCTTTAATGGAAATTCGACTTTGAGTTGGCTTCTAGACCTCCTTAGCTTGCTCTTCCTCAATCCTTTGCTTGAATTCCCCTAAAGTTCCCATCAACTCAGCTTAGACACCATGGTTTAAACAATCCAAACCAGAAACTGAAAACTCCAAAGTCTTACCTTAAGTATTGGTGTGTTCCTGCTAACCCCTTGCCAATCCTTCAAGCTTAGCTCAGAATTCTTGTTGCTCAGCCTAACCTAGCTCCCCTATGATTTTTTCTCCAAGAAAACACAAGAAAATGGTGAAGGAGATCACCAACCGACCCTTAGAAAAACTGCTCTGTTTTCTTCCCTTTCTTTTCTTTCTTTCCTCAGACTTCTACATTATTCTACCATTTCCACTAAACATAAAGCCTCAGCAATACCTATCTCTTAAAATCCAAATGACCATAATGCCCTCCCCTTTAATCCTAAGTCTTTTAATCCACTTAGGGTCATTTTGGCCATTTTACTCAAAACCCGCTAATTCCTCAAGTGTCTCTAATATTTTCCCACTTACTTCCCGATGCCTAATTAATCACCAATTATATTCCTCGATGTCAAAATAGACCTCAATATATTCACTAAATTCCCATCTATACCCCCAGGCTCGCCCCGAGCCGGGTATAAATCCCCACCGTGACTTTTTCGCTCTGCTCACTAGGATCGTCTCGAATCATAAATCACAGATATATCCACATAATAATGTGGTCTCAACAATTATCGTATATATATACAGTTATGCCCTCGACGGGCCGAAATTACAATTATGCCCTTTCTAAACTAATCAGGGCCTACATGCATACTAATACACATAGCCATGCATCTCAAATATTCAAATAGCCATACAACATGCCTTTAATCATTAAATCACACATATATTCCGATTATGCCCTCCCGGCACACTAATCAAGGTCCTTAAGCCTTATTAGTAAATTTGGGTCGTTACATCATTCTTCTATTTCTTTGTCTTTTTGCTAAATATGCACCAACACAAGTAAATGCCCAAATTTCTTCATTTACTCTCTTACCCAAGTCAAGTTGATTAAAAAATGTTGATTTATACCGCTGAGGTGGCAACTCCTCATGTTGACCCAAAATTTCTTGTTGTCTGGACACAATACTTCATCGTTACTACAACATCCTGAGAATTCTTGAACCAAAAATTGTCATTTTAAATAACATTAGCTCATTTCCACTTCACCCAACTCCATCAAATTTATCATTTTCTCTTATTTATGACTAAATTCTATACCCAAAGATATAAATTACTCATCTTTTTAATCAAATTATAAGCTAAAAGAATTAAAGATAACTCTATATTCTAGAGTTATCACTCACACACATAGAAAATATTGGTTCATCATCTTGTAGAAATTTTTTCTTATAAGATTTTTTTAGCAACGAAAGGTGTCTCGGTCTAGTACTGAAGTTGAATATAAAAATCCTAGCTAATGCAACAATTGAAATTGTGTGGATTCAATCCCTCTTATATGAAGTGAAAACACCTTCTCTCCACACTCCTGTGATCTGGTGTGATAATCAAAGTACGGTGTTAATGTCAACTAATCCCATACTCCATTCAAGGACCAAACATATTGAGGTTGACCTGTATTTTGTCAGTGAAAGAATTTTCAACAGTCAACTTTCTCAAGCACACACTAGCTCGTGACCAAGTTGCTGACATTCTAACTAAACATCTATCTAACTATAGATTTTCGTTCTTAAAAGGAAACTTAGTGTGGTTTCTTTATCCACCCTAAGTTTGAGGGGAGTGTTATAGAGTTAGTTAGTGGTTAGACTTTTTGTTACATATTAGTCTTGTACAGCTGTAATTAGTTACAATTTCGTTATGTATGAGTTGTTATTCAACTCCTATTGCTAGTCTTAAAGTTAGTCCAAAAAGGAAGTTGACTTCAGAAGTTTGGAATCATTTCAAGAATTTTTTTTTTATGGGATGATGATGAAAGTTATGTGCAATTATTGTGGCAAGAAATTGGTATGGGAGATACTAGAATGGTGATTGATCATTTGTGAGAAGTATATTTGTTATTCATTGATGATTACAAGAAACACTCTGAAGAGTCATGAAAAAATTTCAAGTCAAGAAGACAAAAGTTTTGAATATCTAATAACAAAAGTAGAATCACCATCACAACTGACATGTGAAATTTTAACCAAAATATATATTTGAAAATTTTTGGGTAGTTTTTTTTAACAAAATGGTATATAATATAGTTATAGGAGACATCTCACAAATTTTCAAGAAATTTCAAAAAATTTAGGATGCCGAAATTTTGATTTAAATAGCTCATTGCACGCACGTATAAATATTGAAATAAACATGATTGCATCATATTGTTTGAAGTGGCATTATATGTATATTTATATATATATATATATATCATATGGCGATTACAACGCATAACATTGACAATTGATAGATCTTACATAAACTCATATTAAGGTTATACATTTTCTTGGTTATTTTTATCCTTAATTTACTCGTGTTTAGCATATTAATTGATGCATTCATATATACAGGTTCATCTACATGCTTACTCTGAATACTGTTGAGGTTACTTGTAAGGCACTCATTCAGATCTTAATAAACTAGAATTTACCTCATAAGTTATCTACCTTAACTCGATAGTTTGAATGTATAAAAGATAAATTAACAAGGATATACTTATGTGTGGAAGAAAGTTCCTTCATATAAGGTGTGCAACACATGTTTTCAAATTTATTGGAAAGGCAAGCTTAGAAAAGTTCCTTGAGGGGTTTTAAAAAGTATGTGATGATGTCATTTATTGGACAACAACACCTAAAATGATAGATTTGAAGAAACATCTAAATAATTGGATATCCCATATAATAGGAAATTCACACATGATTGTAAAACTAGATGAAGCTCCACTAATCTGGCGCTTATGATTGCTTTGATGTATAACCATGTTTTCTTTTATTTGAGAAATTGTAATAAATAATATAAAATTTTTCTTACAAATGAGGAATGAAACATAGCTAAAGAGCTTCGTGCAAGGTTGGAGACGTTTTATAATGTCGCTTTAATTTTTTCTAGTACAAATTATCCAACTCTTAATTTATATTTTATATAAATTTGTGAGATGAGATTTTCATTGAATACTATTGGATAACATTTGAGAGAGCTAACATAAGAGGCATCTCAATTTCAATGATTGAAAAGATTGAGAAGTATTGGGATGTAATTCAAGGGATTTCAGCTATAGCAAATGTATTGGATCCATGATATAAAATGAAGTCATTTCAATGCTATTTTCCTTTTATACATGGTGATGTTTGTGCTAAAATTAAGATGGAGAAAGTTCGATAAACTTTGTGTGATTTAGTGACGAAAGAGTATCAATTGAAGGAGAAGATAAAGAATAAGAGAAATGATAATATTTCAATGGGTAGTTCTGGATGTACTATTAATGAGAATAGTTCTTCCTATATATTTGATACATGGGCTATAAACACTACAAAAAGAGGAGTTATAGCGATGACATCGCTAGAACCTGAGTTGCCTTCATTGGAGGAATTAGCAATTTAATCGTCGATATATGTCGTCCCTGAACCAGTCGCTAATTGGTTCTTGTTAGTGGTAAAAACAAGTATGTCGTCGCTACTGTCTTTAGCGACAACAAAGTGGCTGAAAAGCTTAATTAGTCGTTGCTGGTAGTTAAATATCAGTTTCAGGTTTGTTATATTTCTGGTTTCATTTAGCGACAACTTGGATACCTACAACTTTCTATTTTTTGTTTTATTTTTTGTAATCGTTTAAGCTAACAATTTTTTTTGTAATTGTTTAAGCTAACAATTTTTTCTTTAATCTTTAAAGCTATTATATGTAATAGTTAAGGCCATTAAATATATATATACGTATAGACATTTTTTTTTAAGAAAACAATTTGAAATAGAAGAGAATTTGATCAATGCACAAAATTGTATTAACAACTATAAATATTTATATGTAAAAGTAACTATCATAGTAAAACTAAATACATAAATATAAAGTTGTTAACTAGGTGTTGTAGGATCATCACCATTAGCTTGCTCAGAAGATCTTGATCTTGATACTCCACCAATCCTAGCCAAGTGCTCATCTATGGTTCGGAGTCGCTCCCTCACCTCTCGCATGTCCTGTGTGGTAGGAGGCGGTTGGGCTGGTTGAAGTACATCAACCTCTTCACAATTCACCCTCGTGTGAATCCTACGACCAAGCCCCGACTGATAGCCTCAACGACGTCCAAATATTGTCTCAACAAGGGTAATGCCATCCTCTCCTGTTGGGATAGTACTCGAAGCACAGGAGCTCATAGATGATTGTGACTACAGAGTGTCACGTATCTCCATCATCTTTTCCTGTAGCACGCAATTTTCAAAATTATTAGAATTTACAATATAATAAAGTAAGATAATCATAAAATATAAATTTACATACTTAGTTATCCTTTGTTGTCTTGCTCACCAAACATTCCCTGTCTATGAACTTTGTCTCCATCCAAATCTCTGGAACCCCAGCAAGACACCAAGTTTGTCAATTACGCTGCAATACAAGAAGTGTGAAAAATTAAGAAAAAAATCATCATAAAAAAACATAAATAAAAATTATGTTATTGGAAAAAAAAAATCTTTTCGTTTCATGGGTATTTTGGTAATTTTGGCCTGTGAGGGCAACTAAATAATTTTATACTCTTGAGGGGTATTTTTGTAATTATATAAAATTACTAATTATGTGATTATATGAATATGTTTATGTGATATAAATATTTGTGTAAGATATTTTATGTTGGAATATACTGAGGGTGCTCGAGTTATATGTTAAAGTGACGAATCACGTTTTCCTTCAAGTGCTAGGGGTTTTATTGTCAAGAATTTTTGCAAGCGGTGTCATAATGGAATAAAGATAACTTATGGGGAATAAGTTAATTATGGATTATGAAAACTAATAGTTTAGTGGGGAATTACTAAAAAGGGTTTAATGAAATTGTTAGAATGGCTTAGATCAAGGGTAGGATGGTAATTTGACGATAGTGAGTCATTATAAATAGAAAGTGAGAGACTAGGGTTAGGGTTAGACTCATAATTTGATTTTTCTGGCTGTTCTACACATGATCAAATGAGACAACTCTCTCTCTTTCTCACCCTCTCTCTAGTCTAGGGTTCAAGATCTAAGGAAGAAGAATGATTGAGGATCTCTTCATTTACGAATGGATCACTAGGAACTCATGTGGGGACTCATTTAGGATGCTTTGGGAAAAGATTTTCAAGGTTTAGGTTGCTGCACATGATCTTGGTAAGAACTTTTCACACTTTTAAAGTTTCCTTGATAGTTCTTGAAGCTTTGAGTTATGTTAATGGTGGATTTGATTAGAAAGCATGATAGGTTGGGATGATTGATTTTATATGCATCTTAGAGACTAGGTTGTTAATCTATAATGGTTAGACACATGCTAGAGTTGAATTCATTAAGTTATGATTGCTAGTCTTGAAGATTGGAAAGATAGCTTAGGGAAGAAGAAGTTTTGTTGCAAGAGAATGACAGAGTTATGGAGTTAGGGGATGCTCATAAATTTTTGGTATTATATTAATCTCTAAGAATTTTATGATCATATAGAGGGATTCAAGACAGAAAAAACGCAACAAGAATTTTATTGTTCGAAGAAAATCGCGATCTGGGATTTCTCCGTCAGGCGCGATCGCACCCAAGGGATAGCGCGACCGTACTACGTGCCCATAAATCATGTTTTTTTTCTACATTTTGATTGTTTTGGTCGGGTCTTTGATGGTATAGTTTAAGGGTATTCTGTTTGGGAATTTTAGGACTTTCTTAAGGACACTTTAAGGGTGATTGGGTTTGAGAAAGTGTAAGATTGGTCCATGATATTTGGTTAAGTTATGAGTCTCTAAATGATATATGTTGTATGTTTTGGATATAGGACTTGGAAAGGCACTTGAAGGGAGGTGATTGCGTCGCTATTGGACCTGAGGTAAGAAGAGTGGTCATTGTAACACTGGGTGTGCATTTGAGTGCACAAGTGTTCCGTATCAGTGATCTAATTTTTATGATTGTTCATGTTGTATTTATGACTATGCTTTATCAAATATGTGATGAGGATAAGATTATTGCATGCTTATGTGTATTGATGCATGTTTACATTGGCTTTGTGAGAATTGGTTATATCATGCTTTCAGTATGTTATAATGAATATAATACATGTGGAAAGAGCAAGGGAGTACATATTCTTTTAAACTTGGTATGTTGTAAGAACAAAGGAACTGTCGCAAGGGCAGTGGACTGTCACAAGGGCAGTGGGTCGTTGCAAAGGCGGTATGTTTGTGGTTATATTGGCCAAAATGACATTGATAAATGGTTGGAATGACACTACTAACATGCATATGATTTTATTATGTTACGCTATGATATGCTATAATATGTTATACTATATTATGACTCTTTTATGATATGTTATGGATTAAGATGTGATACTTGAGCTAGTATATGTTTTATAATTGGGCTTTGGGGTTGTGACCTACATAGCTATTCTTGCCGGGCGTTAGCCCAGGGTACTATGTGTTGCAGGTGCCATAAATTAGTTTTGTTTCGTGGCGACGGGTGATGTCCAATCCAGAAAGGAAATATATATCATGAGAGCCTCTCAACCTTGTTACGATCAAAGGGACATAAACACCAAAGTTTTATTTAACATTTTTTTTTTCATTCATGTGGTTGTAAAGGTGTTTTATTAATGAATGGGGACCAAAAATAGTTTTTTTTTGGTCACTTGCATTTAAGATAAATGTTTTATTTTAAATTACGGATATATGAATGCTGCATGTTTTTAATAAGAATATTTTTAACAAAGTTGTATGAACTATTTAGTCTATCATTTGGTTTTCAAGTTGTAAAACTATATGAAATGACTAGTACCCTAATGAGGTCTCGGGGGCATTACAAAAAGTACCTTCTTGTGACGAAAGGCTCGTGTAGACTGTGAACCCTGCACGCTTCTCTGTTTTTGTTTTGCACGATTTGCAGAGTTAGTCTCAGAATGCCTCTACAAAGAGTTTGTGTTAATCATATGTTAAATTAACAAAAATAAAGGGATATGGTTTATTATGCCAACCGTAAGGTTATTTGTGAAAAGAATTTTGACCTTGTTGCTCGTAGGGTATTTGAGGTGATTGGTTTATTGCAAGAAAGAGAATGGTTAGATTCTTTACAGGGCTATTATGTGCATGTTGATCGTGTTGTCAAGGAATTTTATGCTAACATTACTTGTGATTTTCTTATTCATAATTCCTTTATGTATAGCAAAGTGTATGTTCGGAGTCATTGGTTTTCTCTTACAGTTAAAGATATTGCTATTGCCCTAAATTTACCTTATTGGTGTCATTCAAGCATTCAAGATTCCCTTTAATTTGATAAGAACTTAGTCCTTTTGGAGCTTGTTGGTCAAAAGGTATCTTGGAATCCAAGCACATCGCTCTCCATTACTGGTCTTGCATATACCTATGATGTGCTTATGAGTTTTCCTTTGTCCAACTGGATGCCCTCATCTAATTCGGTTGTTGTGTCTAGAGATTTGGCATTCTTTCTATTTAAGATCAGTTCTGGTGCTCAAATCGATCTCCCCTCCTTGATTTTGGATCAAATTGTTTCTCTAAGGAAGGCAAAAAAGAAGGGGTTCAACTTGTTGTTCCCATAACTCATTTTTAAGGTTTTTTTCCTCACAAAAAGATGTTTTGATGCCCAGTGAGTCAATCGAGGTTCCTCCATCTGGTCCTACATTCAAACCATTTGAAGGGAAACACCAATCTTCGAAGAAGTCCAAGTTTGTGGCGATTCCTTCTGTCTCCACAAGCACTACTGCTGATTCATCTGGTGTCGGTCTTGAGACATCAGAAATTGTCGTTGTCAAAGCCAATATGGAAATGGTTAATAATCGCCTTGGAACCATGGAGGCCACCCCACAAGCAATCCTTGCTCAACTGTTTGCCATATCCAAGGTTGTTTAGTTTTTTTTTATCTTGCTTTATTTTCTATCTTGTTTAGTTTAATGTGTGCAAAGAACAATGTCTCTTGTCTTCTGCTTTTTATTTTTCGTTACTTTGGCACCTTGATAGACAAAAAGGGGGACTAGTTTTGTGGTATTCTTTTTATTTTATTTTTGTACATCTCTGGACCCCACTTTTAGGGGGAATTGTGTGTTATGTCTTGTGAAATTTTTTCCTGAAAGTTGACAAATTTTTATCTTTGTTAGTATGCTTGTTTGCAGGGGGAGTTCTTAGGAACTTAATCATTTTTTTTCTAGCAAAGTGTTTACTACAGGTTTTGAGCTCATATTGCTAAAAATATATTTTGTCAAAAAAGTTGCCAAATTGGGAGATTGTAAAATCTTAAAAAAAGTTGGCTTAGGGTTTTCTAAACTCTATAAATGCTAGACCTAAGTAACAGATAATCTCATCTCTTCACCATTCTAATTATCTTTTTTCAGCTATCTATTCGTTTGTTTGCTTTGCTTTGTGTAGTTTATTCTTAAACGGGTCACAAAGCTGGTGAACGTGACATACAATCTTCGGGAGAAGATTTCCATAAGTCTCACTCCGGGAGGAAGTGAGCACTCATCAAGATCAGAAGGGATTTCATATTCTTGGTGTTTATCAAAGTCTGATATTAAAGTGGAGTACTTCAAGGTTATGACAAGGATTTAGAGGAAGTCTAAACTTGTATAAGTCAATAGCTTATTGTATTCTCGAGACATTACTAATTGATTTTATCTCTAAGCTTGGCCCCATGAACTAAGTTTTCTGAACCACGTAAAAGCCTCTTGTGTCACGTTACTTTTAGTTTATTTACTTTAAGTTCTTATATTCTGATTCATCACCAATCTGTCTTGATACATCATAATATTTTTTTGATTAAACAATTGTTTAAACAATTCCGCATTAATTAGATTATTTGTTAAATTTAGTTGATAATCTTAAAAGATGTAATTTCAATATATATTTTATTGTTGAGATGATGCATATTATATATATAGATTTTGAGAATTATAGTTGTTGACGTTGTTTTTTGCAAACAGGGAATTGAGAAAATAGCTTGGATGGATTAGTGCTTAATGGTAAACTGTAATAATAAAATGATACTTAAAAAATACTAGAAACAAAATATCGAGAACACTTGTCCCTTTTTACGTGGTTCGAAGGTTAAAATCCCCCTAGTCCACGAGTCTGTATTATTACTGTATATCTCTCTATATTTTGACAGAGTTTTGAAATTACAGAAAATCAACCACCCCTTTTTCTATCCAAGATCTGAATATTTATAGAGAAATTTCTTGGACAGGCATCGAGGGCATTGCCTGAATCCAAATCCCCTGATTGACCTGTCCCACGCTAATGATGAATATTGCAATTTATATTAAGGTATGGTCTAATCATTGGGTAAAACTGATCATGGGTCATCAGGGATAAATGGACATGTGATATTTGATCATGCACGATTATATTACGTGTTCGGGAATTCATGGATAAACGGACATGTGATGTCTGATCATGCACGTTTATATACCATATCCAGGTGTTGACGCGGTTCTTCGGCAACATATAATTAAGAGGAGAAGAGAAAGAGATTAGTACTTAAAAGTAGAACCGTCACAGATATGAAATCTTTGTGGAAAGAACTAGGTGACTCCAGACACATTTTTAAGTGGTTCGAAGGTTAAAATCCTTCTACTCCACTAGTCAATATTATTGATATTCTCTGGGTAATTGGTTTACAAAGTATATAGTTCTTAAAAGACTATTTTTTTCCAACCTCTATCAACTCCCAGGGTCTCCATATTTATAGGAGAAGGCACCTGGAAGTTGGTAGGGAGGTCATCCCGTGACCTTACCATTTGTCATATCAAGTCTGCGATATTCATGATTAATTCCTAAACCTGACATACAAGTGTGGTCTAATCAGTATGGAAGGAGATAATGGGCCGCACGGCCCAACTCGTCCGTGGGTGTCTGACTATGCACGTTCCTGCTGCGTGTCCGAGAAGTCAGGGGGATATCGGACACGTGATGGCAGGAATATGCACGTTTATCTTGCGTGTTGACTTCCCATAAGGTCAGAGCTTCCTGAGAAGCTCGCTACCGGAGCAATCCATAACCCGAGCTTATCCGTCCGTGGTCGCCGGATGTTATTCCCAGCTCCTGGTGTAACAAGCGCGAGCTGGAAACAGGACCCCCTCGAGCTAGAAAGGGCCCGTCCTGGAAATAGAGCCTCTGGCCTGTGGGAGCCTCGGACTAAATCATGTTTAGTCCGAGGCTCGTCCTGCTAAACAGCCCGTGGGAAAACCAGGGCGTACATCTACCCCCCAAGCTCCTGCTCGTGGTCCATGACGTCAGATATGGGAGACCACAGTAGGGGCTTTTAGACTTCTCCCACAACCCTTCGCATTCCATGCTTTTCGCAGGCGTCTGATACGTGGAACGCCGTGGGTGGCGACGGTACACTCTACGAGAACCGCATTAAATGGCCTAGCCTACTGTCCAGCCGTCGTTTCACATTTCGAGTGGAGGGTCTCCCAAGGGCCTTTTACACGTGATCCTTCCCATGTATAAAAAGGGGTGGTCATCCCACGCACGGGCCACCTTACCATTCAAAACCTCTCAAATTTCCTTCTTTTCTCTGACCTTCCGAAGAACAAAACCCTCATTTCCATTGCTCTCATCTTCTTCGTTCACGAAGCTTAAGCGTACGAGTTCCTTCAAAACCTTGGAGACCACTGTGCCAACGAAGCTCCTACCAGCGCAGCAACCTCGCTCACCATCTAACCATATACTGTAAGTCTTCTGTCCCTGTTTATTTTTGAAAGCATGCCACTGTAGCTTGGGTAAATTTTTTTACTGTAGCCACATGCAGAGGTTTTCTGGGTCGCGCGGATATGGAGGGTGACAGCCCTTCTTAGATTAGGGCACACTTGCCATGGGACATCGCCTTAGAATATGGGTTCCATGGTTCTTTCTTAGGAACAATTTCTGGGTAGGATCCTTAGGAATTTTGGGTGCAAAAACCGGGTAGCTTAGGGAATACGCCTTAAAAGCGGTTTTGCCACGCCTTGCCTGTTGAAACTTTCCCCCCAAGGCAATTTTTTACTCTGAGTCCTCTGACACACGAATTCCGAGTAATTTGGGATCTGTTGGGGCATAGGCGCGTGTTCCTTGGAACGCGTGGCACCACTCTCCACGGGCTGGGCTTACCCCAGCTCGTGTACATAATACTTGCTTCACTCTCCTGCTTGGGTCGCCTTTTCTAAAGTGTTTTCTTTTGTTCGATAGGCGACCAGATGGCTCCAAAGAGAAATCTGCCACAGAAGAATGTGGGAAGTTCGTCCTCCCAGCAGGATAAAGGAAAGGCGGTGGTGACCAGCTCGCCAATTCCTCACTTTGGGCCGGCGGTGGAGAAGCAAGCCGAGGTGGCCCCTGACACGTTTTTCGAGGTGGAGAGAATCGTCTCGAAGATAACCAGCCAGGCAAAGATCACCAAAATCTTCCTCAACCACAACATTCCTCTGGGGATGACCTCCGTGATCGCCCGACCTGCTGCGGATGGGGAGCGGAGCTGCACGCCGCTCGACGAGTCGTTCGCGGCCTGGAGCGGTGAACACTTCAAGGCAGGGGCCTTCCTCCCCCTGGACCAGTATTTTGCTGATTTTCTGAACTATGTGGGGTTGGCCCCATTTCAGCTCCCCCCCAACTCATACCGTCTGCTGGCGGGATTGAGGTATTTGTTCCAAAAGCATGAGTGGGAGGTCCCCACTCCTGCTGATATTCTATATTTCTTTTGCCTCAAAGCCAGCCCGGACCAGCGGGGGCGAGGCGACGGGTTCTATTACTTAACCCGCTTCCCTAACACAGCAGCAGTGATCGAGCTGCCGAGCCATCCAAACGACTTCAAAGACCAGTTTTTTATGTCAACTGGGTTCCGAAACTGCGATCATCACTATTTCAACCGTCCTCGTAAGTGATCCTTGATTTAGCTCGCCTTTTAACGGTTGTCTTATTTTAGCTCGTCCCTTATTCCACTTCTGATTTCAACCAACCTTGCAGCCATCTACGCGAGGACCGAAAAGTCTGTGACCCTCGGGGGGCAATACGATACACTGGCGAACTTGCCCCCCAGTGAGAAAGACTACCGCGCGCTCGTAACGGACGAGACGATTGTATTCTGCAAGCTGATTTTCCCAAATCAGACTTTGAATTTGAAAAGGCCCCGGGGGCCTCCCCCAGCTCGCGACAACAGACCGATCGTCGCGGAGGAGGTCGCAGACGACGAAGGCGAGGAAGAAGGTGAGGAAGTTCCTCTGGTGATGAACAGGAAGAGGACCTTGGAGGTCGCCCAGGGGATGAGCGAGGAGAGGGCCCAATCCGGAGCAGCCGCAGGTCCTTCCGGTCAAGGTAACTCTTACTTATTTAAGAACGTAGATAGGGCCACTGCAGACCCCCGGCTGGTTAGGTTCAACCCTAGGCAGCTCGTCCATCGTCACTCAAGGAATCCGGACCTGGACACGCTCTTGCTCCATTGCGTTGACCAGCTCGTGCTGGACAACCAAGAGAGTCGGCCTAAGGGTACCGTAGTAGTAGATAATACCCTAGCCTTTAGGTCGGTCATTTTTGAGGAGTACGGGACCAACTTACGCACGTGGCCTGCGCTCCAGAGGGGCATCTATGCTCCGGGGATTAGGCAGTACGTAGAAGAGTCCAGCCCCGAGTTAGAGCCGGACCTAGAACCTTCGCCAGTTCGCGAGATAATCGTCCTAGGCTCTTCCAGCTCGGGGGGTAGGGCTTCCTTAGTATTTGCTTTCTTATTGCCTTTGGACCTTTTGTCTTTATTTCTGCATGATTGCTACCTTGTAATAACCATGTTTTTTGTTCTTGGCAGAAGAGATGTCTCAGCCCAGGAATAGTCTGCGGGGCGTTGTGTTCGGTGGGAATCCCCCAGCAGGGCCGAGGTTAAAGAGGCTTCGCGAGTCCAAGAGCTCGGCTGGGGCCTCCACCAAATCCCCGGCTAAGGAGAAGGAGAAAGCCCCGCCATCCCAGGTCGCGGGGGCGAACCTCCCTGTCGCCAGGACAGGGCTCATGCACCCGCCACCCCAACGATCTCCACTAGCCGCCCAGGACGGGGTAATAGAGGTCGGGAATCTGGCCGCGGCAGCCCCGGACGTGCGTATCCCGGTCGACCCCCGGGCTCTGGAGAAGATGCCCGAAGCATTCCGGGGTACGGTGTATGAGTCGGCTAGCTACGCCGTCAGCCACTTCTACAATATCAGGGAGAAGGAGCTCCGGGCCATCGAAACAACGAGCCCGGTCCGAGTTATAGAGTCTGCGATGGACATGACCTTAACGGTAAAGTGCCCCCTTCTTTTAAGGCTTTAACACTCACACGCCGCCTTTTTCCTTCCAGTTTGTTAATTTATCATTCTTTTCTTGCAGGGCATTGCTGCCGCCTACAGAGGCATTGTTAGGACCATGGCCCAGCTCGAGGGTTTGGAAGCTGATCGCCAGACCGCCCTCCAGGAGTCTCAGGAGGCGAGAGACGCTCTGGCGGCCTCTAAAGCCGAGCTAGAGAAGATCCGCTCCGAGAACCAAGAGCTTAAAAACTCCCTGGCCGCATCCGAGCTAGAGAAGATCCGCTCCGAGAACCAAGAGCTTAAAAACTCCCTGGCCGCATCGCGGACAGATCTTGAGGCGGCGAAGGCCGAAGCCCAGGCCTCCCAGGGCGCCCTGAAAGACGAGCGGGTCGTATCGGAGCACTCCTTACAAGACCTGTTCTATCACTGCTGGTCCCACAATCCGGACGCGGACTTTTCTTTCATGCCGCCGGACCTCTGGGCATTCTTGTTGCCGCAGCTTCAAGCCCGCCTGAATAAGGAGGTTCCTCCATCGGAGACTGGAGAGGCCTCTGCCGCGGCGGAGCAGGATGAGACCGCGACCTCCAAAGGACCAACTGATGGGGCTTAGGACACTTCTCGTTTAAGTATTTAGAACTCTTTCTATTGTAATTCTCTTTTTTATGTGAGGCGTTTCCGCCTCGAGACAATTTGCTCAGCCAGTTTTACATATATATTTTTATGCATTTGGTCACAATTCATCTCTTTATTTTTATGAACTTAGTTCGAGTTAACTTTATCCGTATCCCGGGCTCTTTAAAGAAGATCTGCGTTCAACAAATTTTAGTTCACTTCTAAGTTTTCTGACCTGGTTAAGACCAGGAACTTATTTTGAAAAAACTTAGTTCGCGTCAACTTTTATCCGTATCCCGGGCTCTTTAAAGAGGAACCACGGTCAACAAGTTTTAGTTAACTTCTAAGTTTTATGACCTGGTTAAGACCAGGAACTTATTTTGAAAAAACTTAGTTCGCGTCAACTTTTATCCGTATCCCGGGCTCTTTAAAGAAGAACCACGGTCAACAAATTTTAGTTAACTTCTAAGTTTTGTGACCTGGTTAAGACCAGGAACTTATTTTGAAAAAACTTAGTTCGCGTCAACTTTTATCCGTATCCCGGGCTCTTTAAAGAAGAACCACGGTCAACAAATTTTAGTTAACTTCTAAGTTTTGTGACCTGGTTAAGACCAGGAACTTATTTTGAAAAAACTTAGTTCGCGTCAACTTTTATCCGTATCCCGGGCTCTTTAAAGAAGAACCACGGTCAACAAATTTTAGTTAACTTCTAAGTTTTGTGACCTGGTTAAGACCAGGAACTTATTTTGAAAAAACTTAGTTCGCGTCAACTTTTATCCGTATCCCGGGCTCTTTAAAGAAGAACCACGGTCAACAAATTTTAGTTAACTTCTAAGTTTTGTGACCTGGTTAAGACTAGGATAGGACTTAGTTTGTGATAACTCTTATCCGTAGATAAAAATTAACACCTAAGCCGTTAAGGAGACCTGGATATATCCAGGTACCATATGCCCCCCAAGTAACTGGGAAAGGGTCTTTCATTGTTACTTTAAAATTACACTTGCAAATAACGAGAAACATTTGATTTTTATTTATACATGGAAGGTGACCTTCTAGGCCTTACAAATGGCTCATTGATAATATTTCTTTAGGTGGATAGCATTCCAAGTCCGCGGGACCGCCCCTCCACCAAGTCGAGCTAACTTATAAGTTCCCTCCTTGATGACTTCGATGACTTGGTATGGTCCTTCCCAGCTTGGTCCCAAAACCCCATCTTTGGGATCCTTCCCGGCCAGGAAAACTCTCCTCAAGACCAAATCACCGACGCTAAAGGCACGTCTTTTGACCTTAGTGTTGAAGTAGCGAGTGATTTTCTGTTGATAACAGGCGAGCTGGAGTTGTGAATCCTCTCGCCTTTCATCCACTAAGTCTAAGGAGTGGCATAGGAGCTCGTGGTTCCCGTCTTGGTCGTAGGATCGGACCCTGTGCGACAGGACCTTCACCTCCACGGGGAGGACTGCTTCACTTCCAAAGGTTAGGGAGAAAGGAGTGTGACCCGTGGGAGTCCGATGTGAGGTCCTATAGGCCCACAGAACTTGGGGGAGCTGTTCTGGCCAGATCCCCTTTGCCTCATCTAACCTCTTCTTGAGGCTTTCCTTCAGAGTTTTATTGACAGCCTCGACCTGGCCGTTCGCCTGGGGATAGGCCACGGACGAGAAGCTTTTCACAATTCCGTGCCTTTTGCAAAATTCGGTGAACAGGTCGCTGTCAAATTGAGTGCCATTGTCGGAGACGATCTTTTTGGGTAGGCCAAATCGACATATGATGCTTTTAACCACGAAGTCTAGCACCTTTTTCGATGTTATTGTCGCCAACGGCTCTGCTTCGGCCCACTTGGTGAAGTAGTCAATGGCTACCACGGCGTAACGGACCCCGCCTTTTCCGGTGGGCAGGGCGCCTATTAGATCTATCCCCCAAATGGCGAAGGGCCAGGGAGACGAAATCATTTTTAGCTCGGTCGGAGGAGCTCGTGCAATCGCGGCGAACCGCTGACACTTGTCGCACTTTTTTACATATGAGATCGAGTCTTTGGACAGAGTCGGCCAGTAATAACCCTGCCGAAGGATCTTCAAGGCCAGGCTTTGCCCCCCAGTGTGATCTCCGCAGAATCCGTCATGAACTTCTTGCAGGATGGCCTTCGCTTCACTTGGAAGAACGCACTGGAGGAGGGGTAAGGAATGCCCACGTCAGTACAACACCCCCTCGACTAGCGTATACCTCGGAGCTTGATAAAGGACTCGTTGTGCGTCGTTGCGCCCTTCGGGTAACTTGCCCTCGACGAGGTACTCAACAATGGGAGTCATCCAGGTCGGCCTGATGTCAATCATTTCAATATCTGCCCGATCTCCGTCTATGCTGGGTTTCTCCAAGAACTCAACTGGCACCAACCCCAGGGTTTCTGTCTCTCCCGAGGTGGCGAGCTTGGCGAGAGCATCTGCGTTGGCGTTCTGCTCCCGAGGTATCTGTTCGATCGACCCTTGCCCAAACGTAGACAGTTCGAATTTTACCTTAGCCAAATAGGAGGCCATCTTGGGACCCCGCGCCTGATACTCGCCTAGAACCTGATTCACCACGAGCTGGGAGTCGCTGAAGCAATTGACAGAGCTTGCCTTTAGCTCGCTAGCTATCCTAAGTCCAGCTAACAAGGCCTCGTACTCTGCCTCGTTGTTAGACGCCTTGAACCCGAACCTCAGCGCCGAGTGGAATCTATGCCCCTCTGGGGATATCAGAATGATTCCGGCCCCGGAGCCGTTCTCGTTAGATGAGCCATCAACGAAGATCTTCCACGATGAACTTGAGGAGGCGACCTGAGGTGAGTCTTCTGATGGGATCTCATGGAATCCCGCGCATTCTGCCACGAAGTCGGCCAAGGCTTGACTTTTTATGGTAGTTCGGGGAGTATAGAAAATCTCGAACTGACTGAGTTCGACCGCCCACTTTAGCAAGCGTCCCGAGGCTTCAGGCTTTTGCAAAACCTGCCTCAGAGGCTGATCGGTCATGACGTGTACAGAGTGGGACTGGAAGTATGGCCTGAGTTTTCTCGAGGCCGTGATTAGGCAGAACGCCAGTTTTTCCATCAATGGGTACCTTGACTCAGCTCCGAGGAGTCTCTTGCTGATGTAATAAACCGGTTTTTGAGCCTGGTCCTCTTCTCGCACCAGAACAGCACTAGCTGCGTCCTCAGTGACGGCCATGTAGAGGAAAAGAGGTTCTCCTACCTTGGGCTTTGACAGCACAGGTGGCTCAGCCAGGTGCGTTTTTAGGTCGAGGAATGCGCTTTCACACTCTACTGTCCATTCGAACTTCTTGTTTCCCCGGAGCAGGTTGTAGAAGGGTAAACACTTGTCGGTCGATTTGGAAATGAACCGGTTCAGTGCTGCCACCCTTCCTGTGAGGCCTTGGACATCTTTCCGCGACCTGGGGGAAGGAAGCTCGAGCAGTGACCTGATCTTGTCGGGGTTTGCCTCGATTCCTCGGGTATTGACTATGAAACCCAAGAATTTCCCCGATGCGACACCGAAAGTGCACT
The DNA here is from genome assembly GCF_963169125.1 of Humulus lupulus. Classification (NCBI taxonomy): domain Eukaryota; kingdom Viridiplantae; phylum Streptophyta; class Magnoliopsida; order Rosales; family Cannabaceae; genus Humulus; species Humulus lupulus. The sequence continues at coordinate 104,426,628 of NC_084794.1, read as the reverse complement.
TCTGAGGATTGAGCCTCATGCCATATTCTCGCAGTATGTTAAAGCATTCTTCCAGATCGGTGACGTGGTTGCTGGCAATCTTTGACTTGACAAGCATATCATCGACGTACACTTCCATGTTTTTCCTGATCTGATCCGCGAACATTCTATTTACCAGCCTTTGGTAGGTAGCCCCGGCATTCTTAAGACCGAACGGCATGACCTTATAGCAATAGACATTAGTCGGGGTCATGAAGCTGGTATGATCCTGGTCTGCTGGATTCATCGCGATCTGATTGTAGCCCGAGTACGCGTCCATGAAAGACATGAGCTCGTGCCCCGCCGTGGCATCCACCAGTTGATGGATCCTCGGTAATGGAAAGCAATCCTTGGGGCAGGCTTTATTCAGGTCGGAAAAGTCGATACAGGTCCGCCACTTCCCATTGGGCTTTGGAACTAACACGGGATTGGCAACCCAAATGGGAAATCTGGCTTCGCGGATAAAGCCACATTTTTTGAGCCGGGCCACTTCTTCTTCAAGGGCTTCGGCTCGGGTTGTCCCTAAACGCCTCTGCTTTTGAGACTTGGCAGGGACGCTTTTGTCTAGGTGGAGCGTGTGCATGATTACGCTCGGACTGATCCCTATCATGTCCTCGTGCGACCATGCGAATACGTCCAGGTTCTTTTTCAGAAACGCAGTCAGTTCCGCCTTTCTTCTATCGCAGAGGCTTTTTCCGAGCTTAACCGTCCGTGACGGGTTTTGTTCATCGATGCCTACCTCCTCGAGATCCTCAATAGCTTGGAGCTCGGACCTGTCCTCGCCTACTCGGGGGTCAATGTCCTCGCTTAGGGCGAGCTTTTCGTCTTCGGAAACCCGAGGTTTTTCAATCTCAGGAGCCGCCTTGGGTCCTTGTGATTCCTCTTCACCCTGAATGGCCATCGTCACCTGCCCGGGTTTAGATTTTCCCTTCATGGAAATGCTGTAGCATTCCCTGGCAGCGAGCTGATCGCCCTTGATAGTGCAGACCCCTGTTGAAGTAGGGAACTTCATGGCGAGGTGCCGGACGGACGTGATAGCCTCGAAAGCAACGAGCGTAGGTCGGCCCAAAATTGCATTGTAGGCAGCGGAGCAGTCAATGACTACGAATTCGAGTAGTTTGGACACTGTTCGGGACTCGTCTCCTAGGGTGATCACCAGCTCAATCATTCCTATCGCTGCTGACCCTTCTCCTGAAAAACCATATAGCATCATCGAGGTTGCCTTCAACTCGGAGACGGTCAGACCCATTTTTTCTAAGGTGGAACGGAATAGGAGGTTCACCGAGCTCCCATTGTCCACTAACACTCTCCTTACTCTCCGGTTGGCGAGCTGGACTGCTACGACCAAGGGATCGTTATGAGGGAATTGGACATGGCTCGCGTCTTCCTCCGTGAAAGTGATCGGTTGTTTCTCTAATCTTTGTTGTTTTGATTGACGCGGTTCCGGGACGAACTCCACTCCATTGTGGGCCTTCAACTCATTCACATACCTCTTCTGGGCGCCTTTGCTCGTGCCAGCCATGTGTGGTCCTCCAGAGATGGCGGAAATCTCTCCCTCGACCACGGGGGGAAGGACGTCCTGATCTACCCGAGGTCCAGGTTGACTGGCTGGGATCTCCGGAGCGGGTCGACTTGTCGGGACCCTGTTCCGCGAGTATTGCGCCAACGGACCTGCTCGGATGAGAGTCTCGATTTCATCTTTGAGGTGCCTGTAGTCGTCGGTATTGTGCCCGACGTCGTTATGAAAACGGCAGAATTTGGAAGCGTCTCTCTTTCCCTTAGGGTGCTTTATTGGCTCCGGTCTTTTCCAGGGGACTCGCGTAGCGTTGGCCAGGAAAATATTCTCTCTGGTTTGGGTGAGCTCGGTATACGTTGTGAACACGGGCTTGAATTTATCCACGGACTTATTCTTCTTTTGACCGTGCTGGCTGTTTTCACCATTCCCTTTTCTTTTGCCGCCACCGGGCTGGTTACTCTGCGTGACGTCGGGAGTTGCTACTACGATCTCTGTTCCCGTCCCAGCGGGCTTCTCGAGGACCTGGCTGGTCCCCACGGCTGAAGCTTCAGCTTCTTCCAAGTTTATCCACTCTTGGGCTCTGTTAAGGAATTCACTAACTGAGCTGACCCCCCTCCTTTGAATATCCTTCCACAGATCTCCGCCTACTAGGATCCTGGTCCTCATAGCCATGAGTTTGGAGCTGTCGTCGGCGTCTCTGGCTCGAGCAGCGACATTTGCAAATCTGCTCAAGTAGGCTTTTAGCGTCTCTCCAGGTTGCTGTCTCACGTTAGCTAGGGAGTCGGCCTGGACCCTGGCGGCCTGAGAGGCGCGGAATGCCCTCTTGAAGTCAGCCGAAAAGGTCTTCCAGGAGCTGATTGACTGCCTTTTACTTTGTTTGAACCACTGCCTGGCGGGTCCAGTTAGGGTGGAAGGAAAGATCAAGCAACGAAGCTCTGGCCCAATGTTATGAGCCATCATTAGGGTGTTGAACATCCCTAAGTGGTCAGATGGGTCTCCATCCCCGTTGAATTTTGACAAGTGAGGCATACGAAAGCCAGAAGGGTATGCCGTTGCTGCTATGTTGGGGGCGAAGAGTTCCATCTCATCCCCTGAATCATATTCGTCTTTTTCTTTCTCCGACAGGAGCTTCTTCATCAGCTCCTCCATTTGAGTTAAGCGCTCTAGGGTTTTGTCCTGAGATCCTGGGTTATTCCGGGGCTGTTCAACAGCTCCGGACCCGTTGTACATATTAGGCGGGTTGTTGCCCCTCCTATCTTGAGATAGGTCATTTGGGGCATTCCCGCCATTACGTACTTCGAATCGGACCCCAACTGAGCGGGCCTGGCTACCATCCCTAACTCGATCCTCTCTATGAGAGTTGAGGCAATCTCGAAGGTCGCCTCCCAGGGTAGTATGGTGACTTTGCGCTGAACTTAGTCGCTGTCGCAGGTCTCCTCCCGAAAGATCACTCCGTGCACTACCGGTCCAGTGACTCCTGTTGGACAGGCTCGAGGTGCGTCTTTGGCGGCTCCGACCTGATCCTTCCCCCGGCACCCTGCTGCGCCGGGAAGGCCCGGCCGATGGCGGGTCTCTCCTACTATTTCCGTAGGTCGGGATGTCTCGGACGGGCTGAGGAGACGGATATCTGATGGGAGAAGGAGGATGCCTGACCAGAGAGGCGATCCTAGTGCCGTCCGGACGGACTAAATTTGGTGGGTGCCTCTCGGCCCTGCCAGCTTGCTGGTTTCGCGCTGGGCGAGCTGGACGAGGAACTGGACGTTCTTCGGGGACGGGCTGACGTCTCCGGATCTCCTCGGCCCTCCTTTGGGAACTTCCTCGATCTCTTCTGGGCGTCCTCGAGGAAGGCTGAGAGCTAGGGGTTGACGTCCTAACCGAACGGCTGTACTGCTGTTGTTCGGTCCGAGGCATTTCCCTGAAGCTCGCCTCTTGATGGTGTGATGAATGGGTGGAGTTGGCTGCAGGGAGTCTACCCGAACGGCTATGCCTGGATCGATTACTCCGGCGAGACTTAGGAGCCTCGCCTTGCCTCTCTCCAACGTTACCGTTGGTTGTGAGAGGGGGTAATCGACTCAGAATGTCCTGGATTTGCTGACCAGCTG